>NC_003423.3:80301-1280301 GCF_000002945.2 Schizosaccharomyces pombe
GATCATTAAAAAATTATTAAGATTCTGGTAATTATTGGCATAATATTTTTTCTATGGATCGCACCAATTCCTTTTTTACAACTCTTCGGTTCAGTGTTGATTATACGTCAACAATAAGCGATTCCTCGAAGTCAACGAATTTTTGCTTAGAAGCACGCAATGTGACTACTCAGAGCGAATAGGGTAACCTGGGGGACCGTTCAGACATAGCGAGGAGATTATTATCAGTACTTAATTCTTCATCATATTTATGCTTTACTTGTGTTTATTTGTGCTTTTGTATGTTTTTAGTAAACAGTTTATGGTTTGCGTCTTGATCTTGTCTATGTAAGGATATAAACACTCCTTCTTGTTTTTTATCTAAATTCCAAGAATAATTATTATGTAATCTAATTAGTACTTTGTATAGAAAGATGTTTTAATATTTTAATATTGTATTTCGTTATCTTCAACGGTACACTAGACTTCTGCACGCCGATGTAAGTTTTAAGGGTTCAGAGCGAGGAAGGGAAAGTTTTGCAAACCAATAACAATTTAAGGTAAAACCGATTGGTGCTCTATTTAACATAATTTTTCCTAGGAGTGATTGATACATATTTGAAACTTTTTCGCAAATATTGCTGATTATTACAAATATTTAGAATTAATGGAGGAGACGGTTACCCTAAACAAATATCTATCATATAAATGGTGTTTTTTTTCTTGATTAGCTTTCCAAGATTTGGTAAACGATTCTTTTTAAAAGCGAGTTTAACGAACAAAAGAGGACCATTTAAAAAACGATTCGGCGAGACATTTGAACTAAAATAAAAAAATAATTCGGAAATTTTAATTTGTTTGTTCATTGTGCTAAGACTTAACTGTTTTCATTTCCATGTATGAAGTGATCAAAGTGGGACTAATTCTATGATAAACGAAGTAAACTAAGAATTTTATACTTAAACAAAGGATTACATTTTGAAGCGGAAAAAAACCGGCTGCAAGACAAATAAAATGCCTCAACCCTCTTACGCTGATCAGATTAACGTTGAAGATTCTTCAGATTATGAGAAAGACCCCAAAGAATATGTTGATAAGGAAAAAGGATATTTTCCACATGTTATAACTTCTCATATTTCTAAGAGCTCGTCTCAGTCGCATCCAGATGTGTCAAATGCAGTGCTTGACGAAACGTTCAGTTTTATGCAAGAAGCTAAAGATCTAGAACCGCTCACACCTAAACAAGATAAAAGATTGCGTTGGAAATTGTATTTTACTGTACTTGTAATGCTCATGATACTGGATATGATGTTATACATTGACAAGGCCACACTAAGTTACTCAAGTATCCTTGGATTATTTGAAGATACACACATAAATAGCAACCAATACAATGATATAAATACGCTTTTTTATGTGGGATTTGTTATTGGACAGATCCCTGGTCATATGTTACTGCAAAGATTTCCCGTCAGTAAGTTTGTTGCTGCTTCAACGGCTCTCTGGACGATTATAATTTTCTTGCATTGCGCCGCATATAATTTTAGTGGTTTAATGGCACTTCGTTTTTTTCTGGGTCTTGTAGAATCCTCGTTGCTACCTACCATGGAAGCAACCATTGGCATGTTTTTCCCTCATTCTGAGCAAGCTCTTCTTCAGCCCTTTTTCTATATTTCATGCTATGGCTGTAATATTCCTGCAGGGTTTATAGCCTATGGAGTCCAATATGCAAAAAACACCATATCTCCTTGGAAGCTCTTTATGATAATCGTCGGAGGAATCACATTTTTTTTAACTATTGGACTCTTTTTTTATTACCCAGATAATACTTCTACTGCTAGATTCTTGACCAAGAAAGAGAGATTATACACAGTTGACCGTGTACGTAGAAGTAATCATAGCGGTATTGAGTCGAAGACTTTCAAGAAGTATCAAGTAATCGAGGCGTTAAAGGATCCAGTGACATGGTTATTTACTTTTCATGTTTTTTGCAATCAACTTTCCAACAATTTAGCTTACCAACAAAATTTACTTTTTACAAGCTTGAATGTTTCTGATTTGAATTCTACCTTGGTGGGCGTCGCTAGTGCCGGATATAATTGCGTTAGCGCAATTATAGCAACTTATATGATGAGTGTGATAAAAAACCAAAGTGCCTTTCACGGAGCTATATGGTATATCCCAAGTATTGCCGGAGGAATTGCGTGCGTAGCCATGTCATGGGATCATAAAATTGGGGAGTTAGCAGCTATTATTATAGCAAGCAATTTTGGTATCCCTTTTATTATTTCTCTTGGATGGACAACAGCCTCTTGTGCTGGATACACAAAGAAGCTTACTCGTGGTGTTATGTTTATGATTGGATATGCCATTGCCAACATCATTGGCCCACAAATGTGGCAGAGTCGTGATGCCCCGAGATATTATCCTGCTTGGATTGTTCAAATAGTAATTGCTTGGTCTGTTTCTCCCTTTGTATTGCTGATCATTCGCTGGATTCTTGTTCGAAGGAACAAAAAGCGCCTTGCTCTTCTTGAGCAGAATAAAGAACAGTATGAAAAGACTTGGATTGAGACGATTGATTCTTCTGGAAATCACGTTTCCGGTTTTTACGAAAATTCTATGCTTGATTTGACAGACCAGGAGAACCTATCGTTTATTTATCCCTTATAATTATCCATTTAAACGAAGGAATAAATCTTAAAAAATAACTTTTTGAAGTATTCATGAGAAATGTTTACAAAATAATTTCAAATTCCCAACAGTCATGAAAAATCCTTCTACTATTTGCTTTTTTTTTTGCAAAATTTTGTATTTTTAAACTACTTGCCCGTAAACTCTTAACTTATTTTAGACTACTACAAGACAGTTGCTTTATTTACTTGTTTTTTTGTTTCCTTTAGGATTCCTAACCTTTAATAGTAATCTTCGTCTTTAGCGAAGAATAGTTTGAAATTTTGTTTGTATATATTGCTGAAAGCTTTATTCAGTTACTATTTACATAGATTGAAAAGAAGAACTAGCATTCATTGCTAAATAAAATGGAGGTCGATTTTTATCCCCAATGGTTTCTCATAGTTTACTTTGCTGCAAAGTTGCGATTGAAAAAGAGATGTTCTAAAAAAGTATTTTTATATCAATTATAAAGCCTAATACGTAGGGGAAATCCAAACCAGTTAAATTTTTCAGCTCGGCTTTGCATTCCATCTGATAATTTTCGCTGTAGATTATCATATTTAAAAAACATTGAATCAATTGGTAACTTAGCATATATACGTTGATAGATGAAATCAGCTATTATTAGATTTTATAATCTTTAAACTGTGGTGTTTAATAAGTAAAAGACTGGAAATAGCCCATTAAATTAAACAATTAGCTGAACCCGAGTTCCATATTTGCAATAAGTTTTTTACCATTAATAAACTGCTATGTGGTGTTTCATTAACAGTAAAAAATTATTGTAAAATTCAATATCATGAATAATCATTAAAGATTGTGCTTAGCTGGTTTGAACAAACCGACGTTTTCGGCAACAAAATCGTCTGGGGCTGTTACTACTCCAGTTTCAGCTTCGTAGACCAACCAATACTCGATGAGTTCGTTTAGAATATCTGGATGGACTTTCGCTAGATTTTCAAGCTCACCTTTGTCCTGGGAAAGATCATACAGCTCCCATTCTGTTTTTATTCCTTCTTTAGGTACATATATTGCCTTATAATTTCCTTTTCTGATAGCTCTTTGCCCGAAAAGTTCCCAGCCGCTAAAGTCAGTATCTTTGTGTACGGGTTTTCCATGCACAAAATGGTCAATCCAAGGTTTCCCACGGGGGATTACAACATCTCGTCCTTGAAATTTGTGCCCTGGGTGAGGGACTTCTGCTAACTCAAGGATGGTTGGCAGGATATCCATAACCGTAACAAACTCATCGGAGATGATGTCTGGCTTGATCAATGGAGGATAGCGAATTATAGCAGGACATCGAATACCACCTTCTGTAATAAAACCCTTGCTAAGTCGAGAAGGAGCGGTCGCAGCCTGTGCCCATCTTGGTCCGTACCAAATAAATGAATTATAATTACCCAAGTTTTCCAGTGAATTGTCAAAATACTTAACCGGTGGTTTTGTGCTTAATACCGGGATTGCTTCCAAAACTGACCCTTCTGCACCGTTGTCTGACATAAATATAACAAATGTGTTGTCAAGTTCTCCAATAGTTTTCAAGTAGTCAATAACACGACCAATATTCAAATCTAATAATTCGACCATTGCAGCATAAACTTCCATCGTTCGCGCAGAAAATTCTTTCTCTTCTGTTGTTAGTTCGTCCCATGACTTGGTTCCCATTCCATCTACAGGTGCTGGAATTACATTTTCTGGTATAAGTCCCAAATCCTTTTGGGCTTGCAAGCGATTTTTTCGTAACACATCGGGGCCTTCACTATATCGTCCACGATATTT
This sequence comes from Schizosaccharomyces pombe, assembly GCF_000002945.2. NCBI lineage: Eukaryota > Fungi > Ascomycota > Schizosaccharomycetes > Schizosaccharomycetales > Schizosaccharomycetaceae > Schizosaccharomyces > Schizosaccharomyces pombe. The sequence continues at coordinate 84,739 of NC_003423.3, forward strand.
ATTAATATATTCTTTTGGTGATTGCAACGGCCAATGAGGTGCTGTAAATGGGAGGTAAGCAAAAAATGACTGGGATTTTTCACGATTTTTTAACTGATCAATTAATTTTTCTGCAAAGTAATTGGACGAATAAAAATTTTTTAAGCTTTTGTGATCAACAGGATCATGATTGTGGGTATACAATGGTGGTAAAAAAGGTACAGCAGGGTTTTCTCTAGTACCAGGTTCATATGCAAAATGATTACCACCTCCAGGTAAAAGTGCAAAAGATTCTTTAAATCCTCGCTTTGAAGGGTAACGATCTGGGGTTAGTCCAAGGTGCCACTTTCCAGACATTGTGGTATAGTAACCCGCTTCCTGTAGAATCTCTGGTAATGCAGCAACTCTATCATTTAGGTAGCCTTCGTACCCAGGCTTTCCACCCCATACTTTCGAAAACCTGCGTACTGTCTCTGCCATTTGCCCTAAACCTGCTATGTGATTGTCTGTACCGCTTAATAACATAGATCGAGTAGGCGAGCAAGCAGAGGCTGTATGAAAGTTTGTCAACCGTACACCTTCCTTTGCAAGCCTCTCAATATTTGGAGTGTGTATTTCACTTCCAAACGGAGAAACATCTGACCATCCAAGATCGTCAGCTACGATGACCAAAAAGTTTGGTTTTTTAGATTCAGCTTGTTTATTAAAAGCCATAGTTACTATTCAAATTTTTTTTGATTGCGAATAAATTTTTATGCAGCTCAAACTGTAATTTTTATTTTATGTTCATAAAGGGCATGTGAGACAAGAGACAGCCCACAAGTTGATTAAAATATGAAAAAATATATTTGCAACAATTGTCTTCCGTAATAGATTGCAAAATTACAAATACCTAATGAAGAAGTATGGCGTGCTATCACGTAAGCTTTGAGTAACATCATCCATATTAAAAAAGATACTCATACATTCCAATTTACTGGATCAAACTGTAATTTACTTATCTGAATATTTTAGAGATAAGATTCAGTAAATCAAGTTTAAAACTAATTACTGTCACTCACTCAATATGTGCAAAACTGAGTTTACTGACCAGGAATTGACTTTTTTTTTTTATTTATCAAGGAAATATTAATTGAGTTATCAATCCCAAAGGAAAATATGTGAAAATATTTAAACACTCGCCAAATTATATTAATTGATCTTTATATCAATAAATGCTTTACTCTAGAAAAAATCGGTTTCGGTAATATACTACAAAGGAACCTAAATAGATTTTGAAGCTTTATACATATAAGAAAACATTAATTTTCTAAAAGATACCAAATGATAATTAACAAGGACGTCGATTTTCGTTATTTTGAACTTTCAACGAGAAATGTCAGTGGAAGATTCAACATATTTTCTATGAGATAAATTAGATATAATAACATTTTGCTTTTGACAATAACTGAGAAAAATCATATTTATACCTAGATTTGTTGAGTGATACGAATTTCATACAATTTAATGGGGGTAAACTGCGATTAAAATTACGTTTTGGTCCTTTGTATTGTCTTATTGATATGAAATATCAGACACGAATATTTTCATACTAAGTGGTAATAATTAATTTACAACTGACCTCGGATTCTCTTTTCGTTTGAAATTAAAATAATACTTAATTATTACAATTGGAATTTAATAATCTCGATTAGTGGACGTAATATATATGAAGATATGAAGAGTATAAAAGTATCGAGATGTATCATAATAAAGCTTAATGCTATATATCTGAAGATTTTTTTCTTGGTAAATTGTTTCCGTAACTAAGGGCCGTCCAATAATTAGACTTCCTAAGTTCAAAAATAGTGGACCAATTGTTAAAAAATACAGATAAAGAACATCTTAAGACATTCACAATATACAAAAACAACTTGTTTCAATTGTAGGAACTTGTAAAGTTAAAGGATTAAGTTGTTGTACAGAAAGGATCTTTGCGTAATGTTGGATCCGAGAAAAGATGTAACATTCTCAAACAATCCATACATCATTTCCCTTCAACGCACTTTTGGTACTATCAATTGCAATTATAAGTGAATTCAAATTATATCAAAAGAGTTACGTAAATTCATATTTATCAGATTTGGTCTGATATTATGTTAAAGTGTAAACTTATTGAGCAGCACCCACTATTTTCTTTTTACTCATTATTATATCGGATGTATTCAAACTTGGTTTACATTTAAATAGTAATAGCAAATCGTTTTAATTACAAATTAGAATTTACACGTGTTAAGTTGTCATTGTTACTCGGTAAATGCATCCTAGATTATGACTATAATAATTTTGTTTAAACATTCCTTTTCTTAGCATGTTTTCATTTGTGTTCGATGGGTAAAAAGCTAATAATATTATTATAAAATAAGCTGTATTATAATAATAGGTTGTCTGAGCCGAAGCAAGTAATTGTGCTAACTACATTCCCATATACGCTTATTATTGCAAGGAATTTTAAATGACTTGGAAATGATTAAAAAGCAAAATTAATTGGCTGTTCACTTTTATATATAATGTAGCGGCATGTAAAGTGCTACTAGTATAGGCATATAAATATTTATTTGAGCGGACATCTTTTTTTAACTATAGTACTTGGAAAAATCGTATACGGTGGATCATTAGCTGATTAAACCAGAAATATTACAACTTAGTTCAACAACGCATTATTGAAAGTGAAAGCGAGTCCTCAGATGAGCAACATGAAGTATATCAAAATGGTATTATCTACGATACTGATTAAAAGGATGAAGCATCTATATTTGAGAAATTAGGTGATGATGAATCTGCTCATGAGGACAATATGCTTGAACTTGGAGAGCCCTAGGAATTTTCGAAATTTTTTTGGAAACGGAGAAAGCTAGATCCAAACTCCATTACAACAAAAAAATCCATTTTTGATGATCCTAATACGTTAGCTGCTTTCAAACCTAGTCCTTACTATGAAAGTAGACACCGCATCGATCCTTTTTTTAGATGGATATGGGTCAGGAACAAAAAGTTGTTCGTAAAATAGATATGCTCATTATTTCATGGGCATTCATTATGTTTTTTGCACTAGAATTAGATCGTGCCAATATTCAACAAGCCCTTTCAGATAACATGTTGGATGATTTAGGAATGAATACTAATGATTACAATAAGGGTATGACAATATTTTATTGTTCCTTTTTAGCGGCAAAACTGCCATCTCAATTAATTAGCAAGAAGATAGGTCCCAATCGCTGGATTCCAACCCAAATGGTTTTATGGAGCATTGTTTATATTTGTCAATATTCTTTAAGTGGAACAGCATTATTTTAAATTATGAGATGGCTTCTAGGTATGCTTGAAGGAGGGTTTATTCCCGTCGTCATCTTGTATTAATCTTATTTTTATAATGGACAAGAAATCTCTTTACGCTTAGCAATTTTTTTGGATTTCTAATACCTTGTCAGATATTTTTGCTTTTATTGTAGCTGTAGGCATATTAAAGATGCGTGGACTTCATGGAAAGCCAGGTTGGGCATACTTGTTTTTGACTAAAGGTTTTATTACTTTATTGGAGGATTATCTATTTATTACCACCAAGTCCAATGCAAACGGCTTCATGTTTCGAGGGAGAAAGGGATGGTTTTCTGAGAGAGAAGAGAAAATAATTGTTAATAAGGTTCTCAGAGATGATTTTGCAAAAGCTGAAATGCATAACCGAGAAGCAATTACTCCAAAAACTCTATTCCAAGCAATTAAAAGTTGGAAAATGTATCCATTGTATATCATTGGGTTGCTATTTGAAATTCCTAAAACTCCTCCTACTACATATTTAACCCTTACTTTAAGAATTCTTTGGTTTTCGACTGTAAAGACTAATTAGTTAACTCTTCCATCAAAATTTATTCACATGTTTTTACTTTTGTTTTTAAATTACCTGAGTGCTCTCCTTGATGAACGATCTTTAGTTTCGCTAATTGGTTAAATATGGCTTCTTCCGCTATTGATTGCACTTTACTGCTTCCCTGCTAATGAAAATAAGTGGGTGATTTATGTCATTTCAGCATTAATTGTTGGCAGCCCGTACTCTCATGGAATTCAGGTAGGTTGGTGTTCGCGTAATTCTAATTCTGTAAGAAACAGAACAGTTTCGGCTTCACTTTATAATATTTCTGATCAAATCGGGTCTATCATTTCTTCAAATATTACCGTAATGATGATAAACCTCTTTATCCACGTGGTAATAGAGTTCTTGGTATTTGCTGCCTTAATATTTTTGTTTATGTCTTATCTAAGATTTTTTATGTAAGCTTAAACAAATATCGTGATCGAAAATGGAACGCAATGACCGAGAACGAAAAAAATGAATTTGGAAACAACCAAAGACACAGGAACGCATCGTTTGGATTTTCGATTCGCCCATTAACTCTCGAATTTGAATATATGATTTTTTAAAAATTTGGCCTCCGAGTCCGCTATGTAATATGTCTATTGTTTAATATTACTGTAAAAAGTGGAAGTTCTTGAAGTGCACATTCATTTGATACAGCTAATAGAGGTCATACATAGACTTCTTTGTCGCTTATTAATTGATTGAAATCTGTTAGAGGGATTGATTTAAAACGGGTTGGTTATCCCAAATAGCTTATTTCTTTCATTAATATTATAGCTTTCGGCAACGTGGCATAATCCTATTTACAAATATTATAAAATACAAATAAATATATCAATTACAGGCTTCTAAAATCTCCATCAACTCAATAATTAATGTTATGCATTTAAATTAAAGAATAATAAATATTCTAATTTTTTACCTAGTATACGCTTTCATCAAAAAGTAGATACCTCACAGTTGAGTTGGGATAAATTCAATACTACCTATTTAGCAATATAATTCATGTTTGGGATAGGCAGAATGCACAATGGGAACACATGATACGGCGTGTTGTACAGTATTGCCGATACATAACCATGTCAATAATCATTCGTAATTTGTCCAACATTTGAAAATAGTTGTCGTTGTTAACAACTCCCTGCATCCTCATTATACGTGTTTAATCTTTTTCAGCGTACTTAACTTGTTTTTTGAAGATAAGCAGCTAGGATTCACAATGATTATTTCAATTTTGTACTAATGACTTCATCTAAACAATTATAAAACATATGTTTAAATTTACGTAGTTGTACCATTTACGAAACTATTCCATATATGAAAATAAGTAAACTTAAATTTTTATTTCCTTTCTGCTTTAAAAAAAAAATTATAACAATTAAGAAAATATTTTATTGACTTAATAATACGTTTTCTAATATTTTTTTTAAGCATTCAGTATTGACGATTATATAAATTATTTGTTACGAATTAGTATGAACTAATATCTTGAGAAATTAAAAAAGAAGGAGTAGAAATGCTTGCATCTTCAAATGTACGAAAATAAATAAAAAGAAGCAGGGTTTCGGACATACCCTAAAATGGATTATAAGGGTAAGCTTACAAGCCTTGTTTAAAAATTTTTTTATAAAGCAATTTTAAAATGAACGCTATAATAGAAGGATCTAAATTCAATGAAGAAATATTAAAATAATTTTAAATAAGGTGAGTTCAATTAAATCTAAAGTTTAAATTTGTTTTAACACCTTTGTTCAATAATGTAGCAATTTACAACCCCAAAACAATGTCTTTCGCTTTTATAGTAGGTATGAGTACAAAAATGGCAACAAAATGTTTTCCTGAAGAGCATAAAATTAGTGGCCATAAAAACAGCTGGGAATTAATGCTTTATAGTATGTTTTTGGTTAAGTATAGTTGAAACCCTAATTTAAAAAAATTCCAATTTTAGTAGTTAATCAATACGATAGTAGTTTACATATATGAATTCTCTAGTTGATTAAAAACACTTTAAGCTAGAAAAGAGCATTCACGTAGAAGATATAAAGAGGAATAATTACCGCTTGCTTGAGAAAGATCTACCATTCGTAAATTCTTAATTTCTGAATAAAAGGAACAGTCAATAATTTTTTTTATTAGATTAATAATCCTAAATCGTTGATATATATTATGTATCTACATACTTTTTTGTGCGACACGACTGAACTGAAGCAATCAGCAATTTGTTTAAATTACATTTACCGACTACTTTGGCAAAATATTCAAGAAATTTTTGTTCTAACAAAATAATTGAATAGCAAGGCAGAAAAGCTTATAAAAATTAGTGTCAAAAGCAAGGCAATGGTATTTTAACATTTAACCTCAAAAACATATTTAGAGTTATCTGATTATGATTGTTAAATGAACGGAATATTAGTTTAAGATACGAAGAAAAGTCTAGAAGTCTAACTGTTACAATATCTGACTGTAGATTTTCTTCATCGATATTCAACTCGTAAACCATTTTGCAATTAAGATGTAGGCAATGTTAAATAAAACTCGTTTACATCCAAACACCTGATCGTTTATATCGATTCGTGTTCTTCAACAAAAGTAAAATCTTTAATATTTTCCAAATTTTTTTTTAATTAAACAATCAGGGCCGATCTAATCTTAGAGACATAAATATAAATTTTTTACTGCTATTGTAAAAATCTGAAAGTAATCGTATTTTTCTTCGCAAAAAAATATACATCGAATGTTCGAATCCTTCATTTAGATACTACAGTGATATTCAAGATTCGAATATAACATTGGATTGATAACATATAATTATGTAAACATAAACATGAGTGAGTCTCCAATTGCTAACCAAGGAGTTAATGTGTAAAGCATTTGCTTTTTCCCATGTTAAGAAATATAAATCGATAAAATCATTTTTAATTTGCAGCCTTTTCATAAATTAATTCCAATTCTTTTTTTATTATAGTTAATTGAAGAGAAGGTACGGTCATGATGTGACTACATATGTAAACGTTATTTTGATGCCCAGAAATAAGCATTGTGAGGATTTTTAGTTTCCAGTTCATCAAAATAATTTCATTAAAACCATTTAAAAAAAACTAAATGCAACATTCAGATAATACCAACCAAATTTTTACTCGAAGTTTCGGATTTTAATTTTTGAATTGCCATAATGGTATTTCCCACAATGCAAACTATCGTAATAAGTATTAAAGCAGTCCCATAAATAGCCCCTATTACTCGAAAAAATATTATATTTGTCACTTTGGATAACTGCGTATTGGATATGCTCATTGTACCTAAAGGAAAAGTCATAGCCCACCAGGCAACAGTAAACTTGTGCCTGAATCCATAGTTAATTACGGAGAACACTGCAAAGAATGTAAAAAAGTATCCAAAAGAAATTAGAAATAAAGACAATATTAACGATTGAACTAACACGCAATTTGAATAAAATTCAATCATCGGAATTTGCTGATAATATGAAAGCGCAAAGGTTTTCGCGTTAATTGCTTGCATAATAATACCAAATGCTCCTTGTCCTAACACTCCAATTGGAACAAATTGGGTGAATATCAGAGCTCGAGCTGGAACCTTAAAAAAAATCATTCTCCAAAGTATGCAAGCAATTATACAAAAGCCTAAAGCAATCGCATTTGACCAGCAAATAAATGATGTGACAATTGTATTTAAGATTATTTTCTTGTTTAAACGGGTAGAAAAGGTTTCAATAACAACAGAACCTGTAGATGCTGCAACAGTTAACGGTACAATGGGTAGCAAAATGGTCGGCAAAAACGTAGAAAATTCAATTTTCGCCCTTTTTGTTAAAATTGTAGAGAAAATAACCCACGCAGTGAAAAAAGACATGGCTACACTAAATATCCAAAGGATATATAAAAAATTGATCCAACCTTGTGGTGATGACTGGCTACTCAAAAAGCACAGCATATTAATACAACTTTGGAATCCCATGGTATAGCAACCTAAAAATAGTGTATTTGGGACATCAATAAATTCTTCTTTTTGAATCAGAGTACCTCTATAGATAGTGTGTTTAAAAAAAAAGACAATCGTGTTCGTGAATAAGCAAACCAGCGCGAATCCAAACATAATATAGGAGCATATACGTAGCCACCGTGCAGCAAAGGGAAAGTTATGCAAAACATTAGCAGATAAACCAGTTCCCATAATTGAAACCATCCAACAATTCTGATAATCGCGAATGAAAAATCTGTAAAACCAAGACATAATTTGTTTGAACAAGGTTCTATAGCAAAGAAGAGTGCTAGACAATAATGATTTCTTTGTAAACCATAAGATGCTAAATTGATGGTTATTGAAATTTTCAGCAGTCCTTTTCACATAAGAAATTCTATTAATCAATAAAGTCTTAGAATTTTCATTATGTACCCAGATTTTTTTATAATTTTTTTTTAAATATTGCCTAAAATTAGATGCCCACGTTGATAATGCAAAATTTTTCACGCCATGGTTGTTTATTCGTTCTTCTTACGTGACGATGTTTGACTGTTGAATTGCGACATTTTTTTACTTAAAAATATGATACACAGTGGCACTCTATTGATTATTTTTCTTCATTTTTTTGTATTTGCAATGTAGTTTTATAGTCTTCAGTAGTATAGTAATTCAGGTGGTCTTACCTTTGGGTTCTTTGACATGATTATAGTGTTCAGTATATTTCCTTAGGTTGGTACAAGGAGCGCGTAGGCTGGTTGATGCCCAACCAAGTAATCATGGTTGAAAACAGTTTTTAGACAGTTAAGCAAATATCCTGCCTTTTTGATCAATTTGCTTCCAATATGTACATTTCTTATTAATTAATATTATATTTTAGTTCACTTTACATATAAAATATTTAAAATAGTAGATGTATTCAGTATTGTCAGCTTCGCCGTGTGGTATCTGTTTTAATGGTACAATAAAACTGCGGTGAGTTTTCCTTGTAATTTATTATTATATTGCAATATACAGGTCGTATAAGTAGCAATTAATTATAGGTATCCTATTATTAGATTTCCTTGCCTATCACTAATATAGCTTGTAACCGTACTGAAGAATGAGGTTCAGCTACAGCGCCAATTATAATACTCAAGTAAGGTCTTATAGATTATCATAAAGATACATCTTAATATGGTATCAACTATGGTACAATGTATAATTAAAAAATGTGACATATAGTAATACTCAACGTAGTGCATCATAGCGTAGTGTAGTGTTGCTGATAGATGCTTTGAACGACCATGATTTTTGCTGCGAGTTACAAATTATTAGTAAGTGGCGCTTTAAAAATACAATGTATTTATTATCGTAAAAGTCTATTAGTTTTGGTTATCGACATAACTAATAACAGAACTGAGAGACTAGGTTCGGTTGTATTTCTAGATAATATAGATTTTTATAAATGTCAACAAAATTAATTATAGTATCGTATTATTTATGTGGGTAAAGTAAATTTGGGACATACAGTGATACACAACGTAATGTCAGTGTAGTTATATTGCTAAAATATTGTTTTAATTTTCGGGCAAAATAAAAAATGTCGAAGACCCGTCGTTAATGAAGTCAGATTTATTATTATACAGCCAATGCATATATTACATTTCAAAAGCAAAAACAAATAATTCAGTATTTGTTAAGCATAAAAACATTTTTATATTCAAAAATTTAAAGGTTTCATTCCTTTCTTTAATTAATTAATTAGCTTTATAACTTGTTGTATGGTAATAAGCATAGAATGACTTGGAAAACCGTAGATATTTCCAGAAATAAGCATTGTGAGGATTTTTAGTTTCCAGTTCATCAAAATAATTTCATTAAAACCATTTAAAAAAAACTAAATGCAACATTCAGATAATACCAACCAAATTTTTACTCGAAGTTTCGGATTTTAATTTTTGAATTGCCATAATGGTATTTCCCACAATGCAAACTATCGTAATAAGTATTAAAGCAGTCCCATAAATAGCCCCTATTACTCGAAAAAATATTATATTTGTCACTTTGGATAACTGCGTATTGGATATGCTCATTGTACCTAAAGGAAAAGTCATAGCCCACCAGGCAACAGTAAACTTGTGCCTGAATCCATAGTTAATTACGGAGAACACTGCAAAGAATGTAAAAAAGTATCCAAAAGAAATTAGAAATAAAGACAATATTAACGATTGAACTAACACGCAATTTGAATAAAATTCAATCATCGGAATTTGCTGATAATATGAAAGCGCAAAGGTTTTCGCGTTAATTGCTTGCATAATAATACCAAATGCTCCTTGTCCTAACACTCCAATTGGAACAAATTGGGTGAATATCAGAGCTCGAGCTGGAACCTTAAAAAAAATCATTCTCCAAAGTATGCAAGCAATTATACAAAAGCCTAAAGCAATCGCATTTGACCAGCAAATAAATGATGTGACAATTGTATTTAAGATTATTTTCTTGTTTAAACGGGTAGAAAAGGTTTCAATAACAACAGAACCTGTAGATGCTGCAACAGTTAACGGTACAATGGGTAGCAAAATGGTCGGCAAAAACGTAGAAAATTCAATTTTCGCCCTTTTTGTTAAAATTGTAGAGAAAATAACCCACGCAGTGAAAAAAGACATGGCTACACTAAATATCCAAAGGATATATAAAAAATTGATCCAACCTTGTGGTGATGACTGGCTACTCAAAAAGCACAGCATATTAATACAACTTTGGAATCCCATGGTATAGCAACCTAAAAATAGTGTATTTGGGACATCAATAAATTCTTCTTTTTGAATCAGAGTACCTCTATAGATAGTGTGTTTAAAAAAAAAGACAATCGTGTTCGTGAATAAGCAAACCAGCGCGAATCCAAACATAATATAGGAGCATATACGTAGCCACCGTGCAGCAAAGGGAAAGTTATGCAAAACATTAGCAGATAAACCAGTTCCCATAATTGAAACCATCCAACAATTCTGATAATCGCGAATGAAAAATCTGTAAAACCAAGACATAATTTGTTTGAACAAGGTTCTATAGCAAAGAAGAGTGCTAGACAATAATGATTTCTTTGTAAACCATAAGATGCTAAATTGATGGTTATTGAAATTTTCAGCAGTCCTTTTCACATAAGAAATTCTATTAATCAATAAAGTCTTAGAATTTTCATTATGTACCCAGATTTTTTTATAATTTTTTTTTAAATATTGCCTAAAATTAGATGCCCACGTTGATAATGCAAAATTTTTCACGCCATGGTTGTTTATTCGTTCTTCTTACGTGACGATGTTTGACTGTTGAATTGCGACATTTTTTTACTTAAAAATATGATACACAGTGGCACTCTATTGATTATTTTTCTTCATTTTTTTGTATTTGCAATGTAGTTTTATAGTCTTCAGTAGTATAGTAATTCAGGTGGTCTTACCTTTGGGTTCTTTGACATGATTATAGTGTTCAGTATATTTCCTTAGGTTGGTACAAGGAGCGCGTAGGCTGGTTGATGCCCAACCAAGTAATCATGGTTGAAAACAGTTTTTAGACAGTTAAGCAAATATCCTGCCTTTTTGATCAATTTGCTTCCAATATGTACATTTCTTATTAATTAATATTATATTTTAGTTCACTTTACATATAAAATATTTAAAATAGTAGATGTATTCAGTATTGTCAGCTTCGCCGTGTGGTATCTGTTTTAATGGTACAATAAAACTGCGGTGAGTTTTCCTTGTAATTTATTATTATATTGCAATATACAGGTCGTATAAGTAGCAATTAATTATAGGTATCCTATTATTAGATTTCCTTGCCTATCACTAATATAGCTTGTAACCGTACTGAAGAATGAGGTTCAGCTACAGCGCCAATTATAATACTCAAGTAAGGTCTTATAGATTATCATAAAGATACATCTTAATATGGTATCAACTATGGTACAATGTATAATTAAAAAATGTGACATATAGTAATACTCAACGTAGTGCATCATAGCGTAGTGTAGTGTTGCTGATAGATGCTTTGAACGACCATGATTTTTGCTGCGAGTTACAAATTATTAGTAAGTGGCGCTTTAAAAATACAATGTATTTATTATCGTAAAAGTCTATTAGTTTTGGTTATCGACATAACTAATAACAGAACTGAGAGACTAGGTTCGGTTGTATTTCTAGATAATATAGATTTTTATAAATGTCAACAAAATTAATTATAGTATCGTATTATTTATGTGGGTAAAGTAAATTTGGGACATACAGTGATACACAACGTAATGTCAGTGTAGTTATATTGCTAAAATATTGTTTTAATTTTCGGGCAAAATAAAAAATGTCGAAGACCCGTCGTTAATGAAGTCAGATTTATTATTATACAGCCAATGCATATATTACATTTCAAAAGCAAAAACAAATAATTCAGTATTTGTTAAGCATAAAAACATTTTTATATTCAAAAATTTAAAGGTTTCATTCCTTTCTTTAATTAATTAATTAGCTTTATAACTTGTTGTATGGTAATAAGCATAGAATGACTTGGAAAACCGTAGATATTTCCAGAAATAAGCATTGTGAGGATTTTTAGTTTCCAGTTCATCAAAATAATTTCATTAAAACCATTTAAAAAAAACTAAATGCAACATTCAGATAATACCAACCAAATTTTTACTCGAAGTTTCGGATTTTAATTTTTGAATTGCCATAATGGTATTTCCCACAATGCAAACTATCGTAATAAGTATTAAAGCAGTCCCATAAATAGCCCCTATTACTCGAAAAAATATTATATTTGTCACTTTGGATAACTGCGTATTGGATATGCTCATTGTACCTAAAGGAAAAGTCATAGCCCACCAGGCAACAGTAAACTTGTGCCTGAATCCATAGTTAATTACGGAGAACACTGCAAAGAATGTAAAAAAGTATCCAAAAGAAATTAGAAATAAAGACAATATTAACGATTGAACTAACACGCAATTTGAATAAAATTCAATCATCGGAATTTGCTGATAATATGAAAGCGCAAAGGTTTTCGCGTTAATTGCTTGCATAATAATACCAAATGCTCCTTGTCCTAACACTCCAATTGGAACAAATTGGGTGAATATCAGAGCTCGAGCTGGAACCTTAAAAAAAATCATTCTCCAAAGTATGCAAGCAATTATACAAAAGCCTAAAGCAATCGCATTTGACCAGCAAATAAATGATGTGACAATTGTATTTAAGATTATTTTCTTGTTTAAACGGGTAGAAAAGGTTTCAATAACAACAGAACCTGTAGATGCTGCAACAGTTAACGGTACAATGGGTAGCAAAATGGTCGGCAAAAACGTAGAAAATTCAATTTTCGCCCTTTTTGTTAAAATTGTAGAGAAAATAACCCACGCAGTGAAAAAAGACATGGCTACACTAAATATCCAAAGGATATATAAAAAATTGATCCAACCTTGTGGTGATGACTGGCTACTCAAAAAGCACAGCATATTAATACAACTTTGGAATCCCATGGTATAGCAACCTAAAAATAGTGTATTTGGGACATCAATAAATTCTTCTTTTTGAATCAGAGTACCTCTATAGATAGTGTGTTTAAAAAAAAAGACAATCGTGTTCGTGAATAAGCAAACCAGCGCGAATCCAAACATAATATAGGAGCATATACGTAGCCACCGTGCAGCAAAGGGAAAGTTATGCAAAACATTAGCAGATAAACCAGTTCCCATAATTGAAACCATCCAACAATTCTGATAATCGCGAATGAAAAATCTGTAAAACCAAGACATAATTTGTTTGAACAAGGTTCTATAGCAAAGAAGAGTGCTAGACAATAATGATTTCTTTGTAAACCATAAGATGCTAAATTGATGGTTATTGAAATTTTCAGCAGTCCTTTTCACATAAGAAATTCTATTAATCAATAAAGTCTTAGAATTTTCATTATGTACCCAGATTTTTTTATAATTTTTTTTTAAATATTGCCTAAAATTAGATGCCCACGTTGATAATGCAAAATTTTTCACGCCATGGTTGTTTATTCGTTCTTCTTACGTGACGATGTTTGACTGTTGAATTGCGACATTTTTTTACTTAAAAATATGATACACAGTGGCACTCTATTGATTATTTTTCTTCATTTTTTTGTATTTGCAATGTAGTTTTATAGTCTTCAGTAGTATAGTAATTCAGGTGGTCTTACCTTTGGGTTCTTTGACATGATTATAGTGTTCAGTATATTTCCTTAGGTTGGTACAAGGAGCGCGTAGGCTGGTTGATGCCCAACCAAGTAATCATGGTTGAAAACAGTTTTTAGACAGTTAAGCAAATATCCTGCCTTTTTGATCAATTTGCTTCCAATATGTACATTTCTTATTAATTAATATTATATTTTAGTTCACTTTACATATAAAATATTTAAAATAGTAGATGTATTCAGTATTGTCAGCTTCGCCGTGTGGTATCTGTTTTAATGGTACAATAAAACTGCGGTGAGTTTTCCTTGTAATTTATTATTATATTGCAATATACAGGTCGTATAAGTAGCAATTAATTATAGGTATCCTATTATTAGATTTCCTTGCCTATCACTAATATAGCTTGTAACCGTACTGAAGAATGAGGTTCAGCTACAGCGCCAATTATAATACTCAAGTAAGGTCTTATAGATTATCATAAAGATACATCTTAATATGGTATCAACTATGGTACAATGTATAATTAAAAAATGTGACATATAGTAATACTCAACGTAGTGCATCATAGCGTAGTGTAGTGTTGCTGATAGATGCTTTGAACGACCATGATTTTTGCTGCGAGTTACAAATTATTAGTAAGTGGCGCTTTAAAAATACAATGTATTTATTATCGTAAAAGTCTATTAGTTTTGGTTATCGACATAACTAATAACAGAACTGAGAGACTAGGTTCGGTTGTATTTCTAGATAATATAGATTTTTATAAATGTCAACAAAATTAATTATAGTATCGTATTATTTATGTGGGTAAAGTAAATTTGGGACATACAGTGATACACAACGTAATGTCAGTGTAGTTATATTGCTAAAATATTGTTTTAATTTTCGGGCAAAATAAAAAATGTCGAAGACCCGTCGTTAATGAAGTCAGATTTATTATTATACAGCCAATGCATATATTACATTTCAAAAGCAAAAACAAATAATTCAGTATTTGTTAAGCATAAAAACATTTTTATATTCAAAAATTTAAAGGTTTCATTCCTTTCTTTAATTAATTAATTAGCTTTATAACTTGTTGTATGGTAATAAGCATAGAATGACTTGGAAAACCGTAGATATTTCCAGAAATAAGCATTGTGAGGATTTTTAGTTTCCAGTTCATCAAAATAATTTCATTAAAACCATTTAAAAAAAACTAAATGCAACATTCAGATAATACCAACCAAATTTTTACTCGAAGTTTCGGATTTTAATTTTTGAATTGCCATAATGGTATTTCCCACAATGCAAACTATCGTAATAAGTATTAAAGCAGTCCCATAAATAGCCCCTATTACTCGAAAAAATATTATATTTGTCACTTTGGATAACTGCGTATTGGATATGCTCATTGTACCTAAAGGAAAAGTCATAGCCCACCAGGCAACAGTAAACTTGTGCCTGAATCCATAGTTAATTACGGAGAACACTGCAAAGAATGTAAAAAAGTATCCAAAAGAAATTAGAAATAAAGACAATATTAACGATTGAACTAACACGCAATTTGAATAAAATTCAATCATCGGAATTTGCTGATAATATGAAAGCGCAAAGGTTTTCGCGTTAATTGCTTGCATAATAATACCAAATGCTCCTTGTCCTAACACTCCAATTGGAACAAATTGGGTGAATATCAGAGCTCGAGCTGGAACCTTAAAAAAAATCATTCTCCAAAGTATGCAAGCAATTATACAAAAGCCTAAAGCAATCGCATTTGACCAGCAAATAAATGATGTGACAATTGTATTTAAGATTATTTTCTTGTTTAAACGGGTAGAAAAGGTTTCAATAACAACAGAACCTGTAGATGCTGCAACAGTTAACGGTACAATGGGTAGCAAAATGGTCGGCAAAAACGTAGAAAATTCAATTTTCGCCCTTTTTGTTAAAATTGTAGAGAAAATAACCCACGCAGTGAAAAAAGACATGGCTACACTAAATATCCAAAGGATATATAAAAAATTGATCCAACCTTGTGGTGATGACTGGCTACTCAAAAAGCACAGCATATTAATACAACTTTGGAATCCCATGGTATAGCAACCTAAAAATAGTGTATTTGGGACATCAATAAATTCTTCTTTTTGAATCAGAGTACCTCTATAGATAGTGTGTTTAAAAAAAAAGACAATCGTGTTCGTGAATAAGCAAACCAGCGCGAATCCAAACATAATATAGGAGCATATACGTAGCCACCGTGCAGCAAAGGGAAAGTTATGCAAAACATTAGCAGATAAACCAGTTCCCATAATTGAAACCATCCAACAATTCTGATAATCGCGAATGAAAAATCTGTAAAACCAAGACATAATTTGTTTGAACAAGGTTCTATAGCAAAGAAGAGTGCTAGACAATAATGATTTCTTTGTAAACCATAAGATGCTAAATTGATGGTTATTGAAATTTTCAGCAGTCCTTTTCACATAAGAAATTCTATTAATCAATAAAGTCTTAGAATTTTCATTATGTACCCAGATTTTTTTATAATTTTTTTTTAAATATTGCCTAAAATTAGATGCCCACGTTGATAATGCAAAATTTTTCACGCCATGGTTGTTTATTCGTTCTTCTTACGTGACGATGTTTGACTGTTGAATTGCGACATTTTTTTACTTAAAAATATGATACACAGTGGCACTCTATTGATTATTTTTCTTCATTTTTTTGTATTTGCAATGTAGTTTTATAGTCTTCAGTAGTATAGTAATTCAGGTGGTCTTACCTTTGGGTTCTTTGACATGATTATAGTGTTCAGTATATTTCCTTAGGTTGGTACAAGGAGCGCGTAGGCTGGTTGATGCCCAACCAAGTAATCATGGTTGAAAACAGTTTTTAGACAGTTAAGCAAATATCCTGCCTTTTTGATCAATTTGCTTCCAATATGTACATTTCTTATTAATTAATATTATATTTTAGTTCACTTTACATATAAAATATTTAAAATAGTAGATGTATTCAGTATTGTCAGCTTCGCCGTGTGGTATCTGTTTTAATGGTACAATAAAACTGCGGTGAGTTTTCCTTGTAATTTATTATTATATTGCAATATACAGGTCGTATAAGTAGCAATTAATTATAGGTATCCTATTATTAGATTTCCTTGCCTATCACTAATATAGCTTGTAACCGTACTGAAGAATGAGGTTCAGCTACAGCGCCAATTATAATACTCAAGTAAGGTCTTATAGATTATCATAAAGATACATCTTAATATGGTATCAACTATGGTACAATGTATAATTAAAAAATGTGACATATAGTAATACTCAACGTAGTGCATCATAGCGTAGTGTAGTGTTGCTGATAGATGCTTTGAACGACCATGATTTTTGCTGCGAGTTACAAATTATTAGTAAGTGGCGCTTTAAAAATACAATGTATTTATTATCGTAAAAGTCTATTAGTTTTGGTTATCGACATAACTAATAACAGAACTGAGAGACTAGGTTCGGTTGTATTTCTAGATAATATAGATTTTTATAAATGTCAACAAAATTAATTATAGTATCGTATTATTTATGTGGGTAAAGTAAATTTGGGACATACAGTGATACACAACGTAATGTCAGTGTAGTTATATTGCTAAAATATTGTTTTAATTTTCGGGCAAAATAAAAAATGTCGAAGACCCGTCGTTAATGAAGTCAGATTTATTATTATACAGCCAATGCATATATTACATTTCAAAAGCAAAAACAAATAATTCAGTATTTGTTAAGCATAAAAACATTTTTATATTCAAAAATTTAAAGGTTTCATTCCTTTCTTTAATTAATTAATTAGCTTTATAACTTGTTGTATGGTAATAAGCATAGAATGACTTGGAAAACCGTAGATATTTAAAAGTTTTGTAAACATTTTTTTTTAAATAGTTGAGATTAGTCTGCCGTTTTGTGTGATTACGAAGGAGGTCTTTTAAGACGTTGCTTTTTGAAGTGTTTCTAGTGAACGCATAAAAAGGTCAAAGAAACATTTGCTAGTTTATTATACTTTATAAGAAAATTTAAAATAAGAATCATTAAACGACTAAAATGTCATTCATAGTTGTTTATTGGAAAGAAAAGCCATTGTGAATTTCGAAGAAAAATATTATTTTCGCTATTGGAAGTTACGCTTATTTATACAGTTGAACTGAAAGTTAAATAGATATTATAGACCATGGTTAATGATTTATTGTTTACGTTTGATTGCTAACTTCATGAACGTAAACTTTCGTGTTGACGTAATCAAATGCATGGCACTTGAACCTACTAATTCCTCCCCTGCATTTATCGAAGGTACGTTAAATTACTTTATTAAAATTTAAACGTGAAATCCCAACAATCATTTGTGACAGAAAGAAAAAAATAAAAAAGACTTATTGAATCGCATTCAATTAATTCTTAAATAAAAAAAAGAGGCTTGTTTTTAAACAATTTCAAATTTAGTAGTGGCTATAAATTTTTTGAAATTGTAATTACTTGTACTATTTTGTTAGAATTTGATTTGTAACCCGGTATCCAGCTATAGTTGAAAAATAATACGATTTTCTATTTTTTCAAATATGCTTCCAATCCTTATTTTTAATGCTCAAGAAAATATAAAACAGCTGAGGGGTATCGATTCGAAATTCATAACTAATTAGTCAGCTATTTAACGAAAAAAAACTTGTTGGGAGAAAAATTTGGTCGATATAGTTTTTTGGTTAGTAATTTTTCTACCTTGCTCATTCATGGTGTTTATTGACACTCTAGCAACTCTTTGGATATAACATCATATTGATTTTATATCATCCTCGTAACTCTTTTTATTCCATTAGCTTAATTTTATAGATAAACTTTCCCCATCATCATACACTCGTGGACGTTGCTTGCCCTTTATCAACGTCTAAAGAATCTAATCATATCCTGAACTCCCAGTTCATTTTGTCAATGCCTGCTATTTTACCATCCTATGAGGCATCGTTTTGATCAATGACATAAAAGTACATTAATTTAGTTTTTTAGCCATAGTAATAACACAACGTTCCAAGGTGTAATTTAGAAATAAGTCAGCAACTCATTAGGTGTGATGATTAACTTAAATGACTTAGCGCTTTGGGGAGTAGCTTTAAAAAACTGGAAAAGAATATGGTTAGTTTTTATAAATTGAAGGGAATGAGTTATTGAACTAAACCAAATACCGAGAAGTATTTTATAGAAGCATTGGGCAACTAAAGTATTAATTAGGGATAGTTCAATATCAAGTAAAAAGTTTTCGGTAATAATATATGATTGCATAATGTAACCTCATTCTTGTTTGTCAAAAAATTAAGCGCTATATCCTTATCGATAAAAAGCCATAAAAATTTTGATTACAGTTACTCAAGTTTTCTTCCCAGCTAAAAAAATTAAAGTGATATTTCTGCGAAGATGACAAGCTCTGGTATTATGTTTTGCACATTTCTTAGTAACATATTGTATGATTTTTTGTTTGGCAGATTCCCTATATTTCCACATCTCTCAACCATTTTTAAACTGCTAAGTTTACACTGGTGTTGCATTTCAGCATTCTCATAATTTTCAAATTCTTATTAAACATGTTATCCAAATAAACCGTACCGCGTATTTTTTATAAGGTAGCAAAATCTTTATTTTGATGGAAAACTTCAAATTGGATAGCATGAAAACAGAAGTAGTGAAATCCAGATTTGTTTTTCTTAGAATTTGGTTGCTTTCGTTTAGTGAATACTAAAAATGCAAGCAACGCAAAATAGTGCATTACTTCAGAAAGCTGAAGATTTTCTTTGTCCGCTTTGTCGAGATGCTTAAACCACTACACCAAAAGTTAAGGTCGGGTATTTTATCAGGCACTAAGATAATACTATATACGGAACTTATCTAACTTCGATATGCAACCGCATGGTACGGTAAGTAGCAAAATACAGGCATATGTCCTTTTTGTTTCGGTAAGAAATAATATGTCGAATGATAAAACAATTAAATACTGGTAAACACAGGGTAAAGGCCATGGACTCACAGCTTATCAATGCTGGATTCCAATGAAATTTTAGTTTATTGCTATCTACATTATTTTCTCCCTAAATCCTTAATTATATAATAGTCTGACATTTCCCTTCATTTTCGTTTGTATGAACTATCTTTGATAGTACTAAGCGCACAAACATTTCTTTAGTCTTTATAAAAAGACTGCTAGTATCTTTGTTTATCCCTTATTCATTTTCAAATTAGATTTAACTTTGAAAAACTTAATTGGGCTGAATCAGTTGATGTTCTTTGATCACTTAATGCTTTCATTTTGAACTATCTCTTTACAAAATGTCACATAGCGATTACAATTTCGATATTGAGCAAAACGCTTTTGAAAAGGAAGCACCGAAGGTGTCCATCGAAAGAAAAGGAGATGTCGTTGAGGAAGAGGTAATAGCTACCGGCGAAGTCGAGAATTATGCTGAACCAAAGAGTAGAAACTTTTTGCAGAGATTTTTTGACGACTTTAAGCCTGCTTTAACAACTCGTGGTGACGGTGTAGCACTGAAACGAAAATTGACATCCAGACACATGCAGATGATTTCGGTTGGAGGAGCCATTGGTAGTGGTCTGTATGTTGGTTCAGGCAGTGCATTCGCAGATGGCGGCCCAGCCTCAGTAATTATCAATTATATCTTAATTGGAATTATGATGATTTTTGTTATTTACGCTCTCGGCGAATTAGCAATTGCTTATCCAGTTGCTGGCAGTTTTAATACTTATGCAACGCGCTTCATTGATCCTGCCTGGGGATTTGCTGTTAGCTGGAATTACTTTCTTAATTATTTTGTCACGTGTCCATTGGAACTAACAACGTGTGCCATTACTTTTAAATTTTGGACAGAAATTAATAGTGCAGCGTGGATTAGCATTTTTTTAGCGGTTGTTATTGTCATCAATCTTTTTGGAGTTCGTGCATACGGAGAAGTGGAATTTATATTGAGTACTATTAAAGTAATTGCTACCGTTGGTTTCATTATTTTAGCCATCATTATTAACTGTGGAGGTGTACCAACCGACCATCGAGGATATATTGGTGGCAGTATTATCAAACAAAAACCATTTCGACATGGATTCAAAGGATTTTGTTCAGTTTTTACCACTGCTGCTTTCTCCTTTTCTGGAACTGAAATTATTGGACTGGCAGCAGCCGAAGTTGGTAATCCAAGGAAATCCGTACCCAGTGCTGTTAAACAAGTGTTTTGGCGTATTGCTATCTTTTATGTTGTCTCTTTAATATTGATTGGATTGTTGGTCAGTCCGGATGATCCTAGATTGATGGGCAACGGCGATGTCAGCGTTTCACCTTTTGTTCTAGCTATTCAAGAAGCTAATATTAAAGGTCTTCCTTCTGTTTTTAACGCTGTCATTATTATTTCGGTAGTTTCGGTAACCAATTCTACTACGTACACTGCAGCTCGTACCCTTCAAGGTATGGCAACTCTCAAGCAAGCACCCAAGTTTTTTTCTTATACTGATCGAGTTGGCCGTCCTTTAATAGCCATGGTTGTGGTTCTCTTATTTGGCTTCTTTGCATACATTAATGAAGCCGACAAAAACGGAAGCGATATCAGCGACACAGTGTTCGACTGGTTACTAGCAATCTCAGGATTGTCAAGCTTTTTTACTTGGGGAAGTATATGTTTATCTCATATTATGTTCCGTTTAGCATTTAAGAAGCAAGGTCATTCCTTAAAGGAGTTGGGATTTGTGTCTCCCATGGGAATCTGGGGTTCAGTCATTGGATTGGGTTTCAACATATTATGTTTGATGGCTGAGTTTTATGTATCTCTGTTCCTCATAGGTGGTAGTCCGAATGCTAATGATTTCTTTCAAGGATATCTAGCTGCCTGCATTGCTTTAGCTTTTTTTATTGGTTACAAGATTTACGACAGATCGCATATTCCCTCTTTGGATAAACTAGATATCGATACTGGACTTAAAACTTATGACAACCAAGATGAAGAAAAAGAAGAATATTCTTCCAAGGGTCCTCTAAACATTTTGAAAAAAGCATGGAATGCCGTTTGCTGAGCACATTTTACAAGCACCTGTTAATATGTATTTCTTTTCGTCTTTTTTTACAATTGTTTTGTCTTTGTTGCATACCCTTTCCCTAACTACATCTTTTCACGTTTTTTTGAATTTCAATACCTGAACAACTTCGTTCCTAATCTTCTATAATAAACCGGGTTGAAAGATCTTAATAAAAACATAACAGTTGCTATTTGGATTTTACGTATCTCATTTATCAAAAGCACG
Source organism: Schizosaccharomyces pombe (assembly GCF_000002945.2). NCBI lineage: Eukaryota > Fungi > Ascomycota > Schizosaccharomycetes > Schizosaccharomycetales > Schizosaccharomycetaceae > Schizosaccharomyces > Schizosaccharomyces pombe. Next base: position 107,102 of record NC_003423.3, read on the forward strand.
TATTTTAATTTTGATCGTAATTTTCTTTAAATATACACACCTTTCATAATAACCATATTATAATTGAATAGAACAGTTTTGCATGCCTAGGAGGGTGTCGAAATAACCAGCTAAAGCCAATTTCTTGTTCCCTTCTGTTTTATTAGTTATTTAGATAATCTGTAGTAATAGTTATTCAAACAAAATGGTTGAAGCACCAAGTTGAATCTTTTTACAAATAATTTTAATTTATTATAAAGCTGTGGTTCAATAGTTGTTTACATTTTAATTGCCATTTTATTTAGTTAATGTTGGTTTTTCATTTAACAGTTTGAACAAAAAGTCCAACTATATCCGCATATCTGCCTATCATAATTGAAATTTTGGGAAATCATTTCACATTTGCAATCAATTTAATGCACAATTTGTCATTCTGATTTCAGCAACGCTAATGCGAATTTATGATCACCGGACACCACGGAGGCACCACGGACTATAAAGATGTAATTTCCGGTTGCATATAAATTAGCGTGAAATATGTGAAAATTTAGATAAATTGTTTAAATAAACAGTAAGGATTTGAATTACTTATAGCATCGCTTTTTCCACCAACGAATTTGAGAAACAAACAGATCAGCTAGCTTGCATTCTAATCACAAAACAATTTCTATTTTAACGATGAGGGGGGCTAGAGCTGTTATCGATTTGCGCGCTATTGGTTACAATTACAATCTCATTAGAGAATTACTAGACGAAAAAAATCCAGACGCTCACATCTTATGCATTTTAAAGGCAAATGCTTATGGACATGGAGCCGTTGAAGTTGCTCAATTCCTTGCTAAATATTGTTCAGCTGAGGGTTTTGGCGTCGCATCCATTGAAGAAGCTCTGGAGTTACGGCTTAGCGGAATACAAAATAGAATTCTTTTGTTGGAAGGCTTTTTTACAGATGAAGACGAACTAAGCCTGATTGATAAATATAATTTTTCTATAACTATTCACTGTGAAGAACAGTTAAAAAGTTTTATGAATTATCCATTTAAAAAACCGGTTGAAGTTCACTTAAAACTTGATTCTGGAATGAATCGACTTGGATTTACTCCTGCAGAATATGCTGATAAATATCGGTTACTAAAAAATCACAAAAATGTTAGTGGTATTGTCAAAGCCACTCACTTTGCATTCGCGGATATCCCTGAAAAGTCCGAATACACATTAAAACAATGGAGAATTTTTGAAAAAGCTGCCGGCTGCTTACCTGATCCACTTAGTGCTGGAGGTGGAGTAATTGTAGTGGGTTGGTTAAATACAATTCATATGGATTGGTTACGCACTGGCTCTATGCTATACGGACTTGATCCATATGATCTCGACGCTAAGGCTCCTGAATTACCTAAACCGTTGATTCCGGCTATGAAGTTAATGTCTACTATTGTTTGTGTAAAGCACGTTGAAAAAGATCAACCTATTGGTTATGGTGGTGCATATGTGACAACTCGTGATTCGCTTATAGGCGTTGTTGCTATAGGCTATGGTGATGGATTTCCTCAAGTTAGAAATGGATGTCCCGTAATAATAAATGGAAAGAGAGTACCAACAGTAGGAAAAGTTTGTATGGATATGCTGGCTATTGACGTTACAGACGTCCCGGATGTTAAAAGGGGTGATGATGTTGTTTTGTGGGGGAATCCAGAACTGACAATAGAAGAAGTATCAACTTTTTCTAACGAAAACCCGTTTGAAATCATTACAGGACTTACCAGACGTGTACCATTACAGTATACGTTCTAAAAATGTCGTTTAAATATTAAATTTATTTATCCATTATTTTAATTCTTGAATTAAAGAGTGGAAAGCGTTCTTTCTCTTTTTCTTCTTTCTTATTACTATTTAACAAAAATACTTTTCTTTGATTAATTTTTTTAAATGCACAATTAATCAAATGTAGGTGTTTAATATAAGAAGAATTGATGAACGTCTTTATTTTTACTTTTTTATAACTATTGGTTTTTGTATAATAGTGTTAAAAGTATCGCTTGAGCATAAAATATGTGAAAGTGATCAATGATTGGTAATTTTTTACTATTTATGAACAAACTTTCCACCAGTTAAAACCGCATCCTTTGATCTTTAATCATTTTGTTTTGTTTTTTTTTTTAAAGCAAAAGAAGTCTGTCGATTATCTAAAAAAAATGCATATAAAATTAAAAAGACAATAAAAAAATAAAGATTACAGTTACTGTTTTAATATTTAAAAATTGTGGACAATAAAGGAACAGATAAAAATAATAATTATCGATGCTCGTTACAATGAATCGTAGCCTGAGGAGAATAAGAATGCATTAAAATTTATTATAAGAGAAACAAGAAGACCTATAATGTTTTCATATATCTTGTTGTATTTTAATACAACATGTATGTAATTTAACGGCACTTTAGGGTATTAAATTAAAAATAACTTTTAATGGCTGTTTATATCGTGCTCATCTTGTGCGCCTTCGACCTTAATGATTTTCTGTTTGTTATATTTTACTAAATGCGTCCTGCATGCTCGCTGTTAGCAACATTCTTTATAGATTTTCGAATCCTGTCAGTTGTTTACAAGTGTTTGAGTCACTGAAGTTTATTATTGCTTGATAATCATCTGGCTCTATTTTCTCAAATATTTTGAAGTTATAGGTAGTAAAATAAAAACTATTTTTTGTTTATTTTAATTCGGAAAAGGCAAAAAACACGTTGCTTTGCGTAAATGCCCGTTATAGTTTCTTCGAGTACAGATATGATTCTTTCAAATAGGGATGATCAACGCTAATGGTAAAATGCAAAATGATATTTAGAGCTGGATATTTTTCAGGCAATAAATTGCGATACTACACTATATGACGTTTATTATGTTTCTAAATCTCGTTTGTAATATAATATCTGATCGCCCTGTACCAAACTGTCTGATAAAAATTTCAGTAATGGAATCATCATCAACTCGTAAATACAATCCTGAAGGATTTATTTTGTTTAAATAAGTATATTTTAAATGACGGTTTTGATATACCGAATTTTTTGGTTTATTTTGAATTCCCTTTAGCTTTTGAGTAATTTTTTATATATCTATTATTAGTGATTTTTATTTACGTCAAAGTAGTAGATTTATTCAAAGCACATATGATACTAAAGAATTTCAGCTTTCAAAATTATATGCATCACGCTGTTTGAAACCTAAAATTTTTTAATGTCATTTTATCTGTCGTACGTAAATTATTTGCAAGAGTGTTTAATAAATTTCTTGATAGTTGCTATTTTAAATAAAAATGCTTTATGTATCAAGTCTTTTGTATCTGTATAGATACTTTGCTTACTGCCTATTAATTTATATGTTAATCTTCTTTTGAAGTATTTAAAAAATTTTTTTTAGCGAGCACCTTAAAAATAATGAGGAAAAAAACAAAGGATATCTTCGTATATTGCAATTAAAAGAGAATGTGTGTAATTACTGCACGTTTTTGTTTTTTTGTCAAAAAATATCATAATCATTGTTTTGCTAACGTTTCTTTACCTCTATGCCCGCTTAATTAGTCAAATTCTCCAAACATATATTTCGGCGCTTTCGACTATTAGCTGATTCCTACCTATTTTCATTCTTTTACTATTTCATTTAATTAATGTAGGTCGAATTGTAAACGAGTTTCATTTCCATTGGACAAGATATTCGAATAAATGAGCTGCTTAATCATGTTAATTGCTGCAAAAAAATAAAAAAAAATAAAAAAAAAAATAAAAACAGATCATTTAACAAGTAGATGATCATGTTATCCGATATGACTAAATAAAATTGACGACTATGGTGCAAAACTGAATGGTAGCATAGCACTTCAATCAAATATCTCTATTTATTACTAATACTAGATTTACAATGAGACTTAAATAGAAACTTTTAATTTTGATTAGAAAAATTACAAATTTTTATTTTTTGATACGTTATAATAAATTAACTAGATTTTCGGGCAGCTCGACATTTTATAAGATCCTTATCCCCCGGACTGCATACTGTATCAAGCTATTTATAACTTCAAAAGTAATAAGTTTATAAATAAATAGGTATAATTATTTGTAAAAAAAGGGTTAAAAAGAAATAGGCTTTATGGAAACCTAATTTTTGATGAAAAATGCCTGAGATGATCCAAACTCTGAAATCGAAGTAATATGCAACTATTAAAAGCTTAAATAATTTTTTTTAGCAAACGGTATTAATTATTTTTTTGAAAAAACGGAATCTCCCGGTATCAGAAGAATCTTTCGTTTCTTCATATTCATATGTTTTTAAACCAGTGGTGATATCCAGTTTATCCAAAGAGGGAATATGCGATCTGTCGTAAATCTTGTAACCAATGAAGAAAACAAGAGTAATGCAGGCAGCTAGATATCCTTGAAAGAAATCATTAGCATTCGGACTACCACCTATGGGGAACAGAGATACATAAAACTCAGCCATCAAACATAATATGTTGAAACCCAATCCAATGACTGAACCCCAGATTCCCATGGGAGACACAAATCCCAACTCCTTTAAGGAATGACCTTGCTTCTTAAATGCTAAACGGAACATAATATGAGATAAACATATACTTCCCCAAGTGAAGAAGTTGGAAAGACCGGAAATTGCTAGTAACCAGTCGAACACTGTGTCACTGATATCGTTTCCATTATTATTGGCTTCATTAATATAAGCGAAGAATCCAAATGAAAGGACCACAATCATTGCTATTAAAGGACGACCCAGACGGTCGGTGTACTTGAAAAATGCAGGTGCCTGCTTTAAATTCGCCATACCATGGAGGGTACGACCAGCTGTATACGTACTTGAATTTGTCACGGATATTACGGAAATAATAATAACAGCGTTAAAAACAGAAGGAAGACCTTTAATGTTAGCTTCTTGAATAGCAAGAACGAAAGGTGAAACGCTTGCTGATCCGTTGCCCATTAATTTGGGATCATCAGGACTAATGAGCAATCCGATCAAGATTAGGGAAACAATATAAAATATAGCTACTCGCCAGAAGACTTGCTTCACTGCACCAGGTAGTGTTTTTCTTGGATCGCCGACTTCAGCCGCTGCCAGTCCAACGATTTCAGTTCCAGAAAAGGAGAAAGCAGCAGTGGTATACACAGAACAAAATCCTTTAAATCCATGTCGAAATGGTTTTTGTTTAATGATACTGCCACCGATATATCCTCGGTGGTCGGTTGGTACACCTCCACAGTTAATAATAATGGCTAAAATAATGAAACCGACGGTAGCGACCACTTTAATCAGAGCTAATACAAACTCCACTTCTCCAAAAACACGGACACCGAAAAGGTTAATACCAATAACGACAACCAAAAAAATACTAATCCAAACCGCACAATTGACATCTGTCCAAAACGTAAACGTAATTGCGCAAGTCGTTAACTCAAATGGGAATGTAACAAAATAATTAAAAAAATAATTCCAGCTAACAGCAAATCCCCAGGCAGGATCAATGAAGCGCGTTGCATAAGTATTAAAACTGCCGGCAACTGGATACGCGACAGCCATCTCACCCAGAGCATAAATAACGAAAAACATCATAATACCAATTAAAATATAATTAATGATCACTGAAGCTGGACCACCGTCGGCCAAAGCGCTTCCTGAACCAACATACAAACCACTACCAATAGCACCGCCAATAGACATCAATTGCATATGCCTCGTACTTAAACCTCGTTTTAATGCGGGACCTCCATTACCGTCAGCTTCTCTGGCTGGTTTAAAGCCATCTATTAAGTTTTGAAAAAACCCTTTATGCTCAGGTTCTACAAAATCAACTTGGCCAGACAAAACTGTCGATTCTTGGGAAATATAATCCTTTTTGGCCTCTGAGACTTGTGGAGCTTTTTCTTCAGGCAAAACGCTTTCAATATCGAAGTCATAATCTTTAGCTGACATCTTGAAAATTACAAGTAGTACGGGCTAGACTGTTTAGTCAAATGATTATTCACAAACACGAATTGACAGAAGGAAAAGAAAAAAAAAATACACAAGTTCGAAAGATTGCTTTTAAAGTAAAAAGGAAAATAAAACAAATATCTCTTGAAAGCTTATATATTTACCAATTGAAAATTGGCAAATACAAAAAGTAAAAAAAAAAAAAAAAAAACTTCAGATTTGTTAGGAAGTATTGTCAGAGCAATAAAAATAATGCCCAGCGATGATAAAAATGTCGAAATACTAATATAAGCTGCACTCAAGTGTTAAGTAGTCCGTCGGTAAATTTGCAGTGGTCAAGTTTATATAAGTCTGTTTGAATTTTTTTTAAACCTCGTAAAATTTTTTTCTTACGATAGTGTTATTGCGAAAACTTTTCAAGCGCTGATCGCATTTTTAAAAATGTCAGATATGCTTATATATAGTAGATCTCGGTATCAACGTCCTAATCTTCGGTGATATAATTTTATTGACCGTAATCCGTGGACTTCGAAATTAAATGAAGTTTTACCGTGTACATCTTGATAAATTAAAGCTAGTAATTAACAAAAAGTCGATAAGATGGTCCGCAATTGTTCTAAAGACTTTTAGGGAAAGACCATGACGAGCCTTAAGATAATGTATAATGATAGTATCCTCAAAAATAGAATTCTATGTCTATCACCTTCAATTTATTAACTTTTGATATATACTTTTAAAGACAGCAAAAGATAAAGGCTCCTGAAAAAATTTTTGTACACATTCCAATTTACCATCTTAATTGCTAATTTTAAAAACGAAATTAAAGCAAATTACATAGAAAATGAAAAACATCAATATCTAAATTTGGATGTTAATGCAAGTTTCAAAAAGCAGTTAATCAAATAAGTTACACAAAATGTGATTTGCTAGCAAAACAGTAACATAAAAATTCCCAAATTAACAATTTTGCACGGTATCATGTTACCGCGGGTAGTGAAAAAAAATTTTTCAAGTGAAATATAGGTTAAATTTGTTTACTTCCCAAAAATTTTGAAAAAAAAAATAATAATTGCTTTTTGATGCATTATAAACTATTAAAGTGTAACAGTACAGATAGAAAGTGGGTTTTGGATTATATTTTCGCAAGTATTTTATGCAAAGCAGAAGAAAGTCCACGGAAATTATGTCCGTGGACTTGACAAGAATTTTCTCCAATCTAAGGTAGATAATTTTTTTTCTAAAAAAAAAAGGAATATTGTGCTTATCCAGTTCCGGGCTGAAAAAAAGGCTAGAGAAGGAAATTTTCTTTGCTTTTTATTTGGGTAATTGATTAGTCGTTGCAACTACTTTTACCAAATTCGCTTATTTTGTTAATTGGAAAACTGATTTTACATTATTGAGTCAAAATTGCGTGTTTTTTTAATTGGCATTCAGTATCATAAATTTTTGCTATGAATAAAAAAGTCGTATAAGCCAAATAAATTTAGTTGTAATTCATCATCAAAATTCAATTGTTTATTCGACGTTTCAGTTGTTTATTATTATTAAACTTGCTTTAAAAAATAATAGGCTCGACTTTACCGATAACAGATTAGAATAGTGGAGTAGTGGAGTAAAGCAAAAAACGTTGTTAACTAAATTCTATCGCCGTACAATGTCCAGTATAGTCTATTTACCGCATAAGTTTATATGGAGTAAATACAAGATGGGAGGGGGGGCTTTAAAAAATCCGCAAAATCGTCTTAATTGAAATTATATGATTTACCGTTTCGTAACAATAGCATCTTGCTAAAACAGCTTCACAATGTCTGTTATGAATAGGAAACAAATCGGAAATCATTTTTAAAAAATGAAATCAAATTTTTGATGGTCCCATAATGTATTTTATCAAACAAGAGCATTTTGTATTTTAAGTTTGTTGAAATAAAGAAGTCTTTGTAACTAAATAAACCGGGAAAATGAATTTCCAGAAGCTTTTGAACAAACATGCCAAATTGTGCCTTAATTTGTTTGCATTTAAATTAACGAAAGGTGCTATTGATTTTGAGCGTGCAACTAATTGAATGGATGTTTTTGAACAAAAAGGTTTATTATTATAATATATGGATTCAAGCAAACTGGACTTTTGCGATTAAAAATTTTTAAATATCTAAGTGTCAACGAACGAATTTCGGAAATAGCTCTCAAATGAATTAAGAACAATTTTACTATGAGAAAAAAAATCTAAACTTTTATTATTTCGAAGGTAGCATAAAAATTGTATTATTAGAAAATACCCTTTGATCTGCAAAAGGCAAACGTTAAATTTTTAAAATAATTTAATTTGCGAAAAAAAGTTAAAGATGTCTACTGAAGGCAAAATCTTAACATTTTGTAATTTGTTGTTAAGATGACATATGCTTAAGGTCCCGAGGGTTTGAATTTGTTAAAAGATCTTCATTTGTGGAAAAAAAAATAATTGAACTTTGAAATAACGATAAAATAGGTGACAAAAAAGCAATGCAAGTACTTTTATTTCATGTCACAAAGAAAGCTGTGATGCAATAATGCTGAATAATACTAAAAATGAAATGGTAGGTCCTGAAATTTTCGACTAGACCTTTTTGTTTTTTTAGTTTTTTGCTTTTACCAAAGATATTGCATATAATCATTGTTAAAATGAAATAAATAATGAATGAATGAAATGAACTAAAAACAAAATTCATTAAAAAAATGCATTCAACCTAGCGATGAAGTGATTTTGCAACTTTCGAATTAAACCGGTTAAGACTTTAAAACGCGTTTTTTTTTAAAAAAAAAAAAAACTAAAAGTTTTGTATTGGTAAATTAAATTTGGACAGGTTGCTAGTAATAAATATTTACTGCACGATAATATAGACAAGCAAGAAAAGCTGTGTTCATTTAAGATGCATTAATACAGGATTCGTGGTTAGAAGATGCTAAATCGATAGTTAAAAGCATTCAGTTCAAGTTTTCCTTTTAAAGATTTTAGAAACAGAAATGTCTTGGTTGGGCAAGAAAATTACCTGAACAAAAAAGCAAACCTGCGAAACCATAAACTTGTGAGAGGCTCAAAAAGTAATGCGATACGCAGCTATATTTATCAAAGCCTATTCGAACTAATTGCTTTAATCCTACTTAATTCTATAATATGCTACATTTTTGTGGCATATCTTTTGTTCAAAATTGTATTCTGAATGCAGCAATAAGTTATGCGTTGCGTCGTTACGTATATTCAAAAACAGTAAAATTATAACAACTTCTCATAATGCATCAATTTAAAGGTACTCATAGCTTTAAAAATAACAATTCCAATAGCATTATATTAAGAGCAATTGCATTTTTTTTATCAAGTCAAAGGTATATCGAAGTGTTCCGTGGAGCAACAAAACACGATTTAACGATTATGTTCTTTGGTAAAAAAAAATAATTAAAAGTTCATGACGTTTGTCATTTATCAAACAATTTGCAAAATGTATGAATGGCCGTTTTTTTTATGTTAATAGTAAAGCTATGTTCAGAAGAACTTGATTGCTTTTTTTATTTGATTTTATTAACATCAGCATTAAATCAGACTCTAAAATATTTCAACAAGTCCCATGTAAATCCGTTAAATACCCCAATTTTTGAAATTTGTTAAAGAGGTATGTAAGCACTAGAATTTAAAATTTTGAGTATTATATTATTTTATTTAGGAATAATTGCTATTGTCGCTAAATGTTTCACGGAAGATTTAGCTGAGCGTAATACTGTAGCATTGTTCGAGATATATTTGTTGTTTGCAATTTTAGATTTGTACTATTAATTAATTATCAATGAAAAATTAAAATTACTGATTTGTTAGCAGAGCTAACATGTATGAACAAATGATCATTTGCAAGCTTAAAAAAAGTAATGTGTTGGAAGACATATATCTTTCCTTTAAATCTGAAAAGTAGCTTTTAAAAATATTCTAAAGATCTATATACCCCGAAAAGTGACATATTGTGAGCTTATTCATCATATCGCTAATGACTAACCTGAATGTATGCTTCTATACTACATTGCTTTTAAAGTTAAGGGTAATGGTTGTTTAATTTAAAATACCCTCAAGAGAAATTCGTCTTCGAAACTTACCAAAGCTTGAAAAGCCTACAATAAGCAGTAAATGTACTTATTTAAACTACTGCTTTTGTAGTATGATGAGCAGAAAAATAACAATCCTAGAACCCTTATCTCACGAGTTCGCTAAAGTAAAAACAGTATTTAATAGAATTCAAATTTTGGTATTCTTTACCCATTCGTTTGACATTTCAATTTTTTTACTGATTTAATTGTTCGCTAAAATAAATAGGTTGTTTTTTAGAATCAGATACTGTCACTCATAATATCTTTCGTTTAGTTATTAAATTTATTAAAATCATTTCTGTTCTATGTTTCTTTTTGATGATTGGCATCCATAGTCTAGTTATCGTATGAATCTGCTCACAATAACGGTTAAGTCATCTGTTATAGATGTGTTCCGTATATCCTTAGAACGATAGAATTCAGATTATGCTTGAACATATATTAAGTAAGAATATTTTGTTGACTTGCTAAAAATAAAGAACCATTGCCATGAAAATGTGTTCTTCTGTCGAATAAACTACTTAACAGCTTATTATCCGACAAAAAATTTTGATCAGTAATGAAAAATTAACAAAAATACATTTTTTCTCTTTCGGTTGCCAGACTTTGATATTCAGAAGAAAGTTAAAGCATCCGAAAATTGGAAGGGTTTTATAAATTTAAAAATTAATTATTACTTCTCCAACTTTTGCCATATTTTACATGTTCAACAAATATAAACCGCAATTTAAATCAATTTGGAAATTTGAAATTTATTTTATATAATTAAATAAATAAGTCCGTAAGCATTTAACTTTGCTGCGAACAGAATTGCGAACTAAACATTTTGGGGTTTTTATTTATGAAAAATGTAAAATTATTTTTTTCGCTCATAAAAAGGTTTTATGTATCAACAAAGATCGGAATTAACATTGACAAATGAAGAAGGCACGGACAAAGTAAATTAGTGCAAAAAGTTCAAGTCAGAATTCTCATAAATTTGTTAAATAAATTGACTTCTCGTTAGCAATAGTATGATTTTTCAATTCAAAATTATATATTAAATTTATTTACAAGGACTTTAAAGTCCAGTAAAAGATGGGATAAATCCTTAAAGTCAATAGGCCACGAGAATAACATCGTCCGCCCTAAAACCTACATCATCCATACCACCTGTCTCTCCATCATATTCAGGAGATGTGATCCATAATGCTCCATATTGGCTAACGTGTAAAGTCTGAATTTCCCCTGAAGAACTCTCTACAAAAGTGAAGGTTCCGTTATTATTTTTGATAATGTCAAAGGATGAATCTGGATCATCAGTGTATATCGTATATACAGGTCGTACGCAATCACAAGTTAATATTCTTTCGACAGTAGGATCATAATAAAAAACATTAACTGCTTCGGTGTTTCCCTCAGTAGATGTGTACATGTTACCTTCGTCTGGATCGGACACATTAGTATTCTTATAAACATATGAAGGATTGATTGAATCACCCACGAGTCTCAAGTGAAATGAGTTCTCTGGATTGCATCCACAAGACGGTGTGATAACCTCCACTAAACCTGACTGAGTTCCAGAAACTGTTTGTAATGTGGTTGTTGAGACAGGGTAACTAGATCCAGAAGTCAACGTAGTCGTAATATAACCAGCAGTCGGAATTACCACTTCAACAGTGTCAATACTTTGATCAACAAACGTAGTGGTAAATTGCGTTGAACCAGAAATGATAGTGGTTGTAATGGTACTGGCAGAAATTGAGGAACTTGATGGGATAGTTGAATTAGAAAGAATAGATGAACTAGTCGGGGTGGAAGAAGTTGTCGGCACCGGTGAAGTGGTAGGGATAGTTGAATTAGAGAGAATAGATGAGCTGGTGGGAACAGAAGCTGTGATCGGGGTAGATGAACTAGTAGAAATAGTTGAATTAGAAAGAATAGATGAACTACTTAAAGATTTTGATCCCGTATAAGGATAATTTTCAGATGTGTTAGATGCAACATTGGAAGTTGGATATATCGTTGTGGTTCCAGGGACTGGGCCATTAGTATAAATTGTAATATATTGAGGGCAGGCAGCTAATAGGTTTTCGTCCTGCTCTTGTAGTGATGCATAGTCAAACGCGAAAGCGTTTACCAACAAACACAATGTCACAATACATTTAAGGCAAAGTGACTTTAACGAATTCATTGTCCGTAACTGTCAGTTTGTTCTAAACTTTTAGTCACCTCTATTGCGCGAAGAGTGTGAAAGGATTTTCAAAAATCAACGACTTTATATACTTGAATTTTTATGATATCAAAAATTTATCACGATACGCTGAGGTTATCTTTGCTGGATTAAATACGTTATTCGAGTTCACAAAAGCAGCAAATATCGAAATACCATGAACACGAACATGTTGTAAAATTGGTGTCTGGTCGCTTTTGGGAAAAACACATATTAAGGGATGGGAAAGGAGATGGCTCCCCAAAGCATATTCCAGACAAGTTCAGTATACATTCGTGAAGCATATCACAATACCAGTGAAATCTTCTATAGGTGTAAAAACAAAAAGGTATGTTGAGTTTAAGACTATCATCGATTTGGCCATCCCGAACAACTAGTTACTTCACTTATTAAATATCCTTAAGAGCGTAATGTATATATTATTAAAAAAATGTAAAACTCAAGTAAAGGCTGTAGTTCATTTTGGACGTAAATTTAGTCTTTGTACCATAAATTTTATGATCACTGCAACACTACGTCTATCTGTATCACCACATAATTCAGGGATAAGTAAACGGGTGATGAGGTAGATTTTACTTCCAACCACTTAACTAAGTATTAGTAGGAAATGGTAACCATCATAGCAAGAAAATTTTAAGTAGTTATGTTTACTTTTCTATTTAGCGCTGAATACGAAAAACAATTGTTAATCCATTTATTTACTTACAAGTAACTAAGCTCTTCTTAATTTTCATTTCATTTCAAACCAGTTTTTTTGTGCGTAGGCCTGTAAAAGAGTTCAGTTGGAAAGCCAAGCACAACACTGATGCACTAAATTTCGACAAGTTTGAAACAAAAAGGATACAATGCTATATATCAATGGGAAAAAAAGCTTTACTTCATTGTTGAAGTCTCTCCCGCATCTGTTTATTGGATGAGTACAAATGTGCATCTGAAAAGATTTGTTAACAGCACGATGATAATTAACTACCGCATTCTAATCTGCTAAGTATTGGGGATGCATCGTTAGTTGACAAATCATTAATTTCGTTTTTATTACTTAAGTAATAAACAGACCTTCTAGCTTAGAAAATAAGCTAACAAAAGCCATCATTTCCTTACACTAAAAGTAGATTTAGCGAAAAACGTTAAAACTCTGAGTACCTTAACGAAGCAAAATTCTCCCACGCGAATTTAACGATTGGTGCTAACGAAAGCGGAAGTACGTAAACCTGAAAGGGTATTACAGCTGCATTCGGTAAATAAAAATGAAGTTCGGTAGGGAATTCTCTCACATAAGGATATTGAGGAGTAAGTAGTAGGAAAAAGCGGATGATAGCATTGGAAGGGATAATAAATTTTTGTGGGAAATGAGGGGAAGAGGGAAACGAGCAACTGGGGAAATTGATAGGAAGAACGTTGATGGTATTGTTAAGTGAATGAATAGAAACTCAGAGACTCTCACAAATCATTTAAAAAAATTTTCACTAGTCGAAAGTTTTTACGGTATTATTATTTTCATCTTTTCAAAGCATTATCCCAGTCTTACCACGAGATGTTCCTACATAATATGCTGCGCTTTTCATAAAAGCACATATCCTGCAAATATCTCTTCCATTTAAGATTATTTCGTTTATGCCTTACCCATGGATCTACGATTGATATCGAAGTTTGATTGAATTATGATTTCTTTGATACAATCACGAGTTATGTAAATGATATCTGTTGTGTTCTCGTTTTAGTATATTGGGTTTAACCTTTTCAAATTTGTTGCTAAATTTATATGGCACAGATCAGAGGTCGAACCCTTTTATTATTGAACTACTTCTTCTTCGGCAGCTCTCTAGTTGAGTAGCTGGCAGTTATGCTTACCATAATTGATTAGACATATCAATGAACTTAAGCATGTAGCGGTGCTCGACCGTTCAGACTAAAATAACAAGGTAGGGTCATTGGAGAAAAAATCATAAAGAAAGACATTTCGATATTTTGCAACGTCGGGAAGCAAATTGGCTGGGGTAATAACAACGACCGTTCTCATTAGTTTGAACTTATTAAAAAGGGGAAATAGTCATTGAAGCACTTAGTTTTTGTTTTGAATGCTAAAATGGTATAATACGTCTGTCTTACTAAATATAGCTACCAGTCTATTTATATCAAACTTATAAAAGCTAACAAACTAAGATCTTCGCATTTCAAGCAGAAAATCATTGATTTGTAATATATATTAATAGTATTTTTGTCAATTTGAGTATTGTTTACTATTTAAACTTTTCTTGAAGCAATTTGAAGATCCTAAGTTACTAACTTTTGCTAATAAAAAATAAAAAGCTTAGGAATATTTACACAAACATAGAATCAATTTCTTTTCTTCTTTTGTTTCCCATTTTTTTAAATTGAACAAAAATAGGGAAAATCTTAAAGAAAGCAAGCAATTTATTATGTTATCGAATTATCAAATATTTTTTACTTCTTCTTCAGCATTATAATTTCCTAACTAGTTTTGTTTACAATCAAGAATATAAAATTAATGCAAATGATCAAAATTTGCATTCGTAAGAATTTTTATTCAAGTGAGTTCAACTAATTGTTGTGAGGCCTAATTTATGTTAATCCATACTTCACAAAGATGACAATCTTCGAATAAACAGCTGAAATTATGCTTCATTTTATATTTAGTTTGTTTTTGATTTTATTTTGGAAAAGAATTATAGTTATAAAATTTTATATACTGGATACTTATACTTTTCCTAATCTTAGGACTTCCTTTGTCGTCTTTTACCACCTCAGTTAAGGCTTTGCTTGTTGACATAAAGTATTATTGAAACTAGAGAAAGTACTATAGACGAGTTTTTCTGTTTTATTAACTTCGAAATTTTTAACGTGATAAACATTGCTAAGATGCGCAAAGTTTCACTTTAGATGGAACGCTAGACATCCAGGTGCGTTTATAAGACGAGAATCATAACTATAGTTTATATCTAAAAGTTTGATATTTCTAAAATGATATCGTTTCATAAAACTACAAAATATGAAAAAATCTCAGTAGGTATTCTTTCAAGGTCTTCTCTTTTATTGATTACAGAACACATCTACAACAGTGAATTAGAGGTTTGCTTGCCCTTCCTAATGGACTGAAGACACTTGACCGGTGTCGAATCTAAACTCCGAGTTCAAGAATATTTAACTCCGATTAATTTATCAGATGTTATTAAGCAACATAATGAGATTCAGCGCAAACGTTATTAGTCAACTACCAACACTTTTATAGATGGTGATCTGATATCCTAACATTAACTTTATTTTGAATCCTACATAGCGCTCCGATTACTCTACTTAGCCCTGTATAGAAAGACTTAAGCATCGCTTTTAATAAAGTATTTGGATAAGTATACATGTAATGATCACCGCAAACAAAGGCTTGTCTCTGGTTTTGCTTATCCCAAATTTATTCGCTTTAGTTAGCGGGGGCTTACAATATGTTTTTGACGTTAGGAGACGGATCTTTCGTCCTCACTTTTCGCAATTTTGGACCATCTGGATGAAGTTCTTTTCGATAGCACTTGTTATTATTACACAAATATATGTGGGATATAAGACAAAAAACATCGGGTGGAATTTTTTTTCAGTTGTAACTTATTGTTTCGTATTATTTTTACAGTTTGCTGAGCAATCAACTCTAAGAGTTCCCATGGCTTCTCTATTGATATTTTGGCTTCTGAAAGTAGTTACCTCACTTTTGATTTTGTTGTTCAGTCCCTATATTGCAATTACCAGTATGGCTCGGTTGCTTACTTTAATTACTCTGTTCTGCTCGCTCGTATGCTTTATTAGTGAGGTTTATGTCCCGCCTTGCAATCGTGTCTGGTATTCTGATGATACAAACGAAGTTGAAGAGAAGGGGATAAGACCTTCTGAAGTTCGATATGCGAACATATTCTCAAAGTTATCATTTTCTTGGATCAGTTCTTTCATAAAATTTGGTTACACTAACTATTTAAAGGAATCTGATGTTTGGCTACTTCCTCCAGATGAGCGATCTGGCAATTTAATAATTGGTTTTGAAGACTGGTGGATATACCATTCGAAGAATAAACGAAGAAGTCTGTTTTTATGGAAACTTTTATTTTTTAATCATTGGAAACTTGTAGCTCTAATTACCATCACAAAGTTGATTCAAGATGTACTTGCTTTTGTTCAGCCAACATTGATTCAGAAAACCATTCTCTTTATTAGTTCTTATACTTCTCCCAATCCTGAATCCCCAAGTAGAGGTTTTATAATCGCTATCTTGGTTCTTGTCGCTAATTTCCTCCAAACTTTATTACTACAACAATATAATCAGCTTATTATGTTGCTTGGAATGAGATGGAAAACGGAACTACTTGCATCTATTTATCGTAAATCTCTTCTTCTATCAAGTTCAGCACGCCAAAATCGATCTATTGGTGATATAATAAATTACATGGCTGTCGATACTCAAAAAATAAGTGATCTGCCGATATATTTATTCATTATTGTTTCAGGTCCATTTCAAATTGCTTTAGCTCTTTCAAATTTATACCACCTTATGGGATATAGCGCTTTTACGGGTGTCGCTGCATCCGTTATACTATTTCCATGCAACATTATTGTCGCCAATGTGTACAAGAAGTTTCAAAGTATTTTAATGAAAAACAAAGATTCCCGTTCCAAATTGATGACCGAAATTATCAATAATATACGCAGTATTAAACTTTATGCATGGGAAACCCCATTCCTTCAGAAGCTACTGCATATAAGAAATACTAAAGAATTAAGTATGTTAAAAAAAATTGGTTTCATCACTGCAATTGGTGATTTTGCCTGGATTTTTACTACCATTATTGTTACAACTGTTGCTTTTGGAGCCTTTATTATTTTCCATGGGAAAACTCAAGCTCTCACTGCGGATATAGTATTTCCTGCTGTAAGTCTTTTCAACCTGTTGCAATTCCCATTGGCCATGTTACCCACAGTAATTAGTTCTTTGTTGGAAGCATCTGTATCCGTTTCTCGAATATATGAATTTCTCATAGCACAAGAATTGGATTACAATGGGGTACAACGATTTCCCGCTACAGAGATTCCTCATGAAATTTGTCTTGAAATTAAAAGTGGCACCTTCAGTTGGTCTAAAAAAACACTAAAGCAACAAGTAACGCCAACTTTACGTCAAATTAATTTTGTCGCAAAAAATGGTGAGCTGACTTGCATATTTGGCAAAGTTGGAGCGGGTAAGTCTTCTTTGCTAGAAGCATGTATGGGGAATATGTATAAAAATTCAGGTTCTGTTTTCCAATGTGGTTCACTAGCTTATGCAGCTCAGCAACCATGGATCTTTGATGCAACTATCCGGGAAAACATTCTCTTCGGATCTGAATTTGATCCTGAATTGTATGAGAAAACCATTCATGCATGCTGCTTGAAACGTGATTTTGAAATATTTACTGAAGGGGATCAAACGGAAGTCGGCCAAAAAGGTGCATCGCTGTCGGGGGGTCAAAAGTCGAGAATCTCACTTGCTCGTGCAATATATTCTCAAGCAGACATCTATCTTCTCGATGATGTTTTGTCTTCCGTAGATCAGCATGTAAGCAGAGATTTAATTAAAAATCTTTTTGGTCCAGAAGGTTTCTTGAGGACGCACTGTGTTGTTCTTACAACAAATTCTTTAAATGTGCTTAAAGAAGCAGACTCAATTTATATATTAAGCAATGGAAAAATTGTTGAAAAAGGAAACTATGAGCACTTATTTGTCTCGACAAATTCTGAGCTAAAACAACAACTATCGGAGTTCAACGATGAGAAGGACACGCAGCCTTTACCCGAACATACTACATCGTATCCAAGTACTCAAATTTCTTTGGCTCCTTCAATTCATGTCGAAGGCTTAGAAACGTATTCTTCAAGTGAAAGAAAAGATAGTTCTAATAAGTATAAATCTAGAAAGAGAAATCCGATCCGCCAAAAAGTGACAGAAGATGATAAGGGAAAGTGTGTTGCTCAAACTGATGAACTTGTTCAACGCGGTAAGGTTAAATGGCATGTATATTGGATGTATTTTAAATCATGTTCCATCGGCTTAATTTTACTATACTTCTTCTTCATAATAAGTGGTATAATGATGAACGTCGCAACCAATGTTTGGTTGAAACATTGGAGTGAAGAAAATGGAAAATCAAGTTCAGAACTTAACCCTAGCCCTTATTTCTATCTTGGAATTTATTTATTTTTTGGATTTTTATCATGTGCTTTCATTTCAAGTAGTAGCTTGACTATGACGGTGTTGTGCGGTATACGAAGCGGTCGATATTTGCATGATTCAATGCTTAAGACGATTTTGCGTGCTCCGATGGGCTTTTTTGAAACCACGTCTAGTGGAAGAATCTTAAACCGATTTTCGAACGATGTATACAAAGTTGATGAAGTAGTTTCGTTGACATTTATGTTTTTCTTTCGAAATTCAATTCAAGTGCTCTTCATTTTGGGAGTTATCTGCTATTCTGCACCATTATCTTTACTTCTGATAGTTCCTCTGTTTTTTCTGTATCTTTATAATAGGGCTTACTATGTGCGAACTTCACGTGAATTAAAAAGACTAGATAATGTCACCAGAAGTCCTTTATACGCACATGTTCAAGAATCATTAAGCGGTTTATCAACAATCCGAGCGTACGGTATGCAAGAGACTTTCGTTGAAGAAAATGACCTACGAATTGATACCAATCATCGTGTATGGTTCATGTTTTTCAGTTCCAGTAGATGGCAAGCTATTCGAGTGGAATGCATTGGAGACTTAATCATTTTTTGTACAGCATTTTATGGAATCCTTTCTGCAATTAAAGGTAGTCCCAACCCGGGCTTAGTGGGTTTTTCGCTGTCATATGCAATACAAATTACTCAAGGTCTCTCATTTATAGTGCAGCAATCTGTTGATGCTGAAAATAACACTGTTTCTGTAGAGAGAATTCTAGAATACATTAATGTTAAGAGTGAAGCACCGGAAATTATTCCAGAGAATCGACCACCTTGTGAATGGCCCACTGATGGGGCAGTCTCTTTCAATCATTATAGTGCTAAATATCGTGAGGACTTATCCTTTGCTTTAAATAACATTAACATTGAAATTTCCCCACGGGAAAAGATCGGTATCGTCGGTCGCACCGGGGCAGGAAAATCAACTTTGGCGATGGCATTGTTTAGAATAATTGAACCAACTGAAGGAAAAATTGAAATAGATAACGAAGACATAACGAAATTTGGATTATACGACTTGCGCTCGCGATTATCTATCATTCCACAAGAAAGTCAAATATTTGAGGGCAACATTCGAGAAAATCTTGATCCGAATCATAGACTAACTGATAAAAAAATTTGGGAGGTATTAGAAATTGCTTCTCTAAAAAACTGCATTTCTCAGTTGGAAGATGGATTGTATTCTAGGGTTGCTGAAGGAGGTGCAAATTTTTCGTCTGGTCAACGCCAATTAATATGTTTAGCAAGAGTTTTACTTACTTCGACCCGTATATTATTGCTGGATGAGGCAACAGCATCAGTCCATGCTGAAACTGATGCTATTGTACAGCAGACCATTCGCAAACGCTTCAAAGATCGTACAATTTTAACAGTTGCACATAGAATTAATACGGTAATGGATTCAGATCGCATCTTAGTCTTAGATCATGGAAAAGTGGTTGAATTTGATGCAACTAAAAAATTGTTGGAAAACAAAGACTCGATGTTTTATTCGTTGGCTAAAGAAAGCGGTCTCATTTAATAATTTTTAATCGTTCTTTACCTGTATTACAATAAATCTAGATATCATATCATACTTGCAATTGAAGCTATTGGTTTTTTACACGTTCAGAAAAATATATATATACAAAATGAAGTTTTCTTTATGTTTACATGATAATTTTGTTCGTAAAAGCAGTATCACTGATATCTACGGTTTAATTCGCTAACTTTTTGGTTATCTACTCTTCTTTGTACGTTTAGCCTGATATTCTTGTGGTAATGAATGAATACTTAAATTTTTGGAAATGAATATGATTAGATTATATGGCGCAGTACAACAAATAGATTTAAAATAACTCATACAGTATATTAAAAAGAAAATCAAACGTAAAGGCTTCGGGATATAAAGTGATCAAATTTCTAAGAAAAAAAAGCGTTAGCATTCGAGGAGGGTAAGTATGATTAGATGTTTACTTGAAATTAGAGTGTTAAAAAATATGGCTTTATATCAAATAAAATATCGTTGCAAAACCGTGCAATGCTTCGTCAAATTGACATTCACCTAGACTTTACTAGTTTCATTCGCGTATTAGATTTCCTGTTAACTCAAATAGAACGATAATATTCTGGTACCGTAGCAATTCATAAAATTAAATTCGGCGGAATAACGAAAGTTGTAATTATTAAGTCCTAACGTCTCTATCAAAAGTTAGCACCAGCCTTAACATCATTGCGTACATTTTCTTTCTAAACTTTTAGGGTAACATTTTGGAATATACTAATGTTTACAAATTCAATACCAAGCTACATCGCTCCAGAACGATCTAGTGAACTTAAAGGCATTGCTTCCAAAAAAATAAAATATTTTTCCTTAAAATGCCTTTCAGAGCAGTCAATAAAAAAATAAAAAATCGAACAAAGGAACATGAAAAGAAGCACGAAAAAAACCTATATAATTTGCTTCATTTGAAGTGTAGAGAGTACTTTACTTTTAGTGAAGAATCGTTAACAATTCCTATTGTAAGTTTGTTAGCTTCTATTTATGATGTCACTGTAATTAAATTGATCTGTCCAATAATATTGATTGAATTAACCTTGATCATATAAAGTTGAAAATGCGGAGAAGATCGTGAAGAACCAGAGCTTTTGTGAGCTTGGTAAGGTTAACCGGGGAACCTTCGCAACATGAACGAACTTTAATAGCATTCTGCGATTTAAATCTTATTTGCTGTTTTTTAAAAAAGCAAATTATAACTTAAAATATTAAGACCCCCATGTGACAAAACAGTTCTGGCCTTTTAAAAAAGACGGTTTTTAGTATCTTAAGCAAGAAGAACTTGTTGAAATTTGCTTGAGAAAATGTGCGTTACAAGCATTTTTATTAACTGAAAATGTTCAGTTGTTCTTAATAAGCATTAAATCTAATTTGTGTTACTGTTTGTTTTATGAAAATGAATTCAATCATGTATTTACTTTAAAGTTTTTCACTACTCCACGAACAGGCCAGCCAACCCCTCATCGTTTCGAACCCCTCTATTTCGAAAGGGTAATTATCAACAAAGGAATCAAAATTTTATTTATATACATACTCTGTTCACGAATGAAATTGTCTTTATTTTCTGAAGCTATTAAAAGTGAATTACAATAATTCGCCTATATCTGCACTGTCGAAATACCAAAGAAATTAATATCATTTTGAATTATTTTTTTTTAATACAAAATGGCTAAAGTAACTGGATTGCCTGAATTTGAAGACTTACATACTAAAAGAAAATGGATGCTTAATCATATGGCTGCAGCTTTTCGCATGTTTGGTAGAAATGGATATAATGAAGGAACAGCAGGACATGTTACTGTAAGGGATCCAATTGATGAGAATACTTTTTGGATAAATCCTTTGGAAGTCCCCTTTTCCTTGATGAAGCCTAGCGATTTGGTTCATATCAACAGCGATGGCGAAATCATTGGTGGAAGCAAGATGAAGTATAATACTTCGGGATTTGCCATCCATTATGAAATGCACAAAGTGCGACCTGAGGTAATTTGTGTTTGTCACGTACACTCAATTTACGGTAAGGCATTTTCAGCTTTGGGAAAGCCATTGGATATGTTGAACACAGACTGTTGTGTGTTTTATAATAATCATGGAATTTATTTTGACATGGATGATGTGATATCGATGCCAGAAGAAGGAAGACGTACCGCTAAAGGATTAGCAGATTATAAAGCTGTTCTTGTTCAGAATCATGGCATTATGACAGTTGGTACTACTGTGGATGAGGCAGCATATCTTCTTTCATTGATGGAGCGATCATGCCAAATTCAGTTGTTAATTGATAGTGCAACCAAGGTGGGAGAAAGAAAGCACGTTCATCCCACTCGTGCCAAAGCTATTCGCGAAAATGCTGATAACCCAGTGGGTCTATACACTGCTCAACAACCCAACTTTTTGTATGAAGTTGCTTGTTCAAATGGGGAACTAGAAATAATTTGAGTAATGCATTTGTCTGATACGTTCTTACCTCAACTCTACTGTACGTTTTTACAGTATTTGTAGCAAAAATTTAAAATTCATTTATGTCCTTTTTTTGCTATTTAAAGCCTATGTAATGTCAATTAAATTTTTACAAACTCCCCTTTAGTTAAAACGCAAAATATAGCGTAGAATGTAACTTTTGAAAGGTACTTTAACGTAACAATGTTTACGAACCATTTCAAATATTACGATAATTCGTTAAATTATGGTTTCAGATGACTTTTAATATTCATTTGGGTTGTGCAGTTTCTTATGAGTGAATAGCGTTGAAAAGCAGTGCGTTGTTATATTGCAGCGTGTAGGCAACTGAATAATAGGAGATGAAAATAATTCTCATTGAAGTAATAGAATCTATCATTGAAGTTCAAGTCGTATTTGATGCACTGTAAATAAAATATTTTTTGGAGTCTAGCAAGTCTAAATAATTACCATCTTTTGTGTGGCAAATGCATCGCGGCGTAGCGAACGCTGCTAACATACCATTTTTTTCAAATTGATGCGCATTAATAAAATAGCCAGTGTTCAATAAGGACCGAGTTTGCTTTATTGTATATGATTACAGAGAAAATAAAATATTTTTGCTTTTTTTTTGTTATTTTCTATCATCGGCTTAATAATGATTTTATTTGGCTCATGAAAACTGATTATGAAGCTGAAGCACTCTCTTATATATATAAATGAATGAATGGCGCTACTTTATGGCATGTTCGTTTATTTGTTTAACTCTCATTGTTTTATCATAATGTAGTAATTCCTTATATACTAAAGTTATTCCAAAAATGTAAATTTATCATATATGATTATAAATTGAAGTATATAAGCGTTCACGCTTTAAAAATATATATATCTAAAGTCGCTGCTCTATTTAGTCATAGTATTTAATAAGTATAATATGTTGTTTAAAATCTGTTTGTCTTGTTTCAAGAATTATAAAACTAAGACCTTTTTTATTATCGCATTTGAGCAGTTTTGCATGTACAGTATACATTTGGTTCTAAGCATTTTTGAGAAAAAAAAATAAATTTGAAATTTTTATCATAATTTTTCCGATCTTTCTTTGTTCAAAAAACCTCTCACTATAGGAAAAATATTTTTTTCTCCATCATCATTTTCGACACTATTTTAATTATTTTTATTTTGCGAACTTAATACGTCCAAGTTTGGGATGAGAGCTATTGTGGAATAGAGGGTAACTTTCTTTGTTCATTTTTGTTTTATTTGAAAGAAGAAACAATCGTTGTGTTAGCCACGAGGAAAATGCAAAAATGGCTATGCAATTATTACCTAAATTTGCGAAATGGAATATACACTAAAAATAGAGTAATGTACAAGATAAGTAGCGGATGCAATTAACATAACTAGATATTGGTCCGACTTTTATATTTCATAAAGTGTTTGATGCCTCGCGGGCGTAATATATCAATGGAAAGGTTACAGGAGAATAGTTAGAACAAAGCAATGATTAAAATGAATTAAAGGCAAAAGTAAGGAACTTGTGTTAATCGAAGGAAAAGAATTTTATTTAAAGCTCACTGGCTTTTTTAACTACCTTCGTTGTAAAAGAAAGTTACAGGATTAATTTGAACCAAAAATGCAAATGTCAATACAGGCTTTGTTATTCGATATTGAATATTTTATGCTCTAAGATGCAAATTACAAAAGGGTTAGATATCAGTCAGTATATAATTTTAGTGAAAATCTAATGGCATCAGTTTTCTGATGAATCTGTATTTAAAATTGCAAAATGCTAAAACTACCATGCGCAACATTCACATGATTAATTAATGCTGTGCAAGCCTTAGCATCCAATTTGGATAATCGCAATAAAGAGATGAATTAATTAATTAATTTATTAACATAATAAAGAAAAAAGAAAAAGAACTAAAAAAAAATTTTATTTATTTTTTTTTTTTAAATCTACGGAACTAAATCTAGTGTTCCGGTGTGAGTTAGAAACGGAAAATTTTATACAATGACAGACCCAATTCTCAATCCAGATTTTTTTTTTTTTTAAACCCGAGAAATCGCCAGTAAAGTATAAACGAAAATATGATACCGTAATCGTAAAAACAATTTGAAAATAACATCTATGGA
This sequence comes from Schizosaccharomyces pombe, assembly GCF_000002945.2. Taxonomy (NCBI): domain Eukaryota; kingdom Fungi; phylum Ascomycota; class Schizosaccharomycetes; order Schizosaccharomycetales; family Schizosaccharomycetaceae; genus Schizosaccharomyces; species Schizosaccharomyces pombe. The sequence continues at coordinate 131,735 of NC_003423.3, forward strand.
AAAATGAGGCTTTTGTAGTACAGAATAATCGATAACGGGATGAATTGAATGTAAGTTAATAATTTCAGAGTCTGCATAGTACCATGATAATGGTAGCAAGAAAGAAGGGTATTTATTTAACAATATATCCTCTCGACTATTTAGATTGGAATATCTCTTTCGTAAAAAAAATATATACATATATTTAGGGACATGTCTGAGACTGTTTACATAAATCTACTTGTACAACACCAGTAGTAGCAATAAATGCGCGGTTTAAACGTCGGAAGAATTCATTTATTTTGAAGCCATAGGAATTAATTAAGTATTTCGTCTACCAATAAAATTCCATTACCTTGTTAACTGTTATTCTAAAGCTATTTTATTATTAATTAAAAGCGTTTGTACAAGCCAAGTAAACAAAGGAAGTTTATTAAATAATGAAAGCTGAAAGAAAAGCATGGCAAGTTTAGTGAATTCCCTGTATCCCTCTACAGAGTCACATTGAATAGGCTTAAGAATAACACTTTTAATTTCTATTTCCATCCGCACACATCATGCTAATTTTCCAAGCAACCATTGCATAATACTTAAGAATTCATAGCCATACCGCACTTCCCAACCCGCAATGACGTCATTTTCAGCAAGTTAGTTATATAAGTATACAAGTACCCGCATATACAATTTTCCTTTTTAAAAAAGAAACCACCTTCTGAACATATTTGGTTAAATAAATTTAGTTTGTAATATAATATGTGATAGACAAATTTAAATTTTTTTTACATTTTAGATTATTTGTTTAGTCATGTTTAGTCTAAACAGTTGATAAACCAGATTTTGTGTTTCGGGGTGATTTTTTATGTTTGTTCTTAGTAATTAATAAGCATATATATTGTTTTTACAATACTAATGTTTGAATTTTATTGACAGAAAAAAAATTTGAAGCATCAACTTCAGCTTAACGGTTTCACTTTTGATAAAGTGGCAGGGGGGGTTGTAAACATGCTTGTTTGTTTAGCATTACGAGTCTCGTTTTGCAAGCATTGATATATCTTGTTTGAATGTGGTTTACACACCACAAACATGAAATAACTAATGCTTGAATTGCTGAGTCTTGTTAGTGCATTGCTAAGTGAGCTGTGGTTACTGTGCCCCTATTTTCCGTGAAGTCTGGGTATGTAATTTGGTGTTAACGGATTATGCTATAGTACCCGATCAACGGCTTGACGATGGCGATAAGTGAGGGTATAATTGCCGGTTGATTTCAGAGGTGACAGCTAGCTTATGGGAATGACGCGGAAATCTCTAAGTGCCTTGAAAAATTCATTTCTAGACTAAAAACAACTGCACTTGTGAGAGTGTTTCCCGCCACAGCGTAGCGTTGTGAGAATTTAGGAACATGCTTCGGGCGAATTTGGGGTCACCAGGGAACTATTATGATACTGTTAACGTTTAATAATTTTTTTACAAATTTTATTATAAGCAATCTGGATGTTTCTTTTTCAAAGCGTTCAGAAACTTTTTGACAAGTATGGTTATTTTACGTCTTCAACGTTTTTGCTAATGGAAGTGGAGCTAACCGGCTATGACTTAAACAATAACGATGAATTTGTCCGCCCTCGATATGAACGTATTCCTTTACTTTGATGCAAACACTATATTATCTTTTTGTTTGTCGAATCAAGCTATCTCGGGAGGTGACCCGTGGTGGGAATGGACGACCTTTCGCCTACCTTGAACCACCTAACCTCTCGTTAAAAAATGCGTACGTGTTCAGGTTCCCTTCGGCCATATCGCATGACATAGAATAATTTTCACAGACGAATACATTTTGTTATCCTATCGCCTATCGCCACGGAAAGTTTATTGAGTAATTTTTGTTAAATCAAGTTGGCTCTGATTTCTGCATTGGCTTTGGCTTTATTGGACAGCGTTTAGCGATTTAAATCATGACGATTTGGTTTACATGGTTGAGTGTCGAAAGTTCCTCTCTTTAGGTCATGTTTCGGTTTGTCTATGTTAAAATACATAATTTACTCGGCAAACGTGAAATTTGAATCTTCCCCTATATCACGAGTCCACAATTTTATTTTTAGACAGAAGTTTTCGTTAGTGAAAACGACAGTTGTGTTACCTGAATGTCGTGTCAAAATGTTGTATATTAGGTATTGTTATTTGAAAAATGAAATAGTGGACAAAGATGATCTGGAGTATTAAGTTTAGCGTTCTAGAAATGCTGGGCATCCCTCCTTCCGGTGGGAATGGGCGAAATTTTTAAGGAATCATTTACCTATGCCGGTTGCCAGGGAATGCTGACGCTAAGCTTTATTGCAATTTTTTTGGGCGTTCTAAAGCAAAAGATTTTACTGAGCAGTCTTCTACTTTACTATATATTGAAGTAGATAAGCTCACAGTTCTGCTGTCTGTAACGACACTATTAAACGCTTCCAATTCCTATACCAAATAATTCCCTACTTCTTGATTGAGACAGAGAAAAAAGTATTTTTGCTTTTAATTAGCATCTGTTCTTGATTTTACCCTTTCCTTCCTTCATTCCTCATCCTTTGAGAAATTAAAGAGTTTATCAGAATGAAGCTTAATATTTTTAAAAGCCATGGGGATTCTAATACGGCAGAGGAGAGGCCCGTTCCCCTTGAACAAGTAGAAGCTGAAGATCAGCAACATGAAAACCGTTTCTGGTTGGGTTTGACTGCAAAGGAATTTAGACTCATGATGTTAGCTGGTGTGGGTTTCTTCCTTGATAGTTACGATCTTTTTATTATCAACTTGGTCACTCCCATTTTCGAATATCTTTACTGGGGTGGTATTGAAAAGGGACCCAACGGAAAGGGTCATTATCCCTCTGGTATTCGTGGTTTGGTTAATGCCGCTTCAAACATTGGTAATATCTTTGGTCAACTGATGTTTGGTTTTATGGGAGATTTCTTTGGCCGTAAATTTGTCTACGGTAAAGAAATGATTATTGTTATTATCGCCACTATTCTTTTGATTGCCATGCCTAAAAGTATCCATTCCCCCCTTTCTAAAATGATGTGGGTGTTCTGCTGGCGTTGGTTGCTTGGTGTTGGTATTGGTGGTGATTATCCAATGTCCGCCGCCATTACTTCTGAACGTAGTAAACTGAACCGTCGTGGTACTCTTATTTCTTTGATTTTTGCCTTCCAAGGTTTCGGAACTCTTGCTGGTGCCATTGTCACCATCATCCTTTTGGGTTGTTTCGAACATCCATTGAATCGTGAAGGTCATTACCGTAAACTCGAAGGTGTTTGGCGTTTACAATTTGGTCTTGCTTTGGTTCCTGCAATTGGTGTCCTTATCCCTCGTCTTATGATGGAGGAAACTCAAAAGTTTAAAAATTCACAACAGCTCAATTCCGGCGATAATAGAGATCCTAAAACTTCACTCAACTTTGAGGACGATGAGCTTGTTAAAAATCCATCTGTCACCAAAGGACACCCTGAAATCCATGAATCTAGTGAGAATTACTTGAGTCGCTCTAATACCGTTGAGAATGAGCCTGAAAACATTGAGAAACAATTTGAATCAGTTAGTGCTCCTGCTAACAGAAGTGGCTTTATCCAATACTTTAGACAATGGCACCACTTCAAACATCTTTTGGGTACTTCTGTTTGTTGGTTTTTGTTGGATATTGCCTTCTATGGTGTCAATCTTAATCAATCTGTCATTCTTAAGAATATCGGCTTCAGTAGTGGTACGAACGAATACCGCACATTGATGAAAAACGCAATTGGTAATTTGATTATTGCTGTCGCCGGTTATGTTCCTGGATACTGGTTCAATGTCTTCCTTGTTGAGATCCTTGGACGTAAATGGATTCAACTACAAGGTTTCGTGATTACTGGTTTGATGTTTGCAATTTTGGCAGGACGTTGGAACGAAATTTCCACTGGTGGTCGATTTGCTTGTTTTGTTATTGCCCAACTGTTTTCTAACTTTGGTCCCAACTCCACCACTTTTATTTATCCCGCTGAGGTCTTCCCCGCTCGTGTTCGCGGTACCGCTCATGGTATTTCTGCTGCCTTGGGTAAGTGCGGTGCTATTCTTGCATCACTTCTTTTCAACTTTTTGACTAGTATCATTGGATATGGTAATGTCATGTGGATTTTCTGCGGTTGTATGTGGGGTGGTATTCTTTTCACACTTTTGTTACCAGAGACTAAAGGTCGTGACGCCGATGAGATAGATCGGGTGGAATTATTTTATGGTGGTGATGGTAAAGTTGAGTGCAACTCAAAGTGGAAGAGCTGGTATGTTAATGGGATTTTTTAATGTATTGGAACATCTTCAAATTTTTCTTTCATTTATATCATCATCATCCGTGATCTGTTTTTATATCAACTGCATAACAATGAATGCAATTCCTTTTTAAAAAATATAATATTAAATTATTCCAAATAGGCGGGGACACGATTGGGTTCGCCAATCTTCATTTTTTTTTATTTGTTTATACAAATGATTGTCTGTTTTTCTAGTTTAAATTGTTTTGTCCTTAATATAATAAAACCTTACTGAAAAATATATATTTTGACATTTCGGGTTGATAGCTCGAGATTTATAATTGGTTCTTTTGGGGTTTGATGCTGTAATCATTTTTCTCAGTTGTTAAGTTGCGACATTCCAGGTAATGTAGATTATTATTATCTTAGTAACTATTTCCCTGCGAAAGTAAATGAAGTGCGAGGTTCAGTTGAGCTGCATGTGTAGCATTTTAACTAATAATTTTTACAAGAAGCAATGTGTTTGATTAGTATTGTTATCTCTATTAATGACACTTAGGACTTTTAACGTATATTGAACGTAACGGATCGTTGACGTGAAATTGCCGATGGTCTATGAAGTTTTACTCCCCACCGATGTCTCCGAGCATATTGATACAATTGTGGAACACAGGGTTTAAATGTGTAAAATTATTTCACCATTATTTTTAACAGATGGAAGGTACCATTTAAAGGCCTTAATGACTTAAGAACAATTACACTAATTTCTAGAGCAGACAGCTTCAACTGTTGAACCAGCGAGAAAGGGACGTGAAAAGTCTTATGATCCTCGCTTTTACTCAATATTTTCCCTTAATTGAGTAAGGGAATGTTTGTAGATTAACAAATTGTAAAAAATCCTCCAGTTATGATTTAATTAGAAATCACTTATTATCAAAATCAGAAAAGTGTGCTCAATAATTTAGTAATCTTATCTATGGACATAATCTTATCTGTCTGAAACGTTTGTAATTTCATTCACTAAAATTTAAATAACCTTTGCAAGCACCTTTTTATGAGAATAAAGGAATAATGACTGATATTGAAAGGTTCATTGAAAAGTTACCAAAAGCTGAACTACATCTCCATTTAGAAGGGACCTTGGAAGCTGAACTTAAGCTTAAGCTATCTCATCGAAATAAAATTCCACTAAAACAGAGTAGCATTGAGGAAATCAAAGAGAGCTACAATTTTCATGATTTGGCATCATTTTTAGAAGTTTACTACGAGGGTGTAGAATTGTTACTACATGAGCAAGATTTTTATGATCTTTGTTATCAGTATCTAAGAAAAGCAGCATCACAGAATGTAGTATACGCGGAAATGTTTTTTGATCCACAACTTCATACAAGAAGAGGGATTTCCTTTGAAACAGTAATTAAAGGGCTTATTCGTGCTCGCGATGATGCAATGCGAGATTTTCATATATACTCGCAGCTGATCATGTGTTTTATCAGGGAAATGAGCTTTGAAAATGCAGAAGAGACATTAAACGCTTCTTTGCCTTACAAATCCGAAATCATTGGTATTGGACTTGATTCTAACGAGGAAAATAACCCACCCATTAAATTTCTCAAAGTGTTCCAAAGGGCAAGGCAGTTAGGATATCGACTGACATGTCATTGCGATTTGCATCAGAAAAATACGACAACCCATATTCGCCAAGCTTTAGAGGATATTGGTGTTGAACGGATTGATCATGGTATTAATATTTTGGATGATCCCGAATTAATAAAACTTGCTCTTGAGCGAAATATTCCCTTCACCGTATGCCCCTTTTCAAACGAAATTGTATACCCTGGGAAAGCTCAGCCAGAGATACGCATAATGTTGGACACGGGTCTAAAAGTCACCATTAATTCTGATGATCCTGCTTATATGCATTGCTTTTATATTACGGAAAATTTCAACTTGGCACAAAAGGGGGCATCCCTTACGAAAAAAGAGCTAGTACAGATCTGTAGAAATTCATTTGAGGCAGCATGGATATCAGAAGAGAAGCGAAATCACTATTTAGAAGCACTTAACAGTTTTGCATCAGCTTATGATTAACAATAGTATCTAGATGTTCTATATAAGTATTTTGTCTTTCTTTATTACTCAAATCATTGTTTTAATTTTTACCTCCATGGCTTTTTGTGAAGTTTCCCTGAATTACTAATCAGAACAATGCGATTAATGGGTTTGGCTGTCTATTTGAATTTTTTTTTTGAGCTAAAACTCCCATTGTTTCTTCAGTAATCAATACTTTTTCCAAGAAATATATTTCTAAATTCCAAATACTCATTGTAAGCTTGGGAAATCTATATATAATTTTTTTCGCTAACCAAAATTTCTTAAAAACAATAATTATATAACTAACTAAAAAACCTGCTCAACTATGAGATCTAAAGCTTGCAAAAAATTAGGTAGGCAGTTGTATACTAAAATTAAGCACGTTATAAACCATAATTTTCAATTCTTACCCATACAATTGAGCCGTATACGCTTTATAACTTGTAATTGCAATCAAATTAAACGGCTTTTGTGTTTTTCATAATTAATGGAAATTTGGGACTTTTCTGTTGTCCTACTTTTAAATAGCTCGCAAATACTGTCAATATAGCAACACAGACGCCTAAACCTCCAAAACCTGTACCCATATACCAGGCACTTCTATATCCTCGAATAAGGTCAACTCCTTTGTGATTTAAATGGGTTTCCACAGTTCCCGCAATCCCAAGTCCAATGGAAATGGAATAGTTAACCACAGTACTAACAAGCGAAGCAGCGATTCCTTGATGTTGTTTTGGAACAAAATCACTCAACATCAAGGTAGCGGCAGGGAAGCTCATATCCATTCCCCACGGGGTAACTATAATCGACACAAATGTTTGTGCCCAATAGGTCTGATGAATGGGAGCTGTTGCAATCAAAATGGTACCAACTGTAAATGCAATCATTGAAACAACCATTATCTTAGTAGGCTTAAGGCGCTTGAGTAAGTATCCGGTAGTAAGAGCCGCTGCGCAACCACTAATACCGACAGGCGTCAGCTGAGCTGTTACTAAAAGTGGAGTAGCGAATCGTAAATTTTCTAAAAATTGCCATAAATAGTACATCCAAATCCCAAAACATGCCCATCCTGCGGCTACACATATTAAAACACACCCCATTTCACTATTCATCATCGATGGTGCTAAAATTGGCTGTACAACTCGTTTCTCAACAAGCACAAACACAACAAGTGACAAGAATCCAATTATTAGTAATATATATACATATGGGACTTGCCAGCCTACTACTGGACCCTGGTTCCATGAAAAATTGATTAGAACTAAACCGGAAACACCAAAGAAAGCCCCCAAGTAATCAAACTTTTGCTTTTCCTCAACTTCATCAGCTTCTATGTGTGGTATAGCAAAGTAACCAATAATCGCAAATACTATACACACAATCGCTGTTGTCCAATATGTCCATGGCCACCAGGAAAGTTGTGCAAAAATACCAGAAAAAACTGATCCCAAGAGAAATCCATTAGGAGCTGTAGCCCCAAATAAAGCAAATATTAAATTTTTCTTTTTCCCTGGTGGATATACTCGACCGAGAAGTGCAAGAGCATTTGGCAGTAAGAATGCAGGAGCAATTCCGGTGAGCGCCCTACATACATCAAACATAATCACTGATTTGGCGTAGTAGCTAAATCCCGAAATAAGGGACCATATGCAAAACCAAATATACCCTAACACAAACATTTTCTTATGTCCATAAATATCACCTAGTCGACCCGCGATTAAAATAAAAGTGCCTACAGTTAAACTGTATGAGGCAGGAAACCAACTTAGTTGACCAGGGTTTGTCGTACCCAGTGATTTACCTATGATATTGTTTGGAGCAATTGATTGACCTAAACCAGCTTGAGTCATCAATTGAGCAGTACATGCTATAAATACAAACACTATTTCGTGAAACAGTGACATGGAAATCTTCTGTACAGGAAGAGGAGTATCTTCATTTTGTACTAAGTCTTTAGACGATTCTTTTTCCATATTGCGAGTATTGTATGTTCCTAAGGATTTAACATAATTCATCATTTTTTACTTTGTTAACAAACTTAACAAATTTAATGAATGAGCCCAGAACCCTCGGTAAATTAAAGTATAAAAAATAAACGTTTTAAAAAGAGAGCAGGTTGTATTTGGTATGCTTAGTTTTTTAAATCTCACGAAGACGATGTAGATGGATTATGGTAAAGGTCATATCACTTTGTATCTTTTATGGACAGTAGGGACGTTTTTATATTAACAAGATGACAAATTGCGATCGGTGCTTTATGCATGAGTCATCAGCTTTCGCACATAGAACGCTAACTATTCTTAAAATCTGATTATAACAGCAATCACCTGATATTGATAATGCAAATTTATAATGGTATTAAATATTGCGTTAAAACTGCTTACAGAAGTTATGTGCCATGCCGTAACTAATATTAGCATTAGCAATATATTTCCTTCTTAATCCACCATTTGATAAATATATGTAGTTTTTGAGTGCTGAAGGATACGGAGATAAATTCTAAAATTATTAATTGAGTTAGAAGAAGTTCTTATTAAGCGATTGGGTACTTATTCATATGAAAACTACATAGTCTCCTCAGTCTGTTTTTGTTGATATTCTTTATAGTAAACTACATTTTCATTAAATGTCAATTTTGCAATCTTGTAAATCATAATTTACTTCTGCAAAAACGCCGCTAATAAATCGTAAGTTATCTACATATATTAGCTGGTTAATTGCCCTTAATGAGATTGAATAGAGAGGGCATAAAGTCACTTTTCTTGGAATAAAGACATTTAATTAAATGAGGCTTGAAGTGACAAAAATTAAATCAATTTCTTATATGTAATGAAAGTATAGGGAAAGAGGTGCTGTCGAGAAATATAAAAAATGCGTACACATTCTTCATTTTGTTCAGTTGATGAAATAAAATTGATAAGCCAGAAGCTAAGAAATATAGAGACAATAAAAAAATATTTAATAATTTGTGGCTCGGCATCATTTATCCTCTAATAAGATCAATAAAAAATTTTGAAGTCATAATAAAGCAAAATTCAAGATCAAATACAAAAGTATCTTTCTATTGTTACATCCAGTAATAATTTTTATAAATTAAGAAAAAATTAAAGATAAATAGTTATTAACATGTGAAATATTTTAATGCCATACATCTCCAGTACCAATATTATTTTAAAGAAAATTTATAAAATGAAAGATTTTAACGAACTTAAAGTGATATCCAGTTTAAAAAAATTTATGTCCATAAATAATTCTTTAAGATTAGAATTTTTTTTAAAGCGAACTACTGTAATTTAAGAGTTTTTGACAGTAAATCGATTTATGTGAATTAAGATATTTAAATAATATTAATTTTCTTGCTTTTAGTATTATCCCAACTAAGCAAAAAAACCACCAACAGCAAAATATTCAATTCTTCATCATTACGTCGATTAAATTTGTCAAGAACTAAAACTCGAAATAATCGCTTCAAACCATCAAATTCATATCTAAATTAGGGGAAATTGTTATGAGGAAACATTAAAGCCCTATAAATTATTTGGTGGGTTCTTGTAAAAGTCGGTTGTAATGAAGATAACTAAAAAATATAATAATATAAAGCACAAATCAAATTTTGAGCCAAAATGTGTACTCTTAACATACCTTATAATTTAACAAAACCATTGTTTGTTCCAGCTTGGTTGGATTGATGTTTCTTAAACAAAACAAATAATACGTAACTTCATTTGTTCAAATGACATGTTCTAAAAATTAAGACTGTATATGTCAAAGCATTTTTTTACTTCAGATAATTTTGCTGAACAGGATTCAATTAATCAGCCTTTTGTCCTTATAAAAGCGACAATACGTTCAATTTCTTAGTATTGGATTACTTCTATAGTGCAGAGCCGTGGTGCAGAAGCAACTGGTAGAAATTTATCATGTTTTTGCAAAACAGCTCAGCAAAAACAAAGGAATCTTGCAGTGTTGACAAACTGCTTGAATTATCAATCAGATGCCCAATGCCAACAATAGTAGTATAATCTATATTTTTTTCCTCTATTGAACACGAAAGCTCATGCTTGAAGTTGATCTTCAGCGCGATTCCACATTTTTCGGTTTGATTCTAGAATCTTCAAAGTTTGCCATTGTAAAAGAGTTATACTATAATTCGATTTACAAACTTAACTCGTAAATTGCGCCTATCCTTAAGCTTGTTTATGCAACTTAAAAACTCATTTACTTCATTTTCGGTTCTTAACTCACTACAACGTATAACGCGGTTAGTCGTAAAGCAGTGCATGCTTAATACCAACTGCGAAGCATTTTGTACCTTTACTTAACCAATGCTGTTTTTATTCAGAAGATGATGGAACATGATGTTGAAGATTTGATCAATCAATTGGATATAAGTGAGAAGGCTATGCTGCTTTCCGGCACTGACCTTTGGCATACTGCAGCAATTCCTCGTCTTAACATTCCTTCCATTAGATTATCAGACGGCCCTAATGGTATCCGTGGAACTAGCTTCTTCAATTCTTCACCATCCGCTTGTTTTCCCTGTGGGACAGCGCTAGGGGCTACTTTCGACAAAAAGTTACTATTCGAAGTTGGTGAATATTTAGCAGAAGAAGCAAAAGCGAAAGGTGTTAGTGTGGTTTTGGGTCCAACGGTAAATATCCATCGTGGACCCTTAAATGGTAGGGGTTTTGAATCATTTTCTGAAGATTCTACTTTATCAGGTCTTGCAGCTAGTTATGTTATTCTTGGATTGCAAAGTAAAAACGTCCAAGCATGCATTAAGCATTTTGTGTGTAATGATATGGAAGATGAAAGGAACTCTGTCAGTATTGACGTCTCACAAAGGGCACTTAGAGAAGTATATCTTATGCCATTTCAGTTGGCATGCAAATATTCAAATTTCAAATCACTTATGACTTCTTACAACAAGGTGAATGGTGAACACGTTTCCCAATCTCGAATTTTATTAGACAATATTTTAAGAAAAGAGTGGGAGTGGAAAGGTACTATAATATCTGATTGGTTTGGAACTTATTCGTTGAAGAAAGCTATAGATGCAGGTTTGGATTTGGAGATGCCAGGAAAGCCGAGATTTCGAAATGTCAACACTATTCAACACTTAGTAGGATCCAAAGAGCTTTCGGAGTCAATTTTAGATGAAAGAGCAAAGAATGTCCTGAAGCTTGTGAAACATTCCTGGCAGAATACAGAAGCAGAAAATCATTGTGAGCTAAATAATGATTCCTCTTGTTTAAGAGAAGCACTTAAAAAATTTGCAAGCCAGTCCATTGTTCTCTTGAAAAATAAAAAGAAACTTTTGCCATTGTCAAGGAAGGGCACGTTTGCAGTTATTGGACCTAACGCAAAGGTTTGTAATTACAGCGGAGGTGGATCGGCAAATTTGAAGCCTTATTATACTGTGAGTATGTATGATGGCATAGCAGCGAAAATAGACGGTGTGCCAGAGTATGCTCTTGGTTGCCATAACTATCTAAACCTTCCAAATATTGCAAATTTATTAGTCAACCCTAGAACCGGCAAGCATGGATACGTTGCGAAGTTTTATCTTGAACCTGCAACCTCCGAAAATAGAACTTTGATAGACGATTACGATTTAGAAGATGGAGTTGTTCGTTTTTACGATTATTGTAACGACAAAATGAAGGATGGCTATTTCTATATAGACATTGAAGGTTATTTAATTCCTGACGAGGACGCTGTTTATGAATTTGGGATATCTGTGTTTGGAACGGCTCTGCTGTTTATTGATGATGTCTTATTAATCGACAACAAGACAAAGCAAACCCCTACGAATCATACTTTTGAATTTGGAACAATAGAAGAGAGAAATTCTATTTATTTAAAGAAGGGGAGAAAGTATAATGTACGGGTCGAGTATGGAAGTGCAGCCACTTACACGCTGTCAACTAATCTGTCTCCCAGTACGGGAGGAAGATACTCTATTGGCTGTGTTAAAGTTATTGATCCTGAAACGGAGATAGATTACGCAGTGAGGGTTGCCAAATCAGTTGATTGTGTGATTTTATGTGTGGGTTTGACAGCAGAATGGGAAACGGAAGGTGAAGATAGAAAAACAATGACTTTACCATCGTTATCTGACAAACTGGTTTATTCTATTCTGCAATCCAATCCCAATACAGTAGTTGTGACTCAATCAGGCACTCCAATTGAGATGCCATGGATCTCTGAAGCCCACACCTTATTGCACATTTGGTACAACGGTAACGAATTAGGAAATGCTTTAGCAAACATTATTTTTGGAGAGCAAAACCCTTGTGGAAAATTGCCAATAACATTCCCTAAAAAACTGAAGGATAATCCTGCCTATCTTTCATTTCGTTCAAGCCGTGGCCATTGTGTTTATGGAGAAGACGTCTTTGTTGGGTATAAGTATTATGAAGCCGTAGAAAGGGAGGTCTTGTTTCCATTTGGATATGGGCTTTCATATACTACTTTTGAATTATCCAATCTTTATTTGAAGAATTGTGGTGAAAGGTTAAGGATCGATTTGGAGATTTCGAATACTGGCCCCATGTCTGGTGCAGAAATTATACAAGTATATATTTCTCAAATCGTTCGTTCAGTTAATCGACCTGTTAAAGAACTAAAAGAGTTTTCTAAAGTGGTTTTATGTCCTAAAGAGACCAAATTAATTAGAATTGAGTTGGATATAAAGTATGCTACTTCTTTTTATGATGAACTTAATGAAAAATGGTGTTCTGAAGAGGGCGAGTACAACGTTCTTGTCGGAACCAGCAGTAAAGACATTGCTCTTACTGGAAAATTTACACTACCTAAAACAATTCATTGGACTGGTTTATAATCTCTTTTTCTAAGACGTTTTACGCAACGTTTGGCATACATTCCATTTGTATCGCTTTTAAAAACTTTGTGTAAAAGTCTATTATTACCTTGTATATATATTTTATTACTATCTTTGACACATTATACATTCGTATCCCTGCTTCCGTTAGCTCATTTTGAGAATGACAAAGTTTTTTTTGGAAGTCTTAAGCATCAGAAGTTTAAGTAATTTTATTCAAAGCTAAAATCGGTATTATAGAGGAAATATCAATAACCTACTTCATTTTCTTTTTCAACAGTCGTTGTTATGTTAGTTGTTACTAAGTTGCAATGAGTAATGACATTGCAATTGCAAATTAATGCAATTACCTATTATTCAACACTACTTTGTTGAAGCAATACGAATACTTTAGCTAGTCATTCCCAAATATAAAAATTGTGATGTTCAAAAATACTGAAGTCCTGGGATCATAACCAACCTTTTGTTTATTTGTATTGTGTTTTTAAGACTTATTTTTCTTTAAAAGATAAAATAGTACTTTTTATTAACAAATTGCTGCTGACAGTCGGTATTTGGATTTTTTTTCATCGCACTAACACTTGAACACAGCTATTATTAACATACATATAATCAGATTATGAAACAATTGGTAGAAGACATGATTCGTGTAATCAAGATGAAGTGAAACTGTTGTCGCAGAAAACAGTACGTACTCATTGTTCTGATTGTTAAGAATTATGCTTTTTAGAATTATAAACCTATTTTAGATAATCTACAAATGAATTTTTTTTTATCAATTCTCTTAAGCTATTTTTGTCTGTATAAATTAGGATTTCATGATATTTTTCTTTAGCACCCGTGGATGTTGTAAATAAATGTTGCATGTCTTTGATTTGAGGGTTGAGGTGTCAGGCTTTATATTAGACATTAATATGAGAAGATTCCACACAATATATGAAAACTTCGCAACATAAAACACAAAGAAGCATGAATTGCATATTATATAATTTTAGCAACTAGATCAATCGCTCTTCTTGCATTGCTTTTGGCCCATTGCTGTAGTCGGTTTTTTTTTAATGTCACCAGCTAGCATCAGTCAGTATTTATAAAGTATCTTTTCATTACTTATGCTTCCGAGATATCTGCTAACGCTTGTTTCCGCTGCTTACAATCGGCCCTCGCTTGTTCCCCCCCCTTATCTTACGAGTATATAGCTTATACATTCTCATCAACTTGCAATTATTGATTGTTATTTCCATCCTTTATTTTCTGATAAGAATGCATTTAGCTTCCGAGGTGAAGCGGCCATCTGCCCCGATTGTGTGTTTCTGATTCATTTAGCGAGACTAGCGCGGATGTGTCTCCAGCTTTCAAATGAGGCATTTGCTGGTCGCTTTGCGTATTTTTGAATATGTTCTGGCCTCGGACATCCCAAGGTTACTGATAAAAGCAGCGTAAACATTGGTTCTATCAACTCAAACACGGGGAAGAACCAGCTTGGTTGAAACTTTTAAAATTAGAAACACCATTATAACTTGCAGCCAATTTGACTGTGGATTTACTTGCGATGGGAATGTCCAACTTCTATACATTTTGTTGCAATTATTTCAGTGGGCTAAAAATAAACACTTGAAAACTACTTGGTAATTGATGCTTTCACCATTTCTTCTTTCAGTTTTTAAAAAAAAAATGCAATACCAAGATTTAAGTAATTACATGCAACTGTAAATTCAAATTTCATATGTTTGTGTGCAATAATCGATGACAAGTATTTTTTTGTTTGCCCAAAATTCCACTTGCTGAAGTTCTTTGTATATTCCAAAGTCAGTTAGTTATCATCTTTATTCGTCGGCTTTTATTTTCACAACTTTTTGGCCTGTATTTTAATTCAGTTTCTCATTTCGTATGTTAAGGTAAGAAATACTGACGAAAAGCTTATGCTTATTTGAAAAGAATTCGTTGAAATAATAATTGATATGACACTTGGTACATTCGCTATTTAGGCTTAAACTTTTCATAGCTTTGATCAACACTACAACCAGCTAGCCCCTTTATGTTTTGAAACCCCTTTCTTAGAGAGATTTGCTCAAAGTGGACATTGGGAGCGCCCATATGAGTTTCAGCTTGATGTGTGCAGCATTCTAAACATACTTTCAAGTCTGGATATAGACATATCCTTAAGGGCAAGCTGCTTCTTGTGCTCAATGTTTATACCGACAGTGTATTAATAACATGATACTTAATTTTTTAAAGGTTTCAAGAAAATGAATCGTAGGATAAGGGCATTTGAAAATTTTTCCAACACTAAGAAGATTGAAACGATTTTAAAAGAAAACGGTTACGCGGTTATTAAAGATAAGCATCTATCAGCAATGCAGAATTCTCCATTAGTTATCTACTTGATCAAGTTTTAATGCTCACGATTTGATCAATCACATTTTCCTTCTTCAATGTGCGTCTACTTTACAAATGTTAATTGACTCCCGATTTCTATTGTGAATTGTACTTACATGTTTTAGAGTATTTCGCCAATATACTTGGCGAGAAAACTAAATTAATAGCAGTTGCAGTAATGTCCTTACTTCTCGCTATTTATTATTTGTTTCGTTTGTTTAAACAATGGTGCACAAATTGAAGAAATAAAAGTCGAGTAAGGCGAACTGCATACGATAGTCAATCATTATGAAAGCAAAAGTTCATGTACAAATCACATACGTGTAAGCAATTAATTCCAAATTATTATACAGATAGTACATTACTTTATCTTCATTATGTAAATTTCAATTGCATACCGATTACCCAGAAATACCAGTAAACGAAAATTGTTCGAATGCGTTATCTCTTTTTATGCGCCAAGATACTCACACATCAGTATGTGTCGATAACATTTTGTAGTGTGGTAAAACGGGTGTACTAAACGATAGAAGGCAAAGAGGTGAAATTAATATGGGACAACCGAAGAGCAAATCAGAAATAACGAACTGAATATACTTATTCAGAATGGCTTCTAGAATTTTTATTAGCTTAGGTAAACTTCTCTATTACGAACACATTCAGTTGATAAAATTAGCTTTCTTAGATATATAAAATGCTGCAGAATATTAAATAGCGAACTCTGTAAAGCAGTCATGCAACTAAAATACTCTAGAGTCTATCTCTACTAGTCACAGTTAAGTCTTTAATAGATAGTGTGTGGCACCAGCTCACCTCTTAAGCGATTTATACTCAGATGCTTTAATGAATGTGAGGTCTACGATCCTTATCTTTTCAATTTGGGGGACGCCGGTCCCACACATCGGCGAAGTCACACATGTGTCGAAATTTTTCATGACAAAATTTTAGTACATGAACAAAACATCTTATGTAAAATTTTAGACCCGATATACCTCAAATTTGCACATATAATAATCGTTTATGGTACAACTTTTCTTCAAAATAACCAACTTGTAAAACAAGTGGGGAAAAAGACCTTTACCTCTGAAAATTTTTTCTTTACAAAAGCATCATTGATAGTAACAATCTTTTGTTTTGATATTTTTAAAATTTCTGTCGAGTACAAAGAACGATTTGGCAAAAACAAACAGCTCAGATTTAATTGTGTCCAATTAGTTTGTTTTTGGAATCGACTTTGTAGAAAAAAGTTTATCTCTCTTCTTTATTCCTGCGAGTTATAGTAACCGCGGAATTTCCAGGTTTTCTCCGTTTTTTGGCTGCCACAGCCTTTCAGGGTTATCAAAGTGCAACATACAACGAAATCCGATACCATAAAACTGAAAGGTTTTCTCACTGATTTGTATATTAATTGTCGTTCCCTTTTCAAAACTCAAAGCTCTAAGCCAAGTACTCCAAGTTTGAAAATGGAAGACCCAAAAAGCGATGAAAAGTTTGATATTGGAATCAGTGAGAAAAACCTAGACGTTGGCTTTGGAGAAAGCTCCTCAGTCGATGTCCCAGTTAAAGGTCGTTTTGCTTCCTTCTTGAAAAAGTTGGAACTTTCTTCGGGACCTGAGAAAGAAAATATTGATTTGCGTCCTACTCCTCCGGACAGACGCCACTACTCAGCGTTGGATATTATTTATTTATGGAGTTGTAATGGTATTAGTGCCAGTGCATTCAGAACAGGAACTTCATACATGGAAATGGGTTTATCACCAAAGCAGGCCCTTGCTGCTTTAATTGCAGGCAATGTTTTCATTGCCATGCCTATGACATTAAACGGTTTATTCGGTTCACATTATCATATTCCTTTTGCAGTTCAATCTAGAGCTTCCTTCGGTTACTACTTTAATACACTAATCATCTTGCTACGTTTTATCGCTGGTTTGTTTTATTACGGTACCAATGTTTATACGGGTGCTGAATGTGTTCAAACGATATTATATGCTATTTTTAAATCTTTCCGATCATACAAAAATCGTTTGCCAGCAGATGCTGGAATCACCTCTGATTTCTTGATTTCTTATTTTGTATATTGGGTCATTTCTTTTCCTTTCCATTTAATTAGACCAGAATACCTTCAACGTTTCTTTTTGATTAAATCTATTTCTACTTACATAGCATGTTTTGCAATGTTAATTTTTTTACTCTGTAATGTGGGTAGCCATGTGGTATGGGATCAACCAGCCACTGTGTCAGGAAGGTCATGGTCATGGGTATTCATGTGTGCACTAAATTCCTCTGTTGCCGGTTTCTCTACCTTGGCTGTGAATGTTAATGATTTCACGAGGTATGTAAAACATCCAAAGACACCCTATGTCCAAATGCTTATTCTTCCCTTGGTTGCCGCTGTTTCCGCTCCAATTGGTATAGTATCGGGTGTTGCTTCAAAAATCATGTATGGAACTGCTATGTGGGATCCTCTTCAAATTGCGAATAATTGGACTTCTCGTGGAGGAAGAGCTGCAGCATTTTTTATGGGTCTCACTTATTTGGTATCAATGATTGCACAAAATATTTCGGACAACACTGTTGCAGCGGCTAACGATCTTTTATACTTTTTCCCCAGATATCTTGATATTAGAAGAGCACAAGTGATTGTTATTATTATCGGTGCATGGGCTATTGTTCCCTGGAAGATTTTACAAAATGGTACTGCATTTTTGGCCTTCTTGGGTTCTTTAAGTATTTTCCTTGGTCCAGCTGCTGGTATTTTTGTTGCTGACAAGTTTAAGAATCACCATAAATACGACATTGATGAATTCTATAACCCTTCAGGAATTTATCGGTACAATAAACTAGGATTAAATTGGAGAGCTCTTATAGCCTTCTTATGTGCTTGTGTCCCATTAATTCCTGGAATGGCAATGAGTATTAATCCTAGTATCACAATGCCTGATGGTGTTATACATCTTTATTATATCGGATACTTCTATTCCTTTATGACTGCCTTCTTGATTTATTGGGGTTTAAATCTTGTTTTCCCCGCTAAAGAGACACTGCTTGAAGAAGCTGTGTATCCACCGAAGTCAAATGCAGAGTTGGTTGACCCTTCTACTTTGTCTGGTAAAGATAAGTTTTGGTACTACATTGATTATTAAGGAATTGAAGTCCTTTTGTGTTTCGATGTTATATTTTATTATTCTGCTTGTTTTGTATATTTCACATTCTATTTTTTTAATTTCTCTCTATTAAGTTGCAATTTATTTAATATTTAATAAATTCATTTTCTACATAGTTTTGAGCCCTTTAAAAATTATGTGTCTTACTAATTACGATATTTGGTAGCCGAAATAGAGTAAGCATAAACGTTAGAGTTTGAAATCCTTATGTTGACAAGTTAAAATGACAGTTAATTATTCCTTCTCTCCAATACTATAGAAACTTCTAAAAAGAATTCATAACTTATCGTATGTCGATTGGTATGTCGATTGCAGTGCGAAGTTGATACAACGTTGTTTTGCACCTTGTCCATCCCCTATGTCAGCACCCAATTTAGCTGAAAAATCAGAGTTTTAATTATAAATAAATTCATTAAATAATAATTAGCGTCATAATTTTTTGAAAATCTTTTATCAGACAACAACATTTCAATTTAAACTCATTGACGCTGTTACTGACTGAGATATTCAATTATTTTGTTTGTGCTTTTATAGCGGTTTTCCGAAAAGCTTCGTAAATCAATAAATTTGTTTTAGTTTGACTAATAAAAGTAAGAAGCTATTTTATTTTTCGAGTATTCTGCAGTATAACTGAGACTGCGAATTAATTTTCACTATTGAGTGACAATTTAATTTATACATTTATAGCAAAATAAAAATACATGCTAAAATGAAAAGTAACGTAAGAGTTGAAAATAAAGATTTTGTTTTAAGTTTCAAGTTTCATATTCGCTGCTAATTACATTTTTTAAAAATAACCAAATAAATCGTAGATGTCAATAAAATTTAATAATATGCATTATTGTAGCTTCAAAAGAGGCAGGACAAAACTAGATTTTTTTATTTTTAATCTTATTTTTATTTTTATAAATGCAATTATATAAATTATAATTAATAAAGTAATTACCTGAATATATCATTTTTTGCAAATTATTCTTCATTAACTGACCCTGTGTATAAGTACCGTTGAAAAACTAAATTTGATTAGTACCATTGCCGAAACTTATACAAAAATAATTTTACGGTGTGGATAAGCTGCTGCATGTACGACAATACAAGTTTTCTACCTGTTTGAACAACGGTCCTTTTTATCTTTATGCAATCTTTTAATCATTAACGGACGGCTAGGAAAAGAATTAAACATTCTACGCATTTAAGATTCATTAACAATATAAGTAGCGGTAGGTTATGAAAATTTCAAAATTCAAAATTAATATAGGCTGAACGGGAATTATAGCTTTTAATTAGCGTTTACATGAATAGTATAAGCATTCTAAACGAATGAATTAACAAAAATGAAAGCATATCTATTTACTATCGCATACTAAGGAAGACGTCCAAGTCTTTCTATCAAAACTTCGTAAAACTCATCATCATCAACTGTCCTTAAAAATGTCACATTAGCTGGTAAAAGACCAACCTGCCACCAATCCACAACGCTCATACCCATAGTTAGTTCACTTTGTGTTTCTATTTGCACATTAACCTTTCTACCAGAATAGATGTCTGGGCGTAAAAGCCACATAACGGTATTGGGATCATGAAGAGGCCCTCCATCAGTCCCGTATTTTTTAGCTTCGTATGCTTTTTCCATACGTAACCAAGCAGCTACTACAGGACCAACTCTATTTGGCAAAGCTTCCATGCGTGCAATTCGTTTGGCGCTTGTATGCAATTGATGTGTTATATCCAACGGCATCATAACGATAGGTATTCCAGAAGAAAGAACCATCTGTGCCGCATGAGGATCCACGTATATGTTAAACTCCGCAGCAGGTGTAATGTTGCCAACTTCTGAAAAAGCACCTGCCATCATTACAATTTGTTTAGCACGCTGTATGACCTCGGGTGCTTTATTTAATGCTAAAGCAATATTAGTTAAAGGGCCAATGGTACAAATTGTGATGGTTCCAGGTTCATTGTTCCGTAGTGTATCAATGATGAAATCGACAGCATGTCCTTCGTTCTCTTTTCTAGAGGGAGGAGGAAGAACTGCCCCTTCAAAACCACTAGCACCATGAACATGAGTAGCTGTAATTGGAGCCCGTAGCAGAGGCTTGTTTGATCCGGCATATACTGGAATGTCCGGGCGTCCTGCTAAATCCAACATTTGAAGCGCATTTCTTGTGGTCATGGATACAGGAACATTTCCAGCAACTGTTGTCACACCCAACAGCTCAATTTCTGGGCTAGCAATAGCCAGTAGAGCAGTTATGGCATCATCTTGACCTGGATCTGTATCAATTATTATTTTCATTACAGCAAATTGGTACAGATTTGTACAGTGCTTTTATTGCTCACTTGTAGACTACCAAAAAAGTTCTTCAATTCTTCGTACTGATATTGGATTTTATTATCACCTTTAAACAGGAATCTTCAAAGATGATAACAATGCTACTAGCTCCACTTTCTCAAACAGTATATTTATGGAGTAATTACCACTCCATTTTATAAACCAAAAAGACACAGTTCTTATCCGAGATTCAAAATGATCGTTGATAAACCAACTTTTGAGAAAATGCTCTGTTACCTAATTAGAAATCACTATCTAAACATATCATAAATATCCGACATATCTATTGCTGAATCTACTCGGGACTACCCGCGGTAAAATTGGCATTGACATTAAGACAAGGTATTAGTAATGCTCCAGTATTTACACATTAATGAAAGATCAGAAGATTTTGTTGTATTTCGTTAGTCCAATTAAGGAATCAGTTTGGTCCTTTTGTTAAAAATGCACTTAGGTCCGGGAGAAGACCATGTTGGGGACTCTAATGGTCACTACAGATAATAAAAAGAACCGAGTCTTTCGGAGATCTCGAAGAAATAAATTGATTACAAAATGTAAATATAATGATTTTAAATTTCAGATAACTCCCCAATTTCTTTTGATAAATAGAAATTTTTTACATTAATATTCCCTTGTAAACCAAGAAGTGTTTCCATCCATTTATAGCGGTATGAAAGATATTACTTCAGTTGGTTGCAAGTTGGGTCATTCGTGAACTTACAGAATTCGTTGTTTATACTTCAGGTTTCCAAGTTGAGCAAAAGAGAAACGCACGCATTATGAAAGTTGTGCCAAGCGAAAAAATCAAACCGAATTGGTGGAGAGAGACTTCAGTATATCAAATATATCCTGCCTCTTTCAAAGATTCAAACGGTGATGGCTTTGGTGATTTAGAAGGAATCATTTCCAAAGTGGATTATCTGAAAGCTCTAAATGTAGAGTCTATTTGGCTTTGTCCTATTTACCCATCTCCTCTAAAAGACATGGGTTATGATGTTTCTGATTACAAACAAATTGACTCTCGATATGGAACTTTAGAGGATTTGGACAGGCTAATGAAAGCTCTACACGAAAGGGACATGAAGTTAGTTATGGACTTGGTGTTAAACCACACTTCTGATCAACATGAGTGGTTTAAGGAGTCCAGATCTTCTAAAACAAATCCGAAGCGAGATTGGTACTTTTGGAAACCAGCTAGGTACAATGAAAAAGGCGAACGCTTACCCCCAAATAATTGGAGAAGCTATTTCGATACTTCGGCGTGGGAATGGGACGAAGCTACGCAAGAATACTACCTACATCTTTGGTCCGTAGGGCAACCCGATCTTAATTGGGAAACCCCAAAAGTTAGGGAAGCGGTACACGATATTCTACGTTTCTGGCTTGATAGAGGAGTAGATGGGTTTCGACTTGATGCTATTAACATGATCAGCAAAGACCAAAGGTTTCTAGATGCTCCAATTACTGATGACAGGTACGAATATCAACTAGCCTATCAATATTACGCCAATGGTCCCAGAATTCACGAGTATCTTAATGGGATAGGCAATATTCTTACAGAGTATGACGCTTTTTCTGTAGGGGAAATGCCTTACGTTTTGGATACGAACGAAATCCTGCATGTCGTTGGTGCTGATCGTAGAGAACTGACGATGATATTTCAGTTTGATTTTGTGGACCTTGATCTCGATCCTAATCAGCATAAGTATATTGAAGGAAGTTGGGAGCTTTCTGATTTGAAAAAGTCATTAAAAAAATGGCAGTCTGCACTACTTTCCGGTGGTGGTTGGAATGCTTCCTTTATTGAAAATCACGACCAAACGAGAACTGTTTCACGATATCTTTCTGATTCTCCCAAGTATAGAGCATATAGCTCCAAATTGATGGCTCTTTTTATCATATTCCAAAGTGGTACCCCATTTGTATTCCAGGGTCAGGAACTTGCTCTTGCCAATATCCCACGAGATTGGCCGATTGATGAATACCTTGATGTTGAAACGCAGAACTTCTGGAAACTTTTTATGAGTGGCAATCCTAGTCAGGAAGAAATTGAGAAGACTATGGACATTGTTAACAAACGTGCTCGTGACAACGGTCGCACACCAATGCATTGGGATAGCTCACCCAACGGTGGTTTCACAAAGGCTGGAGTAAAACCGTGGATGAGAGTGACTAATGACTACAAAGAATGGAATGCTGCCAATCAAGTTAATGACCCTGAAAGTCCTTACACATTTTGGTCAAAGGCATTGGAGCTTCGTAAAGAATTGAAGGATGCTGTTGTGTATGGATCGTTTGAATTGATATCTGAAGAGGATCCATCGATTGTTGCATTTGTTCGTGAATCATCGACTTATAAACTCATCATTCTTTTGAATTTCACGGGTAATAAAGTTTCTTATGACTGTCCTTTGAACCTGACTTCCTATGAAATTCTACTTGACAACTATAAGGACTTTATTTGTATGACTTCTCCTGTCACATTGAATCCTTATCAAGCAGTCTTGTTAAAGCTCTAAATTTTTTTTCCTCCAGAGCATGTTATATTATTACTGTCATATATATATACATATATATGTCATGTCATTTTCAGACTTTAAGCCGTTTACGACCAAGGCTTAGCAATGGAACACATAAAGCGGAGCCATTCGTTAATAATGATTAAGATGCATACGGTGTATATATGTATATTTCAGAACCTTTCATCAGATTGATGCTTGAAAAGCTTTCTTTTACACCATCATGAAAACTCACAAAAAAAAAACCTTAGATTAATAGAAAATAGAATAAAACCCAAAAACGCCTAGCTTAGTCAATATAAATTCAATAAAATTCTAAAAAATGCATATTTGTTCTGTTCATTACGTATATTTAAATTGTTGGAAAACAGGTACTGGTCCCCGCTTGTGCAACAATTAATGAATTAATAGCAAATTTGGCTATATACTGATTTTAGATTTCTTTGTCCGCCTTACTGATCCACTTGCTCACCACACCTTTGTACTGCAGCATAGCTTGAAACCCCGATCTTCTCCGCACTATACCCTCACATTAAATTTCAAATAGCTAAAACTAATAATGCTAAGAGTTTTACTATTAAGTACATATAGTTCGTACAAGAAGCATTTTGTTACAGCCTAAGCATAAAATTTTGGAAGAAAACCAACAGCGTCAGTATTCATAAATCTTTGTATTTGATGGAACGAATACAAGTTGCATAATGATGCTTAACATATAACACCCATGTATATTAGTTGATGTTTATGTATACAAATTCACACATACATTGATATATAAATCTATATACAAATCTATGCATAACTTTGTCTGGATATCTTTGTATATATGTGCATGGGTGAATTTGCTATGAACTTGGATACTCGAATACCGCATTCCGTATTTTTTTCAATAGGGCTCAGTAACATTGCTATAAGAAGTGCGATGTACCACACTAGTTTTTATCGTTTACTGTAACCTCTAATTTGCCAACCAACTGCTTCTGTAACGTGCCTGAGAAACGAACGTGATTCGTTGGTTCACAGTACTTTCCCCGCCATTTCACCCCTCATTTACGTTCTTTACCCACCCCACTTTTTGAAAACGTCATTTACATGTCTCATCGCTATGAGAAATGCTTAAACATCTTCCAGCTTCTTGTTCCCCCGCATCCTATTTTAAATAAGTTTAGCGGTTGCATGGGACCAGCATCGATCTTCATGCGATTGGATGCGCAAACGTGGAACCAAAAGCGGGGGACCTTCTAGGCTTAAAGATCCGAACTCTAACTGCGTACGGAGATCGTCCCCGCGGAAAAGTCTTTGTTGTGTTTACCCTGTTTACTCTCATTATATCTGCACTAGAATAGTAAGTTTTGCAGCCCAACATGGAAACATGCCATAGTAGTTGCTTTCTCTATGCCGAGCGAAGCCTTGCACGTTGATCAAAACCGGTATTATTATGGTGATTAGCTGGTTCAGCAGTGTAGATTTGCTGTTTTGTTGCAGCACAGAAAAGTTTATTGTTGGTCAAATTTCCACCGATTACTAAATGTCCATTTGACAAATGCGATGACCCGTTACAACTAAGTTTGAAGGGTTGCATTATTGATGCCTTAACTCCACAGCGCGCAACCTTTTTACGTCAGTAACTATAGTAGACGAACGCTAAAATAGCTGTTATATTAAAGCGGAATCCTTCTTATGAATATTTCATTTCTTCTATGCTTGCTTTAAATATCTCTTCAAACTGAAGTTGGACTACTTTTTGACAGTGTCTTACATTTCAAATTCAACAAACACTATAAGCCCGAAAAAATTTAAAAAAAAAAATCTATACATACATCTAGTTACACGGACGAGCGAACCCAAATTTCTACTAGTCATTTGAATTCTGTGTGCATCTGTATTTTTATTTATCTCTAGTTTGGATCGTTGTTGATGAATTCGTTATCTTTTTACGAATATTAAATCTGAACTTTTAATCCCCATTCAAATTACTTGGAATTCTCGTTTTTTTACCAAATTACATACTTTCACTTTACACATTTTTTGGCCCTCCTTTCATTTGTCAAGTCGTGTTTGCAATCACGAATTCTTTTAAAATCTTTTTGTTTCTTGTACTAAGCATACCTTATTTTTCAGGCAAGTTTTCCTTCTTATAAATCTGCGTTTCCTTGCCAAACATTTGTATCTTAATTTGCTCCTTTTTTTGTCGATACACCCTTAAAAATTTATATCATCTGCAAAATTTGTTAATTATTTTTCTATTCTATTATGGGAAGAACACTTACATCTGTCCTCGTGGTCTTCATTTCTATGGCCGGATGGCTAGGAGGTGCTGATACCGGTTCCATTAGTGGTATCTTGGGAATGCGTGATTTTCAATCTCGTTTTGCTGACCGGTATAATCCTATCACGAACTCTTATAGTTACTCAGCCTGGCGACAAGCACTGTTGACAGGAACCGTTAACGCTGGTTGCTTATTTGGTGCTATGCTTTCCTCTCCATTTACTGAAGCCATTGGCAAAAAATACTCCATTGCCTTCTTTAGCGGTTGTTACATTATTGGTCAAATTCTTTTGGTAACTGCTGTTCCTTCTTGGGTTCAGATTATGGTTGGTAAGTTATTTACAGGTTTAACTATTGGTGCTTTGTCGGTGTTGAGTCCTGGATACCAATCTGAAGTTGCTCCTCCGCAAATTCGTGGTGCAGTTGTTTCGACCTATCAACTATTTCAAACTTGCGGTACTTTAATCGCTGCTTGTATCAATATGGGAACTCATAAACTTCGTAAAACAGCGTCCTGGAGAACTTCCTTTGGCATTAACATACTTTGGGGTATCTTTTTGATGGTGGGTGTACTGTTTTTACCTGAATCACCGCGTTACCTCATCTATAAGGGAAGAGATGAAGAGGCTCTTCGAATCATGTGTCAAACTGCTGAACTAGATCCTGAGAGTGAAATCATTCAAACCAATTTTAATACCATTAAGAGTGATATTGAAATGGAAATGGCTGGAGGTAAGGCAAGATGGCCTGAGGTTTTTGGAAAAGAAGTTCGCTATCGTACTGTCTTGGGATTCCTTACTATGTTACTGAGAGAATTGATTGGTAATAACTATTACTTTTATTATGCTACACAAGTTTTCAAGGGAACTGGTATGACGGATATATTCTTACCAGCCGTTATTTTAGGTGCTATTAATTTTGGTACAACGTTTGGTGCTTTATACACAATTGATAACTTAGGACGTCGTAACCCACTAATTTTTGGAGCTGCTTTCCAATCGATATGCTTCTTTATATATGCCGCTGTAGGCGATCGAAAGCTCATATATAAGAATGGTACTAGTGATCACAGAGCAGGAGCTGTAATGATTGTGTTTTCTTGTTTGTTTCTTTTCTCTTACTGCTGTTCTTGGGGCCCAATGGGCTGGGTTATTGTCGGCGAAACCTTTCCAATACGGTATCGTAGCAAATGTGCTGCTGTAGCCACATCGGGTAATTGGCTGGGCAACTTTATGGTTTCATTCTTCACTCCTTTCATCTCAAATTCTATTGGGTTCAAACTTGGATATATTTATGCTTGTATCAATATGACTTCTGCGTTTCAAATATTTTTGATGGCCAAAGAAACTAAAGGCCTTACCTTGGAAGAAGTTAATGAATTATACGAGTCTGACATTAAGCCATGGGATTCCTATAAGTACGTGAGACAAATTGAATCTCGTCGTATACACTTCAGTAAAGAAGAAGAAAAGCGAGAAAGAGAGAAGTCAAAAGGATACCGCGGTCAAGAAGAACGTTTTATCGAAAATGCAGATGGTGCGGATAATGACGATAGCAGCGCTTCTTCAGAATCCTTTGCATCTGCTGGCGCACACTCCAGATCGGTTTTTCCTAGGAGGTCAAACGTGTCAGAAGAATCACACCCGACTTGGGTATAATCCGTGTCATCAAAATTTATATAGCGTTATTGCATTTTATTTTTCATGGTCTTTGTTCTCACTTACATTATAAAGTAATACTTTGCTTGCAAAGAAAACCTTAAAGCATAAATTAACATTTTTAAATATGATTTGGAAGTGACTAGTTTCATGAGGATAGTTAGCCTTTCATTTATGAATATGCCAGTGGACATATAATACCGTTTCGAGAAGTTTCAAAATTTCCACGAATGCGGAAGTGAAATTAATAGTTTTAGTTCTACGTCTTTACTGTTAATATTTCGCTTGTTCAGCTAATGAAATAAAAAATTATAAGAAATGATTGAAAGTTTGCAAAATAAGGATTAATATTACTTATTGTTGATGTTCATTAAATATTGTAGTGCTCTGAGGACGTTATGGTTTCCCTTGACGTTGGGGTTGTCTCTTTACCTTCAATGCATCGCACAATTTGTTAGAAGCTAGTGAGTCACAACTGAGTATTGTTTTCCGTAGCAGCAAAAAGTAAATGTTTTTGCTCAGAAAACAAAAACTTACGCATAAACAACAAGAGATAATTTAATTTGAATTAAAGAGACACCTGATTTTCACTCAACTGTAAGCATTACTGAAACGAAAATACTGCAATTAGGTAAGGAAGAGTACTTCCAGACTTCGGAGTGAATACTAAATCACCCATGATTTTAAAACAACCAAGTAGAGAACCAGTTATTTGCAAATTATTACAATGTACCTACCATGTTTACACATAGACTCCGTTTGCTTTTGGAAATTTCTTTTAAGCTAATTTGTAACTAAGGACGATTATTTATATTCACTTCGTCATAATTTTCGTATACAAGCTCATTATTTCTCTATGTTAATATATTGGACCAGACTTAATCTTCTAATCTTTTAAATTAAAAAAAAGAGAAAAATAGTCTTGAGGTTTCTTTTGGATTCAAGAAGACTTCGTTTTTTCGAGTTAACTTGATTGTATGATTTTCTTACCAAAGTTTGGATCAACATAAGCTACCGTTAGATAAAGACAATACAGTTTCGTAACTTAAACCATCAAATTAATTAATGTATGCTTTTCTAAATGTAAAGCGAAAATTAGATGGAATTTTACGATTCTATGGAAGTATTGATTGTTTTACAAGCAACTTAGTATCTAAATAATCGGAAAATATTTTGTACACTTTCAGTAATTTGTCACCGTTAAAAGAGAGTTTTGAGGTTCATTAAATTTTTCAAATTTCTTCATAGTGTTGATAAAGATCGACAGTGGAAGGTGAGTGTGTATTGACACAGCTTTTAAGATGTCTCAGAAGCTTATCCGAGCCGCATGATGCAAGAGCGGCTGTTTGAGTACCAGTTGCATGCAGAAAATCTTTAAAATAATCATTTACATCAGGCCTTCCATTTAGGTATTGCAAACTGTAATTTCTAGCACTTTGAGAGTTTAGAGAAGAGACTTCCTCGACAGGGTAGCTGTTAGTCAAATGGCAGAATATGTTGATATTCATTTCTGTGTAACGAACAGCTTCACAAAGTGACTTATGCACGATGTTCAATAAAGCCGAAGAACGAGCAGACCAAACAAAAGTTATATGAACGGTTCTGCTTTGCTTTTTTATAGTATCCAAAATAATCGGTAAGATATACGAAACTCCAACACCTCCAGCAAACAAAAAGAGGTAAGAATAATCTTTGTATGGGTTTGAGACTGGGCCGTAAGGGCCATCCATTAGTACCGATACTTTGGCAGCCGAACTTTCGAAGACTAAGTCTTCCTGTGATAACGAATGTCTTTCCATCACTTCAATTCCAACGTCTCCATTTTTTTCTATCTTCTCATCACTAATATTGATGTCGGAGACATCACTCAAACTTTTGGAAGAGACCTTCTTGGCTAATCGCTTTGTGAAACCAGCCCTTACTGCGACAAATAGTTCGATAAAATCATCGGAAGGAACGCTCGCAATCGTGAATGGATGTATTTGCCAATAACTTAAAGAGGGAATATTAATATACATATGGTTTCCAGCACCCCAAGGTAATCCAAAGAAAGATTTTTTTGGACGAGGCCCTTTCATATAGATGAGATCGTCTTCCACCAAAACAACATCGAATTTGGAACGATTTAAAAAGCTTCTTAGCATTCTGCAGCCACGATCAAACACGTACACGGCAACACAGACCTTCATGTAAACCACACACCTTCGATGGTGGAGCCAAATAGTAATTAAAAAGCCAATGCTGCACATATGGTGCAAAACAAAAAACCATTCGTAAAATCTTCGACGGAAAAATGGCAAGCTGCTTACGATCATAATTACCATTAACCCTAAAATAACATAACCGATAATGGTGACTCTTGCAGTAAGAAGTGCCCTTTTACCTTGCGCTGCAAGACCAATGTATGCAAAGCCGTGAATAGCACCGATCATAATTGCATATTGAGAAAGACGACGATGCACATAATTCATTTTTTCGTGAGACGAAATGAGCAATAAAGCAAAAGGATTGTTTTTTATGCTAAAAAAGTAGGAAGTTACATAGAGGCCACATGCCAAAAATCCTAACCGAGCGGCCACTGCATTTTTGCTCCAATTACCAGTACTTACTTGTGTTGTTTGCTTTCCGTGAGAGCTTGCGGGAGTTTGCATGCCAATAAATGGTATTGAGATGGCGAAGACGACAGGAACAGCAATTAAAGTCAATATTACTTTGTGAGTGACAAGATACGTATAAATCTGTCGAACAAAAAGATAATATTTCTCGAGCCATATTTGCCTCTTATCTGATGGGTCATGTTTGTGTGCATTTGATTTTATTATGACCCGAAAACGCTCAAGCCAAAACATCAATATAAATGCAAGTAATATCCCAAGAATTAAGCATATTGCAATGACGGTCCATTTGTCGCTCGAATTTATCGCCATCCTTCAAATGTATAAATGTATGGAGATTCTTCTTGTTCAAAATTGTATATATTAAAAATTATTAATAATAATTAGAAAAGGGTGTAATGTAAGTGGACCGGAATGAGATATCCAATCCTTTGGGTTTGCAGTTAGCAAAAAATTAAACTGAATTTTCAGAAACTATTAGTACTCGTTCCCCAAAATCCGAGTTTCCCTACTTTCGTATGTCTATTTGTTTCTTAGTTGAAATTCGTTGAAAATGTTGTTAAAAGCGCAGCCTTATTAATATCGCATTCGATTGTCCACTTTGCTATTTGTGTCATATCTGATTATCTTGATGCGTTATCAGATCAACCAAATTTGCACCTCTGTTGTTGCAACATTTTGGACAAACATGATCGCAATAACACATTTTAGCAAAAAAGACGCATTCTTCTCAAATGTTGTCAGCTTGAAAAAAAAAATTTAACAAAGAACTTGTACAAAGCCTCCCCTCTGTAACCTCTGGAAGCCACCCCTTGCACTTTTGCAGTGGCGTAGATTCACGCGTTTACAAAGTTCATTTTGTTCAACACTGTATTTAGTGTATAGCGGAAGCGGCTGGAAGCGGGGTGTTCCTCTGACAGTCTATTTTTTATCTGATGAGCTAAAGTCATGTGCAAGCAAGCATTACTTGGAGAAAAAATACTAAAACAATTAGATGAAATGTTTGGCGAGTCGTTGGACTGTATTTTTGATGCTTCCTGCTTATGAAAATCAACAGAAACTAAACTTTTTCCCCTTGCTTTTTTTTTCCGGTCAGTACCTTCAATACTTCTCGAACAGAATAAACTATTCAATTGCGGTAATACTCATCTCATGGTATCCATCTCGTAGCTGTTTTCATAAACTACTAAGGTTTTCTGCCTTCATCGGATGCTGTTAATACGAAAGAACTATAAGTTTATTGATACTTTAAAAACTCCTTTTGTTGTACTTAAAAAGTGAAAACACCCTGCATAAATAATAGAGAAAATAATTAATATGATTCCTATGATCGGTTTATTGTGTACTTTACCACTTTGGCATGGTTGCTACACCCGAAATACTCAGCACGCATTCACTGCGAGGAATTTAAAAAAAGGAAAAGCTAACCGATCTTACCAACTTAGAAGGTATTCGGTGTCATATCGAACCGAGAAAAACTAACCGAAGCCCGTCAACTCCATGATTTAGGTTATTTTCTCACCTTGAATGAGGAACGAAACCACGCTCAGAAGTTCAGCCTCATTGAATTTTCATGAAACAATCTTCTAGCTACTTGAATCTTTTAATTAATTCGGCGTCTAGAATCCCGTTAATGACTACTTTCCCAACAAAAGTGTTCAGGAGTTCTTAAGCTAAGCTACTAAACCCTCTGGACATGCGCTATACTGTCACCAAAGGAAATGTATTACGTATCCTAACGCCATCTAACATGCTAACTTTTTTGCGTGCAAATTCGGTTACTATATTGCATATTCCATCCACGCATAGAAATACTAATTTGACAATTTTCCGACCTTGTGGATGTCAATGGTTTAAAAAAGTTATTAACTAATACTGTTCTGTAAAAAGTCAGAGTCCTAAACATTTCAACTCACATAAAATCATATGAAGATGTGTTTTTGTTTTATTTTGTTAATGAATAGAGAAATCAAGTTCATCTTTAATGTTTTAAATATCATCGATCCATCACCTTTCACCATCACAGTCTCGCAGTAAAATCAATTTCCTCTAAAAAAAAGTATTATAAAGATTTCTAATTTCAATTTTAAAAGTCCTGATGTTAGACTGCAAGACGAAATGAGGGTAACTGAAGCTCATCAAGTTTATTTTCACATGATCCTCTATAGTCCAACACGAATTCAATAAATGCCAATTAATTTCTTTCATTATTCTATTAGGTTTTAGACCATTTATAGCACACAGCAATGCTACTGATATTATTCCAAGTACTTCATTCATCGTTAGGTACAAGCTGGTGAACCAATAATTGCTTCATCCTATGTCTTCATCAATAAGACTTTACTTTGAGATAATAATGGAGAAGCCAAGCTTAATTTGATCATGAATTAGTAGCAACAACTTGATTCTAGATGCTTCCCCTCTTTAGACGTTTGGCATGTATTAAAAATTATTTCCGTAAAAAATTAGCTTAAATTAACAGGCATTTCAATGCATCTTTTATATTTTAGAAGACAATTGTTGTAAGTGTAGCAAAAAAAATTTTCAATGAACGATATGAATAAACGATTTGTCCATGAATGAAAGCTATATTGCGTACTGCAAGGATAAAGCATGAATCTCAAGTAGCCTGCCAACGAGTGCCGTGGCTGCCATAGCTAACAGACCCAAGACCACAGCTCGCAGTATTGCACGCACTCTTTTGGCACCTCCAATGTGAGCACCCACAAACCCTAACATACCAAGAAAAAACATTGTAGCAATTGGAAGAACAAGCGATAGATATTCTAAAGGAGTAATAAGAGATGTCAAAAGAGGAAATATACCACCAACTGAGAAGGAAGCTGCTGAAGATAGTGCTGCCAAAGTAGGTTTCGCTGTTGTGTGAATATTTATGCCCAACTCATCTCTAGCATGGGCTTCCAGAGCATTATATTCCATCAATTGAACGGCAACAGTACGTGATAGCTCTTCATCTAACCCTCGCCCTCTATAAATAGCGGCTAACTCATCCACTTCTGCATCCCAATCAGCGTCCATCTCTCTTCGTTCAAGTTGCAAATCGGCATCCTCTAAATCTGCCTGTGAACTCACAGATACATATTCTCCTACCGCCATTGATAGAGCACCAGACATTAAACCGGCGACGCCAGTAATGAGAATAACTTTTATATCAGCATTAGCTGCAACAACACCTACTAATAAACCCGAAAGTGACAAAATTCCATCATTGGCACCTAGCACTGATGCGCGTAGCCATCCAATTTTATTCACTGAATGGGCTTCTTTAGGACGAGCTTCGAATATACTCCACATTAGACAAAGATAAAAGTTTAACGATAGTGTAGAGGTAGTGATTGAATAATTCCTTGATAAAAAGTGCTTCTGGTTCCTATTGTAAAAAGATGAAGTTGCAAAGAACAAAATAGAAAGAAAGAAGTTGAAAACTGCAATTAGTAGGACACTGAAAACGGAGGCATGGTGTCAAAATAAATATTTGATATAGAAGCCTTTTGATTGGTCAACGGGATTAACGCGGCTTAAGAACCTTGTTTAAGTACTGATAACATCAAAATGCTGGGAATGTTTAACGCTATGTTAACTTTCGGTATCCTTAGAGGCTATCACAAATGAATTCTAAAAATGGCGGAACATTTTTTACGACTTATTTCAATCGGTGAAAATATTAACAACCTGAATAATATTTTGACTGTGTATGCCCACAAATAAGTGCTCAATTTTCATTTCTAATTATAAAATTCAGTACTTTTTGGAAGACATATCTTGCTTTTTGATTAGTAATATTAGAGTACTAGAAATGTAAACTTCTTTCATCTTTACTTAATCCCCAACATAGTTTTTGAATGGTCTAGCGATCCAGTGCCTGAGCGTGGATTTAGAAGTCGAAGACCTTGTTGCATAAGTGTCGTTTAAATAAGAGCATCACGGATGTAGGCATCCATACAGTTGGTGAAAACGACCTAAAGTAGAAATGCGAAATTAATCAATCTGTAATAGTACATTGATATGCAAGGATATGTTAATATCGAAAAAAATTGCCTAGCTTTTAATATGCCACTATATTAAGAAAAAGGGCAATCAATACTCCAAGTAACTTGTATGAACATTGCGACGTTTTAGCGAGTCGTGGATTTACAAAGACTATAATACCTCATAATCCGAAAAATGATATTCTTAAAAATGAATAAATGGTAACACATATCGACATTAAAGCGCTGAACCGAATGAGTATTTCGTTGTCTATAGCAATTCATCTATTATTGACTAGTGTTTAAAGTATTCAATTAACACCTATATAATTAGGTAAACATGACTTAGCTTTGTAGCCCCAGCTGTAGAACCGGTTTCAGTACTGATTTCTTTAGTAAACACTAAACGGATATATTTTGAGGTGTAAGCAGCTTAAATAGCTTTAAAACTTAATACAGTCAGATTTCTATGCTTCTAATTAAAGCAACATATGATTAAAACGACCAAGGGAACACCAGATAGCTAGCTAGTCGTTTGACATCTGACATAGCGGATTATGTAAATCAAACATTTTGTGTCAAGTGTAAATACAATACATATTATAAACTATAAATAATGTTCATAATCGGTTTGTTAATCATATCGATCTTTCAGTTTTTAATATATTGAAACTTTTATGCTTCAGTATGACTTTAACGTCTCATAAGGACTGTACAGAGGAGCCCAGTTTTATTTATGTAAATTCTTATCATAGAATCAATTGAGCATTTAGTAGAAGAGCTCGATGCTTTTTAATAAGGTTGTTCAATAACTGATTGCTGAATATGATGGCTAAATGGGTCTGTACTGGACATGGGAAATATTGGTATCTTGTTATCAAATTATTAGTCCAGTTTCTTATAATCTATTGTATTCTTAATAGTGACAAATGTTACAACCACAGTAACCTTAAGTGGTGCTAGTATGGAATTGTCTTGTCGCTGGAGCCAGCTGCGCTCAACAGTTTATCGGCAAAGTAAGTTCCGCACCATTCGTTCTCAAAACCATCCACATCTTCTTTAAGTGCTGGTTCCTGAACTGTTTTAACGTAACCAAAAATTCCATCTTTCTTCCAAATATTACTGTAATCAACTGATGCTTTATTTAATACCTGGCAAGTAAAGTAGGGCTGGACTTGCCAGCAAACTCCTAATTTCGCCATGTCGCTAGTAAGATTACGAAGTTGTTCTTCAGAAAAGCCAGCGGCCTTAAAATCGTAATTGCCTGTAAAACCAAAAGCAAACATACGGTCCGGATATACAGCACGCACACCTTCATGAAAAGCTTTAATGTCCTGCCATTTTGGATAGTCCATTCTTGCCCAAGTCATTTCTCCTAATGGTGCTGCAGCAATTGCTCGTTCAATAACCGTTTGGACAGTTGGCTTGAAAAAATACTGACCGTCTGAGCTTCTTGGGAGCTCCCAGTCAAAGAATACCTCATTGGAAAGGTACTTTTCTGCCAATTCTTGTCTTTCTGAAATGCTATGGAATGGTTTCTTCGAAATGGCAGATATATAATTCTCATATTCTTTAGGGGTAGCTGTGGACTTAACGGCTTCATCAAAAGTCATCAATTTCGCTCGCTCAATCCAGTTCTCCCTTGCTTTCTTCATGCTTACACCGGTACTTTCTGCATCCTTTAGTGCTTTAATTAATGATTCTATCTTAGTGGTCGCTCCCAAGACATAGGCATGGTCGCGGGGATCTACGACTGAAGTAATGAACTCAGCGTGGTCAGTATCACAACGACACAATAGCATAGTTTCTGCTTTCATAATATCAAATTGAAGTCTGACCGCAGTAAGTCGACGAAGATATTCTGAAGTAGGGACTACAGTTCTTCCCTGACCCACCGTGAAGCGTTTAAGACCTATAGCCAAATCATCTAAGTGAATCATAGCAACACCACTCTCTACAAATCTCTTTGTCATTTTCATAGTGGATGTTACACTGCCAAATCCCATATCTCCATCAGCGATAATGGGTAATAGATAATCATATTTTGGCAACTGCTTTCTCTCCTCTGCAGGCTTCATAAGGTGAAATTGCTTTTGCCGTCTTGCATGCCAGTTTTGGCTTCGAAAGATCCTGTCAACAGCTTTAGGTACGGTGTCCCATGGATAATCGGCATGATCCATGCCAGGCTCATCCACACTAGATAGTCCACAAAGACACCCAGAAACGAAAATTGTTTCTAATCCTGCTTTTGATGCCTGAGAAGCAAGTACCGGGTCAACAACGCCGTATGTCAAGGTAGCTGTACCTTTATTTCGATGCTCACGTAGCAAATCATACAGCTTTAATGCCTGTTGTGAAGAAGGGTAATATGCTTTAGTCACTTCACTCAATACTGCTACTGTTGATGCAGTGTACGGTCTCTTAATTTGGGATTGCTTTGGGGTTGCCCACCATTTCTCAATCTCCTCTACTTCTTTCTCGTACTCAAGTTGCTCTAAATCCATGTCTGTTGTCATTTTTGTCGATGTTGTGTGCTGCAGTACGACTTTTGATTTCAAATTTTATATACAATATTTAGAGCATATTTCGGAGTGTTTGCTCCGTTTTCAACTTGCTATCATCATTCCATAACTTAATCTAATGTTATTAGATGCACACCATAAGCCATTTAAGATGCGACTTTTGAGAGAGCCCTCATTTACCCCTTATCTATCTCCTTAATTTTCCTTATCGATCTTAGTTTGTTGATCATCAGCGACATTTTGCCTGTAAACCAAAATTATAAATACCATGAATGATTCTTTTTGTTAACCAATTCACTCTTGTATATTTATTATAATGTCGACTATGGAAGAAGAGAAAGTAATATCAAAATCAACTAGCGTTGACATCTCCGAGGGTACCTTTGATGACATTACCATCGAAAAGAAGGAGGAAGCCAAACTTGTCAGAAAGTTGGATTGGTATCTGATGCCTATGTTTTCTGTTCTATATTTTCTTTCGTTCTTGGATAGAGCTAATATTGGTAATGCTGCTGTTGTTGGTCTCAAGGAAGATTTAAAGTTACAAGCGTATCAGTACAGTGCTGCGGTATCAGTATTTTACGCAACTTACATTACTGCTGAAACTCCTTCAGTATTGCTGGTTAAAAAATTCGGTCCCCATTATTACTTATCAGCAATGATCATAGGATGGTCATTAGTCACTATATTTACTTGTTTTGTGAGACACTACTGGTCTTTGGTATTGACACGTCTTCTACTTGGTATCTGTGAAGGAGGCTTCTTCCCATGTCTCAGTTTATACATTTCTATGACGTATAAAAGAGAAGAGCAAGGTAAGCGTTTGGCATATTTGTATGTGTGTTCTTGCTTTTCTGGTGCATTTGGTGGTTTAATTGCTACTGGTTTAACCAAGATTCCAAAATCATCCGGACTTCCAAACTGGGGTTGGTTGTACATCATTGAAGGACTTATTTCTGCTATCTCTGCTCTATGGATATTGTTCTGTTTACCAGATGATCCATCGACTGCACGGTTCCTGAATCCAAGAGAAAAGGAATTGATGAAAATTAGAGCTGAACAAAGACAAAAGTACATGGGTAGCCCGAACTTCGATTGGACACAATTCCGAAAGGCTTTCAAAGATCCTAAGATGTATATGAGCTGTGTTATCCAATTTTGTCAAGATCTTGTTCTTTATGGTATTAGTACATTTTTACCTTCAATCCTTAAATTGGAACTGGGATACAGTTCATTGGCAGCACAATATATGAGCGTACCAGTTTACGCACTAGGAGGTATTTCTGTTTACGTTATTTGTCTTCTTAGTGATAGAACGAATATCAGAGGTTGGTTCATTATAGGAATGAATTTCTTCGGATTAGCTGGTTTTATCATTTTGCTAGCCACGACTAATTCAGCAGCAAATTATGTTGCTACGTATCTGATTGCACTTCCCTTATACCCCACTGTTGCCTTAAACATTACTTGGATTAACAACAATATGGCGCCACATTATCGCCGAGCAACTGCACTTGGATGCAACCAAACTATTGGTAACTTGGCTGGTGTAATTGCTGGTCAGGTTTATAGATCATCCCCTTATAAACTGGGCCATGGGTTTGCCTTGGGATGCACAGTTGTAGGTACTCTTACCGCAACCGCCATGAGGTTCTATTTGCAACGTCAAAACAAGATTAAGCAGGAGATTTTAAATGGTGAACGAGTAGACGAGAAGAAAGAGAGAGACGGCTGTGATGCCTTAGATTTTGTTTATGTTTTATAGTTTGTTAATTTCCAATAATAGATAATATATAGTTTAATTTATCATAATTAATATTTTACATTGGGAGAAAATATGTAATCCAAACTATCAAATCTGGAAACATCGTCCAGTGAAGGTGATCTTTGCAGCGGTAAACTATCTTCATTATTTTCTTTGGGCGAAGTAGCACACGATTTGTAGGCGTTTAAAATAGCCCGACTTGCTTGTGATGCTAAAGGCCAAACGTTTGCACAGACATCAAGCGCATTTGTAATTATTTCAAGGTATATGTTACAAACATCACCATCCTCGGGTATGTTTTCGTTTAATTTTACGAGGATTATTCTTGCGGCACTGGTAGCAATATGGATAAAAGTCATCGGCAAACAATCAGCATCGTATTTTTTGAAATAAATCTTTAATAGCTGGACTATGGTTTTTGCCGATTTCCAACATATTTCAAAAGTATAACGCTCCGTGTTATCCAGTTTTAAGTAATTGTCATCACTAGGCCTGTTTAAAATAATGATAACACTATGGTAAAGCATATGAAGTAGTAATACAGTTGAACTTGTCTCCTTTTGAGATCGAGTGTTCCACTGAAGTTCCATTGGGATATCAGCAATCCACTTTTGAAGCTCAGTGTGGATATTATTAATCGAAGCCTCAAGGACAGAAGATGTTCGATCCTCGAATACCTCGGTAAGCATTCGATGGATAATTTTACAAAGTTCAACTTGATTTAACCAAAACTGTACCAAGCCCCGTCGATCTTCTCCTGCAGAAACGGCTGCGAATAATTCACTCTTCTTGTTGAAAATTTCAAAAGGCTCATCAAGCTCTGATATATACGGAAGTTGCGTGGTATTCCTCACATCTGTCTGTTTGAGATACAATCCAGGTGGTCTACCATAGCAAAGGCTTATTAGTTTATCCAAAGTAAAACAACCCCAAAAGCAGCGGCGTCTAACTTCGCGGTCAATTCTAGATTCTTCAGAATGATCCCAATGATCAGGATCCAAATGAAGACCCATATCATACACGAGCCTAAATGCCATTCCAGAAAAGAGCCAACCCTTAAAAGTCAATCCACGTCCTATTTCCCGTATACCCAAAACCAGCAAGGTCTGAAGAGTTGTAATATCAGGTGAATTCAATCCTTCATCAAGTACCCATTTTTCAGCTATATTTGCCAATGTATTGGAAAGATTTTTTAAATCATCGTCTGGACTAATCATAGCTCCAATGGAACAAATAGCAAAAAGCAACCACTGTGAATAGTAAGGTCCTCCTCCAAGTTCAAAATCTCGAATGAAATAATCTCTAAATACAAACATGAAATTATGATATTGCTTTAAAAAGAAAAGTGATAATAGCTCTTGACAGGTATCAAATTCCAAATGAAAAGGTTGCTCATAAAGATTTTCGGTGTCATTATATTTTCTTTTCGAGAAGATTGGAAATTTAAATGTCGGTATTTCACTTGTAGTAGTTAAATTCGAAGCAGATATCACATTCGTTGTTCCGTAAAATTGAAAATATCGAAAATTGTTTTGTGGAAGCATACGAAAATGTTTTCGACGTTTGCGAGCACTAATATCGGGTGTTTGGTCATATTCGTTTCCTTCATTGACAATTTTGTTATTCATATCCTGTATCATAAGAGACTGCTCATCGCTTCCAACTTTTGCAAGCTTTTTAACAAATGCTTCGAAAAATGCAATTTGTCGTTCCAATGCTTCAACGTACTCCTTAGGGGCGCGTCTTCTATGTCAGTTGCTGCAAAAATTTAAAAAAAGTTTATAATTACCTTCTTATCGGATCCTCTGGATAAAAGCATTGCGAATTACTTTTCACGCATTGAAAGCAAGGATGCAGACGATCACATTTGATCTACAGAACAATTCTATTAGCTAAAGATTCAGTACGTGATTCTCATACTTTTCTTTGACGACATCTCTGGCAACTACGCATTCAATTAGATATTGGATGCTATAATTACTTACGATATTCTAAAGATTTCCTGATTCTTTTTATCTTGTCGGGGTTTCATTTGCATTTTGAAAAATTCACTTAATTAAAAAACGATAAAAATGAGACAAAAACAAAGGCTTTTCGATCAATCAAATGTAATATTCATCTCATGAAGCTTTAATAAACACATAGCTGGTTAAATTCATATGATATTAATTCAATATGCTTAGATGATGAGTTTGCTATGTTAGATAGCGTTAATAGCTAGTCCATCGAATTTCCAAAAAAGGTCAATTTAATTCAAAGACATTTCGAGTACTACTGAGGAAATGATTATGGACATAAATTCATGGATGTTTCATCAATGTGTTTGCGATAATTTGACAAACTGATGTTTGAATTTACTGTAACATAACAAGGCATCCATGAGTAAAAACTCTCTTGCAAAGACTATAAGATTAGGTTGTTTATAGTTTGTATTTAAATTTTATTTTATTTTTTTTTTACTTACGAATACCAAGTTTCAAATTTGACAACACCAGGAATTGTAACCTACCACCACAAACTAATCTTGAAAGCGAATAGTGCTATACTACCTGCGTTAAGAGAGGTTTAACAAGGGTCTCCAGAATTTAACATAGTCTGAACATCTATTTCTTGTGTTTCTCTATAGGTACATTTCAACACATTAATTTTTCTGGGTGATGCAATTTGTTTAACAGGTAACTATGACAAAGTGCTATTAGCCACAGGTTAAAGTTGAAATGAGAATGATGATATTAAAAGCGATGTGGCGTCTTGGTATTTTTTATATTATCCACGTCGGCCAAAAGAATTGCTAAATTACGAACATTTTTGTTTAAATTGACCCAAGATTCCTGTCGCTTTTGAAAGACATTTGTGGTAAAGCGATTCGAAATGGAATATCTAACCAATTTGAAAACAAATATTATGGACAAACAACTTGGACACCGAGAGGTGTCTGAGGGAAGTACTCAGCCAAAGCCCGATCCATCTGGAGCCACGATGAAGGCTTGTGTTTGGGATGGTCCTTTAAATGTGAAGATTGCGGAAGTTCCCAAACCAACCATCACCCATCCTAAAGATGTGATTGTAAAAACTACCGCATGCACCATATGCTCTGGATCGGACTCGCACATTTTCTCAGGAGAAATGCCTGGTATCGAAAAAGGAGCTATATTGGGCCATGAATCATGTGGGATTGTTGCTGAGAAGGGAGATGAAGTAAATAATCTAGAGATTGGAGATCGAGTTGTTATAGCCTTTGATCTGGCTTGTGGCCAATGCAGTTTCTGTAAACGTCACGAATATGCTGCATGTGACACGACCAATGATTCCAAGTTAATGGATGTTAACTATGGAAGCCATCATTCTGCTATTTTTGGTTACACTAAACTACTTGGAGACGTGCCTGGCTGTCAAGCTGAGTATATTCGTGTGCCATTTGCAGAAATTAACTGCTGTAAGCTTCCTGATGATATCCCCGATAGTGAAGGGCTTTTCATGTCGGACGTTTTATGTACATCCCTCCATGCATGCACGTTGGGAGAAGTAAAAAAGGGTGATACCGTAGCAATTTGGGGTATGGGTCCCATAGGTCTTTATGCAGGTCGTTGGGCTCAAATTCTTGGTGCTAGTAAAGTGATCGGAATTGAGGTTGTTCCTGAAAGAATTGAGTTAGCTCGCCAGAAGTTTGGTTTTACAGTCATTGATCGAAACGAGGTTAGTGATGTCCCAAAGAAAATTATGGAATTGGTTTCTAATGGAGTTGACTGTGCCATTGAAGCTTCCGGTTTCCGGTTTTCTACTAGTATTTTGCATAAAGTTGAGCGTGCTGTCGGCCTTGAGACAGATTCACCAGACATGATTACTGAGTGTTTAAATGCTGTTCGAAAATACGGCCACGTTTCTATTATTGCTGACTATGTTGGGACGAGTAATCAGTTTCCAATTGGCCATGTCGTGATGAAGCACTTGACTATCCGATCAGGTCAATGTCCTTGCCAAAATTATTTTGGATATGTTATTGACAACATACGCTCCGGAAAGATCGATCCCAGATGGATGGTAACAAACAAGATCAAATTTGACGATTTACCTGATGCCTACAACAAACTTTTTTATAAAGAAGATGGTTATGTGAAGGTATATTGTGATATGACGGAATGAGAAATTATATATACGATAGTCTGTTTTTTATGAATTTTTATTACTACAACATATGTGTATATATTGTATATGTATCAGAATAGAGTATTAAATTTATCAAATAACTTATGTCCTCGCCATTTTTAAATTTTTGTGATAAGCATGTATGAGTTCTGTAATTTGTTTTATCACGATCTAAAATAGTGCTTTAAAAATTGATTATATAAAAAATAGTGAGCCTGCCTTGAAGAATATTATTTAATGCGTCAAAAGATGATTTTTTTTAACAAGTTTTCCGGATTTGAGAATCACAAACCGTCTTCAACACGTGTAATAAAAATGGTGTATTTTCTAAGAAGACCGATTTTTAAATAGCTAGCAATTTGTCCTTTTGTTAAAAAAGTGCAGAAGTTGTCAAGAGTGTTGCTGCTCCCCTTTGCAAAAAAATTTTACCGAGGCATCCCGGTGTAACGGATGGAGCGATATTGTGGGTGATATCGAGGAAAACTTTTTTTATTAGTTGAAAAAAAAAATAATAAATGTATATATATAACGGGCTAATTTAACTCAAATCATTCACTTTTTATAAGCAGGTATACAATGAGCAATCTACCTATTTACAATTTCATTAGAAAGCTGCCAAAATGCGAGCATCATGTGCATTTAGAAGGTTGTCTTTCTCCAGATTTGGTATTTCGTTTAGCTAAGAAAAACGGGATAACTCTTCCTAGTGATGATGCTGCGTACACGACTCCGAGTACTTTGTTAGCCAGCTATGAGCATTTTGGATGCTTAGATGACTTCTTACGCTATTATTACATTGCTGTGTCTGTGTTGATTGAGGCCTCTGATTTTGAAGCACTCGCCTATGAATATTTTTCTATCGCTCATTCACAAGGAGTTCATCATGCTGAGGTCTTTTTCGATCCCCAAACACATACGAGCCGAGGGATTTCTTACGATGTTGTAGTTAGTGGATTTTCAGCAGCTTGTGAGCGCGCAAATAGAGACTTTGGAATGTCTACTAATCTTATTATGTGCTTTCTGCGTCACTTGCCTTCTGAAGCAGCCCATGAAACTTTTGCGGAGGCCCTTAAAAGAAACGACTTTGAGAATGGAATTGTTGCAGGTGTAGGTTTAGATTCTTCTGAGGTTGATTTTCCACCAGAACTGTTTCAGGAAGTTTATAAATTAGCAGCCGAAAAAGGAATCCGCAGAACAGGACACGCAGGTGAAGAAGGTGATCCATCTTATATTCGTTCTGGACTTGATAATCTTAGTTTACAAAGGATTGATCATGGTATCCGTTTAGTAGAAGACAAAGAGTTAATGAAGCGAGTTGCAGAAGAAAATATCATGCTCACCATGTGCCCTCTTTCCAACTTAAAACTTCGTTGTGTCAATTCTATTGCCGAGTTACCTGTACGGGAATTTTTGGAAGCGGGCGTTCCATTTTCTATTAACTGCGATGATCCAGCTTATTTTGGCGGTTACACCTTGGAGAACTATTTTGCTATCCAAAAACATTTTAACTTAACAGTTAAGGAATGGGTTTTTATTGCTAATGCTGCTATCAACGGCAGTTGGATATCGGGCAAAAGAAAAGAAGAATTACTTTCTTCTGTTCAAAAATGTGTTAAGGAGTATACTGCTGAAATTCAACAACCCAAAACCCTTGAAACAGCTGTGGAAGTTCAAGCTTAATCAATTGTCGGTGATTGAGTATTTGTTTTCATTCTTTCCTTTTTACATTCTTTAAAATATTCTTTAGACTATCTTCATTTCAAATATCATATTATGTACAATA
This sequence comes from Schizosaccharomyces pombe, assembly GCF_000002945.2. Classification (NCBI taxonomy): domain Eukaryota; kingdom Fungi; phylum Ascomycota; class Schizosaccharomycetes; order Schizosaccharomycetales; family Schizosaccharomycetaceae; genus Schizosaccharomyces; species Schizosaccharomyces pombe. The sequence continues at coordinate 176,049 of NC_003423.3, forward strand.
AATTAATTTAACCTGTTTACAAGCTTGTATTGTTATATTTACTATTCATATACCCTTTTTTGTTTGCATGAATAAAGCTAGTCATTGTTATCGAAAAACGCATTAAAGAAGTGGACAAACATTCTGTCAAAATTAGTAAAAGAGCAAATGCAGGGCAATTTGGAAATTTGTATAATAATATAATCACTAAAAAAATTTGAAAGTTGCTTCCGTTTTCAAATGATATTTCACTTATTTGATTGAAGGCTTCATAAGGAAATAAGGAGTAAGCGAGAATGCTGGGTCGAAGAAATATCCTGATGCTGCTTTTTCCATTCCCTTTGAGCATTGAATTTAGAGAATAAACCTTTTGTTCCCTTTCCTTGCTGATATGCCTTAATGGAAACCGCCCTTTGCTCAGCTACTTCGTCTGAATTAATAAAATACACGTGAGTTTTTCTTGGGTTAAAGAATTTTCGGTTCCACATCTCTATAAATCCTTTAATGATAGGAAATTTTGCTTTATCGACATACTTTTCAACATAATAGCTGATAACATAGGCAGAAAGTCCAAAAGATACCAAATTTAAAATTTGGTCAAGTCCCATTAAGGCTACATCACTAAATGAGCAGGCCATGTTAACATCGTGTATAAAAGATTTCCAATCTTTTCCAGAGATATCATGGCTGGCTAGGTCTTCAGGGAAGTAAATAAGTGGGAACCCATTAACAACTTCGTCACTCCTGGAATGAATGCAAATTGGCGCGAAAGGTTTATATGACAGAGTTTCAATAACAGCTTTAGAAAATGACTTCGGTAGACCAACGGTATTACCCTTGGTTTTAAATGTCCTATTTACGACTCCGTGAAAAACATGAACGGTAGCGCTAGAGTTTATGTGTTTCTTGTTGGTTACCGCCTTTTCATCTTCTGCTGTAACATTTCTTACAAATGGAGCAAAGACATTAATAGTACAAGCTTTTTCTATTGTCAAAGCCTTTTCATCTTTTATATCCATTGTCGTAGCGTCGGATTCGAAATTGTGTTTACGCGATTTATTTTTATAGTAACGAATTGTTCGTTATTGGTATTCCATAGATATGTACTTATGAATCGAATATTAGATTTAGTCGTAGTTTGACAGTAAATATATTATAAAAAATGCATATTAGAATTATTAAATTTACAATCCAACTACTTTGGTTAATGGTTAGCGGTTTAATAGTTACTGCTTTTATTTCTAAGAATTTAGTGTATTTAGATACTTGTCACTAGTTGTCGTTAAAGATAATTTGAGAACTTACTGACTTCTAAAAAATTGTAACTAAGAAAACTTTAGCAATATTGGCAAGTAACGTTCAAATAATTCAATCAAGTAAGAAAATTAAGCAAAAAATACATAAAAAGGTTACCTGAGTTTAATAATTAATTTTTTATTCCAGAAATATTTAATAAGATGTCATAAGCTGCTATAACTTCGAGTAGATTTATAATCGGCATTAAATAAAATTTACCTCAGTTTATAATTTAATCATTTCCCTTGGATAATAATTGTTGTATGATTTTTTTATGTTCGCCCACTGGTTAATTAGTATACACGAATAAACTGGATTTGGTGATTACTTACAAAGGTCCCAAGGGAATACATCCAACGCCTGTAGTACGACATGGAGAATTATTGGGTTTTTGCTTTTTTCAACGACAGCAAATAAAGGCTCTCCTTGTTCTAGAGCTTGGCGTACTTTTGTAACATAACGACTCATTTGGGAGTGCAAATTAGTGACTTCTTCTGTTTTCTTATTTTCTTCATCCAAGGCAAAGCCAATCGACCATAAAACAAGAGCAGCAACATAATAACACCAAGAATGATAAATTAGAGTATCATAACGAGGAGCTGACTCTATTTTTTCTCTTAAAAGCATATCTAATATCTCAAGTGCATTAGAAGTGGAATATCGCGCATTCTCAGTATTCGCCCATATTTTTACATATCGTAACGGTGCAACAGTTTTTGAGGTTACAGAACCATCTACCGGATCGGTGACAGCTTTGGCAAAAGCCTGTAAATAGGTTAGACGGGTCTTTGAGTAGATGCATGCTAAATTATAAAGTGATCTGCACTCCTTAACGAAAGGATGACCAAAAGGTAAGATATTGTTATTCAGAAAAATGCTATAATAACATCTGTTCCATTTTTGATATGCTTCAAAAACAAGAGAGCACCAGCCATCAATTTCGCGTTTACTCAATTTCATTCCGGGTACTATGTTTGGAATGTTAGTTTTAAAAGTAGAGAAAATGGTTTCTGCACTTACCAAATTTTTTTTGTTTCAAAGAAATGTCAACCGATAGCAACCCATGAAGAAGAAGCAACATATTCCATGGTGATAGTTTAGGTAATGGTGATTCACATTGTTCACATTGTACAAATGCTTTCAGCATATGAAGAATGGTTGGGGGCTCTATCGTAGGTTTTTGGGCGGCCCAAACTTCAAAATTTTCGGCTTCCCAGTGATGCTCCTCAGCTAACAATGGCATGGAAACATCAGTAACATAAAGCAAAGGCTGATTTCCGAATACAAGAGTGCTCGTAGAATCCAATGCAAATACAAAAAAAGCAATCCTAACCGTTGTAAGTACAAAAAAATACAAAAATCTTACCTTTTCACAGACTCCCGAGTAATCCATTTGTGCCATTGTTGCAAGGTTAAGGGAGTATTCGATTCTCCAAATGTCTCTGACCGGACGGTGAGCGCATCAGATGGAATCGCTTGACGCATGGCCTTAATAAGTTAGCCTCTAGCATATATTATTTATAATATGATTACCTCAATTAAAACAGGGTGGAACATCTGGGCAAGCCGGTGTTGTTTGAGATTACTAGTAAATAATTCAAAGACTTGTATCAAAAATAAAGCTTGATAGACCCACAGGGAAACAGGAGGCCCAAATTCTTGTTTCTAAAGGAAGATTAGAAATTTAATACATCAGTGAATAACAAACCTGGTAGATGTTATACCGAAGTGTGGTATGAATTTCAACCGCCAACGAACGAATGGAAAGGTCATTAGAAGAGTGCATACCCAAAGTTATCATGCTCAAAAGTAAATCTAAAGGAGCCTGTGTTATTTGAAAAGTTCCCCTATGCAAAATGGGCCATCGCACATGAAACATAGACCAGTAAGCATTTAACCAGGAGCTGACCGATTCCAAAGTAAACATTGCAAGGAAATTAGGCTGCAAATGAAAGGAACCCTATGTTTATTAGTATTAATAAAATAGTAAATCTATACCTCCAAAAAATTTAACAAATTGTTGTAAACGGTAGCAGGACATTTCTGAGGAACATACATTGGGCCCTAAATGAATCAGTTAGCAGAACAATATACAAAATAGGAAAGAAGGACATACACTTGCAGAAAAATAGTAGCTCAAAAAATTACTGTCAGTATCGGAATACTGATCCTGAGAAGGTATCTGATTTGACTGGGTTTGATAAGGGTAACTTGATTCGTATTTTTGTCGTCTTTTACCAGATGAGAATAACCAACGGACGACATCATCCATAGTCCTAGAGGAGGCGATGGAAGATCTATTTTTAAAAATACAAGTACAATCTCCCTGTAAGTCCAGTCGAGAAAATGAATCAGGATTAGACTCAAGTTGAGTTAATTCATCTGGGTACGAGGATACAGGCCTTGTATCAAGTCCTGAAGGTAATTTTTGCGTTTGAAATTGATTTGAGGGTTGTTGAAAAGCATTGGCGGTGGACGCTGCTTGTGTAATTGGGACAGTAGCTGGTAAGTTTGGAAAAGGCGAAAGATCAACATTTACATTTAAATCAGGCTCACCATTTAAAAAGTTAGATGTAGACATATGAGATTTAATATATCCCGAAAATGGTTTAAGGGATGCATTTTCAATTGTAACACGAGGAGGTTCATTGGAAACTCGAGGATTATTCTCAGAGTATTGTGGAACAATTTGATGAGAAGCAGCAAGCATTGAAGGCGCGACCCTGACACTATCCATGCTACTAGCGAGACTGCTAGGAGCACCAACACTAGGAGTAGGTCTCTCACCTGCCTCGCTGTGAAAGAACTGAGGAGGTGGCACTAGAAGAAAACTCGTTAATAAGCTGAATAAAATTGTACGACAGAATGCGAATAAAGACAGGAAATGTTCAATCATGAAATGTCTTGCATTGATCAAGTTGACATAATCATGAGCAAGCACACAGAAACCAAGAAAGCAGGAAGCATTTAACATACGTCTTTCACTTAGATTTTGTTTTTGAAGATGCATTTGCTGAACATGACGATTTAACACATCGCTTCTAGCAAATGCGCGGTTGCAAAATGAACAGGAGAAAGCTTTGACATTCTCATCTAAATAAGTTAAATTTAATTTAGTCAAAGCATATCTTTCTTACGAGTACGCTCATGGCGTCGTAAATGCTCTTTTCTAGTGAACGACTTTGGGCAATCAGGATAAGTGCAATAGAATCTAGGGTCACCAAGTCTATGAGCCCGGGAACGTTTTTTCAATGGCTTTTCTGTAAAAGATTCCTCATTTGACATCTTTTAGCTCAACTTTTACTAAGACATCCACTTAGTCTCGTCGAAGGATGTGGGGGTAAAGTTGACTCCTTACAATACTGTGTTAGAAAAGTATGGTGGAAGAAACTAAGAAGTAGCAGGAATACCGTACTATTGTAATAAAGCAAACTTTTATTGTATTTATGGATGTAAGATAATAATGTATATAGCAAATTATAATGGTAAAAGTTAATCAAATGAGTTCAAACTTTTCTTTGTTTATTTCACGAAACTTCAGAGCAAGATCATTCAGTAAGGAAGTTGAGAGTTTTGCAGCCTTCTGTACATTCATCTACGTAAACGTTAGTCGCAATTGATTTACAAATTTGTGTTTATGAAAAAAGTAAGTTCAGATCGTAAAATCGTATGCTTTGGCCGGGAATCGAACCCGGGTCGAATCGATGGCAACGATTCATTATACCACTAAACCACCAAAGCCTCTTAATTATACACATGAGTAAGTTAAGTGATATTTAAATAGTATGAGTTATTTAAAAAATATTAACGTTAGATCATAGTTATAATGGTTGTTGGGCTACTTCAATTATTTTTTTTATCGCTCAATACTCGAATTAGACGCATACTCAACAGCTTTGTTAATTGGTAATTATTTCACTATATTTTATTACTAAATCTACTTACGTTTATAAGCTATGCATGTATTTCCAAAGTCATTGCTTAACGGAATAACAAAAAATAATAAAACACTCAGCATAGTTAAATTATTAGCTTCAAAAAAAAAATTCAAAGCGTAGAAACTATAGAAATGATTTGTGCTATGTTCTTTAACAATTAATATCATATATTGAGTACAACTAGCAATCATAAAGGTGTAAATGTAAAAAATTTTTTTTTCTAAGGTAGTCCAAGGTACTTTAGCAAACAGCCGTTTTTTAATGGTCAAGTCACAAAAGTGCTTACTATAAATTAACAGATCTTCTATGTGACTTGCTTTGGTCTAAAACCCATAAGCCTTGACTTGGAGGTAAGAGCTGAAATCTTAGTTTTAGGACTCTTCGTGTTTGAAATTTTGCGTTTTTCGCAAAAAATTTTACAATCCTTTTTACCATGACTCCCCAACTTTCATCGTCGGTGGCCTCTAAATTGGTCACGTTGAAACTGAAACCCGTTGTAGTTTTCGGTCCTTCTGGTGTGGGAAAATCTACGTTATTAAAGCGATTATTAAAAGATCACGGCGATAAACTTGGATTTAGCGTTTCTCACACTACCAGAACTCCTCGTGCAGGCGAAAAAGATGGGATAGATTATCATTTCGTTACCAAAGAAGAGTTTCAAAAGCTTGTCGCGGAAGAGAAGTTTGTTGAATGGGCTGTCTTCTCTGGTAACATGTATGGTACATCTATTATGGCTATTCAAGAATTGGAAGCTGTTAACAAGAAGGCTATCTTAGACATTGATCTACAAGGCGTTCTTCAAGTAAAGGCTAGCCCAATTGATGCCCAATACGTCTTCTTAGCACCGCCTAGCATTGAGCAATTGGAAGTTCGACTTAGAGGTCGCGGTACGGAAAATGAATCCGCTATTTTGCAAAGGCTTGAACGTGCGCGTGCTGAAATTGAATACAGCGAAAAGCCTGGAAATTTCGATGCTCTTATTGTGAATGATGATGTCGAGAAAGCTTACAAACAATTGGAAGCCATTTGCTTATCTGATTAACATGGGAAATCTAGTATCACAGTTGACCACCTATTCGCATATATCATTTTAATTTCTAACTGTGCTTGCTCTCGTTTCTAATGCACACAATTATTTTTATTCCAACATGCGTACGTTTAATAGTGCATCGGATTTTCTACCCCGTATCGTCAAAAACTATATTAAAAAAAAGACAAGTAGTTTAATTTGAAAGACGCAAGTATTCCTTATGGTCTAGAAAAAGAAAATAAAAATTCCACTATGAAATACCGAAAATTAAATATACTCTACTAATCTGGCTAACTTTCGAGAATTAACTATTTTATTATAAAACGAAATGCAATTAAAAAAAATTCGGATAGATGTATTTGAAAACATCGGGAGGATTAATATATGTACAAAGCCAAATCAATAGAAAGTCTCAGTAGCTTTTGAGTTTAATGTGGAATTAAAAGATATTAAAAATGAGTAAACAGCTTAAAAAACAGAGAAATGACAGGAAATTGTATTAAGCGGAAACGTGATGCACGTAGAAAGCACACCTATGAAGATATGGCAATGCCTTTTTTACCTCGACTCGGTATCTTTCCCTCCTCGTCCTCAACAAGGGCCCATATTGAAGCTCCTAGAATGAAAATGGCAGAGAGGAAAGTTAAAAATCCTGCTCCTCCACGATCTTTTTCTTTAACTACTATTGTTGTCGTTGTATTGGTATCGTTAATCACAACGTTAGAAGCATATGTACTGTTAGATCGATTGTCGGTCGAGCTAGCAAGGGTTGCTATTTCAGGAGCATATTCAATCATTAACATCTGAACGGCTTGTAAAGCAGAAAACTGCTCTTGAACGCCATAATTATCATCCCACGTCCCATTGTTCCAGAACCAATAAATACCGCAACTAGTACCACTGTAACCACCACAACATTGCTTAGCAGCAGCAGCAGCACTAGTCTGAATTAGTGGATACAGTGTATCATAAGTATAAGGAGCCAGTCGAATGGTATTTCCAAAACTTTGCATAAAAATACCCTTGAATGCAGTTTGGTCGGAATTACAGTCGTCGAAGTATTCACATTGGGGGTCCCAAGCTATATCATCAGTAAAGAAGTAAGACGTAGCATGGCTAATAAGGCCATCAAGCCGTTCACGCCATACTGTTTCTCCAGTGTAGTTATACATATATGCAGCGCCAACCATAAAGATACCTATGTTGTAAGACCATTGAGATGGATCCAGTGTTGTACAATTCGTCGAAGTATCGGCGCCATCATACACAGCATAAGTTGTGGTATTGACAAATCCAACGTCGGTGGTCCAATCCCATATCTTGTTAGCCCAGTCCGAGTAGACACTTTCGTTTGTAAAACGAGCAAGTCTAGAGCTTAGTTGAAAGAGCAATGCATTACTAACTGAAGCTTTATAGCTATATCCATTCAACCAAGCAAAAGCTTGCCAACGTAAACCACCACCACACGTGCTTGAATCCCAACGTCCGGACATACGATTAAACGCCGCTTGCGTTAACTCCAACCATGAATGTTCTGTTGAATTTGGGGGACTAAAGTTAGCCTCTGCTGCATCCATTGCAGCGGCAGCCCACATGCCTTGATCATCATTTCCGAGATTAAAGTATTCAAACGAGGGCTGATAGTCAAATCCGCTACCAGCATTATAAAGTAAAGAAGAAGAAATAAGATCGACATATGTGTCATTATTAAAAAGTTCATAGTTATAAAGCAGAGCGCCCATAGTAGCACCAGTAACCCACCAGTATGAAGCAACAAATGCCTGGCTGCTTGCATTCCAATAGTTCATCAAGTCTTTCATCATAATATTGACGGTATTATCAATAGATTGATAATCTGTTATATCCAAATCCATAGCTTGTGCTCCGATGAAAACGAGAAAAAAATAAAACAAGCCCACACTATAGATATTCATTTTTACGGTTTAATTAGATTAAAGGTATTAATTAGAAGAGGATGGTAGATAAGAAGAGAAATTTTCAAAGTAAATTTCTTTGAGGGAAGGAGGAGATTCAAAATTATAATTAGTTTAATTAATACCACAAAATAACCAATTGAATAAACAATAAACCATGAAATAAACCCAAGTATTTGATGAATATCAAATGTTCTGGACGGGTTACCAAAGTCCGTCTACTCTCCCAATTTTGAAATTAAAATATGGAAAATTTTCGAATCAGTATGCCAACAAAAGATTGTTTAATATTTTTAAAGATTTGAATGAATCAGAACAGTTCTAACTTATGGCTTGTGAAAAATCGTGATGTGCTGTCGGAAGGAACGATGACACAAAAGTAGTACGGTGTACCACAGTGTCGAGCTCCGATGCATGTGAAAGTTGTCCGAGCATTCGATACTATACGAAGTAGATCATTTTAACATATATAATAGTTAAATCTTACTCTTTAAAACATATTATGTGATAAGAAATAACTTAGAGCGTTTCTTTTGTATTTTGAGTTAATATATGACTAAAAAAATTTAAAGCACAAAATTTTCGATTAAAAAAAAAAGAAAGCTTAAATGACTATAGGGGAATGTATCAAACATAAAGATGTTAATAACATTCAAAGAAATAAAGTGTAACAATATGCAAAATTGACAAATAAAAACGAATGCAAAGATCTCTTATAAATTAGATGAAATGAATATGTAAGTTGAAATAGCAAGTCACAGACCAATAGAGTTGCCAAATGCAAATGATGGAAAGGCGATCAATGGGATATTAAACAAAACTTTTAAGATGCTTTTTGCAACGTCAAAACCTTCAATCAAATAAAGTGGTACTAACCACCATGGCATAATTCAGTAAACGATGCTCAAAGAAAGTTAAATATCGTAAATACCTTAAATCAACAGAAATAAATAATAAAATAAGAAGAAAAACCAAAGTTTGCCTCTAACCAAAAGTAATTTGGAATGGTTTGGTATAAAAATGCAAATGCGGCTGTATATTAAACTTATCGTCAAATAAATTCTCAAAAATAAAGCCAGATAGAAAACAAAAGGAAAACAAATGAAAAAGCAAAAGTGAGAAATCCGGCCCAGCCTTTATCGCTCTTTGTTGCTGGAGTAATCGTAACGGTATCACCATCGTCCGTTCCTGCATCTGGATTGGATTCAGAAGATGCACCGGTATCTAAAGTTAAAATTGTAGCACTTTGTTGTGCAAGAAGCGCTTGGAAAGTTTCAACAGCTGATATTTGCTCGCCAAGGCCATAATGATCGTCCCAAGTACCGTTATTCCAATACCACATGTAACCACAAGTGACACCATCAGATCCCCCACTACAAGCAAGGGCGGCAGCTTCTGCACTGCTTTGTATATAGGGCAGAATAGTTTCAACGGTATAAGGAGCTAACTGCATCGTATAACCAAGAAATCGAGCTAGCATTCCCTTAAAAGCAGTCTGGTCTGAATTGCAAGATTCAGTTGGCTCACAAGAAGGTTCATAAATAATTTTGTCAGAAGTAAAATAATAATCAAGTGCCTTATTCATTAAACCTTCCATATGGGTTTGCCACACAGAACTGCCATTCGTATAGTTATATAAGAATGCAGTGCCAGCAAGGTAGACACCTACATTGTAACTCCATTGTTCATTCGTAATAGAACTACAATTTGAAGTTACTGAAGCACCGTCATATACAGTATAATCGTCTAAATCAACAAAACCCACAGTTGTAGACCAGTCCCAAACCTTTTGCGCAAGATCAACATAGGTATCGTTGTTAGTATAACGTGCAAGACGAGCAGCGAGCTGAAAAAGAATTCCATTACTAATGGAGTTCTTATAAGAATAACCGTTATTGAAAGAATATATTTGCCAGCGGACACCACCACCACATGAACTAGTATCCCACCTAGACATAATTTCATTAAACACGGCTTGAGCCAATTCCGTAAAAGAGGCAGAACTATCACCAGTAGTCATGTTAACTTCTGCAGCTGACATAGCACTGAGGCCCCAAATACCTTGGTCGTCATTGCCCAAATCAAATTTTTCGCTATTAGGAGCATAATCGTTATTGTCGCCTTTATTCGCTACAAGGGCACTAATTAGCATGTCAAGATGCGTTGTATTTCCAGTTGCAGCATAAGTGTCTGTCATTGAATTAAGGCCAGCTCCTGTCATCCACCAGTAAGCTGTAAATGTATGAGAAGTGCTTTGATAATAATTGAGCATTCCGTCAGTGACGGTAGTCAAGGCACTATTTATGGAATCTTAAATATGGTTAATAAGATATATTCAAATTGGGTGCGAGACAACTGGCAGACTTACCATCTGAAGTTACATCAAAGTCAAATGCAAACGCGAAAGAAAAAAGAAAGAAAAACTCAAAAAAAAAAGATAAATACCTCATTTTTATAAAAAACCACCAATTTCTTTTAGGATAAAAAAATAATAACGAATGAATACCTCCTTCAAAGAACGTTGAGAAGTATGGCTTTGAGATAGTTGTATTGTTTACAAATGCAACAAGCCTTGCTGCGCAATGGCGCAGTAAACCTATCATAGCACGCTCCCACCTCACTATTGCAACAATGACAGCCAACATTTAAATCACTATTCGTTATAACGATATTTTTAAGTCTCATTAATTAGTAACCAAATAAATTTCAATGCGAGCAATTTTTGAATGCATTTCCAAAACTAGTTTTTCGTAAGTGGAGAGGATAATTGTTTAACTAAAAATTTATAGGCATTCAGATACTATTTCATATAGGAATGTCTTCCTGGAACGACATCAAGCACATGTCCAAATAAGCGATTAACTCTCAAATAAAACAAACATAATGTGTATCTATTTCCTATATTAACATTATGTTAATCCGTGGTTTTAAATTAGCAAAAAAAATCTATGAGTTATGCTGTTTTACAATTTTGATTGGGATGTAAACAATAGCATTTTAACTTTCCACGTGTTTTGTTTGCGATTCGTATTGCTTGTAGGCTTTAATTAAAGCTCGCACGTCTTGCCCAACATCTCGTTTCAGTGCGGTAGGGATGTTTAAAGTAAGAAGTTAACGAACACAACATTAACACTTACATTTTCCTCTAGCAGCGCAGAAGAACGTGCCCTTATCAGAACTCTTTTTTTATCTCGTTTGATGAAAATGTCTTTGGATAAGTTATACGAAGTGTAAGTAAGGATCTTTCTTGAAGAAATTAAAGAAAAGTAGACAGTTGTTCAGAATTGCCAGAGGCAAGTCTTATTTCTTTATTTTATTGCAGATTTCAGAAAGCGACATGCCTAACACTTTATAGTATAGATAAGAAGAAGGATGAGTTTGTTACTAGGCTTTCACGGGCAGTTTCTATACCTTCTGTCTCTGCCGATGTAACGCTTCGTCCCAAAGTTGTAGAGATGGCTGACTTTGTGGTTAGTGAGTTCACAAAGTTGGGAGCCAAGATGGAGAAGCGTGATATTGGTTATCATCAAATGGATGGACAAGACGTTCCTCTGCCACCTATTGTTCTCGGTCAATACGGAAATGACCCTTCTAAAAAGACTGTTTTAATTTATAATCACTTTGATGTTCAGCCGGCTTCATTAGAAGATGGATGGAGTACTGACCCTTTCACGTTGACAGTTGACAATAAAGGACGCATGTTTGGTCGCGGTGCTACTGATGATAAAGGACCGCTCATTGGATGGATTTCGGCCATTGAAGCTCACAAAGAACTTGGTATTGATTTTCCAGTAAACTTACTCATGTGTTTTGAAGGAATGGAGGAATACGGCAGTGAAGGTTTAGAAGATTTAATTCGTGCAGAAGCTGAAAAGTACTTTGCTAAAGCAGATTGTGTTTGCATCAGCGATACTTATTGGTTGGGTACCAAAAAGCCAGTTTTAACTTACGGCCTCCGTGGTGTTTGTTACTTTAATATTACTGTCGAAGGACCATCTGCTGATCTGCACTCTGGCGTTTTTGGCGGTACTGTGCATGAGCCTATGACGGACTTAGTTGCTATCATGAGTACTTTAGTTAAACCCAATGGTGAAATTTTGATTCCTGGTATCATGGACCAAGTAGCAGAACTCACACCTACCGAGGATAGTATTTATGATGGAATTGATTATACAATGGAAGATTTGAAAGAGGCGGTCGGTGCTGATATTTCTATTTATCCCGATCCCAAGAGAACACTTCAACATCGCTGGAGATATCCTACACTTTCACTTCATGGTATTGAAGGTGCCTTTAGTGGCAGTGGTGCTAAAACGGTTATTCCCGCGAAAGTTATTGGTAAATTTTCCATTCGCACCGTCCCCAATATGGAGTCAGAAACTGTTGAACGACTTGTTAAAGAACATGTAACAAAGGTTTTCAACTCTTTGAACTCGAAAAACAAGCTCGCTTTTAACAACATGCACTCTGGAAGTTGGTGGATTTCTTCTCCTGACCACTGGCATTATGATGTCGGTAAAAAAGCCACTGAGCGTGTTTACGGTATAACCCCAGATTTCGTTCGTGAAGGCGGTTCTATTCCAGTAACTGTTACTTTTGAGCAATCTTTGAAGAAAAATGTTTTGTTGTTGCCTATGGGCCGTGGTGATGACGGTGCCCACAGTATCAATGAGAAATTAGACCTTGATAACTTCCTTAAGGGCATAAAACTTTTCTGTACTTATGTTCATGAGTTGGCTTCTGTTTCTCCTTAAAATCCCTTTCGATTTAGCGTTAAGTTAATACTATCATGATATTGGTGTGTTTACTTTGTATTGGTAGATTCTGTACGTTAAATATTATAAATCTTGTTATTCGAAATTATTTACGCATTCTTTTAATGAATAAACTTTGTCATTGAATCCGAGTAATATGCGCTTGCGAGCCTTGGTATGTAACTGAGTGATTTCATGTCTGCAATTCTATATGATTATCTAGAAATGAAAATTCTGCAAAGTCAAATAAAATACGAAAGTTAGGAATAAGATGTTGTTTACTTCATCGTTTATTTTTAATAATCAGCTCCAAAACTTGTATTACCTGTAATGCAATCTGACTTTTATTTCTTTAAATCAAATATTGATGCTTACCGTGTTGTAACGAACTAAAGACGAATTTCAAATAAAACACTAACATTTCTTTACTATGCCACTGAGCCTTAATCAAATTTCGGTTACCTTCCGTTGAATAAGGCTAATTAAGGATCGCTTTGAGTGCATTTATGTATTAACTTCTTTTTACACAACTTAGTGAGTACACCTGGTTTTGTTTGCTTCCAGCAACACCTGCGAAACCGGTAATCCTTGAAAATTTAAATCTTCTTAGATTGACAAGCTTTGCTATCTAGAGTTGATGCATGCTAGAACCTAAAATAGAAACGAGTGTTATGAATCTTGACAAATGAATAGTTCAATTAAACGACTTCACAAAGAATATGCCAGTTTCCAGGCTGGAGATATATCTGGTCTCTTACTTTTAAAACCGGTCACTGATGTTGATATGTTCCATTGGAAGGCAGTCATTGAAGGACCTACTGAAACACCGTATGAAGGGGGGCAATGGGTTCTCGATATTCATGTTCACGAAGGGTATCCTATTAGTCCCCCGTCTGTGTATTTTCAAACAAAAATTGTACATCCGAATATTTCATGGACGGTAAGCCAATTTAAATAGAGTTTTTTAGATTACATTCATTAGCTAACGTCAATGGTAGAACGGCGAAGTATGTATGGACATATTAAAGACACATTGGTCGCCGGCCTGGAGTCTACAATCTGCTTGTTTAGCAATTATCTCTCTTTTAAGTAATTACGATGCTAGTTCTCCATTAAATGTAGATGCCGCCAAGCTGTTGAGAACCGGGGACAAAACGGCTTATAATTCATTAGTTCGATGTACAACCTATCTTTACGCCAAAGGTAAGATAGAAGATCTTTCATAAATCATGCAAAAATGGATCCTACTGAACGGGGGAAGGGTATAGTTTCTTTTACGTTCGTGTTTTCTCCTTCTAGAAAAGCAATCAGTCGTTCTATCCCTAAGCCAAACCCTCCGTGTGGCGCATTGCTGTACTTCATTAGGTCTAAATACCATTGAAGTTCTGGTGGGTAAGTTTTATACTCATCTAAATGGTCTTTACGTAAAGAACCTCCAGCAAGTTCACCCACCTGTGGAACGAGTAAATCAACAGCAGCAACTGTATCGGGCCCAGAGGATTTCATATAAAACGGTTTAATTTTTTGTGGATAGTCCGTCACGAATACCGGAGTTTTATGTAAGATTTCACAAAGATATTTTTCATGTTCACTACTTAAATCGTTTCCCCATTTAGGAGGGTATTTCCATGTTTTTTTCACAGCGCTTAATTCTTCTATTGCTTCAGAATATGTCATGCATTTCCACGGTTTAAGCAGTTGGTCCCAATGATCTCTGTGATAGTTCTGCTCCATCAATGAATTAAGAGTATATTTAATCATATCCTCCATAAGTGATGTTAGTTGTGAAAGCGAAGTCATGAACGCAACTTCTGCTTCCAGCATCCAAAATTCTGCCAAATGTCGACTAGTATGACTTTGTTCTGCTCTAAATGCTGGCGATATAGTATACACTCTGGACAGTCCTAATGCTAGAGCCTCTAGATGCAATTGAGTGGATACAGTTAAAAATGCAGGTCGGTCAAAAAAATGCTTTTGATCATCTCTTTCAAAACTTTTATTTTTATGCGTCTCCTGGGGGGTCAAGGTAAATACTTCACCAGCTCCTTCACAATCAGAAGAAGTTATTATCGGGGGGTTGGTCTCTGTAAAATCTTTGCTTGAAAAAAATTGTCGCAATGCTTTTAATGAATCTGAACGGAGACGAAAAATCTCCCCTTGTTTTGCTGTTCGTAATCGAAGATGGGGTATTTGTCGTAACATTTCAGTAGTCAAATGTTTTTTCTGAATAGGGTAGTTCTATATTCCGGATTAGAATTTAATTCTATGGCGATAGACTTGCAGTATATTCAATTTTGAAAGCACATACATCATCATTTATCTGGCCGTAAATTTTTATTTTCTCAGCCAACAGTTCATACTGCTGCAATCCAAGTTTTGCGTTTTTAGAAACTGCCAACTGGCCTTCAATATTCACACTAGCACCATATGATAGCCTTGATAATAAATTAATGTTAGTAGGAAAAAGATATCATATAATTTAGATTTTATGTCTCCTCCTCAACCATACTTCTTACTCTGTTCAGGCGAAGTCACCACTTGAAGGGCTTGTTGACATGTACCATCAGAAACCATGGCAAAACAAACATTTTTTAGTTTTCGGATAGATCGTACCCAGCCGTTTATGCTTATTAACTCTCCATTATGTGGGTGATGCCATAAAGACTTTAAAGTTTTTGGTAGTTGGAATTTATTCATACGGAATTAGCAAACAATTCAATTTTAATTATTAATTTACAAAAAATCCTCTATTGCTAAGGAAATTATGAATTCTTCCAAAAACTATTCGCCAATAACTAGAAATGCAAAGAGCGGTAGTAGTAAGGCGACTTTACATATCCTCAGTATGAAGGTGTTGCGTTAAGAATTAAGTCATTTTAATAAGGACTTGTAAAAAGATACAAAGTTACTTAAGTAAGTTAAAACAAATTTTTTCGTTCAAAAAATTGTAAGGACGTCAATTGGAGAATCCAGAAAGTACCACTTTAAAGTCATCAATGGCTGACTTCGTGGCTTCTAGAAGAGGAAGATTGTCGTAACTTGGTATCATTTTTTTCAAATTTATAAATTGAAACAACATCTGATCGCGTGTCCATCGTCCATTAGCTTCTTTTACGATATTTTCCCAATGAATTTTACCACCATTGTTCAATAACGAGTCGTAAATCCTTAAATTAAAATATTAGCAAGCAAGAGAAATTATGTAGGTCAATACTTACCTTTCTAAGAGCCAAACGTTTTCTTGAAGTTCAAATTTTGAAGCAGCCTTCGTCAATTGCTGAAATTTATAACGACACTGTAAACGAGTCCTAGTACCTAACATTTGGGCAACAAGCGTCCAATTAATGTCAGAACTTAAGTCTTCACGGTTACGGAGTTCAGCAACTATTTGCAATAACTGAGTTTCCTCTTCCAACGACCAAGCATTTCGTTTCAATTTATCGCCAAAACGTACTACGTCGCGCCAACGATCACGACAATCATTAGGCATTCGAGCCATTTTACGACCAATTTTCGTCCAGCATTTACCATGTTCAACAACATTTCTAAACGTTAATGATTTTTGAATAAAAATATAAACACATACTTTCTTAATTCTTCATCTTCTTCTTTGCTCCACACACAGCGATCTTCAAACGGGTTATATGCACGTCGTACATGGTGATAAATACTCTTGGCATCACGATGGGAAAGCTTTTTATATAAATTAGAGTAAAACATTCTGATTGTTTTTGGACATTTTCCTGCCCAAATTTGATTGCAAAATTGATACTCGGACCATCCTTGATCCATAATAAAATTATGTACTTCTTGGGAAATAATGGCAGTTTCCTGGACCCCGAAATCCCCTCTTCCAGAAGAATTTTTTCTACTATATTTCTCATAACCTGGGATGTTGTAAAGGGCCCGGAGGTGCCGTAATATTGTTCTTCTGGTAAAACTAGGCATTTCTTGAACCAATAATTTAACTAAAGAAGAGAGTGGCCCGTGAAGTCTTTTTTCGTGTAGAGAATCGGCTACCTGTGTATGGTCTAATGAATAGGTTTGACAGAAGTTTTGCATTCGTCGTTCTAAATAGTCCCAATGTTCCGCAGTCCATCTAGCACTACCTTTCAAAAATGGATCCATATTGGTAATTTCCGAAGGGCTTATTAAAATAGAATCATTTGTTTGATTCGAAGTAGAGTTTCTCATGGCATTCACACCTTTGTTAACTTTTGACAAGAAGGCGCTCGAATCCACATTATCATTTCCTAAAGCTATAGAAGAGGAGGCTAAAGCATCCAAATGAATGGATGTATTTTGTTCAGAAAGGTTGGAGTCTTGGGCTTGAAGAGACATTAAGGCCTCGAAATTGCGATCATTTTTACCATCTTCTTTAATGCTTAACGCGGGAGAAAACTTAGGCTCTATTGATCCAGAATAGTCATTGTTATTTGTTTTCAATCCTTTGTTAAGTGGAAAATCATCAAAATCATTCTTTCGTTTCCTTGATGATTGCAAAGAATCCACGCCAATAAATCCATGAATCTGAAGTTCCGGATTTAATACGGAGGTATCCATAAAGATTATATTTTTGAAGTACTATAATTGAGTAATCACTTCAACTTATCAATCGCTAATATCGTACAAAACGCTTCGTGAGCTTTAATTCGCAGTTTGCTAGCACAGCGATTTAGGAAGGGTGGGACACAAACTGAGGAGTGTAAATCTGAAATAAAGATGGTTTGTTATTAAGGGATATATCGACACGCTGCATTTCCTTATAGGCAATGCTAAGTAGTACAACGAAAACATTAATGATATACAAAAAATGTTGTTTTTGCTTACCACTTAGTACAAAAAAACTCATATTTATTATCGTCCTAAAATATGAAATTGTACTATTAATCAAATAAACAAGAAATGCAGAAATATACCAATAGTATTTAATTGGAAAAATTAGTAGCATACGAAGATTTGTCTTTAAAAATGAATATCCCAAAAGAAATACAGAAATAGTTAGGAATAAATCAATTGAAATGAGAATGAGGAGAAAATTTTTTTTGTACTCACATACATGGTAAAAAGTATTTGCATTCGATAGTAGTTGGAATTTTTTTGAACGAATCTATAGCACTATTTACTCTGTTACAAAACAACTAAAATAAATGTTTAATTAATTGAACATTTTGAAGAAATTGGGTTCTTGGCAATAAGTTTACAAGACCGGGATCTGATGATCATAATAAACATTCAGAAAACAATGGGTTTGGCACATCGTGGTCAACTGATCATTGTTGTTGTTTTTCTATGAACATCATATTTTAGGAGTTCTCTTACCATAACATCACCTTTTGCTGGTTGATGACTATAATATTGTTATTGAGATATTTTTTATCAACAGTTTGTTTTGATGAGTGCATTTGTTTAGTTTAAACGGTAGCATTAGGTAATACGGCGATCACAGGATAGCTTTATTTTTAGCAGTTATACAGAGTATTTAGCAAATGTTTGTTTACTGCAGTCATTATAGCTCATAATTAGCATTTTTTCAAGCCACCTGGTTTCATAATTCTGTAGCAATGTCTTGCAGACGGGCAGAAAAAAGCACTCAGTAAAAACAAATAAAGCATGGAAGGTATTTATTCACGAAATAGGAATCTCAACATTTCCCTTCCATCCCGACTAACTTCAACTTATAAAGAATTGGTTGACAATGGGAGACCGATTCATTCCCATTCGCAACGTTAGCAATGAGTTCAACTTTAGTTTCCAGTCATTCAAAGAATGTGTGTTAAGCCATGGATCAAATCTTAGGCGCAAAACCTCTGGCACTAGTATGTACCTTTTTTAGTTTTATATTCCCATTACTAACGACAGCAGTTCAAAGGCAATTCATGGAGCTACTAAGCATGGAGCTCTTCGGTTCACAAGCATCTCGCTCTAGAGCCTTCTATTATGGAGAAGACAAAAGGAAAATTGAGAAGAAAATGTTGGATACACCTGATAGAAAATCATATTCTCTATCTCCTATTTCACCGCAATCTCAAGATATGTTGCGGCAACCACAAAAGCCCAAAAGAGCTTTTCCAAAAACTCCATATAAAATCTTGGATGCACCTTACTTAAAAAATGACTTTTATTTAAACTTGCTTGACTGGGGCCAATCTAATGTCTTGGCAGTCGGACTAGCAAGCAGCATTTATCTCTGGTCAGCAGCAAGTGGTAAAGTGGTTCAATTACATGATTTCGGAGCAACAAATCATGTCACAAGCGTCTTATGGACAGGTAAAGGAACTCAATTAGCTGTAGGGACAGATTCAGGAGTAATTTACATCTGGGATATCGAGTCTACGAAATCAGTCAGATCTTTAAAAGGTCACTCCGAAAGGGTGGCAGCATTAGCATGGAACGATAATACCCTCACAAGTGGAGGCAAAGACGAAGTAATTTTACATCATGACCTAAGAGCACCAGGTTGCTGTGCCGAAATGATGAAAGTTCATGAACAAGAAATATGCGGATTGCAATGGGATAGAAGTCTAGGACAGCTTGCTTCAGGAGGGAATGACAATAATTTATTCGTATGGGATTACCGCTCTTCACGTCCTTTACATAAGTTTGAAGAGCATACAGCAGCGGTCAAAGCAATTGGATGGAGCCCTCATCAACGAGGGATCCTCGCAAGCGGCGGGGGTACCATCGACAGATGTCTAACGATTCATAATACTTTGACTGGAAGGCTACAAAATAAGTTGGATACTGGCTCACAAGTATGTAACATGGCCTGGTCCAAGACTTCTAACGAAATTGTTACTACTCATGGTTTTGCAAAAAACCAAGTATCCTTATGGAAATATCCTTCATTGAAAAATATCGCCAATCTTACTGCCCATACAAACCGTGTCCTCTACCTTTCTATGAGTCCCGATGGCCAGTCTATAGTTACGGGAGCTGGGGACGAAACGCTAAGATTTTGGAAGCTTTTTAACAAAAAGCCAAAAGAAGAAAGTACATTAATTCGTTAATCAAACAACATCAATCATCTCAACCCCATCATCATCTTCATCCTCTTCAGCATTCGTTCCAGGATTATCAGGTGATGTATTTTTGCCTGTATGATCGATCGAGGATGACTCGGATTGAGAGGCTTGTTGATTGCGCAACTCGACAGATGCAGCATCCATTGTGCCCTTGTATTCAGGCTTGAGGCTGTATTTAAGAGCATAAGGCCCTCTTTTATTCAAAATAGCAATACTGTCTAAAACTTCTTTGAGATAAACCTAATATGAATTCATTAGTTTAATTCTGACAAATCAAATTAAATAAAAAATGGATAATTTCAATTACGCAAAGAATATCCATTATCAAAGTATAGTGACATACCTCTGGTTGTTTAACATATTCACGAAGTCCTTTAAGAGTCCAGTATTCGTAATCTTCAAAGCACTTAAACAAGATATCTAGTAACTCATTTCTAGGTATACGGGAATTCTTAAGACCCTCCCCAGTCCTGGGTTTGACATTTCTCTGAAAAAAAAGTTAGCAGTTTGATGCTTACAATTAAACATTATATTTGCAAAACATACGATAAATGAAGTTGTGCTTCTCGAACGAGAACCAAGTGTTCCAGGTGCAAGCAAACTACCTCCACGATCATCTATCATTTGAACTTTGCGTTTAGGGGCACTAGCTGCCAAAGCACGTTTTTGCATGACTCGGCGATAGTCATCATTAATAACAGGTGAGACATTGCACTCATGGGCAACGGTACCAACCAAAGCAGTACTTTTCATGCTACTAGATGTCTCTGATTCTCGGAAAACATAAGAATTCCTAACAAACTTATTCATTACGCGTAAATTATAAATTTTAGGGACGTCTGCATTTTCAGGACTGTTTTGAAGAAGTAATTGTATTTCATCATTCTTGACCCGAACACACCCTAGATTAGCGGCATCGTCTTCTGGAATTGAATTCCATTTGTCCATCAAAAACTTGGGAATTTTAACTAACCACACTCTTGAGCCAATTTGACCCAAATCTAAATCACCAGCATCGTCTTCATAGCGGTCATCCTCCTCAGTTCGAACCGTCGGTTTTTCTTCAGACATTTTAAATCCTTCAAAATAGTGAAAATTACTCAAGCAGTTTCCACTATTCAATGGTTCTTTCTTTAACAAGTTAAGAGAAAGAAGCATTGATGTCGCCTCCCTAAAGCAACTTTGATTTACGGTTCTTTACAAGCATCGCATAAATATTTTACCGAAATGTCATTGTACTTCACTAACTTATTTTAACAAACCGATTTAAGGTACGGAGTGAAGTCGAGAATTGCATATAGCCCTCGGTAATTTAAATTCACATAAAGTAATCAATCCTTAAAAACAAGTTTAGAATATTGTTAGACACTTTGGTATTTTAAAAAGATGTAGCTTTCTACGAGAAAAATATATCGAATGTTTAAGGGAGTACTGTTACAGAAACAGTTCACGTTGGATTGAATTGTTCGGTATTTCCTTCTTTTGAGCCTGTGAATGTCACCCTGGTCAAAAAATAATGTTATGAAGTGTACTGCAACTGACGGCGTCTTTACTTCCATTCAACATCTTGCCGTAAACAAAGACTAACTTGTCTACAGTCAGGATTTGGACTTTACGGTTTAGAAAATACAGTTAGCAGATGATTATTGAATACAGAAAAAATCACAACAAATGTAGCTGTTTGTTTTTTAATAAAGACATTTATTTCAAATGTACTTATGTATCCTAAAACATTACTTGAAAACATTAAGCTTTTCCAACGTCCTCTGAAAAATAGGTGAATTCCACCTTAAAATCTCTATCCACGACAAAAACTATTATCTCTTTTTCTTTAAGTTAAAAAACTAAGAGGTTGACAAAGTGCAACTGTCAACCATAAGTTTTTCATCTAAAAGATACATGTATTCATATACAAATATTATATATATATACATATATATGTGAGAAAAATAACCTAATTGGAGATCCATGTTTATGATGATGCAGAGAATAATTGACAAAAGTTTCAGTTTCTGCATTATTGGAATGGAATAACCATGTTTGGTGATAAGAAGATAAAAAGTAACGGAGAGGACTTCAAAGAACTAGGAATTACTATTTTATGAAATTAATATATTCCTCGACTTCATGTTTACTTCCAAGCCAAATACTGCTTTTTCCGTGTAATGTTTTGGGTACCAAATCCAGAATGCGATCTCCTTTGTCGTTTACCGCAATACCTCCTGCTTGTTCAACAAGGAAGGCCATGGGGAAACATTCGTAAAGAAGTCTCAACTTTCCGTTATTTCCTTTTGAGCATGGATAAGCAAACAACCCACCATAAAGAATGGTACGGTGCATATCGGCGACCATAGAACCAATGTATCGAGCAGAGTATGGTTTTTTGTCTGGTGTGCTTTCTTTGAGATGAGCAATAAAACGAGCGATTTTTTCATCCCAAAATGCAGTGTAACCCTCATTAATGGAATAAATACTATGTTGCAAAGGCATTTTCATGTTTCGATGGGTCAAGATGAATTCGCCAATATCAGTGTCCAAGGTGAAGCCATTGACACGATGACCTGTGGTAAGCAATAAATGAGCCGAAGCACCATACATAGTATAGCCAGCAGCAACCATTTCTTTACCAGGCCTTAAGACATCGCTAATATCGCCTTGACTGCCGGGTCGCAGTTTATAGATACCAAATATGGTACCTACACTAACACCGGCGTCAATGTTGGAAGAGCCATCGATGGGATCGCAAGTGACGGCATAGGAACCGTTGCTATCAACTACGATAAGATCCTCCTCTTCTTCACTAACGATGAGTTTGCAGCATCCGTTCGACTTCATCGCAGTAATGAAGATATCATTGCAAATTTTATCTAGCTTCTTTTGTTCATCGCCAGTGGAATTGACGATTCCCGATAAACCAATGAGATTTACCAACTCTGCTTTACGAATGGTGTTGGCGATGAATTTGAAGCTGAATTGTAAACTGTTTAGCAGTAATGACAATTCCCCACTAGCCTCTTGAATAATGCAAGGTTTTCCTTCTTCATTTTTATGCTTCTGATTGTATCGGCGCTGTTCCTGCAAAATAAAGGAGGAAAGTGTGACAATGTCAGTGTCGATTTCGTCGAGATCTTTTTTCATGATGGAGTAAACGAAACCTGAATCAACAAGAAACGGGGAATGAAGTTGAATAAGCTGGCCAGGTGAATCCTAGCTGAAGTAAGTTTTTAAGAAAGAGGAGCAAATCGGTTCTAAGTAGAACTGAGTTGAGCTGAGTTAAGTTGGGCTAGAAACCGAGTGGTGAGATGAGATGATATAATAAGAGACGAGAGAGACGAAGATGAAAAAATTAATAATGAGTTGTGTTGTCTCTCTCCAGTGTAAACAAAAAAAATCCTAACAAACGTTTCACCTTGACTGCTGCCCGCCACTATTTATATATTTACAAAAATCAACGAGCCATGATGGAAGCGCCATGTATTTCCCATGTAAACAACGTTTTGCCAGCATATGAAGTATTCGCTATGTTTAGTTCCGCGAATCATAAGCCTTTTAACAATCTAATCTTTAGTTGAATGGACAACTATGGCAAATCCCTATTTCATACGCCCACCTGAGTGATCCGCTTAATTAAAAATGCATACACGATAAACCTAATCTTCAAAAAACGAGGGGCTTGCAATGAAAACTACAGGGCAATGCTGTTTCAGCCTGCTAAACAAATGACATACTGCAATTCAACGAAGCCGGCTTACCAAACGATTGCTAGAGCGGACTCATTCCACCCTATTCATCTTTCCTATAATACTGCAAAAACGTAAATACGGGATGGGAAGGTTAGAGCTTGTATCGTATCGAGGTTTACGTGACTGAGAAAATGGCATGGCATGGCATGGCACTCCCTTAATACATTCGTAAAGGATTGAGAGGCGAGCATGACCGCTGCTTTCATCACCGACCTCAATTGCATACCCACAGCAATTACATAAGATCGACCCCAATTGCCTATGATTTGATGTCTAGCAATTGTGTATGATTGATCGCCATTGTGTAGCTGTAGGTGTTATTATGTCTCTTTAAACTTGAACTTGTTTTCTCGTGCTGCTTTGGTATAGTGTTGTACGTTTTAGAGCACACGAATACAAGTTCAAGTTTAAAGTGGGCTTTATGTGTCTTCTTACCTGTGTTAACTCAGAATCAACATAACATGGCTTATACAGCTAAATGGCGCAGTGTAGTGTGCTGGAATGCAGCAACGAAAATCAGAAATTGTGAAATTCGATGATGAGTACTAATGCTTTGTGACGTAGATGATTGGGAAGTGCTAAAGGTGGGTGGGTGGATGGAGTAGTTAGTAGGAGGAGAAATGAACCTTAAGATATAGAAAGAAGTGGAGAAAATAAATTCGTTCTATAATGACTGGTCATCCAGGTAATTAAAGAGAGGGAGAAATTTTTGAGGTTGATTGTTTTCATCCCGCCCTTCCTATTAGCAATAAGGAAATTTGGTGTTGTTTATTTAACGAGATTTTTCGTGGGTTGATGGTATGTGGCTTCAGAATGGGATAATAACCTTGCATTGAAAGAGCAGGATATAAAGCATGCTTCAAAATATGTGTGCTATTAGCTATATTTTAAAAGACGTGTATTTTACCACAAATTTATTCTTCACATGTAATTTTCATACATTCACTTTTATTCTTATATAAACTAATGTCCCGTGGAATTTTCACTAAGCTACTACTATATTTATTCATAGAACGAGAAACCACCCTTTGTGGACATTTAGACTATTATTCTAACTTGATTCACGTGCCGTGTTGGTAAAAGCATAAGTTCAATTAAAAGAGCTTTTATCTCTAAAATAGAAGCAACAAATGCGATGCGAGTAGGAATGAAGTCAATTCTTAAAGGTAAAGCTTCTACCAAGATAAACTTACATATGAGTTAATAAATATTATGGTTAGGATACTCAAATTATAAGATAGCTTTTTGAGATTGTTTTTTGTTTGTAATATATTATTTTTTTTTTTTTTTCCTGTTTCGTTAGATCGTTATTTATTTTATTTTATTGTACTGTGTTTATTTTATTTTATTGAATAGTTCTTATGTGTGTGTTGTCTTTTTTAAATTTAATATTAAATGACATCTTTTTATTTTTTTATTTTTATTTTTCTTTAGCTTCACTTAAACCAATTATTCCTTTTAACTCATCGTCCATATTAACTATAATGTCTCCATACTATTTATGCTTCCTTAATTTCAAATTTCTCATTAACATTAATTTTACATCTACATCTACATTTATATATTTTTTTTTTGCAAACCTACGTAGAGTAACTTTCTCTTTTCCTTCGTTAAAACGATATCAATTTTAATACGAATTTACTCATTGTATTTCCATCTTTTCTCGTCTCCTCGCTCTAATCCTTTGTCGCTTTGATTTATTTGATTGCACTTACTCCATTGAAAACTCTTGATTCCCCGAACCCCCACATCCATCCAGTCCTTGAGAGATGCAAGACAAGAGAGGTTCATGGACCCAAGTGGGGTCGATTTTTTTTGGAGTGAGTTCCTTTTGATATCAATTGACCATGCTAAAAGCTTGACAAAAACAAGTATTTATCCAAGTGAGAACTAATTCACTAAGTAGATAATTTTTTGTTAAAGTTAGTTTTATGAAACGTACGTTTACTATTTACTCAAAAAAATTGAACCGAGATATCGGAGTCAATGCTATTCGCGATTCAAAAGAAAGATCAAGTGTTAACAGGAGCTTGAGTCGAATTTTCATACACTCATATACCCAAAGAAACACATTAATAAACAAACACCTAACTTGGCGTTTGTTTTCAAATACTAAACGAGCGCTGACGTCAATGGCTGATCGATCTATAGACTAGCGAAAATAGCAATAATTTGTACAATTGGAAGATCATAAGTATACATGGGTTTGAGCTTTTAGCGTGCACATTTTCGTATCAATTTCTTTTCTGAATGTAACTAAAAGACACTACAGATATTGTAGTAAATTCATCTTCCAATTCACTGCTTTGCTGTTAGGATATCGGGTACACAATCGCAAAATAGATTGCGGCAGCTTTCGGCCCCGCTCATATGTTTTCTATTCCGATGGAAGAAAAAGAGTTCAAATCGCACTCGCTTCCACACTACAACTACGCAATAACTCATCATTTCCCCACAAAAGTGACGTATTGTCCGTCGGCTATGTCCTAATGCAAAGCTTTATTTATTTGCGAGTTTTCCTCACCTTTTCGTCAATCTAATTTCAATCAATCATTTTTTTTACTTGCTTCATTTTCAAAGCATTCGTTATTCTAATCTTTTCTTCATTCTTACTATAACGAGATCATAAATTCTTTCTTGTTATACATACCGTTTCTACTTCGCTGCTAATTCTTTTTTTCTTTTGACATTTGTGCCTGTCTATTAATAATTCTTAACAGACATACTCTACTTCTCACTACTTCTTTTTTTCTAAGTTACAGTTTCTCATTAATTACTTTATCGAAAGATGTCTGTTTATCAAACTTACAAGGGCTTGCCAGCTGGTTGGGTCGCCCAATGGGATCCAACTTATCAAGCTTACTTTTACATTAATGAAACGTTTGAAGGTGCTCAACCACAGTGGGAGCCTCCTATTCCAGGCTTGCATATTCCTCCTCCTCCCGGTACCACTACCGTCGTCTATCAAAAGGACGTGCCTCGCTCTTCTGACGGCTCACGGTCTATGACGGCTGGATTAGGAGGTTTCATGGTTGGAGCTTTAGCCGGCAGTGTTCTTCGTGGTCACCGTGCTTACTACGCCCCTCCTCCTCCCAGAGGCCCTTTGTTTGGTCCAAGAATCGGTGGTGGCCATCATGGCCCACTTCATGGTCCTCACGGTGGTTTCGGCGGCCGCGGTGGTGGACGCATGGGTGGACGTGGTGGACGTGGCCGCAGATGAAAAGCGTTGATTTTTATTTAAATTTGGTTCCGATTTCGTCCTACATACTATGGTCGTTGATTATGGAATCGCTCTTTTTTTTTGAGAACATCACTTTCTCCTTTGAATAGAATCACCAAATTCACGTATACGACTCTTTCGAAATTGTTAAATGGAAAACACGATATCCAGTGAAGTTCTTTTTATTCCCTTGAAATTTCATACTATTTTTGCTAATCGTTCTAAAATTGTTATATTCTGTTAGTCGTTCTTTGACCTAATTTCTTGTTTACTTATATTAATTTTGTTATCATCTGATCTTTACTTGTTTCAAGCTTCCTTATTTATTGTACCATTGCATTCTTTATTGGGATTTCGAGGAAAACGGTCTAATTTATAAAATTTCTGTTTAATACCAAAGAAGTAAGGAGCATATATTATAATGGGTGTGAATATCGACGGAGTTGGTTGTCGATGGAATCATTTTTTTGGCATTTATCACTTCGACGTGTATTTACTTATTTATTTATATTTTTTTTTGGTTAATTGTAAAAAATTGGGTGAAGCACAATTTTTGAAACTTTTAAAAAATCAATGGTTGTTTTTTCAGACGTTAAATTAGTTTATTATGCATGATTTAAAATAGTCAATTATATATCTTTCATTTATTATTATCATTGTTTTTTCATTACTAGTTGTCCTTTTTTTTTGGGTATTTTAGTTGAATAGTTTATAGTGGTGTATTACTGACTATATAATTGGCAAACTCAGATATTTGTTTGGTTTTGGATTAAATGCACAATTCCGAAAAAATTAAGGCAGAAAGAAAAAAAATTTTTTTTACACTTATGGGATGTCATACCACTATTTTAAAAGACAAACAGATATCATTTGAATCGTTTAAAACCTGTATTTATCAAGCTGTTTAAAATAAGAGAAATATAACTTGGCTCTTGGATACACATAATGAAATAAGAAAAGTTAATATATTTCAAAATTAAGAAATATTATCTACGGTACAACATTTATTTGTTCATATTACGATTATTCAGTAAGGATACGTAAATTTGTACCTGGCAATTATCAAATGAATGTCGAGGGTTTTCATAGCAATGCAAAACCGTTTGTTTTTAAGCAAAGCCGGCGATTAAAAAGGGTAATAAGAGCAATTTTCCTTTTTCAATTAGCTATGTTTCAAGTCAAGCAGCATTAGTGAAACCCTGATATTCTGAGTTTGAATAAAACAAATTGGCAGTCTATTTTCCATGAACAGCTTTCGATAATTAGTGAAGTACTTTTAAAAACACGTTAATACCACTTTAATGGAACTCGTAAATTCGTAAACTAGGAATGACGAATTATGGTTTGGGGCAATCACGATATAGTAAAATAACGAAATTTGCATAATGCTACTACCACTACATCAGCCTCTTATGTAATGATCTGTAGCGTATCAGATTTTCATTTCTTTTATAATCGTTCTATACCACTGCGCGATTTCTCCTTTTCCCTAACAGATACAGCTTACCACCAAAACTTTCTATCTTTAATACTCGAAAAATTAAGTATATAGATCTTAGAGAGTGATTTTTGAATATCTGCCTATAACATTTTTCTTTTCTTTGGTTAGAATCTTTCTAAGCCTCTATATCGTTTATATAGGTTTTTACTCTGTGTCTTTACAGAATTAATCATATAAAAAATGTCTGTCTATCAAACTCGTGAAGGTTTGCCCAGTGGATGGGTTGCTCAATGGGATGCTGAATATGGAACATACTTTTATGTTAACGAGTCAGCTCAAAATCCACAGCCCCAATGGGAACCACCAGTCGAAAATCTGAAACTTGCTCCTCCTCCAGGAGCCACAAGCGTTAATACAGCTGTGTATAATAACAATAACAATACTTCTGCTGCGAATACGAATGCTGCATACAATGCTAATACTGCTGCAAATGCCAATGCTAACACTGCCACGACTACCAATGCTGCCGCTACTACCAGCGCTGCATATAACCCCAATGCCCCTGCCAATACCAATGCTGCATACTATCCTAATGCTGCTGCCACTACCACTACCAATGCAGATGGTAGTGATAAAGGGCTGTTCAGTGGGCTTACCTCTTCTAATGGCTACACCACTGGCAACTCTTACAGTAGACCAAGCTACGTTGCTCCTGTCGCTGCAGGGTTAGGTGGATTGGCCTTAGGTGGCCTGGCTTCACACGCACTTGGCAATCTCTTTCACCATCGTGGTCATAACGGTGGTGGTTTCGGAGGTTTTGGTGGTGGTTCTGGCGGTCCTCCTCCTGGTCCTGGTGGATTTGGAGGCTTTGGAGGCTTTGGAGGTGAAGGCCATCATCATGGTGGTCACGGTGGCTTTGGAGGCGGCCCTGGAGGTTTTGAGGGCGGTCCTGGTGGCTTCGGAGGCGGTCCTGGCGGCTTTGGAGGCGGTCTTGGAGGTTTTGGAGGAGGCCCCGGAGGCTTTGGGGGTGGTCCTGGAGGTCATGGCGGTCCTGGTTGGTGAGACTGAGAAACATGGAACTAAATATTTGTTTATGAGCTTTTTATGTGAGTATATTGCGCAATAGATATTAAGTCGATACCGTTAAAAAATTTTTTATGTTTATACTCAGTTATTTTGCTAAAGTGAAATTGAATTTTATTAAGGTAGGACTTTCTGAAAGTATTAAGTAGAGCTGGGCAATTTTAGAAGTGCACATAGAAAAGCTCGCAAGCAAGCAATTTTGATATCCCTGTGTTGTTGTTTTTTAGGTTTATGTAGGAATGATTCAATGCAACAGTTTAGATATAGGTAAACATAAGTGCTGTATCTATAGCTGTGGAAACAATTCATGCTTGTTCATACGTAACATTTTATGCGCAAGTATTAAAAGATTCTAAAAAATATCTATTATGTTCATTATCTCGCACACGTCAAACCCAGTCTACTTCGAAATGCGTACGTGTATACTTTGGCTGTATACAATCTGAAATTTGAAATTTAAAGCTGTCAGATTAGCTTCTATTAATATTGCGTAAATCGGTTAGTTCAGAGTCTTTTATCCCAATACTTCGTCAGATTTGTATACTTTCTTCATTAAAAGTACATGTTTATCTTAACATAGAAGAGGTAAGTACCGCTAATTAACCGAATTGCAACTTGTAATTATAACAGCCAAATCATTTCAAACCAGAAGAGTGCAAGTTTAAAAAAAAAACCGATAGAACAACATACAGTGCCGCATTCAAACTACACATACATAGGGTTTCATCTCGTGGTATATAACGAGTCAATAGAGCATTCTCAATGTTAAAAAATACGGAATATTGTGGTTCTTTACAAAACTCATTACCTTCTCAATAGTACCACTAAAATCAGTGATAACTGTTTCAGAGGCGTCCGTATATACCTTTTTTACTGTTGTATCTTAATTAGCCAATTTTCTCGTATCTTCTTTCTATGTTTCAGCTCATTGTTTTGATTATAGCGATGGTGTTCACCGTTGCTGCTATCCTATTGCCGCATCCTTAAACTTCCATAAGCTCTATAGGTGTCAGGTAGACTACGTCATTGAGTAACGAACTACATCAGCGTAAATTTGGTTTAGAATGTATGAGAACTTAGCAACTCCAAACCACAAATATCAACGACAGGATTATAGACTGATACATAGAAGAAACTAGCAGTTCTTTTAAAATTTTTTTAGGATTTAACGATTTATACCTATTGGGGTACTAAGAATTTGGTAGAGTTACTCAAATTCAGTTAAAGACACGGATTTTCCTTATACGTAATTAGTGTCGATTTTCTGAAATCTTGCTTGCTATTTTATAGCTTAGAACGAAAAAGCAGGAATTTGTTTTGTTTTGTTTTTTTAAAAAAAAAAACACTTTATCTTGTGAATTGCTTTGGAAAGTGAGCGTATTCCTCGTAGGAGCTTTTGAATTTTTGATATATCGTTAGCTTGTAGTGAAGGAAACGGAAGCCATCAACGGAATAACCTTGTTCTCCATCATTTGCTATCATTCGTGAATAGGAACAATAAAGAGAAAAAAAATACATTTTTAAAGAAGTTTATATATACATTGATCTAATAGTGAAAATATTTAACACGAATAAGTTTGTTTCATATGCCTTCGAAATTTTCCTCTAAATACGTGGATACAGAAGCCATTTCAAATGATGATGACAATCCCTTTGCAACCGCTAAGAGTTATTACTCCAAGGATACAGACTTGTCGACTCGGGTAAGTGCTGGCCGTCCTCGCACCTTATCCACTTCGATGGAGGCATCCGCCGCACCAACTATACCAGAATTAAAGAATTTACGTCGACGTGGAAGTCTTGATGAACATAAACAACCACGAAAATTTCTTGTTGATGTTGATAAGACATTGAATGCACTTTTGGAATCTGAAGACACCGACCGGAACATGCAAATCACCATCGAGGATACCGGACCTAAAGTTGTTTCCCTTGGCAGCGCTAGCTCGGGTGGATATCGCTTGTATGAGCTTCGCGGCACATATCAATTGTCAAATTTACTTCAGGAATTGACCTTGGCAAAGGATTATGGACGTCGATATATTTTACTTGATGAGCGAAGACTTAATGAAAACCCTGTGAACCGACTTTCTAGACTCATCAAAGGTACCTTTTGGGATGCCCTTACTCGAAGAATCGATGCCAGTGTTTTGGATGTTATTTGCCGTGATACCAAAGACCGATCAGGATCACACGTGAATCGAATTTATGTTCCTAAAGCCGAACAAGAGATGTATGAATACTATGTTCGCGCTGCTAAGGAAAGGCCTTACTTGAATTTACAGGTCGAATATCTGCCGGAAGAGATTACTCCAGAATGGGTGAGAGATGTAAATGATAAGCCAGGGTTACTTGCACTTGCAATGGAAAAATACCAAGATGATGAAGGCAATACACATCTTCGAGGTGTGCCATTTGTCGTTCCTGGTGGCCGGTTTAATGAACTGTACGGCTGGGACTCTTACTTTGAATCACTGGGTTTGCTTGTTGACGATCGGGTTGACTTGGCGAAAGGTATGGTGGAGAATTTTATTTTTGAAATTACCTATTACGGTAAGATCTTGAATGCCAACCGCACTTATTATCTTCTTCGCTCCCAGCCTCCATTTTTGACCGATATGGCCCTTCGAGTTTATGAACGTATAAAAAACGAAGAAGGATCTTTAGACTTTTTGCATCGGGCCTTTTCTGCGACTATAAAAGAATATCACACTGTTTGGACTGCCACTCCACGACTGGATCCCAAAACTGGTCTTTCCCGCTATCGCCCTGGAGGACTCGGTATTCCTCCGGAAACTGAAGCTTCTCATTTTGAGCATTTGCTTCGTCCTTACATGGAGAAGTATCATATGACTCTTGAGGAGTTTACTCATGCATACAATTACCAACAAATTCATGAACCCGCGTTGGATGAGTATTTCGTGCACGACCGCGCAGTTCGCGAAAGCGGGCATGATACTACTTATCGGTTGGAAAAAGTTTGTGCTGACTTGGCCACCGTGGATCTGAACTCGTTGCTATACAAATATGAAACCGACATCTCACATGTGATTTTAGAATATTTCGATGACAAGTTTGTACTTCCAAACGGAACTATAGAAACTTCTGCCATTTGGGATCGTCGTGCTCGTGCTCGTCGTGCTGCAATGGAAAAGTATCTTTGGTCAGAAGCTGATTCGATGTGGTATGATTACAACACGAAGTTAGAAACGAAGAGTACTTATGAAAGTGCTACTGCTTTCTGGGCCTTGTGGGCCGGTGTGGCAACTCCCCGTCAAGCCGCAAAATTTGTTGATGTTAGTCTTCCCAAGTTTGAAGTTGCTGGAGGTATAGTTGCTGGTACAAAGAGAAGCTTGGGTAAAGTGGGTCTTGATAATCCCAGCCGTCAATGGGATTATCCTAATGGCTGGAGCCCTCAGCAGATTTTAGCTTGGTATGGATTGATTCGATACGGATATGAAGAGGAGACTCGTAGACTTGTATATCGTTGGCTATATACTATTACTAAATCGTTTGTTGATTTTAATGGTATTGTTGTTGAAAAATATGATTTGACCAGACCAGTTGATCCACATCGTGTTGAAGCTGAGTATGGTAATCAGGGTGTCAATATCAAAGGCGTTGCTCGCGAAGGTTTTGGATGGGTTAATGCCAGTTACGAAGTCGGCCTTACATTCTGTAATTCGCATATGCGTCGGGCTCTTGGTGCTTGTACGACTCCTGATGTTTTCTTTGCCGGCATCAAGGAAGAATCTCTTCCTGCTTTCGAAAACCTTTCCATTCATAAAAATTAAGTTATCGTTTGCTTGAAAAAAATAATCGACTTTGTCTACTTTTTTAGTTGCCTTTAGCTTTATTCTCTTATTATGTTATTTTGGTTATCGACCGGTTAAAACCCATTGTTATGTTACATGTTATACCTTCCATTAAATCCTTCTACTATGAAGGTTCTATTTGGCGAATATTCCCTTACGAAACAATAGTTAATTCTATTTAAATTTATGAGTAAAGCTTATCACCAGCGATATTATTACTTTTTTACTTAAAAGAAAGAAGTAGTAAATGAATTTTTTACCTTACGATTCAATTCTAATTTATAATTTCCATGATAGTACTGTTGTTGCAGTTTTAGTCCGAATATAACTCTAATGTTTAATTTGGTGTCTATCACTTTATTAGTTTTTTTTTTGAAGGAATTGTCTTCTAGAAACTTATTTTGAGTTAATGTACCGTATTATGTCGTTCACATTTGTAGACAACATAAGTTGGCCACTTCCTTACACAACAACAGTATATTATTAAAATGTGTTATGGTTCGATATTCATTAAGAAAGGTAAGAGATGCTTAAAGAGATAAGGATATGAGTAAATTTAGTGTTTGAAGTTCGTAATTATCGTTCGCTTTTGAATGTGAATGTTAACAAAATTAGGCGCATGAATACGCCCGAGATGGGGAAAATCAGGAAGTTTTGGGAGAAATTTCACAAGCAATTATGTATTATGGATTAGCAAAAAGTCAGTTTGAAAAGATATGTCAGAACACAGCTCAGCCTCTTATTAAAAGATGCGCAAATAACCAAATCGAAGAGTTGATGGTTCGTATACGCGAGTTACGAGAATCATTGCCAAACAAACAAACACCAATATCAATGTCAATGTCTACGAGATTATCACCTATGTATACTTCTTCATTAACTCCACGATTTACGTCCAATTCAATGGTTTTACCAGGTGATCATAATACTACTGTTCGACTAAAACCAAGCTTTCGTGAAGCTTTAATGGAAGATTCTGAGGACGATTTATATCAAATGTATTCTAAATTCGAAATGCAGGTTAAAAAGCTGTCAACCAACTATGGACTTGCAGTTGCTTTTTCCATCGTTCCCATGGATGATGATCAGCCATCACCAAGCATATTTAGCTCCGATGAGAGTTTTTTGATCGTAGAAGGTGATGATTTTTCTCTTGGTAACAGCGTTGAAGAAGATGCCAATGCAACAAGCAAAGAAGATCCTGCCTATCAGAATACGAACGAGCAGATTCAACCGCTATCGAATTTCGATATAAGTCAACAAGAATATTTAAATAATACAAGGATTCCATATGAAAACGAGGATTTACATTTACAACACATTACTCAAGGAACTACAGATGATAACAATGTATCCAAGTTTCTTATTCCTTCATACAATGATGCTAAGGAATTATCTGAAGAGGAGATGGGAAGAAGTCATAAAAGGGAAGAATCATTTAAAAGAGCATTTGGTCACGCATCAAGTAGCGAAAGTAGTATTGGAGAGATTACGGATTCTAGGGAGGATATTCAGTCAAACCGTCTTGTTAACGGCTCTTGGGAAAATAATGATTTTACTAAGGAAATAAACAATAACTTCCCTGATAGATCTGAAACGCCAACGCTCCAAACAATTGAAGCTCCGACCAAACTCATGAAATATACCAGACGCAAAAGTCTGTTTCGGTTTCCATTTTTTCGTTCAATATCTGGAAAGAAAAAAGAGGAGCCTATGGAGTCCGGAACTGATTCACTTGAATCATCTACGGCACAGATTACGGTCGATTCTCAATTGAAAATCAAACAGCTTGAAACACAAATCGCAACTTTACAAAAGCAACTGGAGCAATTTCAAACCAGTACTCTCGATCAAGATCTTCACTAAATGTCATTACTCGATTTACTTATTAATTCTTTAAAGAAACGGCAACTGATCGAAAATCAGTTTTCAAAGCAATACATTATGTTGTCTCTGCAAAATTCTGTATGTTTCGTTAAATTGTGCCTTAGTTTTCCTTTTGAAGAGAAATGCATGGGGAGGCAAAATTACGATGACATGGTCTGTGGCGAGCCATCCTTAATGGAATCAATACTTATTTTGGCTTAGATATGTTCTCTGCGCATACCATTATATTTGGGATTTTACTTTCTCTTTTTACCACCTGAAGTTCTGAAATAAATTTTTACGTGCTTCTATAACTGAATTCGACTACGAAAACTAGGATGAGGATGGATGGCTCTGATTTTGAAGATCGAAAAGTTAGTAAACCGAGCCCGGTATTACCTTTTGATGTTAGCAACATTGGTGATTTGAGTCAAGGGGTACACTCACCGTTGGGTATTTCGCATTTCGATTCCAAAAATCCAACGCCATTTGGCAGATCAACAAAAAATTCTGTTTATGAGTATGAAACAGTTACGCCATATTCAAGATTTAAAGTTGATAAGAAATTTGGATCAGCGACTTCGGTATCTCCAGTTCACACCAAAGCTGAAGAACCTGGTCTTGGTTTAACTCCGATGAATAGTGCGGATTTCTCTAACAAAATAGCTAGTAGATATAGGTCCTAAGTCTATTTGCTTGATTTCCTTAGCCCACCTCCTTTCCAATTCTGACACATTTATTGATTAATCGGGTTATTCAAGTTATATTTTGTTTTGATCGTTTTTATGACTAAATCGTTTCTATGATTCATCTTCGTGGGTATTGACTATAATGATTAAATTTCATAATTTTATTTTAGTTCGGAGCATGCTGTTACACACCGTCAATGCTTTGTTTTAGTTTATTAATGAATACCACTAAGGTTTCGAGGTGTATGGAATAAATATTTCCATTTTGCAGAGTATAAAGCTTAGAGATATTAATTACTTTTAATAAATTCGTGGTTATTTTAATTGAGATAAAAGTGCGGTCGATATGACCATGCTAAATTGCCGTTTTTAAAAGTTTTGATTATCGCATATATTATTAATTAACTTTTTATTAATTATCCTATATGGTTGTATACCTGAGTGTGTAGTCTCTCTGTATTAAAGCTTTTGCTCCGGAATTCTTTTAGACTAAGAAGCTTGCTCCTTAACCTCATGCTTCGGATTGTATGGAAGCCATTAAAAATTCGGTTACCAGTATGGAGACGATATCAATCAAATATATCAATAAATTCTATTAGAAATGTGGGCATCATCGCTCACATTGATGCTGTAAGTATTTCCTACTTTATGGAACTGTTTGAGTACCTTGACCATAAGATTATTTACAACAGAAATTTCTAACTTTTTAATAGGGAAAAACTACTTTGACAGAAAAGATGCTATATTACGGAGGTTTTACTAGCCACTTTGGCAATGTTGATACAGGAGATACGGTTATGGATTATTTGCCTGCAGAACGCCAGCGCGGAATTACTATTAACTCTGCCGCAATTAGCTTCACTTGGAGAAATCAAAGAATCAATTTAATTGATACCCCTGGCCATGCTGATTTTACCTTTGAAGTTGAACGGTCAGTAGCAGTATTAGACGGTGCTGTAGCCATTATAGATGGTAGTGCTGGTGTTGAAGCCCAAACGAAAGTTGTATGGAAACAAGCTACCAAACGCGGCATTCCAAAGGTTATTTTTGTCAATAAAATGGATCGTGTAGGTTCTAGCTTGGGTAGCACCATTCGTTCTATATACACCAATTTAGACTGTCCATATCCCCTTGTACTTCAATTGCCAGTATATTCAGATGGATTACAAGAAAGGAAGTTTTTAGGCATTTTGGATATTTTGCAGCAGAAAATGATTTTGTGGGATACATCTGACAACAAGTTAGGAACAGATGGTACACATGTTCAGGAGCTTCCAATTCCGGAATCACACATGGAGAGATTTATAGAAGCGAGAAATGCATTAGTCATGAGCCTTTGCGATGTTGACGAAACATTATGCGATGAATACCTTGAGAATGAGGATTCACTCGCTTTCACTAATGACCGTTTATTTAAAATTATCAAACAGAAAACAATTTCTGGCAATGTAGTTCCAGTTTTATGCGGATCTTCTCTTAAAAATATAGCCGTTCAGCCCATCATGGATGCGATCATTGATTATCTTCCTAGTCCTGTAGAATTTTATGAAAAAAATGCTTCAAAAGAAACGAGTAGTGACAAAATAATCTCCCTGGATAAACGTCCTTTGCTTGCAAAGATTTTCAAGGTTATACATCATGCTTCTAGGGGAATTCTCACATATGTCAGAGTCAATGAAGGGACTTTAAGCCGAGGAATGATGATGTTTAATCCAAGAACTAAAAAGTCAGAAAGAGCAATTCGTTTATACAATGTATTCGCTGACCAGACTCAAGAAGTTGATTGCATTTCCGCTGGAAACATAGGAGTGATTAGTGGGATTAAACAATTTCATACCGGAGATATCATTATTAATAAAGAGAACTCAAAAAATTTTCATGAGTACCTTTCTGGAAATCAAAGTGTTATCAGTATTCCTGAACCTGTTTGCATTGCTTCTATAGAACCTTATTCGCTAAAAGATGAACCCGCACTTTTAGAAGCATTGGCTAACATGAATCGTGAAGATCCTTCATTTAGATATACCCAAGATTTAGAGAATGGACAACTATTGATACAAGGGATGGGCATTATGCATTTACAAGTTTCTTATGAAAGACTGGTGTCTGAATTTGGAGCTCGAGCATCTTTAGGAAAAGTTCAAGTTGGTTATCGTGAAACTTTGATTGATGTAAGCTTTAATTCAGTTACCTTAAGCACAGAAAATAAAGAGAATCTCATTATTAATGTTTACTTAATCCCTATTTCTGATGAAGGAGATGAAACCTTGAAAAAATATTTTTCTGAAGGTGAGATCCAAAAAGTTCGAAGTAAAGGGCAAGAAGATGGAGTTTTGTTTTATGGCTGGAAGCCGGAAAACTCGTGTACTTTACCGGATCATCTCTCTTTCCAACGTATTCAAGAAAACATCTACTTTGGAATAGTTGCAGGTCTATCGCATGGGCCTTTACATGGGTTTCCTCTCACGAATTTGCAGTCATTTTGTACCATTTCTTCTTTTCTATCTAATGACTTTCCGTTGTCACTTTTGACACAAGCATCGATGAAAGCTACCAAAAATGCAGTATTTTCATTATACAAGAGAAGTCCCAAAAGTTTCAGAATATTAGAACCTTATATGGATGTTACAATTACAACTCCTGAAGAATATGTTGGTATTGTTTCTAAAGATCTTGTAGGCAAGCGGGGAGCCACGATCAAAGAAATTACAGAGATTGGAAAGAATGCTGCTTCGAAAGACTCGCAGATAGCGATAGGAATATTAGGTGAAAGATATCTACCAGCTGATGAACCTAGTTCTGTTAAAGCAAACAATGCTTCTTCTCTACTACAGAGTTCATCTGTCATTAAATGTATTCGTGCTCAGGTGCCTTTGGAGCAGATTCTCGACTACAACAGTGTTATAAGCTCTTTAACAAAAGGTAATGCAAAATTTCTTATGTCTCATCCTATGGAATCTCAAACTCCCAAGCTGGTCAATTACGGTTCTTCCTTTCATCCTATGTCTATGCAGAGACAAAAACGAATATTTCCTTAAGGTCAGAAATGTGGGTTAATGGGTAAAATAAATACATAGAAAAAAAGATATAATTCTATTTTTCTATAAAAATCATCCTTATCATTAAAAAGCTGTATGTTTGACATTCTTTTTCTATACGTTTCGGTGTATGCATACACACACGTCTGCAACGGAGTTGTGTACATGTTGTCCCCAACGTCAGATGGAACCTACCGTTAGCATATATCGACTATAATTACTACAAAACGCCTAGACGAATTTAATGATGTCCGCTGAGGAAACTGTAACCCAAAACGCTCCTAATACTGTTCAAGATCAAGTTGAAGCATCTGTAGATGCTGCTGTACATGCATCTGCAGAACAATCTAACACACCTGCTCAACAAGCGGACGACTTTCGTGTTTTTGTAGGGCGTTTAAGTACGTCTACCAAAAAGAGTGAAATCCGTTCATTGTTTGAAACGGTTGGTACTGTGTATGTAAACTATTACTGGTTTTAGCAATTTCGAGTTAGAACAAAATTTTCTTATGTTTAAGCGCTAAAGCTAAAGCTCTCTCTATTAAAATCAGTGCATAATTTGGAGTTGTTGAAAATTTACTTTTTAGAAGTCATACTTTATATTTTTCACAAAAACGATTTTAAAACGGAGCTATGCGAGCTTATATTTACTCGAAACTATCTGTGCTACTTTAATTATATTTGATCATCTACTAATGCTTTTTAGTCGTAAAGTAACTATTCCTTTTCGTCGTGTTCGCCGTGGTACCCGTCTCGTACCTTCTGGCATTGCTTTTGTTACATTCAACAATCAGGAGGATGTTGACAAAGCTATAGAGACATTGAATGGTAAAACATTGGATGATCGCGAGATTGTTGTTCAAAAAGCTCGTCCTGTCCAAGAGCAACCTATAAAAGATAGGAAAAAGGTAAGTATACTTTAGTTCGCAAAGCTTTTATCAATATCATTCTGACACATTAGTCAAAAAATAAAAATGGTGAAGAACCTGAAACTTCAACTTCTGTCGAAAATGCTGAATCTGCTAAGGGCTCCAGTGATGAAAATGAAGCTAATACCGCAACAGCTCCTTCAAGTAATGAAGCAAATGGTGTCGATAAGAAACAAAATGAGATCAAAGGAAAGGGTGGGTCTGGTAAAAACAAGGCTAAGCCTTTGCCTCCCAACTCTATTTATGTTTCAGGCCTCTCCGTTACTTTAACAAATGAAGGCCTTAAAGAAATGTTCGATGCTTACAATCCTACTCGTGCTCGTATTGCTGTTCGTTCCCTTCCTCCTTATATTATTCGCCGTATAAAATTACGTGGTGAGCAACGTCGTGGTCGTGGTTTTGGATTTGTGTCTTTTGCTAATGCTGAGGATCAATCCAGAGCTATTGAGGAAATGAATGGAAAGCAAGTAGGTGACCTTACTTTGGTTGTTAAAAGTGCTGTCTTCCGTGAAGATAAGCAAAATGATGAAAATGAAAAAAATGAAAACGAACCTATTGAGGCTTCAGAATCTGCTCCCACTAACGTGTCTGATTCTACTGAGCCCAAAGCATCTGAGGTTGACTCAGAAGAAAAATCAGGCGTTACTGCTAGTGCTATAACTGCCTAAAAGTTAAAATATGATTTGTGATTATTCCTGGCTCTTCGTTCCTTTTATAATGAGCCTCGCCATTATACTTATATATGTCCCGAATACCCTCATGTTTCCGCACGTCACGTTCTCTCCCTTAGCATGGAACCCATGCATGTTCCTGGTAAAAAGTTGCAGCTTTGTAGACTAGACTATATTCATTGCTTGGAGTTCTGTGCCTTATATATTTTCCGTTTGTATCAAAAATACATTCGGGCCTATTGTTAAAAATAGTTTTGCATCTTTGTACATTTGAAACGTTAAAGTGCTTCAAGTAAAAATATACATTTTCTTCCAAAATTGTGAACGTTGTAATAATTGATTCACGCAAAATATAAGTAACTAGTTAAACGAATGTTATAGGCTTCTTAAGATTTAGAATCTATTGTGCTGCAATGTCTAAAACACAGGTGAGTATTAAATAACTTAAGTGCTTTGAGTCACATAAAAAGAGTCAGAGGATGCATTGTGAAGCATAGTTATTCAAAGAGAGCAGAAGTCTTTAATAACTTTAGCAATATAATAGAAATCTGATTCTTCTAAATACACCGCACCGCTAAGTCTAGTGTAAAATTTTCCTTTAAATTCCATAAATCGAAGGAATGTATTATATTTAGGCCAAAATACTTTCTGTGTTTCTATGGAGGGAATGTTGCGTAAGGGAACTTCGACGTTTACCATTGCAACTGGGTATGGAGGTTTGATAAAGGAAGTGCCCAGTTCTTTAGAAATAATTTCGGCTCCCTTTAAAGCTATTTCATGACAATATTGTTGAATCTTTTCTTCCCCTCCAATGGATTTTCGAAACTTAATAGCCTCACCAACAGCTATAAACTTAGGTAAATCTTGCTTGAAAGAATTGACAAACCGATTGGTAAGAGTATCTACGGCAATTGATTCCTTTTCTCTTAATCCATAACCGTATGAGAGAGGAAGTGCTTCGATGAGATTGTGATTTTTAGCTGAGACATAGAGTACAGTGCATGCAGCTGGTGAGTTTAACCATTTATGAGCATTGGTAAACAAAAAATCAGGATCAACATTAGCCAAATTCATAGGAATATGACCTATGGCATGAGCACCATCAATAATGCTAACAATATTATACTTTTTACAAAGCTTTACGACTTTTTCCCAAGGAAACAAGATAACGGGCATAGAACTTAAAATATCACAGATAAATGCTCTCGGCTTGGACTGCAAAAAACGCTGTTCTACTTCTTTAAGGAATAGATCTTCATCAATTTCCACCCCAACATCGATAACGTCTAATCGTAAATTATGCTGATTCTTTGCAAAATCAGCGGCATATGTACAAGTAGGATAGGCAACATTTAGCATCAATATCTCATCATTCTGTTCCCACGGAAATGTCAACAAAACCGTACTAATCCCATCTGTAGCGGAATTGCAAAAAACTATATTACTTGAATCCGCGCCTATCAGCTTGGCAACTTCATTTCGAGTAGCCTCCATGTACATCGGCATATAGGCATTGCACATAAAATCTGGCTTGCTCTGAGCTTCCTTTAAAAGTTGGACATGTTTATTGTAAACAGCAAGAGATTCTGTTCCACAACTTCCGTTATTTACATTCACGTAATCGGGATCAAGCATAAAATGCTTTTTCATTTCATGGCCGTAGACGTTGTTTTCAGCCATTTATAAAATTAAATCACAGTGAATTTCGGAACTCCCAATTTGTAGTTAAGTAGACAGTCTAACTTTGTATGTTTCCGTTTTGGATTACAATAATTGAATAATAATGACGATAGTTTGCTTGCTATAAAATGTCACAATGGCTTATTAACAAAATAGTGTATCGTCAGGCTAAAGGAAACCGTTGGCGGTTAGGTGCTAATGAAATGATTAATATTAGCGGATAACGGAATTAATATACTATCAAAAAACAGACGATCTTTGAAATTATAAAGATTTCTATCATAATGATAACAATAATTTTACAAGAAAGATACTTATAATCTACGTTTTTTGGAGATACGATAAGACTGATCTGATCTACAAAAGATCATGGCTTCAGAACTTTTTTCGAACATATCCGTTACTCTATCATTTCTTTAGCATCCCCATTGACTTTACAAAAACTAAAACCAGCGCTTAATCTTTTTTAAATCTCTCGTTGTCAAGGTTTTACTGAAGGTTGTTGCGAGACGGATTAAATAGTTTACTCCATTCCATTTAGAATGTGGGGAGCTAATTAAGGATCTTTAAAGATAAATTTGTACGATTTAATCAAAGAAATGTTGTATTTTAAGATTTTGTATGTAATTAACAAAATTTGTCGCAAAACAGTCTTTTTGCTCAGTTATATTATTATTACTCAATTAAAGAATGTAACCTGCTGTTATTGGTATCTAAATCGCTTCCTTATTAAAGTTGTTTATTTATAAAGTAAATTTAAAAAAATCATGGTTCATATTCCTGTTAAAATAGGATTGCATTTTCGTAGACTCGTATTTACTTCAAAACAATCTGGTAATTTATTTCTTCAACAGTTTCAATTCTAAAACAATTGATAAGTTTACTGTATATTTTACTTCATATTAAAAGATATCATTGCATTCTTTTAGCGGTGATTTCAATCAAGCCATTATAGCGTAAATTACCCATCAAGGAACTTTAATATGTAAGCAACAGAACTAATTACTCCAAAAATTCAGATCATATATAATTACTTTAAATCTAGTTAAATGTAAGTGAAGTACCAAATCATAAGGAAAGGAGTCACTTTGTAATCAATGTATGCAAAATCATAAATCGTAGTTTTCGCGATTTAAGCCAAAAACTCAATTACTCGACCAGCGAGACGTAAAACACAATGTTTTATTGAGCAGACTCAATGAAATTTATCAATCTTTTAGACTCTTCCTTCCAGTCCATTTGATTAATTGACATCACTGTATAGCGTACTCGCATTTCACCTTTAAAATTGTCTTGCTTAGCACGACATTGAAAGATATATGGCATATAGCAAGCTTCTGCCATACAATTCATAAAGGCATTTTCGTCGTTTTCTTGTAGATCATTCAATTCGTCTGCCGTTTTATGCATGATTAATTTACCGACGTCGTCAAAGACGTTGAGCCAGAGTTGTCCCGTATGATCACCTACAGCAATAGTTATAATATAACGGTATTGAGGAGCATCATAT
The DNA here is from genome assembly GCF_000002945.2 of Schizosaccharomyces pombe. Classification (NCBI taxonomy): domain Eukaryota; kingdom Fungi; phylum Ascomycota; class Schizosaccharomycetes; order Schizosaccharomycetales; family Schizosaccharomycetaceae; genus Schizosaccharomyces; species Schizosaccharomyces pombe. The sequence continues at coordinate 219,690 of NC_003423.3, forward strand.
TCTTTATTACATTTCTCACATCGCCAGGAGCCACCTTGATCAAAAACCTTTTTGTTGCAATCAGCAGCAGGGCAAGCAGGATATGACACGTTTTTCTTTCGAATGTAAACAATGGTGCCCTTTAAGCTAAAATAATCGGGTGTTTCTGACATTCCCAGATGTTCGGCTTGAACCTCAGCAATATTTTTACGTTCAGCACTCCTTCCAGTAGTAGATAAAGTAGATGAAATTACGCTATGTTTGGCAAATTCCTGCCCTCTACCCTGTCCATCATACCAACCTTTTAACAAATGAGATTCCTGGATATCTGGATCTACCGACATGGTGCTGCTAGTTAACATTGACAAAGAGCGTCCTTGAAAGTCATTAACTTTAACTCCTTTGAAAGCGAGAATACTTTCTTCAGAAACAGAGAATTCAATAGCTGTCTTTCCCCAAAGCGTAACACGCATTTCATATCCTGTTTGGTCAACGATAGTGATATCACGCTTGTCAAATCCACGAGAAGTTGCACGACTGGTAATTTGTTGAACTGGTCCAACGTTTTGGAGTACACCAATTACATCGATAACAGCATCTTTGGCAACATCGCCGACTTCTTGTAGAGAAACAAAACTAAACTTCGCAACGGGGACGGCAGTTTGATCCTCAGCTTTCCTTATTTCAGTATCACGTTCAAACATCAGCTCATACTCGTTTTGAACATTGGTATATTGTTTTTTTGCAATGTTCACACGACAACGAGATATATAATAAACCGAACCTTCCTGTAAGATATCATAAAAAGCATCAACCTGGTCATTAAAGCCTGTTGCACGAATCTCCCCACTTTCATCGAGTAAATTTACGCTAAAAAGCTTTCCTTCACCTCGTTGATTATGCCAATGTTTAACCTCAGATTTGTTAGTAACACGGGCACGAATAGTCCATTTATTCTGATATGGAGAGAGACCTTCAATTGGGTAGATTATTGTGCTAAGGCTATTCGGCGCTGCTGGCTTCTTCATCATGGGAGGTGGAGCCGGTGCTGTAGCTGCAGCATTGTTTCCATAAAATGAGTTAGTGCTTGTCGAAATACCTGTTCGTGGTGCGCTAGCATTGTTTTGCTCATTTTGCTGCTGCCGTAAAGCGTCAACTGTTTCTAAACCAGCGGGATTACCAATTTTATCCATTACGCCAAGTTCAGTTAAAACATTCAAACCAAGAACAATCAAAATTTTTCTTTCTTTCATAACGTTTACAGTGAATTGGGTAAGCTGTACGAACGCTCCTTTTTGAAGTTTATTTTCGGCAACCAAATGGTTCAGCTGGGTGCTTAACATAGATTGCGCATAATTGATTGAATCGGAAAGGACAACACGATATCTTTTAGGAGCACCAGAAGTTGGATTTGAGTTTAGCTCCTTCACGGTTAAGACTTGGAGAATTGGATTAGGAGGAAAAGACGAAGCATCGGATGTACTAAAGAAACGTGTTAACATCCCAATTTGTCGAAATCTTTTGAGTATATAATTTGGACAGTTAACTTACTTGATTATACGAAGTGCACCCACGGATAATCGCTCAGCCATGTTTGCAAATTCTTTTTTTTTTAATTAGTGGTTGGTTTAAGGCAAAAGAACGAAGCCGCGTCGCGTTATCCCAAATGAAAAACGCGAACGCGTCATGACGCGTCGTAACACATTTTAATATTACGCGTAACTTTAAGATGTGTTGTTTGTGTACGTGCATGTCAACAATGGTTGTTTACTTTCAAAGTTATCCTTTGCGCACAACACATTGCTATAGAAAAGCCCTTAAAAGCTGAAAAGAATAGTAGTGTTATTTAATTCTCTACAAAAGGAAATAAATCCTTTGTGATTTTCCTTTTGTTGGAAGAGTTGAACTACATTATCATCTGCATATTATTTATTATTTAGGAAAACCGGAGATATCAAAGTGAAAACGGGATTTTAACAGCTAATAAGCAAAAAAATATAACTTTATTTACATTCAGGTTTCAGTTAAAGATGGATTCATCAACCACCATCCCAATTACTCCAACGCGAACACCATGTTTTTTTAATATATCCTCTTCGTTTAATGAGCATTCTCCATTAAATTTCTACGATGAACCCATTTACAATTTTTCGTCTGGCCATGAAGAAAATCAGAGCCATAAGTCATCAAAACTGACATTCTTTAAACCTTCCAATACAAAAAGAAGTCCACATACCCCTATGCAAAATAATGCAAAAGCCATCAGATTATCCACTACAGTTCGCCACGGAATTTTTAAGAATTCAGATCTCGATGGGTGTAGCAAACCATTTGCATTTTCGAGCGGCTTGAAGTTATCCAAAAAAATTGTGGATGCTTCAACGCCAATTGATTTAAAACGAAAAAGGGCGGTGACTTCTTTAAGCACAGGACTGTTATCAAAACGTGAAAAGTGGTCATTATGGGAAGGGAATTTGACTAATCCAAGAAGTGAACAACCTCATACACCTTGTAAAAAGGGAACGAAAATAAAATTAAAACCACCTCAATCTCCGCTGTCACCCACTACCTCTCTTTTAGCTCGCAAATGTAAACATATCGACCTAGATACTTTTAGTCGGTTGGATCATCCAAACTCTGACAGCTCGGATGAAACGTTTGAAATGGAAGAACTTCCTTCTTTGTCTTATGGTTCAGAGGACTTGTTGGAATTTTGCGAAACGCCTTGCAAGAGTCAGCCTATTTTCCTTTCAAGTTCCCACGTTAATAACTGGGATGAGAAAGACGTACCTTCTTCATTAAGTTGGACACCTACCAGTCCAATTTTTTTAAACATCAACAGCGCAGATGATTACGAAGAAGAGGAAGATTGGACTAGTGATCTTCGAATTCGATTCCAACAAGTTAAGCCGATACACGAGAGTGATTTTTCATTTGTATATCATGTGTCTTCGATCAACCCACCTACTGAAACGGTTTACGTTGTAAAAATGTTAAAAAAAAATGCAGCCAAGTTTACAGGAAAAGAGCGTCACTTACAGGAAGTATCTATTTTGCAACGCTTGCAAGCATGTCCATTTGTAGTAAATCTAGTGAACGTTTGGAGCTACAATGATAATATATTTTTGCAATTAGATTATTGTGAAAACGGAGACCTAAGTTTATTTTTAAGCGAATTGGGATTATTGCAGGTCATGGATCCTTTTCGCGTGTGGAAAATGTTGTTTCAACTAACTCAAGTAAGTTATTACATATTTAAAAGTCGCGTTCCACAGACACGTCATTTGAATTCACTAACCGAACATAGGCATTAAATTTCATTCATCTTTTAGAATTTGTTCATTTAGACGTTAAGCCTTCCAACGTTCTTATAACTCGTGATGGTAACTTAAAGTTGGGAGACTTCGGACTAGCAACTAGTTTACCGGTCTCCTCGATGGTTGATCTCGAAGGCGACAGAGTCTATATAGCTCCCGAAATATTAGCTTCGCATAATTATGGGAAACCAGCCGATGTATATTCACTAGGCCTCAGTATGATTGAAGCCGCAACAAATGTAGTCCTGCCAGAAAATGGTGTTGAATGGCAACGACTAAGGTCTGGAGATTACTCAAATTTGCCAAATCTTAAAGACCTCCTTTTGTCGAAAGAAAAGGTTCAAATAAACAAGGTGAGGTGTGCTGAATCATTACAGTGTTTGCTTCAGCGTATGACGCATCCGTACGTGGATTGTCGACCCACAACACAAGACTTGTTAGCAATGCCGGAAATGATATTCATCTCTGAGCATTCTCAAAAAGCTGCAATTATCTACGAAGACCATAACAGTTGGTTAGAAACTTGAGGGATTCTGTGTGCGAATATTTTAGCCCCACAATGAGGGAATGAATTTTGCGTTCTTCCATGGTTCATTAATTTGTATTTTATACCAATATTTTTATATTTTTAAATTTTAATGTTTCTTTTGTTCGTCTGTTCGAGTGACCTTGTGTTTACCCCAATTCAATTGGTGCAAAAAATTACCCCGGGTCGATCTTTTTTTAATACCCCCTGGCAATCCATCTTTTTGGTCATTTTTAAAAGAACATCTTTTGACGGCTAAACGTCAATCGTCTAAGTCTTTTGATCAACTGCTGGGTATTTTACGTTTAAAAATCCACCTAATGTCGCATTTTGTGTTTTAGTGAAAAAACTTGAGCGTTTTTTTTATGCAGGGAATTGCTGATATTGTGATGGATAATTATTTTAAGCTTCCTAGTCTTTCGCAGAAGTGCTGTTTTAAGGAACTCAAAATATGGAAGTGCCTTGTCTTTGTATACGTATTCCGCCTGATCTATCGTTACAATTGCTGAATTATGAAGCCTTCCGGTATAGCTGTAAGATTATATAATTATGTAAAAATTTTCATATTTAGTTATTGAGTTACAAGCAATAATATCAACAAATCATTTATATTCAAAAGAACAGAGCAAAACTTGTAAATTTGGATCGACTCCTTTTTTTGTCTTTGTCGTTTCTTTTTCCATTATTCTTAACAGTGTTCACTGAATTGTGCAGGATTTAGCGTATTACGCTCCGCTTTGGTAGAATGTATCACGTACAACCCCATACTGTTTCCATCTTTTAACCACCATTCATATCTTATTTTAAATAATTCACGATGGGCGGCTCTGATTTTGAAGATGACGAGCTTTTTAAGGATCTATAGTAAGTTTTCGAAATGTATTTTTATAGTACTAATTATCGATTAATTAGTGGTGAGGAAAATGAAAAAAAAGTGGAGTCAGCTTCAGGAAATCAAGAAACGTCTAATGTGACGCCGACAAAAGAAAACGAGGGCTATGAAGAACTCGAAAAATCGGGAGAAGCGGGTGCTGAACGTACAAAAGAAAACCCTTTTCGAGAAGAACCCGGAGCTGATTTTGACCGTTCGGGATCGGACCAACAATACAGTGCTGAAGCGGAAGCCAATCAAGAAGACGATTTAAATGAAACGTCTCAGCAAGCGCCTGATCCTTCTTCGTATGATATTAGAGGACAAGCCTTGAGTTCCGCAACTTGGGACAATGCCGAGGACGGTGAAAATTCTAAAAATGATAACTATAATGAAAATCAGTCGGCCCTGACCGGTTCCGGTGCTATGGAATCAAATGAAGATAATGCAGAGGAAACTAGTCCCTTTAATCGAGAGGACGGGTATGTTAATTGTACTATATCCTGTAGCTTCTTAGGAAATTCCAGTAGTTCAATTCTAACCAGATATTTTAGTAAAATGTTTATTGGTGGTTTAAATTGGGAGACTACCGATGGTATGTTAATTTTCCGCCATCTTAAACTATCTTTGCATGCATAAATTTTGTCGATCAGAAATTTGTTAGCTGGAAGTGTAGTTTTTGATTTGTTTGTTTTGCCTATTGTACCTTAACATTATGTGTTTGGGACACCATCGACCAGAACGGTATACGCTTGAGGAAAAATGGTCTTGTTTTAGATATAAATTTTTTCAGTAAATTACGACGTCCATTTTCCGTTAAGCTTTATTCTTTCTGTTGTCAGGTGCTAAGTACATATATGCTATTTAGACTATTAGGAGTAAATTTATTGGTTTAATGCTAATGTTTGATTTACAGATTCCCTTCGTGATTATTTCGAGCAGTTCGGAGAGGTCCTCGATTGTACGGTTATGCGTGATAGTACTACTGGCCGTTCTAGGGGATTTGGCTTTCTAACTTTTAAAAATCCCAAGTGTGTTAATGAGGTGATGTCTAAAGAACATCATCTGGATGGTAAAATTGTATGTTAAAAAACTTTCGAATAGGAGATACTAATAAATAATCAGATCGATCCTAAACGTGCTATACCCCGTGAAGAACAGGAAAAAACTGCAAAGATGTTTGTTGGAGGAGTTCCTGGCGACTGTACAGAGGAAGAGTTTCGCAATTTTTTCAACCAATTTGGCCGCGTTCTTGATGCCACTTTGATGATGGATAAAGATACGGGACGGCCTCGTGGGTTTGGATTTGTAACCTACGAAAATGAGTCCGCCGTAGAAGCAACAATGTCTCAGCCGTATATTACTATACATGGCAAGCCTGTAGAGGTGAAGCGAGCTACACCAAAAGCTAGCCTTCGAGACAGTCATGACAGGCATCAGCATGGCTACCATGGTAATGCTAATCCTTACTATGCTCAAAACATGAACATGTATGGAGGAATGACGCCGGCTATGATGGCTCAGTATTATCGACAGATGCAGCAGTATATGGAAGCGATGCGTAATATGCCTGCTGCTGCTGGCGCAGTACCATATCCTCAACCCGTCATGCCCGCTGGTATGGCTGATTGGCAACAGCAACAGCAGCAGGGAGCGGCATATTTTGATCCTTCTAAAATGAATCAAGGTACTGGTGATGGTGTGCCCTTCAGTCCATCTATGCCTTCCGGCTCGTCTCGTGGCGGATACCATGGCCGTAATCCTGGTGGACCGAATCGACAAAGATATCGTGGTCGTCGGGATGGTCGTGGTGGTAACACTGGCGGTGGGCACAGCTTCCATCCATATCGTCGATAAAAATATGTTTTAAATTATGAAAATGGACAGTCCTTACTACCTTCAATCTTTCCATCTTTTGCTGATGTTCAGTTAGATTTTTGTTGATTCATCATCAATTTATTGGATGACTTTTAGTTGCATGTTGGATATCCAATTAGTTCTTTTGTGCTTTTGGAAGTTATATACCTTACTATCTAGTTACTACATAATTTCTTATTTAGATAGATACATGTGGCCGACGCATGTACATGCACTTACACTATGTTGGCTAAATACTTTTTCGAAGTTCACATCTGGACCATCCGTTGTGGTGCCGAATAAGATCTAGCTAATGAGCCAGCCGGGTGCAGAACCTTAGTATTCTGTATACCGTCGAAGAAAGTTTTTTTTTACGAGAACCCGTCAGGGAATTAATATCGTTTTTGTTTTGAAGTGAGTTTATTTGTTACCACGTCTAGAGTGTTAGGTTGGGGAAGATAAACGTGTCTAATAGTTTCTTAGAAGTTCTTTCCTAGTGCATGAGTTGAATGGTCGATAATTAGCATCTTTAGCTTGGCTCGTTTTTAGTCTCATTTCCAAAATATGTATACAAAACTTTATTGCTCATCTAATTGGCTCTTTTCGTCAAAAAAAAAAGGTGAAGAGAGAACAATCATACATAAAGTTACAGCTGGATTGCACACGAGGTAAAGGGCAAGTATATACAAGCGTTCAATTGGTAACGAGTCTGTTTATCAGCTAGCGAAGTGGTGAATTTCTATTCACGTTTCGCCTTAGCTGTTCTGCTTTATCGTAGCATCGTTTCTATTGGAAAGGTTGGTAAATCTGTAATCATCTAGACAGAGGAATGAAAGATGAAGGGGAAAAGAATCGTTTGGTTGATCCTACCGATTGAGATCATAAAAGAAAATGTACATTTTCTCTTGTTTGCTAAAACAGAAAACAAAAGACTTGAAGGTTAGACGTTTTTTGCGCTTTCATCTAATTACCTTAAACAGGAAAGAGTAACGCAGGCCGAGATAGCAAGATGTTGTTTAAATATTTTCTCTCTTACTTTTTTATAATCGTTACTTGATTACTAGCAAATTAAATGAATGAATAAATAAATAAATTTGCTTTCTATCAAACCAAAAAAGAAAAAAAGAGAGACGAGACTTTAGAGGAGGGCGAGAAAAGGAAAACTAAACTAGGCTGAGAGATTTCTAAGTCTATTTAAGCGTGGTTTGAAAAGCTTTTTTACTAGGGAACTTGCCCAACTTTATGGAGAAGCGAGAGGAATCAATTTGCTCTGAATAACAGCGTGATTTGATGGTTTTTATTTCTAAAATGTATGAGGAAACAAACAACTGTGGTTGGACAGTAACAAGAGTTTTCAATTCTGCATTTTACCAAGAGAAATAAAACCTCAAGGATGAGAACAACCAAACAAAGAACCAAAAAAATAAAAATAAAAATAAAAAAATTACACAAAAATCATTAAAAATGAGTCATCATTTAAAATTTTAAAAATAAAGGTTTAAAAGGACACGCGCCGCAAAAAAAAAAAGAAAAAAGAAAAAAAAGAGTTAAAGAAAAAGAGAAAGGAACCAGCAATCTTCAAGCGTTTATTTATTTATTTTCTTTTTTTTTTCTTTTTCCATCACATCATTGTTTTTAGTTTATCGCATTTTTTTTATAGGTACATAGTCATAGTTTTAATTATTTTAATTTCAACTACTTTTCGTAGTTGTTTCCTCGCCTACCCTGCCGGGTTGTTCTTTTTTGGCGGATTTTTTCGTTTTCAAAGCTAGCTTGTTTCCATCTTTCCAATTCATTATTTAATTGTTTTGCGCAATTCGCTGCATGTCAGTATGGATCTGAAAAAAATGTGGGTAAGAAAGGAGGAAGGAGGAAGGAGGAAGGGGGAGAAGGAAGCCTTGAGTGGGACGGGTAAAGTTCGTTGTGGGGGGTTGTTAGTGTGGAAGGATGAGTAAGCGTATAACCTTTGAAACAGATGAAATACCTAAGAGAAAAATAGCGTGAAGTAAAGGGCTATGTGTTGTCAAAACATAGCGAAACGTAGTGAATAATGTTAAAGAGAATGGTTTTTCTGAAGATGGATGGGTTTGCATTTGTTTTTGTTTTTGTTTTTGTTTTTGGGTTTGGGTTTGCTTTTGCTTTTGTTTACAGAGTGAAGAAAACAAAAGGATGAAACATTCTTCCACAGGAATTGTTGTCGGATGCATGTTTTGTCCGACGGCGCGAGTTGCATGTACAAGATTACAAATGCACATGTGTAAGATAGATAGAAAGAAAGTTTCGGGTGTGCTGTAAATGGAAGCGGGTTTTCCAAGGACACGACGGATAGAAGGAAGGGCGCAAATTGGCGCCCTTCAAGGTTTTGCACACAGAGAGAGAGAAGAGAGGACAAAAAAAAATACTGCTTAGCAAATATTGTAGTATGAGCGCTAGCTGACACTATTAGTGCTTTCTGATATTATTAGTATTAGCTAATATTATTAGTGTTTTGATGCATTGTAAAAGTAGGAATAAGTTTGCATGAAACGAAATGTAGAATGAGTAATTTTAAAAAATAAACAATCAGTAATTAACGATATTAAACATCAAGTATATTCATAGCTTGCCCATAATTTGACTCGTTCATTTACTGCGCTCTTCTCTCTCTCTTCCCTTTCTCCCATCCCCCCGATCCTGACATAAGCATAAACATTGACGATATACTCTCACACCACCATCCCGCATAATCTGCCCCCGATCGCGTAAGCGGCATCTTCTTTTCAAGTACGTTTATGCGGTTGCAAATACGTTTATGCAGTGTCGACACGTTTATGCATGCATGAATGTTACTCACCCATTCACCTCCGCATCCACATCCATCCCCGCATTTACCATCCTCCTCCACACAAACTATCGACGTGCGATGATCTTAGCGCTCCCTCCTTTCTGCCATCCTCATAGGCAAATCAAAAAAGGCTTTGCCCTTAAAGGGAAAAAGGTGGGGGAGGGGCACATGAATAAGCTTTGAATGCTCGTTAACAACATCTCTATAGGTTGTTGGGCTTAACCTAACACGAGCCGGTTACTATAAGAAACGCAAAGTTTATATTTTCAAAAGAGGTGGGGTACGATAGGCAAGGTGTTTGAGTGGAGTAGTAGAAGCCAATCTAGTAAGGAACTGACTTTGGGCTTTGGATATGATTGGCATCCACATTAACTTTGTGGGCAGTGGGGCTAGCGGGGGTAGAATTTTGTAAGCAAAGGTTTTTAAGGATATTTTCAAAACACTCGCTGCCCTTCCCCTTCAGCTCCAACATTACCAATTTACTTGCTTCATCTCTCCCCATCCTCTTTGTAATATTCTGGCTTTGACAATCTCGATGAATTTGGTATTGTTTCTCTTCCATTCGATTTGTGTCCTAGGCGTACCTTGTTGTACCTTGATTACACTTCTGGTTTGTCCTATTTTAATTTAGGGTGTCGCTATGTTTACGTGCAAAAGCGTAACAAAGAAAGTCAAACCTAGTGGTCAAAGTGTCCACTAAGAATGTGTCCAGTACAGCGCAGTAAAACGGCGGGCACAAACTTTAGTGGAGAGTGAGGATGAGAATGGAGCGCGAAGGAGAAGAGAAAGGAAGGAAAGAAAGAAAGAAAAGAAGGAATTTGTGTGATTAGAGAATTTTTTTTTTTTTTTTTTGGATTGGAAAAGGGGAAACACTCTCATTTTCAAATTACTAGTAGACAGTATAAAACACAAAAGACATGAGAAATGAAAATAAAAATGCAGAAATACTTACACAATGTCTATCACCACAACTCGTCCTACCTACCACCTCCTTACCGCCTATCCCACTCCACCTTTGCCTTTCTGTCTCTTTTACCTTAACGCTGCCCATCGCTATTCCGTTTATCATTATAGTTTTTAGTGTGCTCTGTTTCCTTAACCCCTCGTAGCAATACGTAGCAAAACGATGCACATGATGCAACCGGCCCCGCTAACTAAAATCGATCTATTCTCGAAGGATATAACTGTTGCTAATGACGTAAGCGAACTTGGGTGAGCTGAAGAAATATAAGGAGCGAATCTACGTCCCACACCAACCAACACATAACCAAACATTCATTAACCACACTACGAAAAGAAGAATCATGTCACAAAAAGAAGTGTAAGTAGAAATTCGCTCCTTCATTTGAGACGCCTTGTCTTACTAACATTTTCCCCTTTAGTGCCGGTATGTGAAAAAGAATATAGATATTTTCCATCTTGGAATTTCGTGTTTCCCTTTTCCTCTCTTTATCTCTTTTTATTTTTTTTTCTTTCGAGAAGAGCCGAGCTGAGTTGGGGATGCTGTTAGGAATTTTTTATAGCGGTCTGGTTTATTAACTTTTTGCCAAAGATTTTGGTCTCATCGGTTTGGCCGTCATGGGTCAAAACTTGATTCTCAACGGTGCCGACAAGGGGTAAGTTTTGTGTAATGTTCTGGATTTTGGTTTGATGGCTCGAAGGATGCATAATGTACAAAGACATAATAAAACATTTGTATCGAAGTGAAAGCAAGCAAAGACAGGTTTCTTTCTTTATTAGAAATGCTATTTCTTTCCCATTTTCTACTCTTCAATATGGCATAACACATAGCTATGGGAAAATGTCTTTTTTTTAAATATATATTTTTCTCTTGCTTTCGGGTTTGCTCCTTCAAAACCTGTTTGTAATCGATGCGGTTTCACTCTCGATTTCTTTGCAACCATCCGTTGTGTCGGGCATGTGTATTCTTACAATGTTTTTGCTCTGTTGGTATAACGTTTGCATAGCTATTGCGTTATTCCACTGCGCTACGTTGTAAGGTGAGTCGCGTGTGTTGGTTTTGTCCATTTACCATGCTTTTTGTGTTGTTATAGCGTAGATGTGTCTATGATAACGAGCGACCCTCGAAAACGATGACTCATCAACTTATCCGACGATTTGTTTTTGTCTCTTTCTTACCCGCGCCCTATTTTTGCATCGTGATCAAAAATGTCCGAGTTTTGCATGTAAGAAAAACAATCCTAGTTTTTCTCACTTGTTATGGCACGGCGTTCCGGTTTGTTGGGTAAAAATTTCGTTATCAGATTCTCTCGCGGGGAGTTTTCGGTTCATCTTGTTTTTGTCTGTCACTCACACTTATGATTATTTTGTCTTTATTTTTTGCTTGCTTTCCCGGGCTCATGAGCATTAACCTTTCCTTGTTTTAACATTATTTGTATCATATCGAATGTGAATATGCTAACATCATTGTAGCTTTACCGTCTGTTGCTACAACCGTACAACTTCCAGAGTTGACGAGTTTTTGGCAAACGAAGCCAAAGGTAATGATATTGATTGATATATTGAAGGGAAATATCGTATGCTATCCTGACAATTTGTATTGCCTTTTGCAGTACATTCTTGTTGCGGAAAGTTCAATACTATTTTTTTCTTCATGGTTATCTTTCTTTCTTTTGAAATCTTTTTATTTGGCTAACGGTTCTTTTTCTTCAGGTAAATCTATTGTTGGTGCTCACTCCCTTGAGGAATTTGTTTCCAAGCTTAAGAAGCCTCGTGTTTGTATTTTGCTTGTTAAGGCTGGTAAGCCTGTTGATTACCTTATTGAGGGATTGGCTCCTCTCCTCGAGAAGGGCGATATCATTGTTGACGGTGGTAACTCCCATTACCCTGATACTACCCGCCGTTGCGAGGAGTTGGCCAAGAAGGGCATTCTTTTTGTTGGTTCCGGTGTTTCTGGTGGTGAAGAGGGTGCTCGTTACGGTCCCTCTTTGATGCCTGGTGGTAATCCCGCTGCCTGGCCTCGTATCAAGCCCATCTTCCAAACTTTGGCCGCCAAAGCCGGAAACAACGAGCCTTGCTGTGACTGGGTTGGTGAACAAGGTGCTGGTCATTATGTTAAGATGGTTCACAATGGTATCGAATATGGTGACATGCAATTGATTTGCGAAACTTATGACATTATGAAACGTGGCCTTGGTATGTCTTGTGATGAGATTGCCGATGTTTTTGAGAAGTGGAACACTGGTAAACTTGACTCTTTCTTAATTGAAATCACTCGCGATGTTTTGCGTTACAAGGCTGATGACGGCAAGCCCTTGGTTGAGAAGATTCTCGACGCTGCTGGACAGAAGGGTACTGGTAAGTGGACTGCTCAAAACGCTTTGGAAATGGGTACCCCTGTCAGTTTGATCACCGAAGCCGTTTTTGCTCGTTGTCTTTCCTCCTTGAAGAGCGAGCGTGTTCGTGCCTCTAAGAAGCTTACTGGCCCCAACACCAAGTTCACTGGTGACAAGAAGCAATTGATTGATGATTTGGAAGATGCCTTGTACGCTTCCAAGATTATCTCTTATGCTCAAGGTTTCATGCTTATGCGTGAGGCTGCTAAGGAGTACGGCTGGAAGCTTAACAACGCCGGTATCGCTTTGATGTGGCGTGGTGGTTGTATTATCCGTTCCGTCTTCCTTAAGGATATCACTGAGGCTTTCCGTGAGGATCCTAACCTCGAGTCTATCCTTTTCCATCCTTTCTTCACTAATGGTGTTGAAAAGGCTCAAGCTGGTTGGCGTAGAGTTGTTGCCCAAGCCGCTATGTTGGGCATTCCAGTCCCTGCCACTTCTACCGGTCTTTCCTTCTACGACGGTTATCGTAGTGCTGTTTTGCCTGCTAACTTATTGCAAGCTCAACGTGACTACTTTGGTGCCCATACTTTCCGTGTTTTGCCTGAAGCTGCTGATAAGAGCTTACCTGCTGACAAGGATATCCACATTAACTGGACCGGTCACGGTGGTAACATCAGTGCTACTACCTATGATGCTTAGATGTCTTAATGACAACTACGTTTAGCTTTTGTTTTAGTAACTTTACGTTAAAAATTATTACTCTGTTTATATGACAATTTACAATTTGATATCCTAAAATACCTATTTTATTTGGGTTGGAAGATACCTTGTTTATTAAATTGAAGTTTTTGAAATCAAGTTGAATTACCTCGCGCGTTCATAGTTTTTTGCATACATATAACATTCCTTTTGTAAAACAAATACTTTAGGTAATCTGCCTAATTTTGTAGTAAAGATAATCATAAAATTTCTGTTCTTTGGCATTGAGAATCTGCTACTAAATGAATAAATGAATGTGGTATTCACAGCAACCCGTGTATAAAGTTAGCAAGCCATTGAATGCTGCCTTCAAACATCATAAATCCGTAATAAAAAGCATTCAGCATTAAACAACAGTTACTTTTTTTAATAGATCATAATCATAATAATATACAACTTTTAAGGCAAACAAGCGTCTCGTATGAACAGAATGGTCGTATAATTTCACATAATTGAAGAGACGATCCATAGACCACAACAAAGTTACATCGTACTTTAATTACTCGCAGCTTTTACATATGAGCAAAACGCATCTCATCTAATTTTTCGACGCTAAGCGTTGAATGATACATAGAATAGCGTGCAATCTCCGTAAAAATTGTGATGCCACAGACCAAGGTACGAATATTTAAGAAGGCGTAGAAAAAACTCGTATGCTGAGACCAACCAAGCACGGTAATCAAAGCTGTAACTCCAATATTCAGTATAAATAGAAACTTCCATTTGTTAGGAGTCTTAGGATTAAACAGACCAACCTCTAACGGTAAAAAGTACATCACATATGCACAGTAGAAAAGACTCAACAGCTCCACTAACTTAAAAGCCCAATATTCAGGATACAAAAACAGCGGTACTATTAAAAGCAAGTAGAGGAACGAAAAGATAATAGAAAACATTCGATTATCCCGATTGTTAGTCAAACGTAGTTGTTCAACGAAAGCATCTTGATCTACGAAATAGATATGTTAGAGAGTACATTATGTTATTAAAAAGCATATACATAGAAACTCAAACTCCTATATTTAACCTTACAAAATTAGCATACCTTGTTCATTCAAGAAAACCGGCTCGAAATCATCATCATCATTGTTAGTAAAGCGAACAACCCTTTTTCGTAATTGTTCCATTATTCATCTTTTCTATTTGGGTAAATAGCCGACAAATTGTGTTTACTATATTTGCCCCAGGACTAGCAAGGTGGAACTAGGTAAAGACAAACGATACTGGTAGCGGTAACCAGTATAGTGCGTAGCAAAATCGAACACACTGCCCAAAATGAGATTCAAATAATCATATCAAGTAGAGTGTTCGAACACAAAGAGTAAAAAAGTCCTTCGTCTTTTACCTTAGGGATTTTCAATACTTTCTAGGCATATAAATTTCAACCAGGCCGTTTGTATTTCTATAGAATTGTTAGCGTTGATCGTTTTATAAGGAAAGATAACTCAGGCTGTTGATGTCAATAAACTTACTTCTCGCATATCCTGTCTTCTCTGTGGTTGCAGCGAATTCGATAAGCCTAATAGCGTTTTAGAAACAGCCTCAGTGGCTCCAATCATGGGCTGTAGAACAATTAATGGCACTTTTCTACCTACTGTTTGAGCAACACCACCAAGGGATTTATGGCTGCGGGTCTCTCGAGGAAGACCCATCAAAGTGGATTTGGCACCGAGTAATCCCTGTTTCAAACCAGAATAACCTTGTCTCAACCCTTGCTCTATTGTTTCAGGTTGTTCAGCGTAATAACTTCTGGCTCTGGACGCAGATGCAGAAGCATTGCTTCCTCTTTCTAAATAACTTTCGGCTTGACGAAGAAGAGAATGCGTACCGGTAGCACCTTGCGCATTTAAAGACAGAAAGTCGTTCACGTACTTTTCAGTAAATTTAATTATACCATGCCGGAAACTACCGACTGAATGGTTTCCTTGCAAGCCCCGAACTGGACTTACAAAAATGTCTTTAATGCCTCTTCCTACAGTAAACATTGTTCGAATCGGCACTACACCATTCAGAACTTTTGAGAGTTGATTGTTTCGGATATCTTGCAACCAAACGTTAAGAAGGGCATTAAGGAATTCTTCTGCACCAGAAAGTCCATAAATTTGTAATTGACGCAAGAAAACCTCCGAACCTTGCATAACAATCAAGCTGCCTAAATCAGGAAGCTTTCCGCTTCTCAATCCTACCTTATCAGCTGATTTGAATTTAAAATCGATAGTTACATGAGTAGCATTTATGCAGATGGATTGAAAAAACGGTAGATCAGGTTCGGTGTTTAACGTTTCAGAGGAACTAGGAGTTTGAAAAGTAAGAAAACGTATTAAAAAATCCAAAGTATCTTGGTCAATATACATTTTACAAGGCAGAACGCTAAATTCCAACCTCAATTCTCTGTTATTTAGTTCAGGTAACGGTCGCACAGTAACAATTTGAGCATTCATGTGCTGATTACGATTCTTGGAAGACGGAGATCTGGAATCTCGTCCAAAAAATTTATTCCAGGTTGAGGTTGATAGATGGTCATATATAATTAAGTCCTTCAGACCAATATCTAAATCGTTCAGTACTGCGTTAGGTTCATTACTGTCAGCATATACAGTAAAAGAGCCCTGTAAATCTTTAATTTCTATTCCAATCTTTTTGCTTTTTGACTTCCCCAAGCGTAAATGGTACGAAATAGATTTCGATAAATAATCAGCAAATTCATCAGAATCGATTGGTTCAGATACATGATTGATATTTAATCTTCCCACTTTCGAAAAAGACTTGATGACTATGCTTTGAAACAATAAGGTTTTCGCTTCAGGAGAAATTTTATCATTTTGACTAGAAGAATCGCATAGTTTTTCGATAGCTGAGCTGATAGTTGCTCGAGTAGCTTCCCAATCATAACCATCATGCAAATCCCAGTTCACGTTGATATCTTTAAATTTTACTTTTAAGAGATAATTTTTTCCTTCTACAGAAGATTCAAGCTTTGAAGTGCTTTGACTTAAGTAATAATCCTCAATAAGCTCTATACCCTTTTTTAAGGAGTCTCGGGAACTCGATTCATCTTGAAGTTCATCGGAAATATCGATAATTGATGACGAACCATCATCTATTACAAATTCCTCGGACGAAACAGATGCCAAATCACTGGCATGAGTGGAGTGTTCGTTTGAAGAAATATAATAATCGTCTACGATTTTAATTTCTTGCGAAGATATATCATTGTCAGAAGATACTAGCACCGTACTCTGTTCAGTAGGATTGGACTTGTAATCTATGCCACGATTTTCAAAAAAGTTGTAGTCAACTTCGGTCAAGGATTTTGCATAGTCTTCAATAGGGAGAGCCAAATAGCAATCCGATATTTCTTCATCTTCAGTTGATCCTAAATCAGACAAAACTTTAATCAACAACTCGGTGCTATCCGCACAAGATTGTACTTGTGCATCGAGGTTATCAACAGTTATCAAGGTAGAAAAAACCCCTTCCTCAGCATTGACAACTAATGACAATGTCAAATTTTTTAGCTGAGATATTTCAACATAACCCAAAGATTTAACAACAAATTCGATAGTATCTTTTATCGAGAGTCCAGGGAAATGGAGGGAAGAGTTAAGAATTTCACGTTTTAACACAGAAGTCTTTCCTTCCAAAACGCTTTGGTTCAATTTGTCAATAATGTATACTACCGTTTCAGCTGCCATGATACGAATGTTTAATGGATTTGAAGCGACAAGTGCATCAATTTCAACATCAAGTGACTTCAAATATAGTAATAACTTCGCCTCAAGCGTCCTAGGATTCAGACCTATTATTGACTCTCTAAGGTCCAACTTAATATTAAATGGAAAATCAGGAAATGCTAAGAATGGAACTTCAGGATCCTGAGGAAAGTAGGTTTTTAATAAATCCGAAATCCAAGGGCATGTAGGGTAGTGCTCATATCCAAGATCAGTTATTTTGACAAATATGGTATTATCATTAGATCCTGATGATCTTTTAAGGGCATAGCTAAAATCAGCATTTAATAAATACTTTTCATCATTTCTTAAGTTCCTTATAAAAGAAACGACTGGTAAAATTTCTAAAGACTCAGATAAGTATTCCGCAGAAACATTATAAAGTCGTAAACTCAATGAAATTAATTGTGCACCAGCCCAACACATGTAATGCTTAATTCGAATGCATTTGAGAGCAAAAGAGCTGCCATCATCATTTAATAAAGATAACGAGAATGTTCTGGTGCGGATTTTTAATACGTTTTTGTAATCTGAAGTCACCAACTTATTAGGTGTAACTGGAGTTACCAAAGAGGAAGCAATAGTTTCATATAAAGTTTTGAAAAGTCGAACGACCTCCTTGCTAATGAAAACATTAAAGTTATCGACTGCAAAATAAAAATGCTTTTCTGGATAGGAAAACTCGGTTGGCGCAGGCTGAAATACTGGATAGTAATGCTTTTCCTGCTGTATAGAAACTGCAAAATTGGAAGTCCCGGTAGTGTCATGAGTTTCAAATAAACTATTAGAAAGGTGAAAAGCAGTAGATGATGACACCTTGGTCCAATCAGAATTTTCACAATTGAATAACTCTGACTGGCATCCGATTTTTTTTACAAATATCAATACAGATGAAAGAGACCCTGTAGATTTTCTTGTAAATTGCAAGTGAGATACTCTCAAAGTAAGTTTGTATAATGATTGAGTTGAAAGTTCATTCAATATTTGAAGTTGAAGCTCATCAAAGAGTGCAATAATCTCAAAACTCGGTTGATTCATTTCCACCTCAAAGGGTTTGGGCGCCTCAAAGGTTTCTTGAATTGACCGTTTAAATGGATCTGAATTTGACAGGAAATTTTGCAGATTGGATATATCATTAGTAAACTCCACGAACGATTCTTGAAGTAATAAGGCCTTTCCAAGAGGTAAAGAAATTTCTCCCCCAGGAATGTGTATGAATAAGGACACTATTCGTTCAAGCTTTTTAAAAATCAGCGAGCATGGTGATTGCAGACTTTTACCAAAAGACACCAGTGTAACAGAATCCATAAAAATATCTAAATCAGAGAAAGTCATCGTTAGTTCATCAATATCATTATTGTCATTAAAGATTTGAATTTGATTAATTTTCATTTCAAAAACAGCTCCATTTGAGGGGATGGTATGTAGCAATTCATCAACATCATTATGCATAGAAAAATCCTGAGATTCGGGGAGTTTACAGTGGGTAAGGATTTGTACAGAAGATATGTGGATATCAAGTTGTAACATAGTAAGAGGCGGTTTATTTGAAGAAAATCCAGGGGTGGAAGGAGCAGGTAAAAAATACCCGTAGAGATATAACAGAAACGCAATGACTTGTGAGTTAATATTAAGAACACATGAAGGGACGTGAGACTCAATAACCAATAAGTTAGAGGACTCAATACTGAAAACAAGCCTAAATTCGCCAGAACATTGAAAAATTAACCAGCTAGTCCTTGTTTTTTTCTGAGTAACAGAATCGTGGACAGAGTAAAATGATTCTTCTTCTCTATTTGAGCTTATTATTGATGATTCATTTAGTGTGACCTGTGATGGCGATAGATCATTCTCAAAGCCCTCTACTATACTAGAAGAGGAATCCATCGATACAAATGACTCTTCAGATCGAGGAGGAGAAGATGATCCTGCGTTACTCTTGCTTATGGGCCGAACCATGGATACTGTTATGCCATTAATATTGAGTAATCGAGATGTAGAGTTACTTTTAACCGACGAAAAGCTCATAAAATCTAGTTTTGCTTCCAACCTAGTAGACATATTTGCAGTCCCTATGTAAACTAAAGCGTCTTGCATAAGGACAGAGGTAGATGCCAAACATTTTTGCAATATACTATCCAATAAATTATGTGAAGAGCCATCAATTTCAGATTCTAATCCCTCGTTGATCACCTCATCTTCAAAGTCTTGCGATGCTGTTTTATTCATATATTCAACAACATTATCCAATATATCAAGCTGTGATGGAGCATCCTCATATGTAGTTGAGCTTAAGGATTCATCAGGAGGTACTAGTTCAATTTCCAAACTTAAGCCATTGACTTCTAATTCAACGTTTAAATTTACAATATCAGTAACATTCAGTCTTAAAATTAATCTCCTCAACGTTCCTTTAGTAAAATTAATCATTGGAAGAGACACCACTGCATTCAGAAAGGAACAATTTAGCTGTAAATTGGACAACATTAGGACCCCTTTTGAAAAAAGGATGTCTATATCCTCAGGCTGCACATTTTCTAAAAGAATGGATCCAATAAGCTTTCTCAAGGCAAATGCTAATAGTCGACGTTGAACAGTCCTTGATAACGCCGCCGTCCAGAGCCAAGAGGAAGAATTTTTAAGCCATGAGGGTAACCTCATCATCCTCCTTTGCTTAATTGAATTTCGGGTTCAAATTTGTGTCTATCTCACACTTATTTGCCTCATTCAGATTTTGGTAGTGGGACGACAAATATGCGACGATAGCGTTGATGTACACGAAATAAAAACAATAATGCCAACATCTTGTGACAATCTAATGAATGGAAAATTTACTCATTGAAGACCAAACGTTAATGACAAGAAAAATTACTTAAGGCGAGTCGGTCACATGAATCAACTGTTCAATAAACATGTATAAACTGACTTTGAAACAGCACAAGATATAATGATACAAAAACAATTTAGAGCAACGCGGCTGTTTAATCTCGTATAATTTTTCTTTTGCATTAATTAAATGATGAAAAGCGACAACCGATTTTAAAACCTTTAATTTTGATAAGCCTTTATTATTTGTTTCTATATAGAAACTACAACTAATATGTTTTAGATTAACCTTTAGTCAGAATAAAATCATATAATTTGGTTTTAAGACTAACCAGTGAGGACTGCATCAAGGTGATGAATAATAAAGCCTGAACATACTAAGTGCTTGAAAATTAACCAAGATACAGGATTTTCGAAAAAAAAAACTGAAATGAAAAGTAACGATGAAAGCTTTTAAACGAATGGTATAGACTCGAGTACTTCATGGCAGAGAAGCAAACCCCTTTTGTGCCATAAGAATAAGAAACCAGCGGAAAGCTAATAATCATTAGTCAAAAAATTAATAAAATACAGGAATTTTTTAAATACATATAGCATTGGAATTTTGTATTCACAAAATAATAGTAAAGCTCCTTAAGTAATTTTAAACTT
Source organism: Schizosaccharomyces pombe (assembly GCF_000002945.2). Taxonomy (NCBI): domain Eukaryota; kingdom Fungi; phylum Ascomycota; class Schizosaccharomycetes; order Schizosaccharomycetales; family Schizosaccharomycetaceae; genus Schizosaccharomyces; species Schizosaccharomyces pombe. Next base: position 240,330 of record NC_003423.3, read on the forward strand.
AGCACAAAGATATGCAACTTGTTACCGCAAAACGTATCATTTATACATTCCTTAGCAGATAATTGCTCTTTGTTCTAACAAGACCTTTACGGCGACGATACCATTTGCGAATTTCGTCAACCCAGAGAACAGAACTGGTACAAGCTAACAATATTAGAACATCTTTAAGTCCAATAGCTTCAGTTTGAAAAATACGCTGAAAGGGGGAAGCATAAACTACCAAGGCTTGACCAATTAATGAGCCTCCGACTGCGATATTGAACATTCTATTAGAGAAAATACCAAGCTTGAAAACCGATTTTGTTTCGGAACGACATGCTAAAGCATTAAACATATCGAAGAAAACAAAACAAGTAAAAGTCATAGTAGTATCTCTAGCTGTTACATTGCCGTCTTGCATTTGTACTCTAAATACCACAATAGTGACAGTAACTATTATAAATGCACTGAGTAAAACACGTTGTAAAAGCTGAACTGATATAATAGGAGCATTCCTTGGACGAGGAGGTTTCATCATCACGTCTTCATCAACTGACTCTACTCCGAGACTTTGTGCAGGGGGTCCATCCATTAGAATATTGATCCAAAGAATTTGCATGGCATTGAGGGGATTTTGGAAGCCGAAAACAGACGAAATGGCGATTAATGAAAGAGCAGCCACACTCGTAGACAATTGGAAAGTAATGAAATTTTTAATGTTATTGAATATTCCCTTACCTTCCTCAACAGCACTCAAAATAGTCGCAAAAGAATCATCGGTAAGAATCATATCAGCCGCTTCTTTGGCAACATCCGTACCTTGTCGACCCATTGCTATACCAATGTCTGCAAGTTTGAGGGCAGGTGCATCGTTTACGCCATCACCAGTCATAGCCACAACATCACCAAGGCTTTGAAGGGCTTCAACAATTTTCATTTTATGTTGAGGTGTAGTTCTTGCAAAGACTACTACACGGGAAACGGCATCACGTAAAGAGGAAGAATCAAGATCATCTAACTGAGCTCCAGTCAGCGCATAGTTACGAATTGCTTCTTCGTCATTACTAGGAATAGCCATACCCAAACTTCTAGCGATGCTTATTGCAGTAACAACGCTATCACCTGTAATCATAATAACTCGAACCCCTCCAGTCATTAGATATTGTACACTTTCGCGGACTTGGGGTCGAGGGGGATCGTTGATGCCAAAAAGACCATGAAATACAAGTTTATTGGTATTTATACCACTGGCAACAGCTATAATTCTGAGTCCCGAAGCAGCCATTTCAAACTCGTTACGTTGAATGTTCTCCTTCATTTCCGCAGTAAGCTCGTGTTGAACACCATCCTGATCGCTAAAATATGCACAACTTGACAGCACTTGTTCAGTGGCTCCCTTCATGAAATTCATTTTGCTAGAGTTGTATTGGACAGCAACAGACATGTATTTGCGCTCACTGCTAAATGAAACCTCAGATATACGACTGTACGTTTCACGAGGATCCTTCAACCCGAATCGCTCAGAACATTCGATTAAAGCGACATCAACTGGAAATCCAGCCCAGGGACAAGTAGTGTCCAAAATAGAATCAGCTTTGTTATGAACTTTACTATTGTTGCATAAAGCAGCAGCTAGAAGTGCCTTTTCGATACCAACAGTGCGCCTAACACTTAGCTCTATATGTTCACTTTCTGGTAAGGAGAAAGCTGCTAACATTCCACATGTATAAATTTTAGTAACTGTCATATGGTTCATTGTTAGAGTACCAGTCTTGTCCGAACAAATAACGTTAACACTTCCCAAAGTTTCAACACTGGGTAACCGACGGATAATAGCCCTCTTCTTAGACATGCGTAACACGCCTAAAGCAAGGGTGACTGTTACGATAATTGGAAGACCTTCAGGAATAGCGGCGACAGCCAAACTAACTCCAATTGTAAGCATTTCTAACCAATTTTTACCTTGGAAAAAACCAACAAGCACAATGACGGCAATACCAATTAAAGAGATTAAAGAGAGTTGCTTGCCTAAGTCATCCATACTGTTCTGCAATGGCGTCTTTGGTTTTTCAGTTTGCTGCATAGTAAGGAAAACACGACCGAATTCCGTATCAGATCCAGTAGCGACAACTATTCCTCTCCCATGACCATGACGAACGAGGGTACCCATAAAAGCTATGTTATTTCTTTCAGTAAGAGATATGTTTGAAGATATAGCTTCGCTACTCTTCTTTCGTGGCGAGTTTTCCCCTGTTAGATTTGATTCATCAATTTCCAACTCGGTAGCTTCAACGATTCGCAGATCAGCAGGAACACGATCACCAATTTGTAAGATAACTAAATCTCCAGGAACCAATTTACTAGCAACAATATGCTCCGTTTTTCCGGACCGGATAACATTGCAATAATGAGGTACAAGGTTATTCAGCGCCTTTAAAGATTGCTCAGATCGATACTCTTGAACAAATCCAACAGTCACGACAATAACTATAGCTAAAGCGATGCTAATAGCATCATCTATATTACCCAATGTCACCGAAATTGCAGAACTTGCAAAAAGCAAAAGAATTAGGGGATCTTTAACAAATTGCTTAAGAAATTGAACCACCATGTTTTCTTCATCTTCTACCTTCAAATCATTATCTCCATGAACCTTGTTACGTCGCGTGATCTCCTGGAGACTAGAGAGGCCATTATACATGTCAGTTTCTAAATCCGCACAAGTTTGCTCAACACTGAATGCATCATATTGAACACTCATTATGGAACTGTTTCATACAAAAACAAAAACGAGAAAAAGTAGTAAAAGAAAGTTGGGGTAATGTAAAAATAAAAAATCTTGTAAACAAAAAAAAAAAAAAGACACTGCTATTCGATACTTTCTAAAACGCCAGTATAAAAGCAAGTATTTAAGATGTAAAGGATTCCTAAATGCTCAGCACAAAGAATATACTTTCCAATGTTGAAAATTAAGAGATAGATGAATTTACCAACAATTAATCTAGACAATGAACAATATCCACTTATCACTCATAAAATCCAAAGAAATGTTGAAAGGAACCCGTGAGAAATAAAAAAAGAATTTATAAACTGTCCAAGCTCACTGTTAGAACGTTTCAAAAGAAAGTCCTAGAAAATCGGACTTATGAACCTAGCACGTCTCTGGTTAAATACCAACAGACCCAGCATACAAAAACGCAAATCCTGGCTTAGAACTTTGAACAACACTTGTTTATATTCTCAAAGAATAAAGCAGTACTTTTGTTTCGACCTTTTAGACTGGTAAGCTTAGACCAACGAAGGTGATCGTCTGGATGACAAGTTGGGAAAGGTTAGCTTGAGTAAAGATGGAGGCTTAGCAGATACTTCTGAGTCAAGCTATTACAACTCCAAAATGTAAAAGAAGTATAATCAATTCAGAGAATAGTTTTAAAAAAATTGAATACTCCCGTAGATGATTTTTTGGTAACCAATACATATCTGAAATTTTTTCATGTTAATGAATTTTCTGATTTTTTGAAAAGCAGGTCAATTGAGTTTCATCATTACTAAAAATGTTTAAAACCTGTTTCAAAGAATTATTTTCTTAAAAAAAAAAAAAAATATTACATTCAGAAGAAAGCAGGGCTAAGAAATAAAACAGTGGCGTAACATTATAAAGCTTTATACTAATATAATTCGGAATCCCTCTTTTCCTTGATAATTTGTTTCATCTTCCTTGGTATGATGAATAAATACGAAGCATTGAAGACATAATTTCATAAACGGTCATGAACCTAGGAAATTGGTCCTACCCATGACAAGATATAAGCCTTGTAAATTTAATGGTAAATTTGAATTTGAAAAATCCATTCATATTAAGAATAAACATACTGGTTTCCATTTTTAAAGCGGTTACACTTGACTAGAAGCGTAAAAGGCTTGATGAACAACTATTGATATGGCAGCTAGAAAACAATATTATTATCATTGTCTAGCTGACTTATATCACAATTTGGGGAGGTAAGCAATTTGAAAGATAAAAAAGTATCCAAATTATTAGACTCAAAAAGATAGCATTTCAACGAAAAATCATTATTTATTTAGTAGTTTGAACAGGTAAATACAAAACCTTCGAAGGTGAATTGAAAAAAATTGAAAATAATAAACCAAATTTCCTTTGTAAAAAACTTAACAAATCTGCTCAACAATATAACTCTATCCATCAGATTTTCATTAAACAAGTTTAAAGTCAATTTGCTACTTTCGTTAACATAAAACTTCCAAGTATATTATTTTTTAAGAAAATAAAAGTTTCGCTTTTTAAGAATAATACATCTCCAAGCTCATTCCATCGTGTATTTCATAGTCGGCTAATGTGATGTTATCCTTAAAGACGCTGTGCCATTTTTTTAAGACGATCCTTCTATTTTTTTGTTAACATTTTTTTAACAAATGATGAATTTAATCCTTACCTTGGATCTGTACCGGTCTGAGCTGCAACAAGTTTTTTAAAATCTCCAACTGTGTCATCAGGCATACATTTTACGCGTACTTTTTTCCCTAGACGATCGTTACTAAAATTTAGTTAGAGCTTTATGTTTTCCAATTTCAATGCTCCCAGAAAGTAAAATAAGTCAAACATACCATAAAACTTCGATCATATTGAATGCAAAAGTAATGGAGAGTTTAGTTACCAGTTTGTCTTCATTAAATGTTATTTAACTTTAGTCTCGTTAATAATCGTTAACGTCAGGAAAGTGCGTTAGTTTTCCTGCCGGTGAATTTTATAAGAATGAATTCAGTAGTGCATGTTATTGTTTTATGTGTTTCATTGTATAGAATCCACTATAAATCCATTTAATCTATACTCGTTGAGTACCTTTGTGAAGTATCAATTGCATCAGCAACATAATTTGATGCGAGCGTATGAATGGCCCCTTATAAGTATTCTGAGTATTTGTGATTTTTTATTTGAAATTCAAATTATCAATATTTCAATTAATTCCTTTTAATCGAATGTGTCCTATATTAGATTTCAGCCATTTTAGATGTTTACTAAATAGCGACTAATAATAACCTATTGTAAGATTGCCTTCTTTCGCACTATACATAAATAAAGAACTTTAGAGTACTTACGAAAGGCGTTCGCTCCGGTTTGCTGGGTCTTACTAATTCCTATTAGGTATGAGCCTTGCTCATAAGATTTGCATTCTTCTTCCAACTACTAAAACACTTGACAATTGTCAAGGTTTCTACGAACAAAAGAATTGTAACCTTAGCAAGGTGACTAATTATTGCTGAAAAACTTTGAATCTTTGTTTTCAGACTCAATTCAAGCTAATTGGCCAATTTTTTAATTATATTGACTTTCTTAGTACCTTTGCAAATACTGTTGGATTGCTTTGATTCAATTTTTTTGTTGCTATAATGTCTTTTGTTGACTTGGAGCAAGGAAGACATAAGATCGAGCAAAATGGTGACTTTCCAGCCTTAGCGAGCAGTATTGCTCAGGAAATTCATGCTCTACGAGGAAACACAGCAGCAATTCATAGATATTTGGTAAACAACCTTACGAAAAACTTACATGAGGTTTTAGAGCAATCCCGTGAACTATCTCAAAAGGTTCGTTCAGACTTGGTAAGGCTTGCCAACATCAAAGATACAAAATATGGAGAAGAAGCGTCGTCCTTCGCCTTATCAAAGCTTACCCGAGATTTTAATACGGTATTGGCTGAGCTTCAAAGAGTACAACAGAAATGCGCTCAACAAGAGTCTGATTCTGTAGCCGCAGCACAAGCTGCACTTAATCAAGACGTCGGACAACATTTTATTGAAGAGGAAGAGCGTAATGTGTCTCTATCAAATAATTCTTCTGGTCAACGACAGCCGTTGACTGAGTCAAAGATTTCAAATTCCCAACTAGAATATCAGCAAAGGCTTATTAATGAACGACAAGGTGAAATCGAAAATTTGACTCAAGGAATAAATGAACTCAATGAAATCTTTCGTAAGTATCAGCTAGTTGACATTTTTTTTTTTTCTGTTTACGTGATGGAGTTAGGAGTAATGCTAAATACTTGACCTAAAATATTTTCGCTTTTATAAATTTAAAGTTTTACTAACAATTTTCTTTTTAGGCGATCTAAGCACCATTATTAATGAACAGGGTGAACTAGTTACCAACATTGAATACAACGTCGGAAACACATCGACAAACACGAAAAATGCTTCAAGGCAGTTGCAGATTGCCAACGAGCATTCAAGAAAGGCTAGAAAAAGAAGCTTTTGCTTTCTTGTAATTCTAGTTGTTATACTGGGGGTAATATTAACAGCTTTAATAATGGGCTAGAAATCTTTTGCTATGTTTTCCTCATTCAGGTCCCAAAATGCAAATCTTTATAATTTAAATTCGATAAGAAGAAATCTTACAAAACATTTTCGGAATCGTGTGTTAGTATCGTTATACGTGAGTTGCTCTTCACGTGTTTGGTCATTACCGTATGTTCATGCATTCAAGATAGCGTATTCTATTCAATTCCTTGATACAGATTATTTCTTTACTTGATTTATTTTAATGACCTAGAGGAAGTCCTCCAATATCAGTTAATCCATTTTAGCTATAGACGAAGTCAAATCTCTCGCTTTGCCTGCAATTGTTTATATTGCATTCTTACTTATTGTATTTTTTTGCAACTTCATTGGGCTAGTTATACTTTGATTTTTAATTAATGATACTTGTTTATGTTAATATATACTTATGTCTCATAGTTTGGATGATTGCTTGTTCTGTTTTTTTAATTATAATTTAAACCGCCTAATACAATCTAATAACCTAAGACTTTTATAGTTTTGACACTTGTAATGTTAATTAAAGCAAGCATCAAGTTTCGATCAATTTGAGTTTCGCATAGTGAATGTCCATTCCAAATCGTCCTTTTACCAATTTCCTCAATTTCAGGAAATTTCAGTTATGGATACAAAAACAACACCTTTAATCCATGCTAAACTCGATGAAAAAATAATATCTAGTTATAACGATGCTAACGGTCTTGACATTGATGATTTATGGGATATATATAATGAAAAAACACGGCGAATGATTCACATAGTAAGTATTCGATTTTCTATTAATATTATTTTTATTAATAATGTTCTTAGATATCACAAAGGTATAAGCCTAAAAAACAATCTCCATTTCCTGTAATTGCCGATGAAAATGTGCGTATTTTCCCACCGTTGCATAAAACGATAGATTGGGCAAAGAAGAGGAATGTTGAAGAGCAAAATTTAATTGAACAAAGTATAACTGAATCTCAAAGAATTTTTTCAGAGAAACAAAGGTTAGAACAGGAACGATTTAATCGTGAATTGTTGGAAAAAAAGCGTATCGAAGCAGAACGCCAAAGACTGAAAGATGAAGAGGAGAGAAGAAAAAAAGAATTGATGGAAAAGGAAAAAAAAGAAAAAGAAAGAATCAGGCTGATAGAAGAGCAAAAACACAAGGAGAATGAACAAAGGCGATTAAAGCAGGAGCAAATTGACGCTAAAAGGAAAGAAGAAGAAGCTCGGGAAAAGAGAATGAAGGAAACATTTAAAGACGATCCTGAAGAGGACTCAAATATGGCTTGGTCCATCATTCATAAGATTAAGACTGAAGTAGTAGCCCCGATTTCTGAGAAAAAAGAGCTCAAAAACTATTGCTTTACTCAAAAACGGAAAATTACACCACGTTTAGGTCAAATTACTAAAAGCAATTCTCAAATCATGAAGATTACACAGCTACTGCAACAGACATTCCAAGAGGCCAGAAATACGGATCCCTTGGTCTATAAATGGGTTTTGAATTTTTTCTGCAAATCTGTGGTGAAGCAAGCAGAAGCAGAAGTTGCTGTAAACCCAATTAGCGCTTATCCTTTGGCAAAAGTTTGCCTTTTATTACAAACACAAAACGCCGACCTTAAAGATCTTCTTTTTGCTCGCCTACAGAAGAACTGTCCTTGGGTTATACCGTTTTGGTATGATCACGGTACGGAGAATGGTAAAAAGAAAATGGGATTTAAAAAGCTATCTGATGGCCATTGGGAACAAAATACTACATACAACGAGCGACAGTGCGGAATTTTTGCAGTTTACGCTGCTATACTTTCTTTAGACGATAGCTTAGCTCCCGAGAGCTGGAGAACATTTTCTCGATTGCTGAATCTTCCATCCCCTTCACAATTAATGAAATCGGACTTGGAACTAGGGCAAACTCTTTGCTCTATCGTCTCAACGTATCTTGATATTGCTGGTCAATCTCTATTACGAATATATGGAAGACAAGCAAAAAAACTTATTGTTTGTTCTTTTAGTGAAGCTTATCTAGGAGCGAACGGAGGTGGTAGTCAGTATGGTCGTCTTCGAATTGTTGGAGAAGACTGGATGAAGGGTCAAGGAGGGCTCAAATTCTCCTTTGAGCCTTAAATTTTTTTGATGGGTTTTCAACCTATTTACTTTTGATTTATAATATACTTACGGTAGAAATTATAGTCGTTAGGATGTGTACTAGATAATTGTTTCAATTTAATTCAACCATTACGATTTAAATGATCCTGGCTTTGATGTCAGTTTCGCTGATTAATACCATATTTACTTTTGCATTAAATAAAGATAATTTGACTCAAGAAATGCATTTTCGCTACAGACACTGCTATTCAAAATTTGTTATATCATGTTACCTTGATGTGACTTAAAGTGGATTTTTTCACCTACTCAACTTTGAGCCTTTACAAATATCTAGCTTGTTCCATAGTTGTCATGGACGAGAAGAAGGGCCATTATGCAAAACATTCTGGGCCAAAAGCTGAAAAAAAGAAGCTCAAAAAGGTGTCCGATGGTAGTGCTTCAAACAATCCTAAGGTATGTTGAGAACTTTTGTAAATAATCAAATTGGCTAATAAGAATAGGCATTTGCGGTAGCATCTGCAGGGCGCATGGCTAGGCAAGCTATGCGTACGGCGGATATTTCACAAAAGAAGCTTCACGTGCCAATGGTGGATCGCACACCGGATGAAGCTCCGCCACCAGTGATTGTTGCCGTTATGGGGCCTCCTGGCACTGGAAAATCTACTTTGATAAAATCTTTAGTACGTAGATATTCTAAATACACTATTTCTCAGATTACTGGGCCGATTACGGTGGTTGCAGGAAAGAAGAGAAGAATCACGTTTTTGGAGTGTCCTAACGATCTCAGCTCTATGATTGACGTAGCCAAGATTGCAGACCTTGTTCTCCTTTTAATTGACGCGAATTTTGGATTCGAAATGGAAACTATGGAGTTTTTGAACATATTAGCACCGCATGGTATGCCTCGCATCATGGGTGTATTAACACATCTCGATTTATTTAAGAAGACTTCTACATTGCGAGAGGCTAAAAAACGTTTGAAACACAGATTTTGGACTGAACTCTATCAAGGTGCTAAATTGTTCTACTTGTCCGGCGTTTTGAACGGACGATATCCTGATAGGGAAATCCTCAATTTATCTCGATTCATAAGTGTCATGAAATTTAGGCCTTTGCGATGGCGCAACCAACATCCCTATTTACTAGCTGATCGTATGGAAGACCTTACTTTGCCTGTTGACATTGAACAAAATCCGAAAGTTGGGCGGAAAATCACGTTATATGGTTATTTGCATGGCACAAATCTTCCTAAGCACGATGCCTCTGTACATATCCCTGGTGTTGGTGATTTTGTAACGTCTGATGTTTCTTCCCTAGAAGATCCTTGCCCGCCTCCCGATGCCGACAAAGTCCGTCGCCGGCGACTATCAGAAAAACAAAAATTAATCTATGGCCCTATGGCCGATATTGGTGGTATTTTGTTTGACAAAGATAGGGTTTACATTGAGGTACCAACTTCAAATTTTTCTAAAGATGAAAATTCTGAAGCTGGCTTTGGAGAGCGTATGGTTATGCAACTTCAAGAAGCCCAACAGCCTCTGGGAGTCGATGGTAATAGTGGATTACAACTTTTTAGCAATTCAGATGCTATTGATACGGTCGATAGAGAATCAAGTGAAATTGATAATGTTGGCCGTAAAACCCGTCGCCAACCAACTGGACTTATTAATCAAGAACTAATTAAGGAAGATGAAGGGGCATTTGATGATTCTGATGTTAATTCTGCTGATGAAAACGAAGACGTCGACTTTACAGGAAAAATTGGTGCTATAAATAACGAGGATGAAAGTGACAACGAAGAAGTTGCATTTGCTGATAGTGATTCCGATTTAGGAGGTCAATTTGATGATGAAGATTCTAATTTAAGATGGAAAGAAGGACTTGCTTCTAAAGCTGCTTTGGCATACTCTCAATCTGGTAAAAGGAGAAGAAATATTCAAAAAATTTTTTACGATGAATCCCTTTCCCCTAAAGACGCGTATGCTGAATATAAAGGTGAATCTGCAAAATCTAGCGAAAGCGATTTGGTTGTTTCAGACGACGAGGAAGACTTTTTTAAAGTGTCAAAGGTAGCAAATGAATCTATATCTTCGAATCATGAGAAGCTTATGGAATCGGAATCTGACCGTCTCTCGAAAAAATGGGAGAATCCACAGCTGTTAGCACAACTGAAGTCGAGGTTTATAACCGGTAGTCTCCTTGATTCTATAGAGGGACAGGAAGAGGTTTCTCAAGATGATGAAGAAGGTGATTTTGAGGATCTTGAAGATGAAGAAAATTCTAGCGATAATGAAATGGAGGAATCATCAGGCTCTTCTGTAACTGCTGAAAATGAGGAATCTGCTGATGAAGTCGATTTTCAAACAGAACGTGAAGAAAATGCTCGTAAAAAGGAGGAGCTACGTCTTCGTTTTGAAGAGGAAGATCGTGGAGATCCAGAAAAGAAAGACGTTGACTGGTATACGGAAGAAAAGGAAAAAATTGCACGTCAGCTTGTTATAAATCGAGAAGCTTTTGAGGATATGGATCCTGAAAGTCGAGCTGAAATCGAAGGCTATAGAGCAGGCACTTATGTACGTATCGTAATAAACGACGTTCCGTTTGAATTTGTTGAGCACTTTGATTCTCGCTATCCCGTAGTTGTTGGTGGATTACTACCTAATGAGCAACGGTATGGATTAGTTCAAGTTCGTATTAAGCGTCACCGTTGGCACAAAAAAATACTTAAAACGAATGATCCTCTGATTTTTAGTATGGGTTGGAGAAGATTTCAGTCGATACCTGTATATTCAATTAGTGACTCGCGTACTCGAAATAGGATGTTGAAATATACTCCAGAACACATGCATTGTTTCGGTACCTTTTATGGACCCTTCGTCGCTCCCAACAGCGGTTTTTGTGCGGTCCAATCTGTAGCCAATTCGTTCGCAAAGGCGGGTAGCTTCCGAATTGCAGCTACGGGCTCAGTATTGAATATCGATCAATCGACCGATATTGTTAAAAAATTAAAATTGACTGGTGTTCCCTACAAAATATTTAAAAACACAGCATTTATTAAGAAAATGTTTAGTAGTCCTTTAGAAGTTGCAAAATTTGAAGGTGCCAATATCAGGACTGTTTCAGGGATTCGAGGTCAGGTTAAAAAGGCAGTTGATCAGGAACATGGACATTTCCGTGCTACATTTGAAGACAAAATTTTAATGAGTGACATTGTATTTTTGCGGGCATGGTATCCGGTACAAGTGCGAAAATTCTGTACAATGGTCACCAATTTACTTGAGACGGATAAAACGGAATGGAACGGTATGCGGTTAACAGGAGAAGTTCGGCATGAATTGGGATTGAAAACTCCTTTACGACCCAATTCTCAGTACCAGGAGATTGTTCGACCCTCTCGACATTTTAATCCTCTCAAAGTGCCTGCCTCGCTTCAAGCTCAGCTTCCATTTAATTCTCGTCAAAAAGCCTTACGTCCTAGAAGCAAACCGACGTACATGCAAAAACGTACAGTTTTGTTGAATGCAGAAGAACGGAAGGTAAGGGATTTGCTTCAAAAAGTAATGACTTTGCACACGGACAAGGAAGCGAAACGTAAAGCAAAGAAAGCAGCAGAACATGAGCGGTATCATAAAAGGATGCAAAAAGAGGAGCAAGCATATATTGAGAAGAAGCGGGAAGAAAAAGCTGAATGGTTTGCTCAACATGGGAAGAGATTGAGACAGGATGGTAATTCTTCTGGTTCAGGGAAAAGATCAAAAAATTAGATTTTTAAAAATGCGTATTCTTTCTGTTTTATTGAGTTTGTACTGGTGCGTCATAGACGAACTTTTACAACTACATATACATTTTGGGAATTTAATGGGTTTAATATTTTATAAATAAAATGTGTTTATTATTTTCTGTGTACAGTTTGCATTTGAGCTTTGTCTCTCTTGTGAATGATTTGTATCAACTATAAGGTCATGTAACCAAATAATTGGGAGAATATATCTATGTTTCTGAATGCAATTTTTTTGGTCTATTTGCAACTTCTCATCGACGAAAACGGTGTTTACAAAAAGACAAAGGTACCAAGTAAATTGCATATAACCGACATCAGTATATTCATGTAACTTTGGCTGATAATCTTATGTTTTTATTGTTTGTATGGTAGAGTGTTTTGTTACTTGATAATTCTGGTGTTCTGCCTGTTGCTTTTTTCAATCGTTTGTACGGGCAGGCGCGACTTTCGACTTACCAACACATCGTTCAACGCGTCTTGTTTCAATTGAAACAATTATATGCTATACGGAGGATTATTTGATTGCAATTGGATATTATAAAAGGAATTTATCGAAAGGAGAATTCGAATAGGCTAATAACTCGTCATTTTTATATACCTGCATACAGACGAACTCAACAAATATTAATTCATGGCAGGCGGCCACAAGAAAAATGAAGCTACAAGGCAGACTGATGAAGTTATTCAACAAAAATACGATGAATCATTAAGCAAGGTATGTCAATTACGCAAACACAATTAGGTAACATCTCGACGATACAAATAGAATCGTCGATGAATAATTTTGGTTTAGCATAAAAATCGTTGCGAATTGTCATTAACTTTTGAATACAAGTTATCAAACAAACTTAGGGCTCGTTTGAAGGCAGCGTTTTTTAAGGTCGATCATGGATGGGAAGATCAGACATTAGATCAAGTGGAAACGCTTGTTCGTAAGGAAAATCACGTTCATCGTAGATCACGCTCGATCAATGACTTGGACTCTTCTAAGCTAAGAAGGCCGCATCACCCCAACTCAATTATGGGATCGAATACAGGCAAGCTGCGTGCAAGTTCATTTACGCGATTGGTGAGCCCAAGAGAGGGCTTCGCTCAGCTTCCTTATAAGAAGCCTGTATCTCCTTACTCATCTTCTAGTGCTGTTTCTTCTACGTCCTCGTCTTTTGATAGAACTAGTCCTCCTTGGTTGAACTACGTTGAGCCTCATACTGAGCTACCCAGACTGCCATTTGAACTTAGCCATGCCTCCACTGCTTCAGCTAAATCTCCACTGTTCGGAATGAATTACCATATTTCACGCCCTGAAGAAACCGATGAGTCTCTTCGCCTTGGCACTGCAAACCTCAGTAGAATTCGCAAGTCCACGAGTCTTCCTTTTCCAACGGCTTATCCCCTATCGGCAGATGATTGCAAGGCAGCTGAAGTTATGCTTACGTTGGTGAATTCTATGCCTTCGAAAAAACCATAACATCCTTCATTTTAGATGGTATACGAGCATTAAGATATAAAATTACATAATTATTTCATGAGAGTTAATCTATAATTTGGATGAATAGATTGATTGTTCACATCCTGCTGAAGAATTTTTGGAAAAATCTCGTTTGAGAAGTTTTGTTATTTCTTGCTATCCGTCTCCAGTCCTATGGTTGATGAGCTATTAACCCTCTATATGTTTAAATGCTTGATATGTACAAGCCAAATTGTGATAATGCTTAATGATGTTTATGACAAAGGGTGAATGTTTCCGGGCGTACAACAGTCTTAAAGATCATAGAAACATTATTTACCATGTATTTATTAACGTTCTTCCTACATCTTGATCCTTATGATTTGAAATGATTATTATATAAGATAATGGAAATTCGCGAACTCGCAAAATTATGCATTCATTTCGAAGTATGGCTCGAGACAAAGCTATTTTTAAGTTTCTAAGAAAATAAAATAAATAAATAAATAAAAATAAGACCCTCCCATGAGCCTCATTACAAACTCTATTTTTTCTCAATCTCCATACGTTCAGGATCAATCTTCTATTTAAAGCCTTACTAAACGTCTTAATTACTTACATTTTTATTCTTTACCAAACAAACTCCTTTGTTAGCATGGTTGAGATTATATTCTCTCATTGCTCCTCTATACTTATGTCTTAGAAGTACCAGCAACAGTTTTGACGACCAAAACTACCTATATCGAGTGAGCCGCGCTTCAAAAAGTGTTTCGACAGTTTTATGAGGGAGTTGTTTAATAGGAGATTTTTTTATTAATTTATTAATTGATTGACCTTTTTAAGGGCGATAGAAAACGAATGCTGGCCTCTAATTCTGATGGTGCATCTACTTCTGTAAAACCATCCGATGATGCTGTAAACACGGTAACTCCATGGTCTATTCTTTTGACAAACAATAAACCAATGTCTGGAAGTGAAAATACATTAAATAACGAATCCCATGAAATGTCGCAAATCTTGAAAAAATCTGGATTATGCTATGATCCTCGAATGAGATTCCATGCCACTCTAAGTGAAGTGGATGACCATCCTGAAGATCCAAGACGCGTCCTTCGTGTTTTTGAAGCTATAAAGAAGGCCGGTTATGTATCTAATGTGCCGAGTCCGTCAGATGTATTTTTACGGATTCCGGCTAGAGAAGCTACTTTAGAAGAGTTATTACAAGTTCATTCACAGGAAATGTATGATAGGGTTACTAATACCGAAAAAATGTCTCATGAGGATTTGGCCAATCTCGAAAAAATCAGTGATTCTCTATACTATAATAACGAAAGTGCGTTTTGTGCTCGATTGGCTTGTGGTAGCGCAATTGAAACATGTACGGCTGTCGTAACTGGTCAAGTAAAAAATGCCTTCGCAGTTGTTCGCCCTCCTGGCCATCATGCAGAACCCCATAAACCTGGTGGCTTTTGTTTATTCAACAATGTTTCTGTAACCGCAAGGAGTATGCTACAACGCTTTCCGGATAAAATAAAAAGAGTATTGATTGTCGACTGGGATATACACCATGGAAATGGTACGCAAATGGCTTTTTATGACGATCCAAATGTTCTATACGTTTCTTTGCATCGATATGAAAATGGTCGTTTCTATCCTGGCACCAATTATGGGTGTGCAGAAAATTGTGGAGAGGGCCCGGGATTGGGTAGAACTGTAAATATTCCTTGGAGTTGTGCTGGCATGGGAGATGGTGATTATATATACGCTTTTCAGCGCGTCGTAATGCCTGTTGCTTATGAATTTGATCCAGATTTAGTTATTGTAAGTTGCGGCTTTGATGCTGCTGCAGGAGATCACATTGGTCAATTCTTGTTAACTCCAGCTGCCTATGCTCATATGACACAAATGTTAATGGGATTAGCAGATGGGAAAGTTTTTATCTCCCTTGAGGGAGGTTATAATTTGGATTCTATAAGCACATCAGCCTTAGCTGTAGCCCAAAGTTTGTTGGGAATTCCTCCTGGACGATTGCATACAACATATGCATGTCCACAGGCCGTTGCTACCATCAACCATGTAACCAAAATACAATCCCAATACTGGAGATGTATGAGGCCGAAACACTTCGACGCAAATCCTAAGGATGCCCATGTAGATCGATTACATGATGTTATTCGAACTTATCAAGCTAAAAAACTTTTCGAAGACTGGAAAATTACCAATATGCCAATACTAAGGGATTCCGTTTCCAATGTATTCAACAATCAAGTACTGTGCTCTAGCAATTTCTTTCAAAAAGATAACCTTCTCGTTATTGTCCATGAATCTCCTAGAGTCCTGGGTAATGGAACTAGTGAAACGAACGTTTTGAATTTAAATGATTCGCTTTTAGTAGATCCCGTGAGCCTTTATGTTGAATGGGCTATGCAACAGGACTGGGGGCTTATCGACATAAATATACCTGAAGTGGTTACGGACGGTGAAAATGCACCGGTTGACATTCTTTCTGAAGTGAAAGAACTTTGTCTTTATGTATGGGATAATTATGTTGAGTTGTCGATTTCAAAAAATATTTTTTTCATCGGTGGAGGCAAAGCGGTACATGGATTGGTTAATTTGGCATCTTCCAGGAATGTGTCAGACAGAGTTAAGTGTATGGTGAATTTCCTTGGCACTGAACCTTTGGTGGGTCTTAAAACGGCATCAGAGGAAGATCTTCCAACGTGGTATTATCGTCATTCACTCGTGTTTGTGAGTTCTAGTAATGAGTGCTGGAAAAAGGCAAAGCGTGCTAAAAGAAGATATGGACGACTTATGCAAAGTGAACATACTGAAACTTCGGACATGATGGAGCAACACTATCGAGCGGTTACTCAATACTTGCTGCATTTGCTTCAAAAGGCCCGACCAACTTCTCAGTAACATTCGTTATTGACTTATGATTTTTTCATGGTTTTCTATTCTTTTAATTGTCACACATTTAACCTCCTTAAGTTATCTACGTTAAAATTTATAACGGACATTCATGATTTGCCAAACCCGCTGAATGATTCGTACTCAATCTGCTAAGCTGCTTTGTCTCTTTTACTTATACTTTAATTCGAGCTCATTATTCTCAAGGTTGGTGGATTTTGACTTTATTTTCCAGTAGAATGTATACACAAATGGTTTATTGTTATTGCTGGCTTCATTTTATTCATGTTCAATATAATTAAATAAATAAGGTTATAATATTGTTTTATAAAATAAAGCTCCTCAAATCCGTGATATTATTTTAGTTCAAACAACTATTGTTGATTTTTGTCGTAATTTTGCTTAAAAGCATTTCTCTAAAGCTGAGGGAAATCCCTCATCCATTTTTTGTACCGCAAAAGGATAATATTATAGTATGTTGTTTAAATTGTAAAATTAGATTCATAGTACAAACAGCATTTAAATTGTTTTCTTATTCTCCAATATTAATAACTATATCACACAAAAAAATTGATTTGGTTGTATGGTGTAATGGTTAGCACGTGAGATTCTGATTCTCGAGACCTGGGTTCGATTCCCAGTACGACCTTCATGAATGATGGATGATTCTGTGATGTTCAACTTTTTTAACTAATCCAAATTGCATGAATGATAACCGGTCAACAGTAATTGTAAATGTAGCAACTTTACTATTAAGGAAGGCTGGCTTTTTTTTTTTTTAATAAAACGACTTGATCCTATATTATATATAGCACTAAACATTTGCGCAATAACTCACAAGTCAAGGTGTTAGCAACTGGTAGAAATCTTGTAATCTCCCTTGCCTAGAAGATTACTCTCTTGTCGTAGCACAACTGCATTTTATTTGAAGCTGCTCAATACCATCTTACTTTGGTTATTACAGACAAGTAATTACCCAAAGTATCATTTGAATCTAATTTTAGCAAAAATGTAAAAAGGAACGGTTATAAAGGTCGTACTGGGAATCGAACCCAGGTCTCGAGAATCAAAATCTCACGTGCTAACCATTACACCATACAACCGTTCGAATGCTAGGTAAATTTTGTTATTATTATACTATTATATAATATGATCTCTATATCAACTATTGACATTTCACATGCATGGAATTATATTTAAACAACCCAATTGTGAAGTGAATTAAATGCTGCCTATATTTTTGTGCTGTTTCAAACTTCAAGCTGTCTTTTATTCCTTTAAAAATTCAATTGAAAATATGCCTCTAATATTTTAAATATAATAAAAATAATTAATTGCGAGTATATTCAATTCAAGCAGGTTCAAAGGCAAGTGTATAATGCTATTATTTTATGAATGTATTCAATGAATTAAACGTAATATTGTATGTAGAACTCGTAAATGTGCCATAGATGGAACTTTGTAGTTGAATTTGTGTCTTGCTTTATTTAAATTATTTTCTCCTTGTACGACTTTATAGCAATAAGCAAAAGTAACTATTATTTTTTATAAATTACTATTTTCACAGACAGTATAGTGAAAAAGTGATTGAAATAGAAACAACACTTAAATAAATTATGGAATAAAAATAATTAATATAAGTATAAAAACAATGTGTTGAATTGCTTGTAGTAGGACCATCTAGTTTGTGTATGTTGAAGGTGAGTGACTTAAATTACAAATAAAATAAATTTGAAACCTACTTTGTTTAAAGTAGATTCAATTAAATATTTAGAATCCAGTATATCCATATTCTCGTCATCTTAATTAACATAGGTATCTGAAATATACGACCTGGAGTAATGCTCAAAGTTAAATGTTCCTTAATACTTTATATTTACTCACAATCCAATGCTTACATTTAAAAGCAAGCAGAAAAATGATAAATAAAGCCAAAAAGAAAGCTGAGTAGTAGTTTAGGAACGAAAAAACAGGTCGTACTGGGAATCGAACCCAGGTCTCGAGAATCAGAATCTCACGTGCTAACCATTACACCATACAACCCTTATTAAACGCCTGAAGAAAATAAGAGTATATATATTACATAGTGTATCATTTTATCAAATATATCGAAGTAGTTGAATTTGCATAAAATATTCCTTTAGCTGAGGATTTCAAGATTCAGTGTTTGTAAACGTAAATCTAACCAGTCAAGTGTTTTCCATTGCTATAAAATACCTCAAACGTATACAAAATGTACCTTGAAAATGTTGGTAGTTAATTTTAAAGAATTTTGGATTAAAAAAGACTTTTTTTACAAATGATATATTATGTTGATAAATTGCAATCCTGAAGCTGGCAGATATGACCTTAACAGCTTTACTATTGTTATCTACGCGCATGACGGATTTAGCTGAAGCAAAAAAAATAAAAAAAATTATCTCTATTATTCTAACCGACAACTCAGTAGTCTTATTTTGTTATTAGCATTCGTATGGAAAAGCAAGGTACTTCCACTTCCCACGAAGTGCAGCACCAATATACATGCTGTTCAAATTCGTACAATTTTTTACTAACATGCAACTAAAGTTTATACACCATCCTACAAAAAATTGCTACCCTTACAAATTTACTACTAATTACAGAAAATAAATAGGACGTGAACGTAATTACACCTCTATTAACAAATGTAAAGATGCTCAATAGATTGGTCATGATTTTTTAGACCTCAACCATCTCACGGAGACGACGAATGGTGGAGCGAGCACTAGTAGCAGCAGCAGTGGTGACAGTCCATGCACCTCCAGCCAAAACCTTTTTGCAGCCCTTACCGTTGCAGCACCAGATGCCTATTTCATAGTTAGTAAATCGCTCTTTATCGTACGACTTGCATGATACTGGAGGCATATTATGCGTGCCAAACCAAAGTATCAGCTAAACAATACTTACCAGCAGCAGTACGCTTTACAGTGTTACGTCCGCAGAAGGGGCATTGGTAACGGGAGTGCTGTTGAACCTCGATCTTACGAACATCACGACGCAAAGATGCACCATAACGAACGCCATATTTACCGGTAACGCCGACCTTTTTGGTTCTCTTCGTCATCTTGGACTATAAGGGTGTTTTGCGTTGGTGAACTTGAAGGTAAATTAATTTCCACAGTTATTTCTCCTGTGACTGTTTTTTCGTAAATGCGTCCAACAATTTTACGGACTACTCGAGTAACATCGTTACTTTGATGAGTTGAGTATTGTTTACATTAGAATGAGTAGGAATTAATTTATTCACAGTTGAGAAGACAGCTGAGCACATTATTTCGTTTAGCAATCTCACAATTATTATATACAAAAAATTCCAATTAAATATCCCCAAGCTTTACAAACAGAAAGTATATGCTTACGCAAGTGTTAAACGGCTATTTCTATTCTTAACACGACTCGGAAGAGAAATTAGTTTCAAAACAGTTTACGGATATCTAATAGGATAAAAAAATATGGGTATTGAAAATGTAAACTAATCGGGGAAAGCTGTAGAACCAAAAAAGAGTGCAGTAAACAAGTGGTTGCAACCATAATAGCACAAGTTTAATCTAATGACGATGCAACCAGAAAGAAAGACACGTAAAGGAATGGAATGCATAGTTGCATGGGAATGTCAAAAGAAAATTTATACTTCTAGTTATTGTGAATAAACTTTGACAGCGTTCACCGATTGCAACATTTGTAAGGTAAAAGAAAAGTAGTATTAGCAATTTTGTATATGTCATGTAGAGAGTGTGAGAGAGATTGAGAAAAAGTAAAAAAAAAATATAATACGTATAAAAGAAGGTTATTAAATGAAAATCTTTAAAGCATATAAACGAAATTCTTTAGTACTCTTCTTCCATGTAATCGACTTCCATCGAATCTTGACCAACTTCCTCATAATCGCGTTCAAGAGCAGCAAGATCCTCACGAGCTTCAGAAAACTCGCCTTCTTCCATACCTTCACCAACATACCAATGAACAAAAGCACGCTTGCTATACATGAGATCAAATTTGTGATCGAGCCTTGACCAAGCCTCCGCAATAGAGGTAGTATTGGAGAGCATACAGACGGCACGGTCAACCTTAGCAATTTCACTACCTTCAATGTGTTGGGGTGGACGATCACAAATACCGATTTTGAATCCAGTAGGACACCAGTCAACGAACTGAATTGTACGCTTGGCCTTAATGGTCGTTACAGCAGCTTGAACATCGCGAGGGATAACATCACCACGATACAGCAAACACGTTGCCATGTAGCGACCGGCACGAGGATCACATTTAACCATTTGGTTGTAGGGTTCAAAACATTGATTGGTGATTTCTTGAACGCTGTTAGATTCATGGAAGGCCTTGGCGGCACTAACAATTGGTGCATAAGTGACGAGAGGGAAATGAATACGAGGATAAGGTACCAAATTCGTTTGGAATTCTGCCAAATCAACATTCAAGCTGCCCTCGAAGCGAAGAGAGGCGGTGATGGAAGAAACAACCTGAGCGATCAATCTATTGAGATTCTCATAGGAAGGACGCTCAATATCTAAGTTTCTACGGCAAATATCATAGCACGATTCGTTGTCAACCATAAATGTACAGTCAGCAAGGTCCAACGTAGCATGGGTAGTCAAAACGGAGTTATAAGGTTCAACTACAGAAGTACTAACTTGAGGAGCCGGATACACAGAAAATTGAAGCTTTGATTTTTTCGTGTATTCCATGGCCAAGCGTTCAAGTAAAAGGGCACCAAAGCCTGAACCGGTACCACCTCCAAACGAATGGAAGACGAGAAAGCCCTGAAGGCCGGAGCAATTATCGGCAATACGACGAATCTTGTCAGTTACTTCATCAACCAGCTCTTTTCCAACAGTGTAGTGACCACGAGCATAATTGTTTGATGCATCTTCCTTGCCCGTAATTAATTGCTCTGGATGGAAAAGATCACGGTATGGGCCAGTACGAACTTGGTCGATCACATTCGGTTCAAGATCTACATAAATACTTCTAGGAACGTATTTTCCTTGACCAGTTTCTGAGAAAAAAGTAGAAAACCCGCCATCACTATTTTGGGATGCAGTCTCAGGATTCATGTAACCATTTGGTTGAATACCATGTTCTAAACAATACAGTTCCCAACAAGCATTTCCGATTTGAGTTCCTGCTTGGCCAACGTGAATGGAAATGATCTCTCTCATTTCGAACGTCTTTCCAGGGTTTCTACGAGGTTTTTGGTGTTTGGTTTGTAGTGAAGTGCGGTGTACACTTAATCAAAACAATTCCTTAATAAAGAAGTCTAACGATATTTATTGATGATACGGAAGGAAGTATGCTAAACATGTAAATAGACATTAAAATAATGCATTGCTTGCAAAAAGAAGCTTACTCAGTCAGGTGTTTTAAGCTTTCTAATCATAAAAAGATTAGGATCTTCATCAATTTCACCTTTTATTTTCTCAATTTGTAAGTGAAAGATTGGATTGGTAAATTTCCATTAAAACTCAACATGTGCTCCTTTATAGAACAGGTATATCCTCATGTAAATCTTTTTAAAAGTATATAAAATATTACATAAGGGCAAGGAGAATTCCTAGCAAAAGTAGAGTTTATGCATAGCACATTATATATAACGAATTGCAACGCTCCGCCGTAATTTTTTTCTCTTCAAAAGCTCTTTTATTACGACGAAAAACTTGTCAGCAGCGTATATCTCTTGTGTCGCTACTAATTGCCCTTCCGTAATTGAGGATTTGATAGATCGAAATATAAAAACGTTGCATTTATTTGTTTCTTAGCCTTGTTCCGGCTTATACTAGAGTTACGCGGAAAAAGTTTTGATTTATTTGGAACACTGTTATTAGGCTTTTATAAAACGATTTAAAAAAAATGAGTACAGTGTATAAGTTGAAAACAAGTGAAAGGGCTCCAAAGAATGAGGATGAGGACGAGGAATACGTTCCTGTTCAAAACGGTCAAGGAAATAAGCATTCTGCCGGATTTGTTCCTATTAAACAAAAAGTCCTAGTTCTTTCCTCTAGGGGTGTCACATATCGTCAGCGACATTTGCTTAATGATTTGGTCAGCATGATGCCTCATTCAAAAAAGGACAGCAAACTAGATTCGAAAGATCGTCTTTATCAATTAAATGAGCTTGCCGAACTCTACAACTGTAATAATATTTTCTTTTTTGAGTCTAGGAGAAGAGAAGACTTGTATCTTCACATTGCTCGAGCTCCAAACGGTCCAACTGTAAAATTTCATGTTGAAAATCTTCACACCATGGATGAGTTAAATATGACTGGAAATGCTCTTAAAGGTTCCAGACCTATTCTTTCGTTTGACAAAACTTTTGATACGGCTCCTCATCTTAAAGTTGTTAAAGAGCTGTTGCAACAAACTTTCGGTATCCCCAAGGGCGCTCGTCGTAGCAAGCCCTTTATAGACCGGGTATGCACATTGACTATTGCGGATGGAAAAATTTGGTTTAGAAATTACGAAATACGCGAAAATGAGGATAAGTCGAAAGACCCTGTCACTCTGATTGAAATTGGTCCTCGCTTTGTAATGACTATCATTAATATCCTCGAAGGCTCCTTTGGTGGCCCTGTCATCTATAAAAACGATACTTTTGTCAGTAGTACGATGGTTCGTGCTGCTATTCGTAATCAAGCTGCTCAACGTTATGTTAATCGTCAAGAAAGCAAACTTGAACGTCAAGTTAGGGCTCAGCAGAACGTAATCCCAGAGGATCCTTTGGATAATGTTTTTGCTTAGTGTTATAGGTATTTAGGTAATAAAATATGGTGCATGGTGTTTGTAAAAGTTAAACTTTTATAACAATGTTTTGGTCTATAATATAAAGATCACATAAACATAATGTAGGTATTTTATAGTTTAAAAGAGTACTGGAGATATTGAAGAAGAGAAAAAATAATTTCTTTTGTCATTAACTATCGCATCTTTAGGTGTAGTATCTGTAATAAGCATAAAGCGGGGATTGGTATTAATTGAATCAAAAGTTGAAGCGAGAAAGCATCATTAATTTCCCCCTCGCTCCCAGCGAACCCATTCCAATATGGTTGACTGTCCAAGTACGTCTTTTATAGTTTTTTCGGAATCCACTAATGAACGAAATGAAAGCAGTTCAGAGGTTGAGGATGGGTCTTGAGCTACAATTTCTTTAGCGATTTGATTCGATAATCCCTTTCGGGTACTTAAGTCAGAGTTGATTTGTACCATAGATCCAATACGCCCTAATTGTTGCAATGGTGAAGATTGTTTCGCACCATGAGAAAATATACCTATGGCAGTACTAGGAACCCTTGCATTCATACAATGGAGCCTCTGTACTTGAACTTTTTCCCCTGTAAAAGAAGTCATTTTCACAATTTCTTCCTCCAAAGATACATTACTTGAAACATCTTTTTCATTGGCTTCATGATTTTTGGATACATATGCTTGGTGTTTCAAAATCTCATTTTTTAAAGTTGCTTCAACAGAATAAGAAGAATGATTTGTTGGAAGATAATGAAGGAAGGTAGAGGCGATCCTTCTAGCTAAGTCTTGAAAAGGTGTAGTTTGAGCAACAAAGTCGGATTCACAATTAATCTCGGCCATTACAGCCTTCCTCCCATCTTCACTAATGCATTGAATAATCCAACCTTCTTTAGCGGTACGATTCTTCGATTTTTCAGCAAGCTTACCACCTCGCTGAACGATCTTTTTTTTTAAAATCTCTCTAGCTAGCTCGAGGTTTCCAACACCAGCCTCTTCAACGGATTGCTTCACAAGATCCATGGATGCATTGGTTTCAGATCTCAACTTCTTTATATCAGCCAGTTTACTTGGTAATTTACTATACCATTGCCGACTTAAACTACCTGTGACACGTGTCTTCCCAAAAAACTGATGAAAATGAAGTCTCCTTTGAAAAAGCATAATTTGTTTTGTATCAAGGTATATCGTTAAAAAGGAATACGATTTTTCTGGTTTAGTAGCCCGTCTATCAAATCGGGGGTTCTGTTTTGGCTAAGAGACTGTATGGAGCTTATGAAGGCTGTGATCCAAATTGATCAGTATTGTATAAATAATTAAAAGAACTACATTTCGTTTAAAAAAAAGCACAAATTTCAAATACATAACTGATGTTGAAGTATATAGCTTGGGACAGTAAAAAAATGAATACAAAGCTGATGAATAATAATTAGAGCAGCAGGAAACTATGAGTAGTTAGAGTAAAAAACGTAATAATGTATTCTCATGGGTTAGACATCTTTCTAATGGGGCAATCTGAGGCATTTGTGTACAAGAACATTGAGATTGTTGTAAAAATCAGTTTTTCAAAGAAATCAAAGAATTTTCGTAAGAAAAGAAAAAAAACTTACTTCTTCCCACAATCTTTACAGAGAACAACATTAAGCATGAATAATTCTATTTTGAATGTATCATGTAAATTGCTTAGGCCGTGACACAACTGCTGAGGACTGCCAAGAACAATATGCTGAGGCATGCATCAACTATTTCCGAAAACAGCAGCGTTTTCATCAAGCTTCCTTCAGACAATGTTCGTTTTGTAACATTGAAACCAAACAAGTAAGTATGAGGATCTTAATTTACAATTTAAAGTACATTTTCAATGATAGCAATTGAAATTGTTTTTTGCATAAGGAGATAGAGGTGATCTAGTTTATCTCGTTCATATTGATCTTACTGACTTTATATTAAATAGTACAATTCACCTCGGAAAATTTGGTTCATTTCTCGCTGATGATTTGTTTGGAAAGCATTTTGACGAAACTTTTGAAATTTATCAACCCAAAAAAATTCGAGTTTTAAAAACAAGGGAGGTACAGTATATCGAGGAAGAAAAGAAAACGAATCAAGAACTTAATGATTGTCGAGGCAATCAGCTTATGACTCAAGAGGAGATTGATGAACTGCGCGCAAACATTAAAGCTGGTGGACTTCGTGCTGAAGAGGCCATCAAACAGTTGACTAATAGTAGTAAAACTTTTGAGCAAAAAACTTTATTTGCTCAGGAGAAATATGTTACGAGAAAAGGGGAAAAGTATCTTCAACGCTTTCAGGTTTTACGACCTTGTGTTGAAGTTGTGGCTAATTACATGATTGAACATGATCCGTATAAGATACTTGATCTTACTGCCGAGTGTATAAGCTTGATGCTTACTCTTGGAAATGTTAAACCTGGGGGTAGATATTTGGTAGTTGATGAGACTGGATGCATGTTCCTTGGTTCTCTTATTGACCGTGTTGCTGGTGATTGCAAAATAACCCTGGTCCATCCAAATGAGCAACCTAATAGCTCTTGTTTAGAGTATTGGGGGCAAGACTTTAAAGAGGATAGTTTGGTTCAAAAAGGGATTTTGAAAACTTTGAATTGGTATCAAGTTACGAATCCAACCGAGACTTTAAGTGAGTATTCGGTTGAAGATATTCCTGAATCAGAGTTGAATGAGATGAAACTTCGCCACCGTAAGCGCTATGAAACGAAGAAAGCTACATTTAACCGTTTGAAGAATACTATTGATGATTTTGAAAGTGGTAACTATGATGCTCTCTTTATACTATCTATTCACACCCCAATGTCTGTTCTTCAACATCTTCTTCCAAAGCTCGGTATATCACGTCCTTTCATGGTATACTCAACATATCAGCAAGTCTTAGTCGAGACGTATCATCAATTATCTAAATGGGATAACTTATTTGTAGAAAAGACAGCTCAAAGTACTGAAAATGACGAAAAGGTTGATCAAGGAGACGTTGCTATTGATACACAGAAAGAGAAAGTCATCATGCTGGATATTCATGAGATTCGTACACGACCTTACCAAGTCTTGCCAGAAAGGACTCATCCATTCATGACTGTTAGGGGTGATATGGGTTTCGTTTTATCTGGGATCAAGGTGTTAACTTCTGACAGCAATCTAGCTGCCGGAAGGTTTCCAAAACGTAAGGGCCAGAAAGAAACTTCTTCTGTCAAAAAAGCAAAATTGGAAAATTAGATATGAAATATTACTTTTGGAATATTTTTTTCAAGGCTACTCTATTAGATCAACAAGGGGAGTTACAATTTTGGACATAAACTCAGTTACGTTGAATTGGGAAAAGGTTTTTGTTATATTAAAAAGTTTTTTGTTTCATTCTTTAACTTAAAATTTTCATACGTATCAGAAAATGAATATGTTAGTTGGATAATGTAATTGACGGTGCGGTTTCAGGTTAACTCAATTTTGAAGAGCGTTAAAGTACAGTGTCTTTTGCTTGGCATTTTCATTCTTTTTAAAAATAGATTACTTGTAATAAGTATAAAATTAGTTACAATTTGACTGCTGCACATATACGTATTTAAGTAAAATAAGTAGTACATGGTCAGAGCAGCTGTGGATAGCCTTTTTGATCTTAAGCATGTTAATTTTAAATAAATATAAAAACTGATGAAAAAACAGCTTATAAATGACAATGTCGCATTTTGGTCTTATTTACTCGGTATAATGAACCCCATACTAGCGCTATCGCCAAGTTCGTTAATTTCGAAAGGACACCTAACCACGCTCCTTTCACCACTAAGCTTTACTTCGTCGAGTTTATAACCAATGACTGAATTTATTGGTTCTCGTATTAGTCTAATTAGCAAATCTGACATTCGGTACGTGAGAGCATTATCTTTCCTTTACTAATATTTAGTTATGTGGGCATTTTGCAGGACATCAATTCCCAGGACTCAACACTGGCTTTGAAGCATGGTAGGTTGAGTACCCAGCATTGATTACTAACAGTTTAGTCCGTTGGTGTGGTACTGAAGGAAGAAAACAAGATCCCTCTCAAGAAATCCCCCCATCAGATAATGTATTTGATTACATTGTTTTTCGTGGAAGCGATGTTAAAGATTTACGGATTGAGGAACCTGCTACTACTCCTTCTGCTCCCCCGGTTCAACCTCCTAATGATCCTGCAATTATTGGGGTATGTTACGTCTAAAGAGTGGTGGAGATTCTCATTAGTATATCTAGTATTAATTATCTTTGGCACTCTTTATATATCTGACAAGATCATGATTTTAACTATAATTAGTCTAATAGCGGGCAGTATAATTGGAACCAAGCGCAGACTGCCCAACCTCCTCAGCCTGTTCAACCTAACCCTTATGGAGCTCCATACCAACAGGCTCCTCCAGCAGGTGCACCTTACTATATGTACCCGAATGCTCCCGCTCAATTTGTACCTCCTGGAGGTTTGCCTTTGGGTACTCCCTTAGACGCATCCACACCTGCGGTCCCGTATTATGGGGCACCTGATCAACAGCAAATGGGTCAACGTCCTGAGTTTGCTCAAAATGTTTCTCAAGGGTTTGCCGGTCAGGCCCCGTACAACGTACGTCCTGGATACGGAATGCCTTCAAACCAGAAGCCTCCCAACTTTGCTCCGGGCATGCCTGCTCCTGGTCCTACCGCGGTATCTGCATCTCCGTCTCTTCAATCCATGCCGCCCACGAATGGAGTGATACCAGGTGCACAGCCCTCCATTGAAGCATCTATTGAAAAAGAAAGTACTAGTATACGGAATTCCACTGTCACAAATGACCGTGTTGTGAATACTACTGTGGATGTCTCTCAATCCCAAACCGTTGAAACATCTGGACCTTCTAAAGAAGTTCCTACAACTCAACCTGATGCTAGTGCTGCAAAGCCTCGTACCGAATTTGACTTTCAAACTGCAAATCAAAAGTTTCAATCGATGAAAGATGATTTGTTAAAAGGAAAAAATGATGAAGAAGCCGAAGAATTTTACAAGCCTAAGCAATCTTTTTTTGATAATATTAGTTGTGAAAGTAAAGAGAAGGGTATGGAAGCTGCAGATAGAAGAGCTCTACGAGATCGCGAACGTTCTTTGAACATGGAGACATTTGGCGTTGCTGGCTCTGGAAATCGCGGCCGTCGTGGACGTGGTCGTGGACGTGGTGGTAGAGGTCGTGGACGTGGATATGCAAGAAATCAATATAACCAATACAGGAATTCCAATGGCTCTCAACCTAGAGCCCAGCCTGCAAACGACCAATGAACTGCATTTCTTATAATGAGTACAGATGAAGTATCCTCGTTTCTCTAGATTGAGCTTCGTCTTCGTTTCAATCATGATGAACTCAAAATTTATGGACATGTATTTAACGACCCGAAAAAAGGTGTTCTCTTATATAAACCAAAAGGATTAGTCGTTGTTATTTGATATTTAACTTAGGAGTTTTGTTAAGTTCTTGTAGAGTGCTTTAAAAACTATACTTATCTGCTCATGTATTACGCAAGAAGAACAAGCATTGAAACGATATCCTATACCGAGATTTCGTAAAGGTATTACGAATAAATGTTAATGGGTTACATATAATTACCAAAAGGTTGAAGACTTAACCAATCCGCTAATGTTTATTCTTTTATACACCTTGATAGACCCAAAGCATCGCTGGTTGCATGACTGAACATTGAACAACCCGTGTTTTTCAACAGTCGTTTCGTTTTTGAAAAGCGTTTTGTAAAAATTTGATTCAGTCGACTTGTTTGAAGCTGACAAACTATAGAATCCAAACAACAATGTTTGAGCAGTATGAACAATTTATAAGCGAATCGTTTTAAAAATAAAAATGTGCTCTCTTAATTTTAGCATTTTTTAATAGTTTAAATTTCACGAACTTAACTACGTGATATAGTGTTTTAATAATCAGCAGTAGAAAAATTAGAACTTAATATTATTTGATCATCAACGAATATCGGAACGCAAGAGTTAACACGTAAACGATACATTACAATTATGTTTTGTTATCAAAAGTAAATTGATCCAGCGATTGAAGCTAAACCAGAGAAAAACATAAATGCGCTTCGAAATAAGTTTTTAAAACCCCATCTGTGAATTATACTGCGGAAATTTTGAGTAGCCTTTACATCTTTAAGTATTAGATCTGGATTTAACGTTTGTAAAGAGTTAATGTCCTTTTTCATAAACAAAAGCGTGAAAGGAATAATACATAGTCCAGATAAAGCCGATATAGCATACAATTTTGAAGAGAATATACTTCTCTTCCGTTCCGAATAAGACAAATAGCCCTGAACCAGAGCATTGGCAATGGCTAAAAATGGGAAGCTCTTTTTGCCCATACTATATATGTATTTCCATTGAGCCAGAGCGACGTCTGCAGGACCGATTAAAATAGCAGGCAACACTTGACTGGTAATGTAAGCAATGGCTCCTGCACTTCCGCAAGGAGTAAGAATTCCGACAGATTGAAACAAATAGACAAGACTCATCGTGAATTAGTGAAATTGAGTGAAAATTGGTGTGGCTGAAGGTGTATGTTAAGTACAATGTATATTCCAACGTTTAATTTCCTCTACCAATTTATATGTAACTAAGAAACTGTTTATAGTAATATGCTACTATTGCCATAGTGGCCACCTGGGTATACAAGCAATATGAAATTAAGACTTTGATATTGATTTAACAGAAGCCTTTCTCATGATTTTATACCATCCTGAAATCCTACTAAAAGATACGGTATATCAGAGGCTGTTTTCTACGCTTTGGTTTAATAGCTTATACCCCGAAATGTGCTAAATTACCAGATTTATTTGGTAAGTATAAGAACTATTTACATGATTGCGAGGCTAAAGCATTGACAATGGTATGCTAGCCCAGCGGAGTACTACCCTAGAAGTATTTCAAGCGGTTGCGATTTCCAAATGTGTAATATCCTGTCTAACGATCCTTTGGAAACATGATTTAGCATATACCCACAACATGGAGCATATCCATCGTAACGTTTGACCTTTGTTAACAGCCGGGATTAATTTATCCGAATTTTTTTCTATACCCTATCTCTTAAACGATAGGTATGTTTCTCATCTCTGTAGCCCTTAACAGATATCGTTCAATTGTCCTACATAGATTAAACCAGTTAAACTTGATTTCCAACCATTATACGTTAACACTTTTTTATAAAATTTGTCAAGTCAAATCACAACTGACACCTTCATGTGGAAAAATACCAAAATGATCTCAGCAATAAAAGGATTAAGAAAAACGAGTGTTAAGCTTTATCGGCTACTTAATGATGCCCAGCATGTTCTTCTTCATCAGTAGAGCTATTGTCATCATCCTTTATTTCGGCTGCTTGAAGATTTGCGAATTGATTATCAAATTCATCATCGACGTTAAAAGCATCATTAGCCAGAGATCCTGAGACAACTTGTTGTACCGGTAACTCGTCGTCGTCGTTATCCGATTCGTTCGCTGTATCAAAATCAAAGGGTTGACTAACTTCGTTAGAATTGACAGTAACCTCAGTATTACTATTTGCTTCAAAAGCACCTGATGTAGTATCAAAGTACTGATTCTCAGTACTTGAGGGTATAGTCTCCGAATTAGGATGCTGTACATGAGTAGTCGTAGACATTTCTAATTGATGATTAGGATCAGGAAGCTCCGTAACTGCAGAGGTGTAATTCGTGACTGATCCAATTGAAATTTGAGGAGAAAGATTAGACATTGGGGGCTCCTCATCACTAGAACTTTCATCATCATCAATCTCATTAAACTGAATTGGTGGAAACTCATCTTGAATATGAGGTGTCGCTTGTTGTACAACTCCATCTTGCGCAGACCTATCGCGTCGAGAAGGAGGAACAGGAGGTTTCACAGGAGCAGGTGTACTAATTGTTTCAGTAGCAAACGGTGCACTAATAGGTTCAGTGGCTTGTTGTTTATTAGCAATTTCAAATGGTGTAGGTGCACTAGTGTTTTCAATAGGTTCCGCACTTGTATTCTCGACTGGCTCAGCTGTGTTTCTGGCAGATCCTGTTAACTTTGACAAGTCAGATAATACCGGGGATCCACGTTGTGAAGCAGAGGTTGATACATCCACAACACTGCTATCCTGATGTTGTGGCTCCTCCATATTTGACAACTGCACAGGTTCAGAGTCCAAGCTAGGATTAACACTTGAGTTATTAACGCTAAGAGATGTAGTCTTTGAAATGCTTCTAGGAAACACAGCCGAAGCAAATTCACTTTCCCAGAAATTTGAAACCGGTGAACTAGCTCCTGAGATTTTCAAGTTATGGAATGGATTTCGGGAAACAGTGGAAGCATGTGCTGATGAATTATTAGAGTTCAGGGATGGAGAACGGAGAGTATTATGCATTGCATCAAAAGAATTATGTTGAGTGGGCACCGAGGAAGTAGTATCAGGAAGGGTTGGCTTATCAGTGGTAATTCCATTGCTGGTAAAAGATGGGAAACGAGGTGTCGAATCCACTTCGGGTTTCGGAGCTTCTTCAGTCAGGTTAACGGATTTCAATCCATCTTCTAATTTGCTGAGTTCTTGCTTTTCAGCTTCCAATTGTTTAGAGTGTTCGTGATATTCTTCGGTTGCGGTAGCTAGTTGCGTTTTAGAGTTATTAATTTTGTACTCTAGGTCAAGTTTTCTTTGCGAAACAGCCTTACTCTCTTCGTCCAAACTAACCAGACGTTGAGTCATTTCATCCAATTGTAAATGCAACTGGGCGAGCGTCTGCTCTTTATCAGCAACCTCGGACTTAAGTTGTTGAATTGAAGCATTAGATGACTCTACCATATTCTTGGCCGCTTCAGATTCTGCAACGACTTGCTCTAAAACTTCACCCTTTTGTTTATTCTGTTTTTGCAATGCATTAAGCGTGGCTTCCAAAATTGAGTACTCCCGATTAACTTGCTCAGTTTGAGCTTTATTAGTTTCAATGTCCAAACTGATCTGCTTGGCTTTTGCTAGTTCCTCATCATAGGCCTTTCGTATTTCACTGACCTTGGCTTTGACATCGCTTAAGTTTGCGGCAACATCGCGAGATGACTTTTGTAAATCATCATTAGATTTCTTTACTTGGGATAATTGCGATTCTAACTTGGGTACCTCTGCAGCTAATTTTAGTTGTTCGGCAGACGCAACCTGAGGAATAGGGGCAGCAAGTTGTGAGGGAACAGAAGTTCGAACTGCTGAAGGTTTGTCCATGGTGTTTTTGGCAATCGTCTGCCCAAAACTGGATTGAGGAAAGAATGTTGATGTAGGGGAATTAGGTTTAGCAGCTGGAGAAGTGGGAAACCCTGGAGTATGGTTAAGTTGGAGAGGTGAAACAACAGGGAACGGTGCACTTTTAGTTACTGGGGGGGCTGAATGCTTTGTAGCATTCGAAGATGTATGTTGAGGAGCAAGGGTAGGAGAGAAAGGAGTAGCATCCAAGCTTAGTAAATCCTCAGTTCCTGAAGTTACTCGGGATGGGCCCGTAGGATTAGGAGCCAACGTAGGGTTGGGATTAGGAGACGAAATATTAGCAGGAACAACGGAAGGGATAGAAGTTGGCACGCTTTTGCTCTTTTGCATTAATGGAGCAACCGAAGAGAGCATAGAAGAAGGGAGCACTTTGGGTAGCTCTTTTCCGGATAATTTGAGCTTAATTAAATAAAGAGATATACAAAACTCACCAATGTTTAATTTACCGTTACTATTAGTGTCACTAAGGTCCCAAATTTGTGCTAAGACATCTTCAGGAAGTTTAGAAGCAAGGAAAAACGAATATGCCTCGCTACCAGAAACGTATCCTTTGTGCGCTTTATCAACGTTGGAAAACAACTGACAGAAGCTAGTCAAGTCTTGAGATGGAATGGCCCATGGATCTGAAACAGGGATGTTTGGAGCTTGCACAGGTGGACTTCGGCTGAGGCCGGGATACTGAGAGGGTGCAGAAACTGATGAGGTTGAAGCTGCGGAAGCGATAAATGATGGTGAAATAGAAACAGGAGGAGACTTTAAGGAACCGTTTAATAAAAGGTTGATTATATGCATACCGGTATTAAACTCGCGAATATCCAGAGCCCCGCGTTTATGAGTATCAACTAAATTCCAGACTCGCGCAAGAATTTCAGTACTAAGAGGTGCACGACCAAAGATTGAGCTAGCTCTGTCACCATCCATCAGACCGTCAGTTGGGCAGACTGTAGTAAACATTTGTTGATACCGTGTCATTTCATCTGAAGAAATAGGAGGTAAGAAAGAACCATCAGATCCATCACCAGAAGAAACGTTATTTGGTCGATTCAGCTGAACAAACTTTGAAGAATCAACGCCAGAGATATGGATATCGGCAAAATATGGAATTTTCCCCGATTTTTTGTAATCAAAAGGTAGCTTTTCTTGTGCGAGAGCCACCAACCTCATGGCAATTACAAAGCCAGAAAATGTAAGAAATCCTCGATTCTCAGCATCTGCGATTTGCCAAATTTGACCAAGGACTTGAGGAGCTAAGCCCGATTTTTCCAAAAACGGTACAGCTTCTTCTCCGGTGATAACGCCAATGTCTTGTTTATCTGCAATTTTAAACAGTTGGTCAAAAGCGGTTTGCTCTTCCGCAGACAAATTCAAAGACATCTCTACTATGCTCAATTTACGTTGTGGTTCAAGTATACTAAATCACTTGTTGAGCAAACTCAGAAATCACCTCCAAAAAAGAGAATTCGATTTACAATACGATCAAAATGTCAAAAAAGACACACTTGTTTGAATCAGGTGTAATTGAGAGGCTGCGATTATATGAGAGCATCCAAGGTAACCGAGATAAAGCAATCGACCCTGCTACCTTAAGCAGGAGTAGTAATTAAGGTAGTTAGCTATATGATACTCTATCACTAAACGCTTTTGCGTGGAAAACAGAGCGTTTAAATATGCTCATAATGATTTGCAATATCGCATTAGCTTTATATAACGATGGTTAACGGCATTGCGTTAATTGATCTATTCATTTCCGACAATTTTTTTGAACTAGTTTCGTGTAAGTAGGTCGTACATAAACGATATCTGAAATGTCTGTTCCTTTTGAAATAATTTACTGTTTTTATGTTTTGATTTTCACAACAGAATGATGCGTATGACAAAACAACACCTGGTTGCATAGTCAAGTTGAAGTGTAAATAAAGCTCAACTTTTTTAGAACTTATTCGGTATTATCAATTTTCGTTTCTTTTATTCGCTCTATAGTGTATTGCTTCGTCTTAAGATTGAACCTTTCCAATTACCGAGTTCATCACCTCTACATTTATTGTAAAAAAGTAATTGTACTGCAATCTCTGACAAGCCATCATGACATACTGACCTTTCAATTACATCCAAAATTCCCTTTAGCTTGTCTTTGTTTGCTTCTTAATGGATGATTTGATCTACAAAAGAAAACGAATCATTATTGGTAAATTAAATAAACATCAGCAGCATTCACGGAGCAATTAAGATACACACTGCCAACGTCAATTACAATAGATTAATGTCAATTGCCTTTCTTTAGAGTCTTTTTTTGTTTGCCAGTTATGAACAGTAGCTCACGGATTAGAAAGTTCAAAAATCAATTATTACGCTTTCTCTTGATGTATCTTAATTCTTCTGAGAGATTGCTTTTAGTCCAGTAAAGACATTTACATCACTGTAGTAAAACAAGTCAAATCACTTAAAAAACTAGTATCTGTCCTCTTCTTCGATATTTTTACCTGGTCGACGGCTGCTTAGTGCTAGACCGTGTTAAAACCGATTGTCTCATTTTCGATTAAACATAGTCTGGTATTATAGATCAGTTGATTAAAACATTTGTTAGCTTTCAAAGTAGATCGTTGAATTGAAGGATTTTACTCAACACCAAAAATCATACACCAAATTTTTTTATCCTCCTTTAGACAATGCTATTACCACAAAAGAACGGGATGAATGGGATCATTTGCTTCTAGACACTAAATTTAAGTAGCCGATAAAAGACGGCTTAACATCCGAGCTTTCGGATGTTCATTTTCACACGATGATTTTGGGTTATCTATTTATACCCAATTTGTATATCTGACATGTGCTTGTTTATCGGTTGGAAATATCTGTCTTTACAGATAATGTGTAGATCATGGTTACTATATATGACTTAGGAGGCTGGTCAATTTAATAGAACCTAGGAAGGAATAATAAAACATGCACTTTGCCAAACTTGGAGCAATTGGTCTTCTTGGAAGTATCATTTGTGCTTATGCCGCTAGTGCTGCTTCAAAGGTCATAATCGACAATGATGGGCTGACGGATTTACAAGTTTTATTTGCTTTACAAGCGAAACAACAAATCCTTGGTGTAACAGCAATTTACGGAGATTACACCTTGGATGATAGTCTTTTTTTGGCTTCGGATGTTTTGTCTACTGGTAATTTGACATATTGCATACCATCTTTCGCAGGTGCTGCCCAGCCATTGTTGCGCACTAATAATACTTTTCAAATTTGGCAGGAGCTGTACGGTAGTTACGTTTGGCAAGGATATTGGCAGCCTGAATATGAAACTGCAAATACAAACAATGAATCTTATATATACAATACTCAAATCTCGGCAGCTCAATTCATTATCGACATGGTTAAAGCGAACCCCAATGAGATTACCATTGTAGCGGCAGGGCCGATGACCAACTTGGCAATTGCTCTTTCAATTTGGCCTGATTTGGCTAAAAACACCAAGTCTTTGGTTATCATGGGCGGCTATGTTGATAGTCAAATCGCACAAGTTACTGGGGGTGACTTTTTGAATGATATGTATAGTGACTTTAATTTATTCATGGAACCTGAAGCTGCTCAAACTGCCATCACCGCAGATTGGCCAGAGCTTATTATAGCCGGAAACATTACCAGTCAAGTGTACCCATCGCAAAGCCTCTACAATGGTATCATTGCGCGCGCAGGTGGAATGGCAAATATTGAAAGCGATTCTGGTCTAAGTTATGCAAAGCAATTTGTGGGCAATGGAACATTGCCTAGTGGATCATTTCCTTTCTGGGATGAAGTTGCTTCTGCAATTGCTGCATGGCCGGAAATCGTAAACAGCTCTTACGATGCTTATGTTTCAGTAGATACTGCTTATGATAGTCCATTTTATGGCAGCTTACGAATGGTGCCAGCCGATTTGGTACCCAAAAAGGGTGTTCGCACAGCAAAAGCTAGCATGATAACTGGAATTAACGTTGCAATGTTTTATCAAAAGATTTATGATTCTTTGACAGCTGAATATTCATCTTATTGTATGAATGGAACAATAATAACTCCTTCCAATATCACCATCAGCAACACAACAAATACAACAAACACCACGGGCTTCTATTAAACTTTAATTATCAATTAATAATGAAAGATCGTGGTTAAATACCAGAGGTTATATCTATTTATATTTATTCCTTTAAACCTCAGACCGATAATCGCTCGTTTGTAATTGGTATATTTTTTAAATTGAACAATACACAAAAGAATTTCGATAATTCATTTTAGCGTGAAACCAAAATACTAGTTTACGTATTCTGTCATTTAATAGATGAATGTTCGTACATCGATATTTAATAAGATTTATTAAAAATTAAATAGTTTAATAATGCAAACTATTATTTTACAAACGTAGATCCTTGTTCATTCATTACATATGAATGGTTTTATCCGCTCTCGAAAAGTAGAATCCAATTAGAAATATAAAATGAAGAGAATAAATCCTTTGAAAAGGACGGGCTAATTTTCAAATGCCTCAAATTATTGAGCGACTAATCGTTCTAAAAAAAGTTATGCTTGCCAGTATAAACTTTTGATATTCATTTTTTTATTTTTTATTTTTTTTGGTGATTAAAGTCATAAAAAAAGAGAAATGGACATGATCAGTCACCTTTTTTAAAAAAACAAAAATACGACCCCCTCAACTTTTAAGGCTAAATTTTACATATGAATGCAGTCTACATCCCAAAAAAAATAATAGCTAAACTTTTAACATTGTACTTTTGGGATAATTTTCAACCATTGACAAAATCAATATACAATTCTATATAACATGTTGAAGGAAATAAATTTAGCTTAAAATTATAATTATTATGCTTTTTTTATGAGGTATAGGGCGCAATTATGAAAGAAATACGGGCGCTTAAATACGAATTTTAAAGAAAAATGTTAACAATAAATAAATACAATTTGACTTTTCTATAGTACGGAATTCAAGAAAAAAAAAATGTCTGTTACATTATTTACTGACTATGCTCTTTCGATTTTTGTTTTAAATTAGATTTTACTTGCCGGCGTCTTGCATAAAAAGGGAAACATAAAAATCCCAGATATGCAAAACTGAGAAAGTATAGAGCGAATTACACAAAGAAAAGCTGTAATAGTTATAACTATAACTTTCATAATAAGTATGTAATGACACACTTCATTTTTTATAAGTGTCTGACGTCGAATACTTTCCTAATCAAAAAATAGGAGAAAAACTAATATAGGTAAATACCAACATGAAACAAGTCATTTAAGAAATATTCATTAGAAACATTTGAAGATTAACTTCAGAGACACTGTCGGCATCCACATAGTCATCTAGAAGTCTGGAGTTGACAAGAGGTTTGCCTTTGTACATCAAACGGATAGAGGAAGGTTGCGTAGATAACTGAGATGCTAAAACTTCTTTAAGCTCCAAAATTGTAGACTGTACATTTATTTCAGTAGATGCTTGTTGAATGGGAGGTCGGACAGTTTTCGCAACAACATGAACTAGATTTTTAGTTAAAAGTAGTTATTTAAGCAGAATTTACCTTTCTTTTCCTCGAACAAAGCTAAATTTCCTTGAAACTCGACCAGTGGAGCAGGAATAGTGATCTATAAAACTATTAGTTTCAATAGCATATTTGTGAAACAAGAATCATTATTACGCACCGAAATAGCAGTTTCATCTATTTTTTCAATTGGAATACTATCAGGGTGATTCCTAGGGGTCTTTGAAAGCTCTTCTAGAAACGATTTAACAATTTGTACCTCGCTCATGGTGATGGTGGAATGTCAAGTTTACTCAAGCTAATTATCAAGTGTCCTAAAACCACTAAAGAGAAAATCTCGAAACAAATATCATACAAAATGCCATTAGTTCCAACTTTGACAAACAACACATCAAATCTGACGTTCAGTTTTTGATAATTATGTTACAATGCTGCTAACCGACAAATTTAAGAGTCCAAATCCTTGATGTAATAGCGCTCAAGTTCAACATAAAGTATTCTATAACTTCGTCTATTTCATGCCTTAAGCTTTACAACCTCGCGAACGTAGTTTACTCAGAATTGTCAAAAAGAATAATAATTATGATTTTAAAAATTTACTGTTAAATAAATTATTAAAGTCATAAGAAATCTTTGCATTGTTAATAAAGTTGCTGTTGCAAATACTATCCATACAAGTTTCTGAAAGTTAAGAGTTTAGTAGTTTTTAAATATTGTTTCCCTAAATGTTTTGCTTATCATTATAGCAAACAATAAAGCTAAATAGTTTAATTGTTCATTTCATGCTTTCATCTTATTTCATAGGCACATAAAGTATCTTTGCGTTTTACTTCGATTTTTTAAAAGAGGTTGTATTCCTTCATGTTTTTAGATAAGATTGCTATGGAGCAGTTTTAGAAAAGATGCGTATATAAAGACAGACAGATTAGAACTTAAGCAAGTAAAGTGTGAAGTAGTTGTATACTAATTAGAAAGATGATATAACCAACCTTACTAGAGCCATAATCTTTAATCAGCCCTGAAATCGTCTTGTTCGAATCATTTGTTTTTTAAAAGGATTGATTATTATTGTTTATTTCTCCTTAATATTTATCAAAAACTCCAAATCGCTGTATAGGTAGCATGGTATACATATATTCACTCAACCTACATTTCTAATCAATCACGCTTACAATGGCTTCTCACAATTATGAGACGCCACTCAAGAGCTCTTCCTTTCAACATTTAGTTGGTACACTTTCTCAGCGACGGCATTTTACCCCCTCTAGAAGCAGGTATACTCCACGTTCTGCTCAACGGACTGTTACTCCTCATAAACGGAGAGCTCTTGCACGCAGGAATAGTCTAGCAAGGAGAAGGAGCAATGTGTTTTCCGCAACAACTCCTAGAGACATTCTCAGAATGCTCAGTCGTGCGCTGGCAAAAAATCCAGTACCATCACCAGCTGAATCAGAATCCTCCGAGCGACGACATACTCCACAAACTAATAGTCAAAAGTCTCAAAAGACACCAAGATTGTCTTCGAATAAGCGTCGGACTTTAAAAAATGATGCTAAACAAAGGAATTCCCAATCTCCAGGTACCGACACTAGCGATGCAAATCTGACGATACAATCCATCGAAGCTCCAAGGCGTGCTCCACAGCGCCTTAGCGACTTTTTTACACCAGATGGAAGGCGTGTCAGTAATATTCGTGATTCTCTAATCTCAGAAAAACGATTAGAAAATAATATTGACCAAGTTCAAGAAAGCGCGTTAAGTACCGCTTCTAGTAATCGACTCATAGATTTAAAAAATGACGAAGTTCCTATTTTTCGCATTCCTTTAAGTGATTATGAAACAGATGACATGGATGACGGTACACCTCTCCAACGCCATGTTGCGACCCTGAACCAATATCAAAGTCCCATTTTTAATTTAGGCCCGGACATTTTAGAAGATGAACCATCTTACTCTTCAAGAGCTTCCAGATCCCGTCAATCATCTCTCTCTTCTCGATTATCTGAGTTACCTTCTAAACGCGCCAGCCTTGAGATTTTAAGGCGCGAAAATACTTTCCCAGCCGATCCAATTCAGGAATTTGGTGAAAAAGCATACAATGAAAGAGAATTGATGGAAGAAATCTCAAATTTTGAACCCTTACTAGATGATAACTTGCTTGAAAATGCCAACGAAGCTGTCAATTCCCCAGTAGTAGACGCACCAATGGATGCTGATTCTGCTTTAGAAATACCCAATGATGAAGATAATGGGGAAATTCTAAATAAACTAAAAGATTCTCCGTTTAAAAAACCTAAAAGAAGATATTCCAAATCTTCAACACTTGTGCTACCGGAAACAAATATTAGGAAGTTGGCTAATTCCTATTCACAGAAAAAAATTGCTGGATCAGTGATTGAAGAACTAACTACAGCTTCTGAACTCTTTTTCAAACAGATCGCGAATGACCTTTCGGCTTTTGCAGACCATGCTCATCGGAAAACAATTGACACGCAGGACGTGGTTTTACTTATGAAAAGACAAAGGAAAATAAGTGAGAAAAAATCCCTATCCTCTCTAATGCAGCAATATTTATCGCGTGAAATTGCACCTCCGGCAATTAAGAGAACCTAATGCGTACTTCTCCTTTACATTCATCCCTGTATATTAGAATTTTTTTCATCGTTTTACCTCTTTGGATGTTAAGATTTTTTATTAATAGTTAATTTAATGATTATTTATATTTATTGCTATTTTTATATTATTAATTAATTGTAAGGCACGTCTAGAAAATTTGTTTTCTTAGGAAATAGAATTATTTTCAAAATTTGCAACCTATGCAAGAACGCTTGATTCGATACACTTACAAGTTTGTTTAACAGCTTTTGATTATTTGTAATTTAGCCAACATTTATTTTCGTCCATTAGTTAAAATTACATGATCAAGTAAATAAATTTCATTATCTGCTAACTGCAAGAAACATTTATTTTTATAATTTTTTTTAGTATTTGAAAGATGAGTTTGCAGGGAACATCCGTAGTAGTGCTAATTACTCTCAGGTGTGTTATGTTGAATCTCTCATAAGCCATCAACGACTTTCATTCACGAGTGTCCTAAAGGTTTTTATATACCCGGGATTTTGTCGAAATAAAGCATTTATGAAATCCAACCTATCATTAAAACGGCAAGATGAAAAACGTGCCGACAAAGAGCCCAATTTGTACACATTGCAAGGTGTAATTCAATATTTACAGTACGAGGCTTTCAAGAATGAAAGGGACCATAATTTATGGGAAATTGAAAGAGCTGAGTTGAAGGTATTAATCTTATATTACTGTATTAGCTAATCATTAGATTCGGGTTGCTCAACTGGAAAGAGAAAGGGCCAAGTTAGAACAGTCTCTTAGTTTTCAGCAAAGACGTGCCGAAATGCTTGAAAAATCACTTAGAGAATTAAGGAAAGACAAAAATATATCTGTTAAAGATCTAGACGAATTCCATCTACTTGATAAACCAGCCGCAAACAATACAAAGGCCGATGCAGAAGCCTGCTTACTGAAAAGTAAAAACTATATTAAAAAGTAAGAAGTTGTTTTATAGAATTGGAGGTTATTAACATGTTTAGATCTTTACAGGAGATCGTCTATCTTACTAACATGCAACCAAACGTGAGTTGGAATGTTTTACAGGAGCCTACTCGTGGAATTAAGGTACCTAAAGAAAGTAATAATACTCAGCAAAATAATCAATTCGTTATGGAACCCTCTCAAAATAAAGGGAACGTTAATGATGCCAACTTTTT
The DNA here is from genome assembly GCF_000002945.2 of Schizosaccharomyces pombe. Lineage (NCBI taxonomy): Eukaryota > Fungi > Ascomycota > Schizosaccharomycetes > Schizosaccharomycetales > Schizosaccharomycetaceae > Schizosaccharomyces > Schizosaccharomyces pombe. The sequence goes on from NC_003423.3 coordinate 282,273, forward strand.
TGAGGTGGAGTATGCAAGAAATGAAAATATGAACAAGCTTTCCTCTTCTGAATTAATTAGTGATGACCTTTTAGAAGATGAAATAATGAAACCACTTTCTTCAGGTGAATCTTTACCGAAGAAGGAAGAAGAAGTTACAAAGTCCCCTTCGTTTACTCTAGATGATTCCGTTGCTTCAAATGAGCAAACACTCGCGCAACTCAATATCGAAAGCCCAGTAGATCAAAAAAAATCAAAAGCGAAAAAGAAGAAAGAACAGAAATGGACATTAAAATTTGAGTCAGACAAAGGAACATCGACTCAATGTATTACACACCAACCACTTCCTGGAAGTACACCAAGCTTCGCTTCTGGTACTGAAAACGGTGTTATCAATGTATGGCGTCTTGATGAAGACTCCAATGATAATTCTATGGGAATTATAAAACCCCACTTGACCTTCTATGGACATGAGGGCCCGGTGTTGTGCGTTTGTGTACCTAAAGCTACTCATCACATATTTAGTGGAGGTCATGACGGTACTATCAGATGTTGGAGTTTGCCGGCTAATCAAACGTCTGACTCAATATCGAAAATCCTGACTGGATCCACTATTTTTCAGGGACATGAAGATTGTGTTTGGGAGCTATTTTGTCATGAAGTTAAAGACAACAACCCAATCTTACTCTCATTATCATCTGATGGTACTGTGCGAGGTTGGAAATATACTGGTGAACAATTGTTCAAGATAAGATGTGATTCTAAGCAGCCTTTATCTATGTCAGTTACCGATAGTAGAATTGCTATTGCCTATAACGATGGGAATGTTCGATTTTATGATTTAGATACCCAAATTCTTGTAAGCCAAATGCGCATTGCTGGAAATTCTGCTATTGGTAATCCGGCTGTTAAAGACAGGATCAACAAGATCGTATGGAAAAATGGTAACCCTGATCGCTTATATTCTCTGCATGAAAATGGCATGGTGCGAGTGTTCGATGTAAAGAGTGAGGAATTGCTTGCAGAGAAATCGATTAGCAAAGTCTCTTTGACTGGTATTGCGTTTGCTGTAAATCGTCCGGAATTCGCGATTAGTGCATCTGATGGAAGAGTCTTTTTCTTGAGGCAGGACGATAAACTTTCAACTCTCGAAAGCTTACCTAGCAGAGAAGCTCAAGAGGAAATTACTGATTTATCAGATATTCTTTGGATCAACTCACCCGTCGATAAGTTGGAGCATTTGATTGTGGGCTGTAAAGAGCGAATTTCTGTTTACGACCGCAAATATTTACCATAAAGCACTAACAAAGATAAACGAATACAGGAAGATTTCCCTCTTTTTATGAAACTTCCAACTTTTCTAATCAAAATGAGTTATTTGTTAAAAAATAATGATTTACGATTTCTAACCGTAATGAACCAAAAATCTACACCGTTGCTGGAGCTATATTTGTATTAGATATACGGCAACTATTTAATCTAATCTCAACGTTACTAAAATAAGAACAACACTAACTTGGACCATCAACTTGTATAAAATTGTGTAGTGATCATATTTGAATGTATCTTCAGGGTTGAAGCACATTGTAGCAAGACATAAAAAAGTGTAATTTCATCATGAATCATATAGCAATAGGCATGTAGACTATCCTCCAAATTTGACAATGAGCGTAGACAATTTGTCAACTAAGGTTCAGAATCAGTGATTACAGCAAAGGCTTTGTCAACACTGACAAGAGGTGATATGTCAATTTCCTTCACTATGCATTTGCCAGTACCTTTCTCAAAGATCCAATGGCTTCTAAACAGCTTTCCACCACCAGGCTTCTCAGCGCCTAACTTTTTAATTAGCTCACCTTTAGGATCCGAAAGCAAATGATAAGGAAAGTTTTGCTTATCCTTGAAAGCTTTTTGAGCTTTGCTAGTATCGAAAGACAACCCTAAAACTTCATAATCAGAGGCCTGTATCTTAGGATAGTTATCACGAAAACCACAACCTTGTTTCGTGCAGCCAGGAGTACTAGCTTTTGGGTAGGCAAAAATTACAAGCCCTTTATTTGCAGTAATATCGCGAAGTCGAATGGAAGTTCCATCTTCGTCAGGCAAAGTGATATCGGGAATTACGTCTCCCACTTGAATAGTTGAATCAACTGATTCATCTTTTGCAGGCTTTTTCAGCATTACTGGAGCAGCTTCAGGAATAATCGTTCCTTTGCTATCCAAGACGTTTGCAATCTTGGCTGCCAATCTGCTAGATCTTCTGGGGGCGTCCATTGACAGGCTTAAAGTGTGCAAGAAAAATGCTAGAGGGGAAGGAGAAAGGTTGATGCAGAGCTGCAGTATATAAATTTATATTCTAAACAACACCTGTAAAACCAAAAACGTTGGTGTCAATGCTGATCAGTATTAAATCGCTTTAACTTGTAAAGGCTAGATAAAATGATCAAAGTAGTGAAACTCTGTTCAGGATGAAGTACTCTGAACTTTTTACTACTCAACTTTCAGAATTTCGGTACCAAAATAAAAACAATTTTACAATAACACCTGAGATTTTCTTTCTGGTGTAGGAAGAAAGTACAGGTAGTGAAGAATCACGACATAAATATTACCAATTTGTTAGCTTCGCTTTGATATTACTTTACAACATTACCAATGTGATCCCGTAAAATCGTATTTAGCGTATTTAGCTGACCTTTCAAACGATCGATAGGGAACCGATCTTCCCCTGCTTATACAATCGGAATAGCTTTGCATCCTACTATGACTAAAGAATGTTTTCTTTCATAAAATTTCTAGTCAAATCATTATTAACATGGTGTCGTTTTTACTAGTATGGCTTTAAAAAATGGTCTTTCGTAAACTGTAACAGCATTTTCTCTGATTGTCCGTCTCGACAGCGTTACAGAAATATAAATAAAATAACAATTAATTTATTAACAAATTTCAAATATCTTTTGTTCGTCAATTGTAGAACGGATCCATCAGCTAGGAACTGATTTGCATGCAATGTCAATGTAGCAATCGTAGTAAAGATTCTAAGGAAGTAAGCCAAGACTATAAAACATGATGTTAGCAAGCGAGGCTATCGTCTTTATTAAACTAACATTGCATTTTTTTTATAAAAAGGCTAAAAACATTGCATCGACCGGGAGTCGAACCCGGAGCTAATGCTTGGAAGGCATTGATGTTACCGCTACACCATCGATGCTTGGATGAAGAGGTAAAATAATAGACATATATTACTTTAAAATTAAACTTGTATCGAAGTATTAGCAACTGGTTCTACATTATGAAAATAACCCAAAAACAATCCAAACTGTTTGGCTAATAATGTGTCTATTTATTATACATTAAATAGTTGAAATTATGGTATACTGCCTACTATGCTTGTAATATACTATAAATGTGTAATGTATAATAAAATGGGCATGTGGTGTAGATGGTTATCACGCTTCCTTAGCATGGAAGAGGTCCCAGATTCGAGTTCTGGCTTGTCCAAGTTTTTTTTTGTTTTTTACGTTTGTTGATTCAAACTATATAGAAACGCGTTTACGCAGAGAACATGTTTTCAAATGATTGCGAGCCATCGTCTACCCTATAGCCGTATGGAATTATCAATTTTATTACAACGAAGGGTCGTAGCGGAGAAAGTATATTAATGCATTGTAAATTCATTTCATATAAAATTAATTATTATACCATGACCAAAGGTCTTCTAACATAAGTATATCCAAATTATCTGAAACATTATAACTGATAAAGAGGAATTTCGTTAACTTGCGTACATTCAAGGAAGGGCCGCAACTGTAGATGTAATGGTTTTGCTAAGAGCCTCCACTAGTTCATCTATTTGCTCGCGAGTGATAATATACGGAGGAGCCAGCAATACGTGGTCTCCTCTGGTGCCATCAATTGTACCCATGCCTGGATAAACGAAAACACCATGCTCGCAACCTATTTTGTTGGCGAGAGAACCAACTTTGTATTCAGGAGGGAAACATTCCTTGGTAGCTTTGTCTTTAACGATCTCGAGTCCCCAAAACAAACCGCGGCCTCGAATATTTCCCACGTTGGGATGAGAGTCAAAAGTCTCATGTAATTTTTCCGAAAGGTATTTACCCATTTCTGCTGCCCTTTCAACAAGATGATCTCGTCTTAAAATAGTTTGCACCGCCAGGGCAGCAGAACAAGCAATTGGGTGGGCTTGATATGTAAAAAAACCAGCCATGGCAGCATCTTTTTGCTCAAACACGTTCATAATACGATGACCAACAAGCGCTCCAGAAATGGGTTGATAACCACCTCCTAAACATTTGGCAATAGATTGAATGTCAGGTGTCACACCCTCTTGCTCCCATGCATGCATTGTTCCCGTACGGCCAATACCCGACATAACCTCGTCGAGGTAAAAGATCACTCCGTACTTGTCACAAACCTTTCTCATTGCTTTGAAATAGCCAGGGACAGGGGTAGCACAACCTGTGCAAGCACCGGATACTGTCTCCGCCACAAACGCTGCCACCTTTTCAGGACCAACGCGAAGAATTTCATCCTCAAGCTCTTTAGCTAATCGAGCAACATATTCTTCGGTTGTCTCTCCGTTTTCCTTATACCTGTATTCAAAACAAGGAGATACGTGGGAAGTTGTGTGAGAAAACACACCTTCATAAGGCTGTTTGCGAGGTTTCATTCCGCCAACAGAAAGAGCAAACAAAGTGTTTCCATGGTATCCTTGCTTACGGGCAATTATATGGCATCTCTGTTTTTCACCCACGAGCTGCCAGTACTGCAGAATAAGCTTTAAACATGTTTCAACGGCCTCTGACCCACTATTGGCAAAATAAGCTCGGGCAAAAACGTCGGGATGTTCAGATACTAGCAAATTTGCAAGTTTGTCTGCGGGTTCATTTGAAAACCCCATGCTGTGTATGTAGCAAACCTTTTCTGATTGCTTATGCATAGCATCAATTACCTCCTTGTTTCCATGTCCAAGACAGGCGACTGCTGCACCTCCAGTAGCATCCATAATCCTCGTACCATCTTCCAAATATAAGTAAACGCCTTCAGCACGAACCACAGTGGGAGGCCTGTGATTAGGAGAAGTATAGAACAAATAATTCTTTTTTTCAGACTTGTCGCTCGACGTAGTAGTTACAGTTTCAGTCATGATAAGCAATGTAAATTCTCGTCAGTAAGAGTATTTATATGTAAAAAGATTAAGCGAAGTGTTTTCCAATCTATTCTCTAAAGAAATTGATCTGATCACCACAGCTTCACTACAATATCTTGTAAAGTGTCAGATGAACTAGAAATCCTACGGTATTTAAAACCTCGTCAAGCTTTAATAATCATCTTTTTTATCTATGTGTCGCAAGTACATCTCCGGATAACGAAATTGCCGCCTTCAGTTTCGTATCTATCCAAGAGAACCATAACATGTCTTCAAGATTCTTAACGTTCCCACGGAAGTGCACTCTGGCTCAGAAAAACTAGCTCGTCCGAAAACAATTAAATGAATACTGCTAACCAACTCTCATCTAAGAGGGTCGAATTGACTGGGTTTACTACCCAAGACGTGAATTGTTTAACACAGAGAAGTGCTTTTTTGTGAGTATCTCCTAGGAATTTCCATTTCAGCGATTAGCATGCAAATCTTACAAAAGATTGTATGAAAAACCAACGTTTTGTTTTAGCGCCATATTACCGCTGCAAGAAATAAAAAATACAAAACAAGTCATAGTTTATTTAAGTATAAAAAATTCATTTCCTTTCAAGCATCCTTAGTCGTTCTGAATTCTCGACCTCTAGTTAAACGTAAATTAACCGAAACTCTACGAGTTCAAAGATGTAACTTGCAGGGTTCTGCAGAAAAACCAGAAATAATTTAACCAAACAATACAATATGAATAAAAAAACGTGTTGGGAATAGATTAAGCGTATCACAAGTGTGAGGTTGTCGGTAAGTGAGCGCGAACCCAGTTTGTTTATAAATTTATAACTTGCGCGTCACTGTAAACATTACCATTAATGCGTTTATCACGAGAGATTCGTTTCAATTGAAAAATATAAGATATGTCTATTGCTAAAATTTTTTTTTATGATTTATTTAAAGAAGCTCTGTCAACGTTATAAAAGAAAACGCGTGCAAATATTAGAAAAGTTATTTGCAAACGATTTCGTTGGAAAAAGATCAAATTTTTCTGAAAATATTATTATTAATGAATCACTTATTCTTTTTTAATATATTTTTAGTAATCAATGAAACGGACATTTATCTACAAAATTGCGTCCTCTCAGGGTAATACGAATATCCTTTCCTCCCTTTTTCATCAACAGGCCTTGAGTCTCAGATTCAATCACCTAGACGTGAGACTTAATCATCTTGAAGAAATTTTATAAACCAATTTATTTACAAGGATGCAATTACATTTACTTTCGGTCACGCGTAATACATGTCCGAGGCCTAATATATCCAGGTTTAGAAAAACAAACAAACTACGAAAATTCACATCTTGCTCTTGCTATCTTGCCTCATTGGAATAGTGTTTACTTTTTTACTGGAATTTACCATAAAGAAGAGCTCTGACCAGAACAGAACGGACAAATCCTATACCTTTTTTAAACCAAACATTCGACCTAACTTGATCAATTATTTCTTACTTGTATTCTGTAAAGCGTTCTTTACTACTCCTCACTCAATGCTACATTTTGCTTCACCTTCAACCGCAGCACTTTGGCATCATCCATGATTGATTATTCGCTTTGCAGTTGTGACTTGATCGAGAATGCCCATTCTATTAAAATACAACGTTGTTTGATCTTATCAGTATTTGCTTCGAGACTGATGATGGCTTGTGAACTGTTGTTATATAAATATATCAGTAGCGGCATCTCACACCCTCCTGCACAAGTTTACTTGCCCCTATCATTTCCAAGAAATATTGATTTTCTAAACCTCCTCAATAACGAGGTATAAATCTGGTTCCTCAATTTAAGGGTTTAACCATGTTAAAGCTTAGCTCGGTGTTTTCAAATTAGCTATTTTAGCGAGCACAAAAGTTGAACAAGAGACGAATTGTGTAATTCGGTTGTAAGGAATCTAGTGTTTTGGCATTGTGCATTTTTGTACAAATCTTTTCTATAGTGTTGTTCCTTTATCTAATTGCAGGAATTTGAAGATCATCAAAGATCCATAGGTAATACTACAAAGAAAATTTACGCCATATAACCTGTGTACTTTACGACATCGAAGACAGTTGTCACATCTACTTGTCAACACCAAACCATTTTGACAGTTTTTTGGAGGTGATAATCCTTGTTAATAATACCCACGACTGTATTTTTATTTTGACAAGCATACACTACGTACAAATATGTCTGAACTTGTTCTGATAACTGGTATAACAGGTTTCGTTGCATCGCATTCAGCAGAAGCCTTACTAAGCCAAGGGTACCGAGTTCGTGGTACATACCGTTTTCAGGAGAAATTAGATGGCTTGCTAAAAAATAGACCAGAGTGGGAGAAGAAGGTTGAATTTGTACAAGTACCTGATTGTAGAGCCCCAAACGCCTACGTTGAAGCTGCCAAGGGTGTAGATTATGTAATTCATGCTGCTACTGAAGTTCATTCAAATCTTGAGCCACCTCGCAAAGACCCTCATGAGCTTTTGCATATAGCAATCCAGGGTTGTGAAAATGCACTCATTGCGGCCGCTCAGGAACCCAAAGTTAAACGGTTTGTATACATCTCTTCTGAAGCCGCATTGAAGGGGCCTGTTAACTATTTTGGTGATGGCCATGTGTTTACCGAGAAAGACTGGAATCCTAAAACCCTTCGCGAAGCTGAGGAATCGGATGATGAGCTTTTAAACTACACCGTGTGCAAGAAACTTGGTGAAAGAGCCATGCATGCATTTGTTGCTAGGAACACTCCTCGTTTTCAGGCAATTGCTCTTAACCCGCCTTTAATTCTGGGCCCAGTGTTTCATCTCCAGTCCGTGGATAATTTGAATTTCTCTACATGGTTCTTTTGGCAATTAATTAAAGGAAGATACGAAGTAGCTCCGGAATCCAAATTCTTTAACTATGTCGACGTGCGTGATCTTGCTGAAGCTCAGGTCAAGGCATTGACCGCCAAAACCGACAAAGACCGTTTCGTCATCAGCGGAGGTGCTTTTAAGAATGATGATATTGTAAATGTTGCTCTTAAATACTTTCCTCAATTTAAGGATAAAATTGCTAAACCAAATGGTGAAACTTCTCCTTGCAACTACGAAGTTGATGCGTCCCTTTCGATCAAAGAGCTTGGTTTAACCTACAGGCCTGCTGAGGAGACATTTAAAGATGCCACAGAATCCCTTTACAAGTTGGCTGGTCTTTTGTAGACAGATACAGTGAGATGAGAAATATTGGCCGTAAGCAAAATTCGATTCTATTTAGAACACAATGATTACACTATACACATTTGTTTTTACATGTATATAATAAGATTTTTTCTTTCTAAACAACATTTATTGAAATTAGGGATATAACATGGCTAACACATAAAATAATTTCTCATGAGAGTACTCTCTGAAAGCTTGGCTCTTATAATGAAAAATAATCAAATCGAAATACTCAAAGAACTACGCATCGGGACCACCAATGATTACTTTCAGCACACCTTCTTCGCCGCTTGCGACAGTTTCGTAAGCCTTTAGGGCATCTTTGAAAGCGAATCTGTGGGTAATGAGTGGTTTAACGTCAACCAGCCCGTTTGATACCAGAAATAGAGATTGTTTGTAGCATCCATGGGCGTAACGGAAACTACCTAAGACGTTGATTTCATAATTAATGATGTGGTTAATGGGAAAATCAATCACAGGTTTTCCATTTCCAGCTTGCACAAATGTACCACCTCGTTTGAGTGCCAATACGGCAGTGTGAATGCAGATGCCAACGCCAGTGGCATCTACAGCAAAATCAAACTCACCGTACTTTTCGATGATTGCTTGCTTATATCTCTGCGCGTAGTCGGGTAATGACTCATTCTCCTTGGCAGCAATGGGAGTAAAGGGCTTTGCACCAACATACTTTTGAGCAAACTCTACACGAGAGGGGGAAGCGTCAACAGCAACAATGTCAATTGCCCCATAAGCCTTAGCAACAGCCATCATCAAGAGGCCAACTGTACCACATCCCATCACAAGGACTCGCGAACCACACTTGAGGTTACCGCGGGTCATAGCGTGAACGGCAACACTCATGGGCTCGAAAAGAGCACCCTCTTCAACTGAAATCTGCTTAGGTAGCTTGGTGCAAAAGTCTTCTGTGGTAATGTAGTAAGTGCGAAGAGTTCCGTCGTATGGAGGAGTAGCAGCAAACTCCATATGAGGACACAAGTTGTATCTACCAGAACGACAGTAATCGCATAAACGACAAACGCAACCGGGTTCAACCGCAACTGGATCACCGGGCTTTAAGGAAGAGACACCCTTTCCAACTTCGACGACAACACCTGCGCTTTCATGGCCCAAGATCATGGGTTTCTTCAGAATGAAGTCTCCAATGCCGCCTTCTTTCCAGTAATGAACGTCGCTACCGCAAATTCCAGTAGCCTTGATGGCGACTTTGACTTGATGGTCATCAGTCAAAGTCTGACCAGGACGATCCTCGATCGCAGTGTCCATTTTCTTGCGCAAGACGAATGCTTTCTCTGCAGGTGCCATTTTGTAGCTTTAATTGAAAATTTCAATATAACAAGGGTATGAATAAACGATTTAGATGATTTGCTTTAAGAACTGAAAGGGATTCCAAAAACAATTAATTAATTATTGTTTCTTTCAAGTAGATGATATTATTCTGTTCTGACTGTACCGATTACAATAGTACTATTATAGTTGACAGGAACAGAAGTTAAGTATTGAATGAGATGCGATGTCTTACTAAAAATTTCTGAATCTATTGAACAGCTGTTGCGAACTGCCCTCAATTTATAGTTACCCTACAAAGGGAATAAAAGTAACCATAAAAACCTAGATTTCTGTACCCAATACATCAATTGTTAATTAGACGTAATTACAACGTCGCAAAGAGATCTTCGTTTCTTTCGATTTTCCACTTCTAGAGGGAGAATACGGAGACAATTCCGATTTCTCAAATTTTATATTTCAAGTCATTCGCTCTTATATGAAGGCACTAATGAAGGTAAAATACATTTCACAATCTCTATTTAAATAGTGTGTTGGTGTTATCTGGTACAGCTGCCTATTGTGAGCCGAGCACTAGCAATAAATTCCTAGTAATACTATGTTGCAGAACCTCTCAAGCAGAGGCAAAGCAGTATGCTCAGAAACGACCACTTGTAGTGCAAAGGAGATTGATTAAATTAATCATGCTGTTGTTATTGACCATCATTCTCTTACTTACAGAATTATTGATGATCCAACGACTCAGCAATCCTATTAAGAAAAGTAGATCCGCAGATCATTGATACTCGGAACATCAAGGATATTGCAGCGATCATTTTTTCATCATAAAACATAAAATGGTGCGGTGTAGAATGTCATGATGAAGTGATTAGCAAGAATTTTCTTGAAGGACAAAGCCGACTATAGAATTTTCGTTCATGAAGTTGGTGCCTAAAACATCTGGAAGTAAGGGAAATGAATCTGTTGTATGTGCGAAAACTTGTATACACATAGACTAGTATGTAGCATGCAATTTATAGGCGATATAGTATAGTAAAGGAAAAGGGTATATGAAAAAACGTAGACGAATTTGTAAGTGTAGTAAGGAAATGGTTCATGTGGACTGGGTTTTATTCATTTCGATGATTTTTGTTGATATAGTGCGATATGGATGAAGGAGAAGAGTATGGATATATTCATTGACTATCTCAATTCACTTTTTCTTGGGACCATTCTGCGAATAGAAACGTAAAACATATAAAGCCCAACTCGCCGATTACTTTCTATACCATGCTACAAATTACCAAAGTATAGAGGAAAACAGAGCTGCTAAACTTTACAGATTCAACACTAAATTGATTCATTAACGCTTGGTTTTATTGCACCTAATTCTAAGAAATTAAATGAAATATTAAAATAGCCATTCTTTTATAAAGACCAGTTGTTTCGTAGCACTGTCCTTCATTTGATAGGTAATAGCAGTTCTTGCATGCTTGTAACAAACGTTGCTCACTTATCTGAGGGTAGTGTTCTTGCTACAAAAATCTCAATCGATTTTCAATACCACCTTGCCAATGTGAGCTTGACTCCATTGATATTCATATGCTTCTTTAAGCTGGTCAAAGGGAAACACCTTGTCAACCACCGGGTGAATGTCTTTGGCCTCGATACATGCAACCATGTCACGAAACATGCTAACACTACCAACAAAGATACCACGAATGTTGGCATTTCGATTGAGAATCTGGCCAATTATGCTAGTCAAGTTGGGAGTAGTGCCTTCACTAGCGACGAATCCAATCATGCTTATCATACCATCCTTGGCCAAACAGGCAATGGATTGAGGCAATGTCTTTTCTCCTCCCACCTCAATAACATGGTGGTAGCCTACACCATTCGTCATTTTAAGAGCAGGTGAAGCCCATTGAGGGGTCTTCTTGTAATTGATTGTATGGGTGGCTCCCAACTTCTTTGCAAATTCCAATTTCTCGTCTGAGGAAGATGTGACAGTGACATTCGCTCCTGCTGCTAGGGCGAACTGAAGGGCAAAGGTGGAGACACCGCCAGTGCCTAAAACCAACACATTATTTCCTGGTTTTACCTGATGCTCCTTGGATCCAAACAACCCATTCCACGCTGTTACGGCTGCGCATGGCAAAGTTGCTATTTCTTCAAACGACAGATTCTTGGGAGCATGCACAAGAGCATGCGCAGGTAAGACAGCATACTTTTGAAAGCAACCATCTCTCGTTCCACCTAAAGCGCTATGTGTCGCAAAATCAGTAGGCGTACCATCCAAATAATTGGTGAAAAAGTTACACACCACAGAGTCGCCCTTCTCAAATCCTTCCACATCCTCTCCTACCTTTTCAATTATACCAGCGCCATCCGAACCTGGAACGACTGGCAATTGAAGGGGTAATGGGTACAACCCTTTGGTAATAATCAAGTCACGATAGTTCAAAGATGCCGCCTTGAGTTTTACCAAAACTTCGCCTGGGTTCAATTTTTGAGGAACTTCGTACTCTTCAGGTTTAAGTTGATCAAATCCGCTAATTTCATCATGAACAACGTATCGCAAAGCCATGCTTTTAATGTTAAAGTGAATGATTCCAGATATTTGTTAAATTTTAACGTTTCCTTTTGCACACCTTTAAAAATTCCAAAATGAAATTATGTTCAAAATTTGTGTATTTGATAATTGTAATGAAAATATCTGAATAAACTGCTCAATATATATATGTTCATCAACTTAATATATTGACTAAACGGAATTTCTCGGAATCTTCCGTCATGGTGATTTCAACTTGTTTCACATAATCTCCTTCTTCGTTCTTTTTCTAACGATGAGTAAGATTCCGCCCCATCCGTTTTGTAAAAATCTTAAACTTGTCTTTATTTCATGTAAGCAATCCTTGGAGCGGCCGATTTACAATCATTAGCACCTCAAGCGGTGGTGTTACATTTGGCAACATGAAAGGATTTGTTGAACGATCCTAAGCCTTCGCATCAGTAAAAGACTTTTTAGAATTTTATTTTTATTAACATTATTTTTCCTTGTCAAAATTTAAAGTTGAATTGAGAGACGCAAATCTGAACTGGCGCTTTGTTTGGCATTTTCTAATTTATCGTAGTTTAGAGTCTTGATAAAATCATCTTACTAAGCTTGTTACCGATGTTTTCTTCAATCCCGTCCAGAAATTTTATTCTTGGATAAAATATAATTTTTGAATTGCAATATTGCGCGAAAAGAAGGGATGAATTGCCGCAAGCGTGATAAAACATCATAAGCAATTTGTTGTTAAGGATTAACTCGTTCGGGTTCTGTTTATGCTAATGAAAGTGAAAATGCTTAGTAAGATTAAAAAATACTTCAACTTGCTAGTTTCCGTTTGAATATGGGGTTGCTCTTCTTAAACGTTGTGATTTCACAAATGTTATAATATACAAAGCACAATTTTTTGATGGCTCTTGACTAATTCAATTTATCAATCAACTGTCAAGCAAATACAGCTTTGTTTTCCCAAGGAAATGCCCATCAATCAATTTTTCTTTTGTATGACAAGACTTAATATAAAAAGGCATTTGTAAGGATTCATAGTTTTCTACTTATGATTGAAAGTATCTTGCAATCTACCAAAAATTGCTTTTCTTGCAAACTCTTTTTTGCTTTTCACGTTCGAAATGAAAAGCTTTAAATTGGACCAGTTTGTTTCGAGCCGATGACTTATAATTCGTCTAATTTAACTTCGTTTACAATTCTTGTATTTGTTATACACTAGCTGCCAATAATTTTTCTTCGAATTGAAAAGTCACCTCTATCCCGAATGCATACTTTACTTCAAAAGTCTAAACTCCCTTCTCATTTCGGATCGAAACGTACCAGCTTGAACTCAAGATTTTACAGAGCTCCTTCATTCACTCATTTTCTTTTTTTTTTTGGTAATTTGAAACACTGAATTAAGTTATTTACAGATCCGTATACCATTAAACCATTTCTCATAGTATTATTGATAAATTATTTTTCAACTCCTATAACAACTCACTATAATAAACAATATGCATTTGCTCCATGCACCAGCTAAACTTTACCTTTGTACGATACATTTCATTCTACAATGGTTAAACTTACATAGACGTTCATTGAATTTTAAATATTTTTTAACGTATTTTCTCAGATATTTATACCACCCTAAAAGAACTGCAAATAGACTCATAGAAATTCAACAGCAACTCATCAACTTTACCGTGAGAAGGAAAAAGATGGAAAAAAGTTAATTCTATTATAGCAAGCCCAGAATAAATGACGATATAAACTAATTTTTTTTGAGAATTTTGGCATTCTCTTCTTGGTATTTTTCAAAGTTTTCCTTAAAGAGATTGGCATCTAACGAGGTTTGGTTAGTACCACAGTTGAAATAGGGTTATTTGTTAATATCAACTGGATTGATAAAACATCGGTATTTCTACCAAAAAAAAACTTACTTTCTGAGTTTGCAAAACGAATAGCAAAAGTCTCTGCAGTAGGTTCTCCTTCACTAACATCCGCAGCAACGGTCCAAACCCAACTACGATCGCTTCCAACATTGGGAGTCAATTTCATCTCGGGCATCACTAAAAACAAGTTAGTATTCAGATACTACATTCTGAGAAACCAGAGAAAAGAAATAGTCAAGACACGAAAGGACAGTGAGCTTTAATGTATTAAGAAAAAGTATTTCAACAACACGTAGCATAATGTCTTTTCAACGTCTAGAAATGCAACCATTAATCTAATTGGACATACATAAGTGGTTAGCACAAACTTTCAAAGTCTTGTCGCGACGCATAACCAAACGAGTTTTTCCAGTCTCCTTATGTTTCAAGAGACGAGCATCACCAGTTCCACGTTCCTTCCATTCGCTTGCTGCCTTGTCAAATCTGAAAAGTTTAGCACGCATTTTGAATTCGACAGTCTCCTCTTCTTCATTAGTTTTTGTCTCGACTGCACTCAATTTGACAATAGGCTCAAAGTGAACCTCAGGGGAAGCTGGTTCAGCATCCTCATCTCCTTCAGCTGGCTTCTTCTCATCGTTCGTGGAGGCACCAGACTTGTTTTCTTGTTTGGCCACACCGTCACCAAAAACAGCTTTGGCTTCTTCTGTTTGCTTGCTAGCAACGTCTTCACTAGCAAAAGAAGATTTCTGCTCTTCTTTAGTAGTTCCTTGAGTCTTTTTTTCTTGTTCTGCGGACATTGTGGTATTGTGCTGATGGAAGGAAGAGTGTACCACGAAAAAATTATAATATACAGTAACTCGGTATTCGAACAAACATATTGGAAATGGGTGCTGTGTTAGTCGGGAATCTATAAAAAATCATTTGCTAATAAAATCTTTGCCTTAAAGCTACTAGTCTCTTGTATAACTTCTTTACTGATCAATAAGATGCTAAAAATTTTTTCATTTGTAGTCATTACACATTCTATAACTATTTGAAGTGTATACATTTTATACTTCGTTATGCATAGATTGTTCGGTGTTGTTCTATTTTATGATTGTCAAAAAATACTCATCATAAATAAAAGATGCTTACATTAAATCTTAACTATTAAAGTAAGATTATCACCTATTTTGAATAAAAAGACCAGTGTTTATCAATTAAATTTCAAACGTTTGTTCAACAGCTAGATAGCTTGGAAAATAAGTAAAACAATCCGAAAAGGTACGTGAAAGACAGATGATATAAAAAAAAGCAAAAAATTAATATTTGTAAGCCCTAGCTTTTAACTCTGGCATTAATTGCAGTTAAGTAAATCGTCCGTGCAGAAAAAAAAACAGCATATTAAGTGAGAATGCAATTACGATATCAAAACTCATTCATCTAAGAATCCATCACCTATTAAATTCACCCATTGGGTGACACAACCTCCAGAAGTAGATTCTATTTCTGATAACTCAGGAATGCATTCGCAATTGCAACCCAGACTTTGTCCACAATGATGAATGTCAGAATGCCGATATCCTAAATCACGAAAATAATGAACCTGTTCTTTCGACAAGAACAGTCCAGCAGCTAGAGAGTGAAATGGAGCGTCTCCCCATCTTTCAGTCCAAAAGCCTCCTGTCGCATCCATTGTACGGAAGAAGTTCTCATACTGTTCATTTCTGAAGAACTTGAAATTTGCAATCTCAAAATTGCTCCAAAAATGACACATATTATAGGACTCCCCTTCCATTGAAGATGTTTCTGCTGAATATGATGAGTCAATCATAGCATTTAAATGAGAGGAAAAGGAGAGACCTACTGTAGGGTCTTTTCTTGAAATATCGTAGTTTTCCTTTTTAGGAGCATCCAAAAAGAATTTCCACATGTTAGAGGTTAAATTATTATTTCGACGATAAGCCGAGGTATATCGAAACAAGTTTGGAACAGTGTCTTCTAATTCCTTTAATGCTACAACATAACCATATATTTTCCCATTTTCTTCCATGTAGTAGAAAGGGTCATAAGATATATCGCATGTGAAAGCTACGTCGGGTTCAACTCGCCAGTACCATTGATATTTGAGTAGCAACGGATGCTTATAAAAGAACCCCGAAAAAAAGCGACACATATGATGGTAACTTTCTGTATCACCATACATGATACCTCGATCTCCTTGACTTGCAATAGCTTCACGCGCTGCATCTACATCAACATTACCAGGAAATCCAAAAGTATCTTTTTCAAGCGTTCCAAATTCAACGTTCGCAGATGTAAGTTTAAGAATGGTTTCCTTAAATTTTTCATCAAAGGGCTCATCGTTTAAAAATGTATAAGGGTAATTAAAATGTCGATTAAAGTGTTTCTCCAATGAATTGATAGAAGAAACAACACCTGGCAAGTCTGAATTACGAGCAAGCATAACAAAAGTTGCATTCATTCTCGGATGCAACTGTGCTTCCAAATGAACGTTCTTACAGCCATTTGAAAACAAAGGATCATTCCTTTCATCAATCCGTCTAAGAGGAGGATGATTAAGTTTATAAATTAGTTGTTTGTATCCCATCTTTAAAATAAAAATTAGCACTATCAGTAGTAAGACCAGTACAAACCGTGCAGACAAAGGACATCTTTTTTTAAGTTTTTTTCGCAAAAGGCATCGAAAATTAATCCTGCTTTCAGAAAAAAAAACATGTTTGTTCCACCCTAGCATTTTGTACTGGCAAAGAGTAATAAATCCAGATGTGAGACTGTAAACAATCTTCCTCAAAAAGTAAACAAACATTATGAATAATCATTATGGTAGTAAAAATTAATCTGATATATATATGTATACATTTTCTTTTTAGTAGAAAACTATATAAGGGAATCAAATAAATCCTTTTTGTTTTATTAAGGAAAATGGATGATCATGTATTTCTGAGAAAACCCTGATGAATGGTTTAACAGATGACGACTTGATTTGTTCAAAGCATTTGATTTTTATTAATCAACTCTCGAAGCCTCTTTAAAAAAAGGAAATACTTTTCTTCTGTTTGTCGAAATTCAGCAACAAACTCTTCGCATTGGTCCCAACTCTTCTCAACTTTCTCAAAAATTTCCCAATTTACAGGAACAATGTGTAGTTCTTTTTTAATGTTGATCCAACTGTTGATAAAATGTTGGCTTTCAGTACAGTACTTGCTGTATAGCTTTTGAAAAACCATCAATTGGTTCCAATATTCTCGGTTTCTCACATTAAAGTCAATAGATGAAAAAATGGGGAAAGATGGTGGCTGAATCACTGGGATTGAAGGCATTGCAACAGAAGGAGATTCTGTGGAAATATTGATTTTGGAAAACAGATCACCTAATGAATGGTCATTATCTTCCTGTAGTTGCTCTTCAAATTCAGTCTTCTCCTTCATAAATGATGCCGAAGAGAAGTCGTCACACTTTTGATTAAATGTAGAAGTATTGCTTCTCATGAAACCAAAGGCAGTTTTATTTGGTAAATCGCTTTCCGGTTTTTCAAAGACACTGCTCGTCCATAATGGTGTTCTTATGTTATTACGAGTATCGCTTCTGCTTTTTGGCCCTGATGAGCCAAAGTCAAATGAGAAAGGATTAGAAGATTCCGCTTCTGG
This sequence comes from Schizosaccharomyces pombe, assembly GCF_000002945.2. Taxonomy (NCBI): domain Eukaryota; kingdom Fungi; phylum Ascomycota; class Schizosaccharomycetes; order Schizosaccharomycetales; family Schizosaccharomycetaceae; genus Schizosaccharomyces; species Schizosaccharomyces pombe. The sequence goes on from NC_003423.3 coordinate 300,007, forward strand.
TTTCGTAAATACAAACGAGCTCTTAACGGGTTTGGATGAACTCTTAAATTTCGGGGTATTGGAATCTTCTGTAGCTTTAGAAAAGTAACTTTCAAAGAAAACTGAATTCGGGGAATTCACATCTGATTCACTCTTTTTGGAGAAAAAGCGATTGAAATCACGATATTTTGTAGAAGTATTTGTCTTTTCTTCCTTTGGTGTTTCTGGCACTTTTGATGACATACCCAATTTGAAAGAAAAAGAATATGGGGAGCTTTCTTCTGTTTTTGTAAATGTGAAAAAATCATTAGAAGTTTTGAACGAACTATTGAATTTGGGGATGTTACACTCTTCCGAGTTCGATGGTTTAGCAGCATTTGAGGATGGGGAGAATTCGAAAGAGAAAGGATTTGAGGATTTATCAAAATGGAACTTTGATCCAAAAGAAGAATGAATTGACTGTTCATTGGACGAAAAAAGATTGGATGCACGAGACTTATATACTGAAGGTTTAGACTCTGGTATTTTACCGTCATTAGAAGGATGCTTTGAAGAATCTTTCGGTCCCCCTTTTTTCTGTTTCATTGCTGATTTAGGAAGATAATCAGAATTATTGTTTTCTTTCTTCAAGCTTTCAGGTTCTTGCCTCTTTACGCGAATACCAATACCTGACCGAGGATCATATTTCATATTGTAAATGTGAGAGTACTCGGTATCTCTTGGAAATGAAGGCTTTTTGTTGAAATGTTCCTTTTTTCGAGTAGAACTTTTTTTTGAATACTTCTCGGAAGATTCTTGGGGCTTCTTCGTAGTTGAGGCAAATGGAGAAGACCATTTTGAATTTTTCCCTTTATTATAGGAAGCATACGCACTTGTATGCTTACTGGGATTCGAAGTAGAATTAGGCTTATATTGAGATCTTGTACGAGTACTAAGACCAAACAATTGATCATAAATGAGACGCTTAGTAGCGTCACTTAAAACTTCATGAGCCAACTGTAACCTTTGAAAGCGCTTTACTGCCCGCTCTTCGTCTCCAGGATTCCTATCTGGATGATACTGTAAAGCCAAGAACAAGTATTGTTTTCGAATTTGTTGGAAGGTAGCATTTTTTTGGAGTTTTCTGTAATAAATTACATGTTAGTATCAAAAATTACGCCTCCAAAATAAAAAGCTTACAAAATAGCATAATAGTCCACTGAGGTATCTGTTTCGGGCCTTGCTAGCATTTTAGATCATTCTGAAATTGATGATATATTGCTTCTTATTATATGGACGAATTTAAAGCCCTTTGTACAATTTCAATTGAATTCAACGACAAACTTTGTATGTAAATTGAATTGAGAACACTGCTCCACCTAGTTTACTTTAGAGGTATCTCTGAACTGGACTAAGCAATAAGGTCTAAGATAAGTTGTCAGCAAACAACAAAAAGCTATAATCATAAGACATCTAGTTAAGCAGAGTTTAATATTTTAAAATGGTTCAAAAAAAAATAAAATCAGAAATGTTCACTTTGTATTTTTCAGAGAAATTATGTCCAAGATATAAATTGTTTTGAAAACTACTTTATATTTAAAACATGTACTCCGTAAACTAACATGAATGAGTACCTTATGCTTGTAAACGCAACTGTTGCTCAAAATAATTGAATGTAAATGATAAACAATGTTTACTAACTTTGAACTTTTATTGTTACTAAAGACGCTAACTGACTCGCACCTAGCCTCTTGTCATTACAGCTATTAAGAACTTAAAGCTTGGAAAATGTACTTCAAAACAAATTTTATTACACTCTCCCTCTAAGCATTTTCACTACTTCTAAGCGTAAACTAAAGAAATTTCATTTTCCATATGAGATAATGTACATCAAAAGTTTAAAAAACTCAAAGGATAAGCAAAAATTTTTGCAAAACAAATTCTAAGTAAACAACATAGTTCGCCCACTGTTCAAACATTAAAAGCTACCCATTTCTTCGATATGGATAAACTTTGCTTAAGGTGTGCAACGTTCAGTAAATCGTGGGAATAAGCAGCACTCACGAACAGTGTAACGGTCGCACAACCAAGCGAGGAATCTTTCAAGTCCTAAGCCACAGCCACCATGTTCAGTAGTACCATATTTACGTTGTTCCGTAAACCAGTAGTAGGGAGCTGGATCAATACCTTCGCGTTTATAAGCAGCAAGGAGCTCTTGAATGTCGGAAATTCTCATACTGCCACCAACAATTTCTCCCACATTAGGCATTAAGCAATCAACACTCTCGGTAAGTTCAGGACGATCAACGACACGCTTCATATAAAATGATTTGATCTCCAATGGGAAGTATGTCAAAAAGATGGGGCGGTTGATTTGATCGGTCATCTTGCGCTCAGCAGCTTCAGCAATGTCATCGCCAAACTTGTGTTGCTCACCTTCTGGAGTCAAAATATTGTGCTCATTAAGATACTTAATCGCATCCTCGTAAGAAAGACGCATAAAAGGTCTTGAAGGCTTGACAAAATCAGGATTCAACTGCTTAATTAAAGGAGTAGCAATTGGATCATCAAGGAGTCGGTCGATAGTTTGGCAAATGAATTCTTCAATGATTTCCAAAAACTCGCCAAAGTTCACGAATGGCAATTCAAACTCCACGTGGGTAAACTCAGACAAATGGCGTCTGGTTAAAGATTTTTCTGCACGGAAACTCTCCTGAATAGTATAAACACTTCCCAAAGCGGGAAGTGCAGCCTCTAAATACAATTGACTAGATTGAGTCAGATAGGCATCTTGTCCATAATAATTAAATTTAAAAAGAGTTGCACCTCCTTCAACTTGAGTTTGCACCATACATGGTGGTGTAACCTCGGTCATTTTAAGATTTTCAAATGTATCTCTCATGGCACGAAGAGCACGAGCACGAACTTTGAGTACCGAAGAAGCAGTTTCACCGCGAATAACAAGGTGACGCTGATCTAACAAGTAGGAAGGCTCCGCTTCTGCATTGAGACGGTTTGTAAAAGCCTCTTCTCCGGTAGGAGCAGCATGCAAGATTTGATAATAATCAACAACAAGCTCGTGGTTTCCAGGAGCTGATTTTCCTTCGGGCAATTCCTTAATTACACCATATAAACATACGGTAGACTCGGGACCCAAATTAATAAAGTCATAACTAGCTCTATCGTAGACTTTTCCCGATAAAACACACTGCAAAAATCCAGTACCATCACGTAAAATTATAAAAATAATCCCTTTTTGTGTACGCATACGATGGACCCAACCGTTTACACGGACACGAGAATCACGAAAATTGGTACTATCGATAATGGCAATCTTCTTAGCAGCAGGAGCGTCTTTTGGTTCTTTAAGGACAATATTTTTAGCTGCTTCTAATCGTTTGGCTTCAGCTTCTTTGGCAGCAGCAGCTCGAGCAGCAGCCGCGGCTTCAGCTTCAGCTGCCTTAGCCTTTTTCTTAGCGGCTTGTTCAACTCCCTTTTTCGCCTTCTTTAAAGCGTTGGTGGTTATAGGCTCAAACTCTTCACTGCCATTTTTTTTGACAAAGATCGTACAGTTGGCATCAGTTTCCAAAGCATGGATTGCAGTTTTAAATGGTGATGTTTGACTTCCGTTGCCAGTTTCATCATTACCGGAAGCTTCGTCTATATAAAAAACAACGTCTGATTTTATTTTCATATCAGAAACTTTTGATTCCAATCCCGCCATTTTTAAAAGGACAGTTTGAAGTTAGTGAAAATGTTAAATATCAAATAACCGGCCTTGGATAACTTATAGTCTCGTTAGAGTGTCTTATCTGCAAATCTACAACCCAGAACATTTGCTAAAGCGCGTTAATTTTTTTTTTGGCTAATGATTCCAAAATTTCGGCTAGTTGCTAATATTTGAAATATTAAGTACTTTTATTTAATTGTAAATTTACATTTCATTGTATCACATTAGTATGGTTATTGCTAATTCCCCAGTCGATTTGACATAGAGCAATTAATTGTCAACCCAGTGTGTATTCAATAGACTCCTCAAATAAGTTAACTACGAAAACTTCTTGTCAATAAGATATTGCTTCATTCCATATTGACTTATGGCTTCTCACGTTCTTAAATTAGTAAATCCAATGGGTAGAAAAAAAGTAAATTAGCTAAGGTTGTAATATTGTCAAAAGAAAAATTTACTTTGTGAAATATCTTTTTAAATTACAAGTGGATATTTTACATGTAGGGCAAGGTTAAAGAACACACTTCTCCATAAGTTAATTGCTAGCATAGTCTGTAGGAATAACCAAAATCGTCTTTTTCTGTTTTTGTTCTCGCTATACAGCCAAGCATGTGCTGACTTTTGTATATCGAGAGATGATTTTTTTTCGTAGTATTCCAATTAGACCTGTTGACATGATACAGTATGGCATGGTATAAATGTTCAATTCACGTATATCAATAAGCTTGCAAAATTCAGGTAGTAGTGATATTTACTTTACTTTTATCGCCATACCTATTGTAGACTGTCCTCAAATCACAACACTTCAATACACAAGTGCATTCTTTTACGCACCAGCATTTCCTTTTTACAACGCTTTTAATTTTAATTATACAAATGTCATAGTCAACAACGGCTTTAAACGGTTTGAACGACAAGAAATGGAGCAGCAGAGGAAAGCAAATAGCGGTTTAGTATAAAAGAAAAATGCAAAAATTTATGATTGTTACAAACAGCGTAATATTTTCATCAGTATGTTAAACCAAAGTATCATTAACAGGTATAGAGTTTCCAAAGTAAGCACGCATAACAATTTTATCCTAAAGAATAGCAGTTATGACCTGCTAGCACACTTCAGTAACAAATTCTGCTAATAATGCGAATTATTAATTGATAAAAAAAATCCGTATCTCAGTTTCATGAGACTAAAGAGAAAAGCGTAAAAGAATGAAATGTAAACGAATGGTACATGTAAAGGCATTCCAAAGATCTTTTGAATGATAAATTTAGTGTGTTACAATAAACTAATTTGAGTAGCAAAATATAAAACACATACTACCTTTGAAAAGCCAGTAATGAAGAAAATTAGGGGTCCATCAAAATACCTCAAAAGTCATATTTTAATGAAATTGAGTATAGCAAAAAGATGTAATATGAATGTCAGAATTAGCAATCGTAATCATCAAACCTAAAACAACATAGTTCTACCCTTTGATAAATAAAAGAAATCTAAAGACAACGGAAGGCGTAGAAAAAAAAAGAAGACAGAGAAAACTCCTTCTACTATGAGGAAACTAATTTTGCAATTACAACCCAGAGTTGTAAATAGTCGGCAATCGCGACAAACCTAAGGACGATCACTCAAATGGGGTGCTAAATTATTTTCTTCAGAATCCCAATTTAAATAACGATGATCGGCAAGCTTTCTTGGACGGATAAAATGCCTTAATGTAAAAACGGTACCTAACACAACACAAACAGCACTGACAACAATGTAAGCTATTCCAAGGAATGGATTCTTTCCTCCAAGCACCGATCTCGTCGTAAGAACCAGAGATTTGGTACCGTCAAAGCTCTTAACAGGAAAAAACAACCCAATTTTTATTTCGTATGTTCCTGGAAAAATATCGTCGTTATCGTTCCGCATAGCCAACTTACTGAAAGTAGGCAGACCAGCTGTACGCATCCAAACCTGTAAATTTTCCATAGTTGACAAATCTGGCATGTTTGATTCAGTATAACCATCAGGATAACGCAAAACCCAATTGGGAGGAGGTGCAACATCATCAGGACTGTAGTTTGTCTTCAAAAATCGTCTTTTATCTGAAGCCCAAGCTATATTTTTGGTAGAAAAAGTGTAAACACTATTATCATCCAGCAGTCTCAGTGACGAAAAAGTGTCATTGAAAAGAGAATTTGCAATCAAACCACATGGATAATATGGTTTGTCATCTTCGTTAACTTCCAAAGGAAAACAATTGCCTCCTTTAACTTCGTCAGCAGTTAAAGCCACTCCCTGTAGTTGTTTTTCATCTACACTTTTAGCATACCGTCGATGATTTTGAAAAAAATTTGTCAAACGGTAATATATGAAAATAGGCGCCTTTAAAACAGATGGGACTGTGAATCTTATGATGCAGTAGTTAACGTCCATATCTAGATCTTTATCGAGAATTTTCTCCAGTTTCCAGTAGGTTGATTCTTTGTCAAATCCAATAGTTCCTGATTGATCAAATGAAGCTGTGTACTTTTTGGAAGGGACGGCAGAGAATTCATCGTAAGAAGCCAGAGTCTCACAATCCGTATAATCAACAACTAGCTCTTGTACGATAGAGCTAGCATAAAGTAATCCTCCTCCTAATGGACCAAATATAATTCCTAACACAAAAAAAAGTGGAAGCACGATTTTAGGGGTTAACAATGGCTGCCAAGACTTGATCCTTTGTTGGCGAAAGGAAGTATTAGGAGGTGCTCTAGTTTTTGCTACAGGCCCATTTGATGCAGTGTCTGAAACATTTTCATTTAATGCTTCCGGCATAATTCTCAAAGGTCTTGAATTGATCGCTTTTTAAAAGCGAGCCCGTTAAAGTGATTAAAAACAATTTAAAAGTAATATTTTGGTGGTTTCTAGATGAAAATTATTGATTTTTTGTTTTAAAATAGGTCAAAAGGCAATAAAACAGCCTATAATGGATTAAAAAAGAGGATATTTGAAAGCCACGGATTTTTCTACGTTTGGCATTTAGTAAACACATAATCTGCAACGTACATATACAAAATTGCGTTAAATAATTACTCCGTATTCCTAATAGTGCTATAATTGACATTGCGAATATGGTACATTTCGCTATTCAAATTTAAAAAAAAATTCTATACAAAGCCAGTGAAGCAGTCATCTTTAAAAGGAAGAGCTATTATAAATACCTTCTTTAAAAATAGGGAAGAACATTTGTTGGTTAATGTATAGTAGTTATATTTCGGGACTATAAAATTATGATGTTCAATTAAAGGAAGTTTCAAAATTTTATAGACGATGGTTTTTCTGCTACAAATAATATTCAAAGTGATTCGTCGTAAAAATGTATACCTGATCGACTTGATTCTGTAGAGATAAGAAAAGAAAGTGTATTAATTATCTATTCTCTGTGGTTAACAAAAGAGGAGAAGTAAAATGCTTGAAATATATTTACGAGCTGGATAGGAAAATGTGCGCACTTTACCGGTAAAAATTGCCCAGCTAAAGAAACAAACAGTATTTGAAAATGACCACCTGCGTGGAGTCTAGTAAATTGCAAGAAAAGAAAAAAAGATTGGTGCCACACTAAGCTCATTTTTTCGAGACAACGTATCTAATGATACAGTATATGTAACTCTAATTATCATATACCTCTTTTGATGTTTGTTTTATGTTTTTTTAACTACCTGATTGAAAACCTCGGATGGTAGTAAATAATGCCTCAAAGTCGAAATCTCATTAGGCAATTAACTGGGATTCAACACATTTATTTAAATTAACATAAGTAAGCCTGGACATTGAAACATAGTGTTATTAATTAACGTACAAAAAATGTGAATGATTATGGCTCCTTCCAATATTTATTTCATGCCTTTAAAAATGAATTTCCGAGCTAAAATGAAAGTTGTTTGATATCAAGCAATTGTTAAAGATTTTTTCATTTAAGTAGTTGTTCGGAATAATTTGGTAGCATTCAAAAGTTTTGCTTCCCATTGCTTTCAGCTCCAAATCCTAACATTATCTTTTGATCCTATTCATTATATTAATATTCACATTTATTCTTTTTGATTAGACTTGTTTATTATCATTTTTTGGCTGTTTACCATGGTATTTATAATGATGAAGCTATGTTACTAATGGATTTTTGTAAGATCACATGAAGAACGGCAGGTTGAAATTGATACCAAGCAGTAAGGAACAATTCTCTCACCCATAAATTGGATTGATTATTTTGTTATCTGTCCCATTTAAGGAATGTTCATTTATTATCATGGCGCTCGCGTCATTGAAATATACTCGAAATTAAGCGAAAAAATCGATCGGCGATAATCATTGTTTACTATCAATGGCACAAAATTCCAAAATTGTATATATTGCAAGGTGCCCTGTACGAGTAGTTTCAAAAAAATTTAATATTCCAAAAAAACGCCTAAAAGACTGTGTTGTTGGAAGTTTTTAAATGTGCAAACAATGGTACCAATAAAAAAAATTAGCACAGCTTGCGACTTGTGCAGGCAAAGAAAACTTCGGTGTAACGGCGAATTGCCAAAATGCCAGAATTGTGTAGTGTACTCAGAAACGTGCAAGTATAATAAAAGAAAAAGAGTAAAGAAGCCAAACGTAGACAAGGATGACCCACATATCGTCGTCGGGCAGCCGCCTGTAAAGAAGTCAACAGCTGGTATTACTCGAGAGTACACCGAAATGATTGAACTGAGAAATCATATTATAACGTTAAGCAAAAGATCTGTTAATATGGAATCTCGGATTGACGATATGCTAAATTTGCTCAACTACGATCTGTCAGAAAAGAGAGAAACGTCGAACGAGATACCATCGCTTGTACAGCAAATTCAAAACTGCGGTTTTCTAATAGATGAAAAAATGAGAAGGTATCCAGGGATTTTCCAAATTCATCCCAAGGATTACACCATGAATGATCTGTTTCCTCAAAGTTTCCCTACATGGATTAGTGTATATCGCAATGTACCAGAAAAAGCATGGGCCAATCGGTGTGTTGAGTGGTATTTTCGCTATATAAATTCATGTTGGCCTTTATTTGATTTAGAAAATTTTATGGACCTTTTTGATAACTTTTATTCCGATAAAGAAAAAACAAAAGGTGCTTGGGTTGTCTCCTTCTATGCCATTATGGCTTTAGCGGTGTCCCGTAGCAAAAGAAAAGATAAAGAAAAAATATCAAAATCGCTTTTCTCTACAAGTTGGTTTTTGGTCCAGAAACCTGGCTTTTTTCTTACAGCGCGCCTGGATAAAATCCAAGCTTTAACAATTATGATACAATTTTGTGCACATTTATCTTTATATAATCTTTGCAAAGTTTTGTGCGGTCAAATGTGCCTAATGGTTAAGGATTTGGATCTTCACAAAGAAGCTACGAATCCTAATGTCGACATTGAAGTTGACGAGCTAAATAGACGGGTTTTTTGGACATGTTATATATTCGAAACAACTACCTCTCTGATATTTGGAACACCGCCGGAATTGGGTGATCTAGAAATTGATTGCCAACTTCCATCCATGGATGTTTTGCCTCGGTTTACAGAGTCAAGTCAAGGTGGTATAGTATTTTGTTCAGAAATCCAGTTAACCATTATTAAAAACGAAATAAGGAAAAAAATATACAAGTGTTTAGCTTCGGCAAGTGAAGAGGTCTATAAGGAAGCCGTATTAAGCATTCGAGGAAAACTGATTGTTTGGGAAAGGAACTTGCCAGACGAGCTGAAACAGTACTACGATGTTATTAAATTAAATGGGACAATTCCAAAGAATGTTGATTTCGAAAATCAACATATATTTACTGCTTGTGTTGAAATTTACTTATCGTATTGTATTACTCAACTATACTTTTACGATCCTCTTACAAATTATGAAACATGCCTAGAAATTGCACGGAAAGCTGCAGATGCCATAAGAAGCTACTTCATGGTTATTGAACCAATTTTTAAAAAGATTTGTTACTTATGGTTGTTTCTCTATTGTCCTTTTACACCTTTTCAAATCCTTTTTTCCAATATCCTAAAAATGGAAAAAGGTACCAGTGATGAAAAAATCGAGGACTTGGATCGAATGTATTCACTCTATCGGTTTTTTGTCGAAATGAAGGAGATTAACGGAGAGTTTGCTGACAAATTATCTCGCGTTGCTTTGGATTGTATTGATGCTGCAGAACATTATTTAGAACTTAAATCTTCTGTCGGTTCCAACATTTTTGAACTGGAGAGTTTGTTGGTGTAATCTTCTTTCTTTGAATACTTATTATAAATATTACTTTTCTACATTTCGAGAATCGTCAAAAGGATTTTCGCATGTACTCAGTAAGGTTTTAAAAAAAATGAACCAACTACAAAGAGTTGTTTCAACGTAAACAATAAAAAAAATTCAGCATATGCAGCCATTGAGTATTTGCTTACAACAGAAGCAATTTATTTATTAGTGGTAGATTAAAACTTTTATTTGTTTCATATTGAAAAGAAAATGAACCAAGCTCATATATTCCTTATTGAAATATTTCAAGGCGCACACTATTCTCTGTGTTTTTTTTTTTCATATCACCATTTTAATCGATTGCAAATGTAATCAAAAACTTTTGTCAACATTTTCCAATACTTGTATTTAAACACTTTTGCTTCAAAGACGATCACTAGTTATCTTAGATCCGTGGATCATCATTCCGACTTCCACGGCTGGGGCATAGTAAGATGACAAAAATTAAAGTCTCGTTTCTTTAACCTCTCCATAGTTGACCCGTGGAACGGAATTTGCTCCAAATCGGAAATCTCAAAAAATGCTCATATCTGTTCCTATTGTATCCAAATGGGACCGTAGTCAGTAGACGTGCATATCCATGGATTGATCATGATTTCCCACCGCCCAAAGTGAAATATGACAGTAATCAATGAATGATTAAACTGGCCAAAGAAGTTTATAAAGGCTTCCTTGTCATATCACTACTTCAATTTTTCTTTTGAGTCTATCGCATATTTTTGACAATATGATCCGGAATAGTGAGGATTTTAGCCATCATTTGTCGAGAGAAAGCAAGGCTCGTGAGAAAGGCCCTTTTCAAATGTTAGGAAGAATTAAAAGTAGTACAGGGATTGACGCTATATCTTTTTCCTCAGGTTTACCTCATCCTAACAAGTTTGCTATCCGTGAGCTTTCTATCAAGTTTCCTCAACTTGGTTGCTTTAAGGAGGAAAATGGGACATACGCCAAAGAGGTTAATGTAACATTTAACATAAAAGCTGATCCTTCTGAGGGTCTTTTAAATTTCTCTCAGTCCTTGCAGTATGGCCAATGCCAAGGAATTTCTGAATTGGTGGGATTTATAAAGGAACACATTCGGCGGATTCATGCTCCCCGATACGAAAACTGGGATATTAAGATGAGTAATGGTAATACAAGTGGTTTGGAATATTGTTTACGACTGCTAGTCAATTATGGGGATCATGTCTTGACAGAAAAGTACACTTATCCTGCTGCCATCACCGCAATGCGAGCCCTAGGTGTTCAATTTGTATCTGTTGATATGGATTCGGAAGGTATGCTTCCTGAAAGTCTTGAAGAAATTATGAGAGACTGGGATATATCTCTGGGACCTAGACCTCATGTCTTGTACACAGTTCCTACTGGTCAAAATCCTACTGGTTCTACTTTGTCATTAAGTCGGCGCAAAAAGCTTTTAGCATTAGCAAGGAAATACGATATCATCATCGTTGAAGATGAGCCATACTATTTTCTACAAATGGAAGATTATAACGGAAGTTTAAACCCTGCACAGCAAAAATGTGATGGGTCAACGTTTTTAAAGAGTTTGGTCCCTTCATTGCTAAGTTTAGACACAGAAGGTCGAGTTTTGCGACTTGATTCGTTCTCTAAACTGATTGCTCCAGGAACCCGCCTTGGCTATATTACTGGAAATTCAATGTTTATTGATCATATTACACGGATTGCAGAAGTATGCACGGAAAGCCCGTCTGGTATTTGCCAATCTGTATTGTATGCAATGCTGCATAATTGGGGTCAAGAGGGCTTTTGTGCATGGTTACAGGAGCTGCAATATTCTTATACTGTTCGTCGAAACGCATTCCTTAATGTAGCAAACAAGTATCTACCAAATTCTGTTTGTATTTATCACGTACCAAGAGCTGGATTATTCTTGTGGGTTGAGTTAAACTTAAATCATTACCGCTTTTCGGATACGAAAAAGTCAGTTTCCCAAATTGAAATGGAAATATTCCTAGCGCTTGTAGAAAAAGGTGTAAAAACTGTTTGTGGTCAGTTTTTTATGGCAAATCCAGAACGTAGTACTAAGATCTTTTTCCGTTTCGCATATTCAATTGCTGACTTTGAGGACTTTGAGGAGGGAATTAAGCGATTTACATCAGTCATAAATGAGCATTTTAATGTCGAAAGCAGAGTACGAATCTGCCCTTGAATCATCTATAAAAGTCAAAGAAATATTGTTTCCTTGGAAATATATGAATTTTGAAAGTGCAGATTATTTTAAATTGTGTTCTACTTAATAATCACTTTTAGGAAGGTTTCAGATTTTGAGACAAATATGTTTATAAAAAGTATGCCGGCCTTGCACTTAACACTGTTTAAAAATTTGTCAAGAGGAACTGACCCTGTGATTTTTACTATTTGTACTTAAATATTATGTGCTTCGTGATCAGTGTTTGCATTTTTACTTAGATCGTCAATAGTCTGACCAAGTTGAAATATTTCTTTTAAATTTACGTTAAGCATTTTGACAACAGCTCAAGATCCTAATGTAGCTAATTCTTTCATTAGTGTGTCGAAAGTAATGCTGGTTAGCACGAGTAGGTTTTTCAAATGCATAGCTCGTATAATAAATTATTTCAACAATGTGCAAATGTATTATGAAAAATTCCATAACTAATGAGAAATGGTAATATATTACAACTCAATTTTCTACTTTAATTTGTTCCCTATTATTAGAGTAATTTGCTCTGAATAAAGATATGCAACTTAACTTGAGATGACTTAACTTTTTAAACAATAAAGAATGTATTATTTATTCATTATTGTAAAAATTAGGCATGTGTCTGGGAATTTCATTGCTAGCGAACATCTGTTTTTGATTTTGTAAGTGGATGCTTCCACACCTCACTTCGAAACAGCCTTTTGGAAGAAATTTCATCAAAATGGTGTTGAATACTTGAATTTGCTATGTAAAGTAAAGAAAAAGAAAAGAAAAATATGAAACTCAACTTCTAGGTGGCTAATTTCAATTTCGGTATTCGTCTACAAAAATTCCGACTCTATTGATCATTTGGCAAAGCGTTTTCCAAACTAACTATCTAGTATTTGGTAAAATAACTTGCTATTTAGCAGTGGATCAACTTTCAATAAGAGCTTGATTGTTGAGTACTTGCTATCCACGGATGTTATTTTGACCCATATTCGTATAGTGTTATCTAAACTAGAGAAAAAAGCTAAAATGATAAGTGCGAATATCTGAGAAGAAAAAGTCATTTCTTCACGCTATTATATAAGTAAAGGAAAATTAGACCATCATTTGTAGACTGAAAATAATATTGAATAAAAGCATCTTGGCACTATGGCAGAAAAATCAAGCAAAAAACTATGGGGAGGTAGATTTTCAGGAGCTACTGATCCACTGATGGCAGAATTCAACAAATCCATCTATAGTGGAAAGGAAATGTGCGAAGAAGATGTTATTGGTTCCATGGCGTACGCAAAAGCCTTGTGCCAGAAAAATGTGATATCTGAAGAAGAGCTGAATAGCATCCTAAAAGGATTGGAACAAATTCAAAGAGAATGGAATTCGGGTCAATTCGTTTTGGAACCATCCGACGAAGATGTTCACACAGCAAACGAGCGCCGATTAACTGAGATAATCGGTGATGTTGCTGGCAAGCTACATACTGGCAGAAGTCGTAATGACCAAGTTACCACCGATTTGCGTTTATGGCTATGCAGAAAAATCAAAGAGGTTGAAGTCTATGTCATTAACTTGCTTAAAGTTTTTACCAACAGAGCTGAGATGGAGATTGATGTAATAATGTCAGGTTATACGCATTTACAAAGGGCTCAGCCTGTTCGTTGGTCCCATTTTCTCATGTCTCACGCCTTGCCTTTATTAGGTGACCTTGGCAGACTTCGTCAGCTGTATACTCGTGTAAGTCAATTACCGCTGGGTGCTGGTGCTTTAGCTGGCAACCCTTTCAACGTCGATCGCGAGTTCCTTCGTAAAGAGCTTGGATTCGAAGGCATTATCATGAATTCCATGAATGCTGTTGGTGATCGTGATTTTGTCATCGAATTTATGTTTTGGGCAGGCATGGTAATGCTTCACATTTCTCGCTTTGCTGAAGATCTTATCATATATTCGAGCTCGGAATTTGGATTCGTCACACTCTCCGATGCGTATTCTACGGGAAGTAGTATTATGCCCCAAAAAAAGAACCCTGATTCTTTAGAGCTACTTCGGGGTAAGAGCGGTCGTGTTTTAGGTGATATGATTGGCCTCATGATAACTGTTAAAGGCACACCTACAACCTATAACAAAGATTTGCAAGAAGACAAGGAACCACTATTTGATGCCTTTAAGACCGTCTCTGACTCTTTGCAAATTTTGACTGGCGTTGTCTCAACCCTTACCATCAATCCTACAAAGATTGCCGAAAGCTTGACCCCCGATTTACTAGCTACCGATTTGGCTGAGTATCTTGTTCGTAAAGGTCTTCCATTTCGCCAAACTCATCATATTTCGGGATCCGCAGTTCGCATGGCTGAAGAGAGAAACACTACTCTCGACAAGTTATCAGTTTCTGATTTGCAATCATTGCATCCTTTATTTGATGAAGACGTTTCAAAAGTCTTTAATTACGAAGAAAGTGTTGAAAAAAGATGTTCAATTGGTGGTACTGCTAAGCATTGTGTTCAAGAACAAATCGAGCATATACGATCAGCAATTCTTTAAAAACTATGTCTTTCTTTTTAATTTAATAAACAGGTTTTCTATAATTGTCTATAAATAAAATACCTTTTCTCTCTGTTAGTTTTTTTGTACATTTAGTAAAATGGGTTCTTCATGCATATTTAATTAACGCAATTAAAGAATTTTTATAAGAGCTGCATGAAAGAGGTATCCACAATAACAATAAGGTATAGTACTTTTATATTTATGGCAAATAACTTCCTCTTAAATGGTTTTTCGATTACCTATTCAATTTATGATTTCAAGCTCTGTATTCAGCTCTTGTAATTAAAGTGGTGCTAAAAGCAAATATAAAAAATGGTGTATGATATTTTCCTAATTAAGTTACTAAAAATCTAATTGCATAAAATCACATTTTTTCGATGTTGTGAATAAATGATTTTGCAAAACAATGCAGAGAGACACGTTTGGAAATGAAATATAATTAAAAATTCTTGAGTCTTCTGTATTACTTAGAACATAATTAGAATATGCAAATAAAAATAATTAAAAGACCTTTTCATCTCTTAACGGTTCATAAAAAAAGAGATAAATATTTTATAAAAATGATTCCAAGTGTATCTTACTCATATAGTGTCTAAATACTCATTCAAAACATAACCAAATAGGATCAATGCTTAATTAGCAAAATCACGCTGATTGAATTCCAATTATGTTAAATTTTTTAAGCCTCAATGAAAAAAAGGAGAATTAATTCTTTTAATTTAAATTTTCATTTTATTAAGTAGTCTTTTTAAAATTATAAAAAATAAATATATCGTTATATAAAGTTACTTTTCTTTAACGGCTTTAATATTTTTATAATTTCTTAGTCCGTTAAATCAATAGTGGTAATCTTTAGAGAAAAAAAGGTAGATTAATGTTGCAAGTTGTACACCCCAAAATGGCACCTTCATACTCCGACTTCTATCCACGGATGTAAGATCCGTGGATGAGAAAATAAGAAAATCTGGGGATTTTCATGTTGATTGTATGCATACCTGATGCGAAATTTCAACCTATTCTACCCACGGAAGACCAAGTTGGAAATTGAATCTGAGACAAAATGCTGTAGATACTTGTAAAATAAGTATTTTGCAAACTAATCTGTCAAATTTGTTGACTTGTTGCAGCCCTTTGTCTGCTAAAATCAACATAGTTGTAGCTTATCTGGTTTGTATCAATGATAATGCTTTGACGCTTTCAATTATATAAAGGACGAAGGAAAGTTCAAATATTTATTATTGTGCTTACATTCACAACAATTACTACTAATCTCATCATGGAGAAGACAGAAGAAGAAAATTACAGTATTAAGGAGTTGGGTGAAAAAGGATCAGACAGCCAAGAGGATGTTGCTGTGATTTTTGCAGAGAAACATCCCATTATTGACAAATCGCTAAATCGAAAACTCAAATTAAAGACAGATTTATGGGTTATGCCACTTCTCTGCCTCATTTCAGCATTTCAATATATGGACAAATCCACCAGTAATTATTCATCAATTATGGGTATTCGCACCGATTTAAATATGGTGGGCAATCAATACAATTGGGTTGGTACGTCTTTTTATCTTGGTTTTATGGTATTCTCGTTACCATTATCCACTCTGTTACAAAAATTTCCTCTTAGCAAAGTAACGTCTGCCTTCATTGTGGCCTGGGGTATATTAATGACCTTGACTTGCCTGGTGCATTCTTATGCTTCCTATATCGCTACTCGTACTTTGTTGGGTATATTGGAATCAGTTATTACGCCAGCTTTTGTTTTGTTTATTGCACAATGGTATAGAAAAGAAGAACAATTTTTTCGTATGGCATTCCTTGTAGCCTGGAATGGACTTGGTGGTCTTATTGGAGGAAGTATGTCTTACGGCTTGTATAAACGAGAGCTTGAAAACAATTTAACCATGTCCCCTTGGAGAATCTTATTTATTATCACTGGATTGATTACCATAATTAACGGGGTTTTCATATTTATTCACATTCCCGATGAACCCTCCAAAGCTTGGTTCTTGAGTGAAAAGGAAAAGGATCTTGTCCTCAAGCGTTTAGACACTGATCATGCAGGGCTTGGCAGCAAAAAGTTTAAGAAATACCAAATATTGGAAGCTTGTCGAGATGTACGTATGTACTTATACTTTTTCCTACAAATAGCCGTTGCTATCCCTAATGGTGGGCTTTCAAATTTTAGTAGCATCATGTTAAAGAATCTTGGCTACGTAAAAGGTAAGGCATTGCTTATGAATATGCCCACTTCCTCCATTTCGTTTGCTGCCTTAACTTTGTTTGGCCTTATCCCAGAGTTTACGAATAGACGAATGGATATTGCTTTGGTTGGCCTGGCTATTAACTTAACTTCCGGATCACTTATTGCATTTGCAAAACCTACACATGCACAACTTGCAGGATACTGGTTGTTTGGCATTTCACCAATTCCATATATTTGCATCCTTAGCTGCATTTCGTCTAATAGCGCAGGCCACACCAAAAAAGTTTTTATGAGCGCTGTTTCCATGATTGGATATTGCGTTGGAAATATGGTCGGCCCCCAAACATTTAGGTCTACACAAGCTCCAAAATACCAAGGAGCTAAAGTATCATTTGTCGTTTGTTATTGCGTTGCTATATTTATTATTATTGCTATTTATGCCGTTAATGTGCGAGAGAATCGCAGAAGGGATGAAAAAAACGAATATTTATCAAATGAATTGAGTGAGGAAGACAAAAAGGATTTGACCGACTTTGAAAATCCCGAATTTCGTTATTCTATTTAATTTTCTATTGATTTTTTTGTTTTTTTACTGTTTTTTACCGGTGTGCATTGATGAAGGAATAATAATTAGTCAATTCTTTTAGTCAAGTTATTAGTATATTGTAAACCTCTTTACTAGATCCCCTATTACCTTCTTTAGTTAATTAATAAATTGGAACTTGTGTTTTTTTCTTAATTATAAAAGAACAGGTCACGTACACTATTCCTAGTTCTATTAGTCTAATTTTTGTATCAAATTGTATACCCGTTTGTTGATTTAAGTGGGAAATATCAATTGGGTATGTTAATAGACATGTAAGCATTTTCGTTTGTACAATGCTGAGGTAGAATTATTCCTGATTTCTTAAGCATCACTAGCCAGAATGATGATGGTTTAATACCCGTTTGACGAAGACCTATAAGTTCTTAAAGTATTTGACATATAATTTTTGTCACTATGAACCTACAAATGAATTTCTGTAACGTCCAACAAATAGCATCGGTTCTTCTATCGATATTTACTTATTATACTGATTATCCTGTCTATTGAAATCCACTGTATTGACAACACTAAATAAGATGATGAGTGTCTTAAACTATGCATGTCCTTAACGAAGATTCGGTCAATTGGTTGTAATATTTTCGACTTCTCTTTAATAATTTACCAGTAGCTAGTTTACTATAATAATAAAAATCATTCCCATGTTGTGGTCCACAATGAATATTAAAAATGGTTGTTTACAGTATTATTGATCATGAATGATAGCATCGCAGACTCAAGCCAGCTCAAGAACTGTTTATCAATAACCGAAAACAACCAATATATTAAAAGTACTAGAAAATTCTAAAAAGTGATGACCTGGGCGTATAGGACAACCAGTCTAAGTAAGCATTAATTTTTCAAATTTACGAAGTCGTTGGCTAATTATAACATAACATATGAGCTATAAGTTATTTCATGTTCTCGCTAAATTGGAAAACCCGCAAACCGTCAGATTAGAAATTGTTGAGATAATATTGCCCGGTGAATGAATCGATCAAAAAATGTTAAAGTGATAATATATATTGATTAAAACCATTATATTGTACATAGAATCCTCACGACATAAATATTTTCCGATACTTGTCGTCAAAGTAAATTAACTTGCCATATATATATCAAGCATGCGCTTTGAAAACAGTAAGCGATAAGAACACGATACAGTAAGCATTCAAATAAAAGGACATATTTAAGCCTTTAAATTATTAGTATATAAATATTAAATTGAAAAACTTTCGCTCAAGGCATCAAATGTCCCAAACACACTTGTATTTTGCAGCGCAAGATATTGCTCAGCCGATTGAATAAAATTCTCAGTAATAACTGATAACCTCTCAGCAAATTCTCCACTGATATCTTTCATTTTTAAAAAAAAAGCATGAATAGAGTATAACCGATCAACGTCCTTGACGCATATATCAGCGTCCAAGTCGTCGTCTTCCAAAAGATGTGAAAAAACCGTCAAAAAAGGTGTAAACGGACAATAAAGAAACAGCCAAAGATAACAAATATTTTTTGAAATAGGATCAAGAACCACCAAAAATCCCTTAATAACGTCAATAGCTGCTCTAGCCGTGCTTAAACAAATTTTTGATCCTTCAATGCTATCGTCCGCGAGATATAAATAAATAAGTGTATTGCAATATGACAGATATATTTCCACGCAAGCTGTAAAAAAATGTTGCTTAATAATATCCAGTTCTTCGGGCAGCCCGTTACCTGCCTTAAGTATCTCAAAATAATGCTTCATTTCAGAAGGAATGGCTCTTTCAAAATTCAATATCTTTGTTTGAATGTTAGATATCACACCCTTTTGACCTTTGTCTAAAAAAACATTATTACTATTGTAGAGCTTAGTCCTTATTTCGTGTTTCAAAACGGTTAACGATATTTCACATGTAAATATTAAATCTCCTTGGACGTTTTCAGCAAAACAATGAGCATAATTAATGTCAGGGTATTTGCACTCAATTTCCAGATCTCCCAAAACGGGAGGGGTTCCGAAAATCAAGGATGTGGTAGTTTCAAAAATGTAGCATACCCAAAATATTCGTCTATGCAATTCTGCCATATCTTGGTCAAGATCTTTGTCTGTACTTTCTTTGTGTAAATTTAAATCCTTAACCATCAAACAAACTTGACCGCAAAGTTTTTTGCAGAGATTGTACAACGACAGATGACTTGCGAACTGAATCATGATCACTAATGCTTGAATTTTTTCGAGTTGCGGTGTGAGAAAAAAGCCAGGTCTTTGAATTAGAAACCAGGAAGTAGCAAAAAAAGACTCCGCCAATTTACTATTATCGACTCTTTTGTCTCGAGATACAGCCAAAGCCAAAATAGCATAGAACGAGACAATCCAGGCACCCTTGACCAAATTCTTGTCTATATATAACTTTTCAAAGCTTTCCATGTACTGTTTCTTATAAAATATAGGCCAATTACAATTGATAAATCTGAAATACCAATCCAAGCATGTTTTAGCCCAATCTTTGTCTGGAACATCTCGAAAGGCACTTTTCCAAGTAGGAAAGCTATGGGGGAATAAATCGTTGCTGCTAAATCCATTAGAAAAAAAATTGGTTCTCATAGTGTATGCCTGCAATTTTGAATCCACGAGAGCCCCTGCACTCAAAATCTGTGAAACCAAAGATGGAAAACCCCCGGGTTTCACTTTCCTCTCTGAGTCCTGCTGAGATCTTAATAAAGAGAAAAGAGCCTCTAGCTTTAATTCGAAATTATCAAAACGTTTATCCAAAGCTTTAACAGCATTTTTCAACTCATTGATTTCATTCTCTTCGTCGTTATCATGATCTGAAGTGCTGAGCGGAGTGTAGAGTATAGGATACCTTTCGTTTTCTTGTACTGCTGCTCGATTGTCATGTTTAACCCGCTTAACATAACGACACTCTTCGCCATATACCATACAATTTTGGCAAGTTAATTCACCATTGCATCTTAGCTTCTTACGCCTGCACAATTCACAAGCATTTCTGATCCTTTTCATTTAAAAATGTGAGTCTTTTTTAGTTATATATTTATGCTTAATCTTGTCAATTGCTGTATATATTAAACACAGACTAGTTGCGAATGAGTTTTGCTGTGGGCTTTACGAATGGTCCATATTGATAACTCAACCTAGTCACACAAGTTTGATAAAGGGTAACCAGTCGATACTATTCTGGTTGAAAAAAAAAAAAAAGTTTAATAGTAATCAATATGAAAGATGTCGGACATTTTGCAGATAATCAAACACGATATTGAAGCAACCCATCTTTAGCTGCAGTTGATAAGATGAAAACTACATAGCTCATTAGATTATACCATTTTAAACATGTCTTTACCGTATAGATATTACGAAGTTAAAAAAAAGAGGCATTTTTCTTAAATTGAGGAAAGAATTAAATTTGTACGTTGATAAACGCCAGTTTCGTCGAAGTGAAATTGAACTTACTCAAGCCAAAACTAGGAACTAGTCTGCCTGACTTTATGGTTCTACGTATGCTTATATAAATAATACGAACTAGAAATATTTTCTTCATCTAATGACTAGTTTATGAATTGATATTGAATGAAATGGAATATTTTATGCACACGCGGGAGGATATCAGTTCGGAACCAAAATATTCTGACTAATACGAACACTTAGATAGACATTTATCGAAGGATCGATTCATGTACCATACCATTTTAAATTGGCAACAGCAGTTTGTAGTAGCCTGATATCTAAAAGATTATAGCAGTTTATGATTTTAGCCTTAGATCTAAGATAATTCGACTTGCCAATTTAATCACCGTTGCTAGCATCCTACTATAAAATTATGCGAGCATGTCTAGTATACGCACGCAAAGATAAATATCTTCCAAATCCTTGAAATGGAATCAGATATTCAATTTTTCTGTAAAGTCCCATTTTGGAAAATGAACTTCTACTTTTACTTTTCCCTGAGAGGAGGAGCATCTTAACAAGTGAATAATAAATAGTTAGCTTTAAAAAATAAGGATGTGATAATCTTTTCAACTATGTAAGTTTGAACAGGCTGACCCAAAAAGCAGCATTCAAAATGACAGAATCTCTCATATGTATTCTTTACAGATACGTGCTCACAAAAAGCAACAACATAAAAATGAATATTTTTTATTAACATATACTTTACTTGTGTAGATGTAAAGGACTTTTGACTTGCATCAACAACCATTCATGCCGAACGGACCGTTGACTGGATTGGTGGGGATTCCTGTATCAAGAAATGTTTCAATACTTGCTAAAACACATTCCTCTGTTTTAGCAACCGTAAAATTGGTATATACACCACAATGTGGTTGGATGGTTACTTTATCGCATTCCAACCAAAATTTATTGGGAGTAGGTTCATTCAAAAACACGTCGAGACCTGCACGAGCAACTTTGCCAGATTTTATAGCCTTGATAAAGGCATCTTCATTAATTATTGCACCACGAGCTGTGTTAATAATATAAACTCCATCCTTCATTTTTTCAAATTCCTTCGTGGATATTAAATCGTGAGTTGCTGGGGTAAGAGGGCAATTAATGCTAATTACATCACTAGAGCTTAGCAGTTCATCGAAAGAAACAAAAGACGCACCTAGTCTTTTCTCTTCCTCTGCCTCCAGGCGATTTCTATTATGATATACAATTTCACAACCTAGAGGAAGAATTTTTTGAGCAAAAGATTTGCCAATTGCGCCCATCCCAATAATGCCCACTCGTTTTCCATATGGATCGTCCGTCAGCGATAAGTTTTGACGCCATTTGCCAAGGCGAAGACTTTGTTCTGCCTCTCGAGCTCCACGGAGTGTACACATAAAGAGCATTAAATTCATATTTGCTGTTCCCTCTGTAGGTCCGTTTGGAGTATTTGCGACGTAAACACCATTTCTTGTAGCCCAGTCGACATCAACATTATTGTAACCAGCAGCACCAGTTACGAACAATTTACAAGTGGGAAGTAAAGGCCCCAGCATTTCTTCCGTAAATGGCGAAATGGCTGCATTTCTGAATAACCAAAAGCAAGCATCAAATGTAGATTTTGAGGCAGCTTCGTGAATTTTTTCTATCGTTTTGGATCGATCGTGTGGATCTGGAACGATAAACTCAAAATGATACTTTTCAGATAATCTTTTCAACGTGTTTGTAGCAAATTTTAGTTCGCCAATTGCTAAAACGCGCTTCGTTCGCGATTGCTTCATTTAAATTAATAAATGGATAAAACAAAGTCGTGTTTAAGTAAACGAATTTTCCCTTAAAAATGATTGAGGGTTAAAAGCTGGGAATGAGAGTTGCTAGTAATTTATACGGTTAATTAATTATATACAAAAAAATCACCGAATGATCGTTTTTTTAAAAAAGACACAGCACTTTGGAAAACAGGCCTTTTCACCACTGTGGCATATTGGTAAATTTCATATTAATTCTGCTCAATTAATACACCGGTAAATCAGTTCGATGAAATGATAACGATCTTGTCTATGATTAGTTTGATCATGGGACAAGCATAGATAAGATATTTGTTAATCTGAGAAATAAATTAGTGACTCGATGGATTTCCTTAATCTTCATATCGTAAATGAAGGAGGAGCCAACATAATTTTAACGAGGTTCGTTAAATGAAACTATAGATTTGCGGACTTGGTTTATATTATTATTCATTATTAATATAGAAATTGAATAGAATACGAGAATTCCCTTGCGTATGGTATTATTTATTATTCCAAGTTAAATTGCTTGTTGAATTTTTAATCCATAAATTATATCCAATAACATCTGGCAATATCGAGTTATCGATGTTTGTTCAGGAGGACTGATATCAAATAACAATTCATTTGTCAGCGATGACAAACAGTTGTATCAATATGATATTGTTAATATTTATTAATGGAAAAGTAAAAATGATAAAGATCTTTTTTCGGATTGATGGCTCGTCGCACTTGTCAAGTATATAAGCAAAAATAGATAAGATACAAACGATGGCTGTTATGCATCCGTGGGTGAAAGTGAAAGAAAAACAAATTATTAATTCTTACCACGGAGGAAAAATCTAAAAAGGTATCAAAAATAAGGACGATGGTTATCTTTTTTTCGTTGTATGATGGAAATTGACAATATTTTTTTTTTTACAGTTATTTTTCTCGTTCATTAGCTAGCGCTGACAGAAACTATTAGTACCTCAAAGTTATTTTTTTTAATATTATGGTAATGGTATTGGGGTTCAAATTTTAAATTTCAATTAGTGGGAAAATTCGAATAGAAAATTTCATTTTTGTTAAGACATTATGAAAAATTTGAATTACAAGGAGGAAAAAAACGGTTTATGGTTGGTAAAAAAATATTTTGACGCTTCATAAATGTACTAAAAGACCATCAGTTTAATTGAAAGAGTAGTAAAAGAATTACTTAATTGAAAGTTAATATTGGTCATAATTATAATATTTAGTCAACAGTCTAAAGCATACATTTCGGGTTCTTAGCACCTAAGCAATTCAATTCATGTGAAAAAGTAAAATTCTTTCTTAAATAGTCTAGTCAAGTATCTGAGAACCAAACAGTAACTTTGCCCAAGTTTGTCGGTACAGTGTCTGAATTATGAGATTTTGAGTTTATTAATATACTTGTGTGTTGGGACGTTGAAAAAGCACAGTAGCTAATCCGACGCGTAACATACTTCTAATTCATGATATAGCATAAAATACATGGTTCTACAATAACGTTTGACCAAGACAAGTTCGAACAATAGAGCGAGCTAAATCCACAGTTGTCTTGGCTTCCTCTTTGTTGCCTAAAAGTGGGTTAACTTCCATAACATCAACAGCAACTAGAGAGCCAGTTTCTGCAACACTTTCACAAATGTACATTGCTTCACGAAAGGTCAAACCGCCTGGCACACGGGTTCCAGTAGCTGGAGCGACAATTGGATCACAGGCATCGACGTCAAAAGAAAGATGAATGGGACGTCTCCTTCCTGGATTGATGTGTTCCAATGCCATTTCTACTACTCTGGCTATTCCATATTTATCAACATCGTGCATAGTGTAAGCAGTGATGCTGCGTTCACGAAGAAAAGCACGTTCCATAGGATCCAAATCGCGCAAACCGATGAACGCAAGACGACGCTCTTCAATTACTCTTCTTGTCCAAGCAAACTCTTCAGGAAGAGGTTCGGCATATCCCAAGGAAAAGGACAATGGGCAGCCATGAAGATTCTTTGAAGGGGATGAATCGGGGGTATTAATATCAGCATGGGCATCAATCCACAAGACACAAGCATCATCGTAGACAGCTTGTACACCTTCAACAGTGCCAATGGCAAGTGAATGATCTCCTCCAATGTTGACCGCGATCCTTTGCTTCTCTAGTTCCTGTTGAACAATATTACGAACTTGGCGAGTAACATTGCTAACGTAGAGTGGGTTTTTCATGAGGGCTTGATTAGGGCCTTCTTTTAAAGGTCGACTTTTAAATTTGGGATTTTGAACGACGTTGACACTATAACCAAGACGCTCCAAGTCTTCAGGCAATCCAGCCGCCTCAATCATTTCTGGAGCCAATTCAGCACCGTCCTTGGGTTGACCGCCTGAAAATGGCATATTTATGATAGAGACGGCATTTCCCTCCATGTATCTACTAGACATAATATGTCTATGTACTTCGGGTATTTTATGAGGAGACATTGTATATATTTTTGATTCAGTCAGGTAGAAACGATGTTGTGTATAGCAAAGGACCCTTTGAAGTAGATGGGAGGTTGCGAAATTTATGGAATTCCGTTTTTCATGCCGATGACGGCTTTAATAAATAGTGAGCGTTTGCTTACTCAATAGTCTTTGAGTATTTTATCTACCGGCCGTTATCAGATCTTGCGGGCAATCATATTAGACTCATCAACCTAAAAACGGGATATTAATTCCACGGACTCAACATTTCTATACTCCGTAACGATAGCTCGGTTCACTATTATTAAAAAAAAAAATAAATAAATAAATAAAATAAATCAAACGAAATGAAATAAAGCAAAGAAAATAAATTAAATAAAAATAAAGTAATTCAAGAAAGGAAAAAATCACACTATGGAAAATTAATAGAAATAGGACGTAAAATCATAATATACACCCAACCCCTCTGGGAATATTTTCCATAGCCATTTTTTGAAACAAGTCATATTTACCATGGAACGGAAAAGATCGAAACTAAGCTACGGAATTCCATGGGTCAAGTGACTTATTTTCGGAATTGTATTGTATTATAGCATGATAGATGAAATTTTATTCAGACGGTAGTTTGTTTTGTATTTACAAGTTTAATATGGAGAATATCTGATGAATAACTTATATTTTTTGAACATTGTAACCAAAAAAGAAAAAGAAAAAGAAATAAAAAAATTTATTAAATTGATTGAATATTTTGTAACGATTATTGTAACATTGGTATAGGAGGAATATAAAAATGTTGGTTTTTAAATGAGTAAAGGATAAAAATTAATTTAACTAGCAACAATATCGCCAAGATTAGCAAGCGAGTTTAAGAAGCTATTAAAGCTATAATTGACGTTGTGCTAAAAGGTGTTGTAATGTTATCAGTTTAAGGAAAATGTATATATCTTTTTGTCAAGTTTAACTATGTTTTTATTAAAAATAACAAAATTTATAATTTCTACTGGTGTGCTGCTGACCTCTGCTCGATTTCCTTAATTTGTAATAATTTTTAAGGTATAAATTTTGCAACTTAATTATCTCTCTCAGTAACGCATCAGTGGTGTAGCGGTAACATCAATGCCTTCCAAGCATTAGCTCCGGGTTCGACTCCCGGTTGATGCATCGATTAAATTTTTGATTTTGTATTGGAATCGATTTTTATATTTTTTAGTTTTTTTTTTGTTCAACGAGTAAACAATGCTTATGATGATCAAAGGAAAGCATGCTTCTTTTAGCAATAATTTGAAAAAGGGTGAGACTTAATTTCGGTCATTAATCCGCCGTGGATAGCATGGATATAACTAGATTATTATCACCCATATGCGTTTGGCAACTATTAGGTGAAAAGTATTTAATGTTTATTTTCATCCTCAGGATTTCAAGTTATTAAAATCTGTTATAATAAGTTCATCATTCAAATTAAGAAAATTCAAACAATTAGTAACTGATCGAAAAACAAAAAACGTAAAGCTCCCGGCGGGACTCGAACCCACAATCCCTTGATTAGAAGTCAAATGCCCTAGCCATTAGGCCACGGGAGCAACGTGATTTATTTAAGTATTAGCAGTATATATTGTAATTGCAAATATGTATCAAACCATCATAATTTCATAAAAAACCGAAAGGGTAATGAAAATATAGAAAAAATTAGGGTTATGATCTAGCTAAATAAATATATCACTAGATTACTGATCAACACTAAATAAAAAAATGATCTATTGTGTTGTATACCGTCATGTCCATATTTTTATTGAAATGTCAACCGATCTATCAAAATTGACACTACATGATCTAGACATGCTGAACACGGTCTACATGCCGTGCACAAAAACAAGTAAAAAATCGAATAACACGCTGCAATTGTGTCATAAACGAGTATTCTCATGACAACGATTCATTGTTTAGAAGACAAATTTGCAGTAAGCATTTCCACATTGTTCGGTATGATAGAAACCAGTATCTAGAGATTTTTGAACCCTTAATGAACTAATGTAGATTCCGTGCATGTCCAAAACGAACAGACAAACAGTTTGTATTGGAACATCGATAGTATCCATTAATTTAATATTTTCAAATTTTTTTTTTCGTAAAAAAGAAGAAAAAAAAAAGGTATGTTTTAAGAGATGACATACTATTAAAATTTTATGATTTATAATCGATCTTGCAAACATAGTAGATTACAATAAAAGCTGCTGAACTTATAAAAGGTATCCTACATTAAAGTGCACTGATTCGTTTACGGACTTGACAATTTAAAATGTAAACTGAATTTAAAAAAAGTGAATTAAATTTTCAAAAAAAAAATAAATGAAAGATAATTATTCGACATTAAGAGGGTGGAGATGGACGCAAAAAAAAATTATTGTGAGATAATAGTCCGCTCCCCATTAAAGAAATTGTTAAGTAAGTCATGAAAGGGGGTTAACAAATGGATAACAAAAATCAAAGAAATTAATCATCAACAGACGCACGTCTATGAAAATTAAATTGAAAGTCGTAACCAAGAAGCAAAGAATTTATGGAAAAAAACCTCGCAGTGGATAGCAACGGCTATAATAACCTTCAAGCCAGAAGCTAAGTAAAAAATAAAACAACATTAATAAATATTATCATTAACAACCAATCCAAGAGCATTTGATGAGAACGATTAAGCAAAGTTGCAACACTTCAGCCAAAATCCAGATATTTAATACCGAAGATGCATTATAATGAGCCCAGCTGGCTTTTGCTCAAATGAAAGCAAGCAGGCAATGATATTTCATTTCAACGGGTAGGAACTTGTTGTTTAGAAAAAAGGAACAATTAAAATTAAACAGTGCTGGTGGTTGAATAGTTATCACCGGCAAGCATTTTCAAGATTGTCAAACGACGAAGATGAATTTGTCGAAATTGGATACGACGCTTCAAGTTGGCTATATTGTGAGCCTCGATCAGAACGATCAAAAGAGCACCCTCAATAATCATAGTCGGAGTGTTACAAAACAATTGAGCAGTCTCATTGAATCTCAAGGATCCAGCTGCAATGATCAGACCAAGAATCACAAATACGGAGAAAAGAACGGAAATAGGCAACGCACACAACCAGCCGATCCACTGACTAAGCGAACCTCCGAATGTACTTTTATAGTTTGTTATGTGTTCATGAGGAAGTGGTAAATCAAGCTTTTGATAAAGGGCGTAATCCTCGTCTATGAGCGTTTGAATTTCTGTGGCTTCTTTGGAACTTTCGCGGAAATAGACATTTCTCAAAACGAAACCATCTAAGAAACCAACAAGACCGGTATAAGTACCAATAATAAGCCACCAATTTGAATCCCAATGCATAACATTTCCGATGGCAATCCAAGCTACAAACACGCAAGTACTAACGACCACACCAACACCAGAACCGATTAAATCAGCATAATAATCAATGGATCTCTCACCAAGATTGATCTTATCCATTTTAATGGTTATTTCTTCATTTGGTTCTTTATCACCCATCATTCTGCGCAGCTCTTCTTCTATTACTGAATCGATGCGGAAGATAGATGTGACACAACGATCAATATACTTCATATGACGGTGTCGAACATTTTGAAGGAAAACAGAGGTAAAGGTCAACTCGACGGCAACAGCGGTATTAATATACAACTGCCATTCATCGGACCATCCTAGCATACGACCGAATCCAATCCAAATAAAGATTCCAATCCAGTATACGACAAGGAAGATAATGGAGCCTACCATAAAACTAACGTAATTGCAAATAAAATCAAACCAATTTTCAGTAGGTAACTTTTCAGCATCACCCACATCGTCTTTCATTAGTGCAACGTTTACGGAAGAAATTTTGGTTTTGTCATTTAACACAGGGCCCAATAGACGACTGGTAGTAAGAAGACGTGAACGCAATTGGGAAATCATAGTTAGTACTTGGATATGTTGATTCTGCTGTTGACGCATAAGCAATGTGTCGGAAACATAACATTGAATAGAACTGCCATCTTGCATAACGATTTGCCAATTATCAGGAGCGCGATAAATACCACCTACGATTGCCCAAACGATAAGGATAATTAGCATAAGGATAAAAGTAAAACTTGTGCCAGCCAATCTTGTGATCAAATCGAAGATTCGTCCACCAATGTCAACATGTTTAAATCTGATATAATCACGCACATTCTTATGCTTGTGTTTTTTCTCATCAGAATCGACCTTTGTCTTTGTTCCATCATCATTGGTGACGAGAGTGGAGGCACTATTGGCATAGTCATCGCATGAGCGTACAAGTTGAGTAGGGGCGGCAACGCAAACATCGTGTTGTCTACCTGGAGAACAGATTAAATCCCAAACGCGAGCGCCGAAAGAAAGCTTCTTTTTTGTCTCGGGTTCGGGTGTAGCAATTCCATCAGGGGAAGGGATTTCTTCAGTAATGGGGGAAGCGAAGTCTTTCTTTTCGTTAAGAGAAATGGAAAAGTCAGCGCCTTTTTTCTCAAACGAAGGGGAATGTTGGAGATGAGAGACTGATTCGACGTTGGACTCTTCAGAAATACTGTCGATTTCTGTGATAGAGGCAGTCATAATGAAACACAAATAGGAAAGGAAGGAAGAAAGAAAGAAAAAGACTTTTATGAAACAGATAAAAGAAGAACAGATGGAAGGGATAACAAGAAACAGTTAAAAAGGTAAGAACTTTTGAAAGACAAAAGAACAGTTAGAAGGAAAAGACTTTTGAAAAAAACACAAAAGAAGAATTAACAATTTATGGGGGGGTAAAGGAGAGTAGTAATAAAAAAATGCAGCAACAACCAAAAGTTGAAAGGCTCTAATGTTTAAAAAAGAAAAGTGAAACAAACAGCAAAGCAAAAGCAAAGGTAAAAGCGAAAGCAAAAGCAAGCAACCCAAAATCAACCAAACTAAAGCAAAAGCTTTTAAAGAGAAAAAATATAAATTAAAAAGAAAAATAAAACTTAAAAAGCAGTCGCTCCAAAGAAAATGAAAAAAAATAAAATAAAAAAGCAAATATGGGTTGGTGGGACGGTTCAGGCGATATGGTTAAATGCTATCCACACCTCAATATTTATCTGATTGCTTTTTCCTATATGATACTCGGATTCACCAGACTTCTCTTAACAAGCAATCCCTCAAAATCCAAGATAAACTTGAACTGATAAGCGTAGATATGCATGCTCTATATAGTATTTTTTCAATGACTATTTTTGATAAGGAGTGTGGAAAAAAACTTACGTTTTGTTGTAAATACGGATGCTGCCAAAAGATGCTACCCTTGGAAACAATCGACGAGACCAAGAGAGAAGAGGTAGACAAAATTTCAATGACACCACTTTGAGGGTTTTTTTCTTACAGGGAAGGAAAAAAGAAAAAAGCGCTGCCACGTAATGTTTAGTGAACAGAGTCAAGGTCAAAAAGAGAATAGTCGAGATGAATAACATGCTATGTTTTTAAGCCATGCCATAGGGGTAAAGGTGTAAGGTGTAAGGTAAATAAGAAATGAAATAAATAAAGACATTTCATTAATCAACATGAATATGAGCTAGCTGGAGTAAGAAGTTCGCTAGTAAATGATTTTGTATTGAGATCGACATCTTTTTCGTAATGTATTGCATTTTATTGAATTGAAATGTCGGTGAGTCGAGAGAAAAGTGAGTAT
Source organism: Schizosaccharomyces pombe (assembly GCF_000002945.2). Lineage (NCBI taxonomy): Eukaryota > Fungi > Ascomycota > Schizosaccharomycetes > Schizosaccharomycetales > Schizosaccharomycetaceae > Schizosaccharomyces > Schizosaccharomyces pombe. Next base: position 330,837 of record NC_003423.3, read on the forward strand.
CCCTTGATGGAAACGAGAAATTCAGTCAAATGAACGGATGCGGATTTTCCGGGGTTAATAGAAAAGTAGCGATTGGAACGGATTGCTTGAGTTAAGGAAAAGGATGTACGAGAGTCCGAGCAAAGATGACCGTTTTCCAGGATGGAAGGATCATGAAAAAGTTGCCAAGTGACATGTTCCGTTCCAAGAAAGAATCAGATTTGGAACTGGAAGCGGGCAGTAGAAGAAATTGACGAAAGGACTTTGTCTAAGAGGAAGCGGATGGGAGGAAAATCCTTTTTGTCAGTATGGAAAATCAGCAAGTTTAACAAGCCTAGTATATGATGAAGCGAAAGAATATGAGTATGGTAGGAAATGAAATGTGGTGAAAGAAAAGAAAAAGAAATAAAAGGATGAAAAATGAAAAAAAAAGAAGTAAATCTTTAAGAAAAGAAAGAGTCTAATATTTTTGATGATTTAATCGCAAACATTCTTGTTCATATTGCAAGAAATCATCACCTGATCAGATATTGTATCGCAATTGTTGTTGTTTAACAGATGAAGTAACTTTTTCCCCAGGGATTTCATTCAGTTTAGGGAAGAAAAAAAAAAGTAGGTTGGAAAAGGCATACGATAAGATATGAAAAGGCAACAGGACACAAGACAACCAAACGCATAATCCCGCAAGGCAAAACTAGGCAAGCAAGTCAAGCCAAGTCGCAAGATCTATGTTGTTGTGTTGGAATAGTAATGGCGAGATTGATGGTGAATTTCAATAGAATGTCACATTAGCGATAATGTGAGTTGATTTAGCTGAATGAGTAATTTCGTTGAATGAATATTTTAGCAGAAATGGAAATTTGAGATGCAGATGTGGATGGATATGTAAGCGTGAATGAAAACTCTAGTATTTTATTTTTATCTGATGAAGGGGGAAATAGAAAGGGAAATTACCAAGGGGAATTAAGAGGTTGAAAAATACAAAGTTGAATTACTTTAATTACTAAACTAAATACTAATTAAATTATTAAGCTGGACAATTTTTCTATAAAGTTTCTTTCATAATCTCTTTTTGCATCTTTTTTTTTTTTTTTTATTGAGCTCTCTCACTTTACGACATTTTCAACTCACGAGACTTTCTGCTACCTGATGCAAGCAGCGCCGAATGAAATAAAATAATAAATAAAATAAAAAGCTCAAAACAAATTAGACATATCTTTATACCCGAATCTAACAATGCATCTAACTAAATAAGAAAACTTGTCTACTTTACCATGCAATATCAGATGTGTGAAAATGCTTTTTGCAAACATATCAGATGTGTTGAAAATAGAAATTAGCATATCTGATATCCCAAGAAAAAAGAATTTTTTTTTTTATCGTACGTCTAGACAAAATATTTTACTTTTTCTAACCATCAAAGTTGCGAAACTTAATATATATCTGATTCATACTACTTTTTTTAAAACAAATATGATAAAACATACGTATCCTATACGGAACCTCATAGCCATAGATTTCTTGTAGCCCAGAATATTCAAGTACAGTGTTTCAAACCATCTGAACTCTAGTAAAATGAAATTGTCTACATACGATTTTAATTCATGTTTCAAACTATTACAAAAAAAGAAGATGCTATTGAATTTAATGTCACTTTTTCTCACTCCACTTCAATTCTTATTATTTATATTTTCTTCTTTTTATTCATCTAATTAGTTTTTTTTTCTTATTTTATTTATTTATTTATTAATTTTTTATTCATCAACACTTGGTTCGACTATTACCTTTACTAACCCTTTTCAAGCCCTTTCCAATAACCGAAACAGCATGTTCCCACTTCATTGATACTTCTCTGGCTTAGACTGTACCGGAACCTTTTCAATACCAGCAGTCGAGCTATTTTTGGACATTTTCGGCTACTCGCAATTGACATTGCTAGGTCGATCATATGTTACATTGACATTGCATTGTTTAACGATGAGTCCATGGATTTAACCGAACACTAAATTCACGTGAATGTACATTCCCCATTAAACAAAAAGAGAATCTGTCTTTGAAAAAAAAGATGTCCTAACAACATCATATTCAAACCTCATGATCAATTTTGCTCCAATGTTTTGGTTGATTTATACGGATGAAGAAAACGAGTCAAGATTTGATTGAAATATCAGTGTTATGATGTAGCATAGATTTTATTTATTGATTATTTGTTTATTAGATCCATTGTTACACTGTATTCTAGATACTTCAGTGTCTGGTTCATTCTGATCGTAAAAAGAAACAACTAGTATGCCGATACACCCATGTACTAGACTTTTTTTATCGACTGAAAACATAAATATGCCTAGTCAGATTAAATCGAGAAACACTTCATATTATGCTCAGTAACTTTTTTTTTAATAGAATAATACACACAATTAATGCTGACTTGACAATCTTATCTTCTTTCCATAAATGTCCAGCACCCAGAAAGGCCTTTGAATTTTTCGCTTCATTGAGAGTATCCTTCTTTTTTCACTATTTATCCTTTCTAAATATCGTTAAAACACTTTAACAATACATAAAACAAGGACATTCTTAGGGCTTAACAACGATATCACAAAATTTCTTTAAAATCAATGTGCTGCTTTTTGCTGTACTTTAAGCATAGCATTTACTATGCAGTTTCAAAGATACATGTTTCAAAACTTATGCATCCAAACATGGCTTTTTTCGTGTCAGGAAAAGATTATGAGAAATATATATATATATATTTTAGTTTTTGAATAAGTCTAATTCCAATGGCATTTCTCCTAAAGGTCTATAATTCACAAACCATCAAAAAGTCTTCTCATATTTGAAACTAGTAGCCCATTAAATGTTTCTAAAAATCAATTCTTTCACCAAAGTTTCCCTTCCACTTAATTTTCAATACTTCCAGTCACACTATTTGTGAAATATACGAACGACTTGATGAGCCCTTTTTGATCTAGTTACATAGAAAGAGACAATCGTTAGTGTGACACTTGCATCTAAAAACTTTATGATAATCAACTTTCTCTAAATAAAAAAAAATACTTTAATATTTATAGTTCTTACATTAATTTCCCACTAATCTTGTTTTCAACACGGGTTTTCTTCGTTCCCTCTTTCTATGCTTATAAAATTGCATACTATAACAATGTCTCACTAATGTGTTATTAACCTCTCAGCTCGCTATAAATCGTTATTTTACTGCTTCAACTCTGTCATTGCAATTGGTTTTTTCTCTTAAACCATTTGCTTTCAAATGAGGTTATAAGCAGCTTCCTGCTTCCTATCCTGTTCATTAATCAATTGCAATCTAAAAATAATTAGACCTCGTTATGAATTGACTTAAGATTTCCTTTCAGCTTTTTTTTTTGTTTTACATATCGCGTTTAATAGTTAGCCGTATTGTTTCACTTTCTCGTCGCGCTTAAATTGTCGATTGTCGATTGTTGGTTTTTTGTTTTTATCAAAAATTTCTTCCTTTTCACTATTCTTCTAGTTCTTTCTTTAATTTGATTATCAAAAAAGTCTTTTTTTATTTCACGTTTAATTCATTTCCTAAAATGGCTTTTTTGTCTGCATGTACATCATGGAGACATGTTCATAATGCAGGTTTTACTTTTATTACAAAATTCCCTTTCGTTCGCAATGTGCATAAACTCTCATATCATATCTCTCCCCTCTCTAGCCGATTTTCTTTAGCTGATATATCAGTGAAGGAAAACAATCATCCTAATGGTCCTCAGTTACGATTACAAACTCATTTCTTTCATTCATCATCTCCAATGCATGCAACAAAGGGTTTTCGGTTTCCAAAATCCTCTACCCCTTTGACTCTTCCTGCAGTTTTGTCAGTCGCTTCATTTGCCAATTTACTACAAATACCTACTCGTAGAATTTTGCGCGACCTTAATCGTCTCGGTATAAAAGACGTGTTTCCTGAGTATCTTATCACTTATGAGTATTCAAGTCTTTTAGCTGAGGAATATGGATTTGATGTTCAGGAAGCAGCGGCCTACTCAGCACCATCACCTAAGTCTCTTAACTCCAAAAAGGATTCAGGTCCTCTTCGACCACCAGTAGTGACTTTGATGGGTCATGTTGATCATGGTAAGACCACTTTGTTGGATGCTTTTCGTAAGTCTACTATTGCATCCACCGAACATGGAGGAATCACTCAAAAAATCGGCGCTTTCACTGTCCCATTTGATAAGGGATCCAAATTTATCACTTTTTTGGATACACCTGGCCATATGGCTTTTGAAGCTATGCGTAAACGAGGCGCAAATATTGCCGATATTGTGGTGCTTGTAGTTGCAGGAGATGATGGTGTAAAACCCCAAACAGTTGAAGCTATTAAGCACATTCAGTCTGCCGATGTTCCCGTCGTTGTTGCTCTTACAAAGTCAGATCGTCCGGGTACCCCTATCCATAAAATCTATGAACAACTATTAAACAATGGTATTCAAGTCGAAGCATTAGGAGGTGAAACTCAAATTATTCCCATCTCAGCTAAAACTGGCAAAGGTATACCCGAACTTGAGGCCGCTATCTTGACTTTGGCGGAAATTATGGAGATCCGTGCTTCACCAAGGGACCCTTTTCAAGGATGGATTGTTGAATCCAGTGTTACCAAAGGTGTTGGTTCCTCTGCTACTGTTGTCGTAAAACGCGGAACTGTAAAGAAAGGAATGTACCTTGTGGCTGGAAAATCATGGTGCAAGGTTCGCTCTTTAGTTGATGTAAATAAGAAATCTATAAAGCAGGTTTTGCCAGGACAAGCTGCCCAGGTGTATGGTTGGAAAGACCTTCCAATTGCTGGCGACTTAGCATACGAAGTGAAAAGTGAATCCGAAGCCAAGCGTATCCTTTCTGATATATATCGTCAGTCTAATGAACAAAATTTTTATGAGCTAGCAGAGTCTCAAAATGAACAAAGGGTATCAGCTCTTGCGGCCAAAAAGTCTGGTCCTGCGGCGATTCAAGAAGAGACTTCGGTATCTAAATCCTTTAATATCATTGCAAAATGTGAAGACACTGGGTCCATGGAGGCCCTGTCAGATTATCTCAAACCATTACAATTTGGAAAGGTAAAATCTCGAGTCTTGTATACTGGGGTGGGTCCAGTAACCGAAACTGATATTGAGAGAGCTGAAACATCCGATGCCATCATTATATCGTTCGGTGTTTCCGTTCCGAAAGCTACTTTTCGTTTAGCAGAAAAACACAATGTAAAGCTGTTGTTTCACAACGTTATTTATCATTTAATGGATGATGTACGGAAACTTTTTGCTTTGCGATTACCGCCCATATTGGTTCAGCGTGTTACCGGAGAAGCTATTATTAGTGCAATCTTCGACATCAAAGCTAAAAGAGCAGTTGTTCATGTCGCTGGTTGTCGAGTTACTAATGGAACTATTGAAAAATCCCATAAAATACGTTTAGTACGTAATGACAAAATTATTTGGTCTGGTGAAATTGACAGTCTAAAACACTTAAAAGAAGAAGTCACCAGTATTAAAAAAGGCAGGGAATGCGGTATATTATTAAAAAATTTTGACGAAATAGTTACAGGGGATAAGCTACAAACATTTGTTGAGGAATACAAACCTCCTGATTTTTAGCATGCACTTCTTATTTAATCCTGGCTTGAACTCCTTTCAATTAAGGCAGGCAATCGAATGAAAAGATTCATGTTATTATGATATACTATGATTGATGTTACATGCATAATGAACTTTCGCTTAAAATTGCAAACTTCTACCATAAGCAAGCAAAGCTTTTTATACATACTTTTTTGTTAATGAATGCATCTCAGCAATCCTTTTTTTCTGTTAGACACGTATTGTAAACGAACGTCGTGTATGTTCATCAAATTGAATTGAAGAGTTTAAAGCTGTAAAAACATGAAGCTTTCTTGGTATCAAAGCGTAGAGCTCACTCTTGGTTAATTTGGTAACTGACCACTGTTCTTTTTTAACTGCGATAATCAGCATTAATACGAACATAGTCATACGAAAAATCGCAAGTCCAATTTGTTTTGGCATAAGGACCACATCCAAGATCAACGTCTACAGTGAGTTCGTCTTGCGATAATATTTCGCTAGCACGGGTCTCATCGACATTTTGTGGTTCACCATTTACTAAAAGCTTCAATGGTTCAGTTCCGTCTGCAGGAATAAAACTAACGGTCGTAGCAGGAGGATTGACAGCAGCACCTGAATAACCGACGGCACACAAAATACGACCCCAGTTAGCGTCCTCACCAAAGAATGCCGTTTTCACCAATGCAGAGTTACTAATGGTTGATGCCACCAACGCAGCGTCTTTCTCTGATCTAGCGCCTCTGACTTGCACAGTAACGAATTTCGTAGCACCCTCACCGTCACGGACAACCAGCTTTGCAAGTTGTTGAGCAATATCCGTTACAGCATCACGAATCTCCTTGTATGCAGGGGAAGACTTGGTAATCTCGGATCCACCAGCAGCTCCATTTGCAAGGAAGGCAATTGTATCATTTGTACTCGTATCACCATCAATACTGATAGAATTGAAACTGTTGTTAATTGCATGACGAAGTATAGATCGGACTGCATCAACTGAGATTGGGGCATCTGTAACAAACAAACCTAAAAGAGTGGCCAAGTTGGGATTGATCATACCTGCGCCCTTGGCAAAACCTGCAATCCTGTAGACTTTGCCTGCAATACTAAGTTCACGGGAAACGAGTTTAGGGAAAGTATCCGTAGTGCAAATGGCCTCAGCTGCTCTCATCCAGTATTCATGAGTGGACCCGAGGTCTTCAACCGCGTGTTCCAAACCGCTTTGAATCTTGTCTAACTTCAAACGTTGTCCAATAACACCAGTCGACATCACCAACGACGAGGGAAATTCCTCTGAATTCTCAGTCCACGAAGTCCAATGTGGACGAGTCAAATTATCAGCTTCGGCGGTAATGAGTTGGGCATCCATCAAACCGCCCTCACCAGTAACAGCGTTAGCGCAACCGCTATTGAACACGACACAGTGAATATCTTTACCGCCACAGCCGTTCAGAGTTTGGCGTGAAACTTGAACTGGAGCAGCTTGAAATGCATTCTTAGTAAAGACGGCTGCGGCGTTGCATGGTCGAGAGGAAAATAAAATGGCTAAATCCTTTTTTCCATTGGCTTTTACGCCGGAAGCAATACCATTTAAGCTGAAACCTTGTGGATACGTTCCAGATTTACTGATGAATTTGGTCTTGTCGGGCATCGTACCAACAAACCGAGCCCGACCAATGCCAGCAAGACGTGCAAAAATTTTGGTTTGCATAGCAATGAATTTAATGGTCAGTCTTGTAACAAAATCAGTGGATCCCTTTTTTAGTAGAATTGAACGAGCAGTTTAATAAAAGCTACAATAATGTAAACTTGCTTTGTATATAAATATATATATGCGATGGCGGTAGTGGTTTAAGAAGGATGAAGTCTGAATCTTCGAAGCGGTTATCAAGTGAAACTTGATAAGAAGATGGGAATGCTGCACAACAAAAGTAGGTATAGCGAACAACTAATTTGTTTGAAATTTATTATTCTTACGTTTAATTAATGATACTTTATGAGCCTTACGTTCGAAAGGATGAAAACAAGTAGCTCCCTAAACCTTACATTCGGGATTAGCTTTGCCTTCGTTTTCTCAGATCTACATTACAGAATATCAGTTATCCCTCTCATAATGTAGTGCAAAGAGAAGGGAAAAATGCTGGGATCTGTCTGTTCTGCTGCTTTTACACATTCATGAACATATAACTGATAGATTTTCAGTTTAATTGGGGCTGCTACCACTGTTTAATTTATTTGGTTGAGTTTCAAACAGCAAAGAAAAACTTCGTGAAATCGGCAAAGTCCAACCACCTCCAAGTTTTATTGCCTTTTTCAAACTTTTCATTGCTTTTTTTAAAAAAGAAAATACCAATTCATGCTTCCAACGCATCATTTCACAATCAAGACTTGCATGTAAATTTAAAGCCAGTTCATCAACATTTTACGTGAAAAATTTCAATTCCTTAAAGTGTGTTTTAAGCAAGAAATAGAATAATAATCTTTATAGTGTTTGATTTATTTCAATTTAACTCGTTTCATTCATTAATAGCTGTTCCTTGCGATTTCAAATTTGAAGGCATGTTGAATTTGGAAATTCTATGTGTTGCTATTCTCTTCTCTTTTTTAAAGAGAAATGTTTAAATAGTATTAATGGTTTTAACTATGCTCAAAAAAAGAGGGAGCACAGCACAACCGAAGACCAATGCAACATACCATTGTTGGAATTGAATTAGCTTGCTGTGGTTATTGTTTATTTTCAATTTTTTTTATGTTGGTTTGCAGGGTTTAACGAATGGTTTCAGCACGTTTTCAAACACTTTCATAGTTTAAACTGGTTCATCAATTTTAATCACAAATAAGCGTTTAAACAAACTGCGGGTTTTGTTTCGCATCAAACTTTCAAGTTTCACGTTTAATTCATTAACAAAATTTAATGTAGTTTAATCTGTTTCAGGAATACGTTTTAATATTGTTTCAACAATAGTTCAGGTACAGTCGTTTTATTTCTTTTCTGTTTCAGTCATTCGCAAAGTTTAAACATTGTAAGTGCTTTCAAGGATAACAATGCAGCCAAAAAGTGTACCAAAAAGAATTCAATTACAGTAGACAAAAAATGGAATCCATTTTTAAGTAGATTCCATCAGTCATAATAATAACTATCACTATCTAAGCTACTATTCATCCAAAAAAGAGACAAGGCTCACATAAACCAACTTGGGGGTTGGTTTAACTGGACCCCATCAAGAAATTTAACAGAGCTTAGAAGACAAGGTAAAAAGAAAAGTGGTACCGAATCCAGCTTTTTGAATGACCATTTCAAAATGTTGCAAGAAAACAACGTTTCTTATAATATTCCAAATTAGAAAAAAACGAACAAACCACAACACAAAGAAAGAGACATTCAACCAACTAAAGCGATCTTGCATGCATATTCCGTCTTACAATAGTAAAAGAGAAGTGCTTTTAAATCAAGACGGCAGAAGATTGACCAACATTTTAATACCCACTAAGTCTGTTTACCTCCCTTGTTTCGCAGACTTCATCGACTATTTATAGGAATTTCCAATGCATAGTGAAAGAAACTCAATTCTGTCCAATAATTTAGTTCACGCCTACTTAAATGACGTAGTTTATAAAAGCTCCAATGCTTTGTTAGTTTACTGAAAGAAGAGCCAATCAAATATTAGCAAGCGACTGATAGCATAAACAAACGAAAGCCTAAGCCTTGGTAATATAAGATACCTTTATATGAATAATATTCTTTTATTTTTTAAATACTTTATGATATCTTTATAAGTGAGCTTTGAGTTCGTACTTTTTTTTAAGGAAAATGAATAAAAGCTAACAATGTTAGGGATTTCCCATGTTAATCTACATGCTTTATGTAAATTTTCCAGTATTCATTTATGGTACCGTATTGTGAGCGAATTAATGATTTCCTTTACAGCAAGCAAATCATAAGTATTAATTTTGATGCTTAATTCATCTAACTCTCAATCGATTTTAATTTTATCTGAGTGGTAATTCCATTTCAAGCTTGCGTTCTCCGATTCTTTAAGCAATTTTTTATTGTCATTATAATATTTTCAAAGTATTCTTGATCTCGTATTGGTTATTTCCCCTATTTTTTCTATTTATTTCACCGTTTCATATTACAATCTGCAAGCAAAGTAATGAATTTAATATATATTTTTGAAAAATAGCGCACGTCAAAAATTTTATTAACTATTAAATTACTTTGCTAGCACAATTACTAAAGTTTTGTTAGTAGTTTAGACCTAACGTGAGTTGTTTTCAAATATTTCCGCGGTCAAAAATTTATTGAGCAATAAAATATACCAGTACTTAGAAAACGAGAATGTAAATAAAGTGTATTAAATGATAGATAAAAATAGTTTTGAAATAAACTACGAATATGAGAAGTAGAGGGGTGAGATTATTTGACACAAAAAGGTATAGTCAGTACATGAGTAATTCCATATGAGGTCATGAAAACAGAAAAGACTGCTCTTTAATTCAAAAAATTTTGTTTTTAAAACATTTTGTAACGTACCAATCGTATTAAATGTATGTGGGACGAGGAATTGGATCACCACGTTTCCAGTCTTTTTTAACTGTCTTCTCATCTTCATGGTCTTCCTTCAAACGAGCATGTTCGCTTTCCTTTTCTTTCTGAACAAGTTGGTCAAATTCAGCCTTTCCATTTTTCCTGAATAGTAATACTTTATGAATATTCTTTCGTGTAATAGGTGTCAGGGCTTTTTGTTGAGCTAAGCAAATACCTACTGTCTTTGCAGTCATATGAAAACGAATATCCTTTGGACCATCTACAAATTCGAGTACGCCCATGGGAGCATTATCGGTTGATCTAGGAGGAAGTTTTAAAAGCCTTGTATACCCACATCTCCGACCATTGTACCGTGGTACTAATACATCAAACACCTTCTTTAAAGTGGTTTCTTTCTCAAAAACCATTCCTTCGGCTAATCCCTTACGGTTGTTTTGAGGATTTGCTCGTTTAGCCATTGTAATCAATTTTTCCGCGAATCTCTGGGCTTCCTTAGCTTTTGCCCAGGTGGTTTGGATCGATTCATGCTTTACCAATGAAGTTCTGTTCCATTTATTAGTTAAACAACCGTTGACCTACAAAAATTTCTAAATTCTAGTTACATACACCAAGTTTCTTAAAAGCGCTTGACGATGTGCCGAGGTCCTTCCCAATTTCCTATAATAAAGTGTTTTGGTCATTTTTATGGTCTTTCTGTAGTTATACTAATCCTGTCTTCTTGTGATCGTGAGATCACCAGTAATGGGTTTGGGTACAGGTTGCATATAATGCAGTGCTTATAAGCAGTTACAGCTACCATGTATACATGTCAGTATTATGGTTGAAAGTTCGTGAAATAATAGAAAGACTAACAATAATTTAAGTATCAATGAGTTTTAATAGATTGTAGATTCGAATTTCTATGTCTATTTAGCACTACCCTCATACGTGAGCAAAAAAGGTAAACAATAAGGAAAAGCTAGTTTAGCTACATATCTGTAAACGTACACCAATTGCGGTAATTAGTTGATGATGAGTTTGATTAGATGTTCTATAAAATGACAGACATAATTTGCAAAGGGGAAATTTGGGTATGCAACCCCATGTACGAATATTCTATTTAATCCTATTTTTTCACTTCAACTTAACCAAAGTCGTTAATGAAAGCCAGAGAGGAAATATATCTTACCATGAACAAGCTCGTAAAAGTGAAAAATGTACAAGCCTTCGCGCAGATAAGCGCAAGAAATGACTATAAGAAAAATTGATCATCAAAAAGTCAAACTTTACATGCTCAGTCAATCATTAAAGATAAACGAAAAAAACTTAGTCACAATCACAAAGTAACTCAAGATCTGTTAGTAAATGCATTGATCTCTGACTATTATAAGTATGCTCCGGTGACGCTCAAGCTTCCTCGGATAAAATAGGGGAATAATGAAAACAGACAACATTATCTAAGATAATACCAGAAACCTTCTTTAACAGGCTGTCTAAGACACTTAGTAGCTTCTTCAAAGCCCTCATCTTTATCTTTCCATTCAAAGTATTTACGATGCCAAACCTCGTTGTGCTCTTCCTCTTGACGCCTAAGTTCTCTTTGCCCTTCTTCTATTTTACTCTTTTCCTGACTAGCAGCTGCATAGTCGCCGGCATCCAAGGCAACTGCAAAGTTTTTCCAAACACGCCTAGATTCATATTCACCTTGTTCTTCTATAGGAGCAACTGAAATATTGACAGGCTTATAGTTACCGCAATCAAGGAAATCCTCCCAAGCACTACGTTTTTGATCTTCAAAGGTACAATACTTAAGCATTCCTGTCCAGGAACCTTCTATACGATAAATTGGCTCAGATTTGGTTTTAGCGTTTACTATAGTTGCCTTAAATGTGTTCTTTTTTCCAGTGAAATAGCCCTTTCCACTGTACTCAATCGTAGTCAAATATCCAGACGTGGATATTATATAAGACTTCTTTCCGAGTTCGATATAAGGGGCTGAAAAGAGTTAGAGGTATAAAATTTTGATAGAAACAAATTTGCATCACAATACTTACATCCGTACCACAATCCCTCAAGAGTAACTAAGGGAAATGTAATATAATATACTTCGTTATGTGGTTCTAAAATAAGTCGGGCATGGCCGATTTGTTTAACGTGAATTTGAGGACCAGAGAAACCACTCTTATGCCCATTGTATCCCTCTAGGCGAACACCCGCCTTCTTGTTATATATATGGTAAGCTGTGATAGGTGGATGGTGGGAAACCTGCTCAGAGGTTAATTCTGTATCTTCTCCAATGTCTGTATTCCATTTTCCAGTAAACAATTCACCCAAAATAGGATTCAAGGGCTTTTTCTCTGAGCCGTACTATAAGAAACAGAGATGTTAGTATAAAAAATGATACCACAAGGAAAGAAAAGAAAAAGGAAAGTAAAACCAAAGCAGCAGTGCTGAAAAGGAAAAACTTCATTATCTTGCTTGGCAAAAGCAACAGTATTTATATTAATCAATCTACGTTTCATTCAATTCTATTCATGACATGCACATACACGTTCATTCCGAGCCGCGTATTGGTTCTTTAATGTACTAGCAAACCATTTCGTAACTAGGAGTTGTCGCTCTAAAGGCGTTTCTCCCCTAGGGAGGGAAATAAAAAGTTCTGGATGCTCCGCCTAACAAAAAAACTTTGGTTAGAAACTAAAAAGATATGACAAATAAGGGGATGGATGCAGTAAAGTGCAAACAAACGAGCGATAAAGACCCGAATTACTGTTTCACGAAATCCTTCCGACTATCATTAATGGTATATCCTTACCCAATACGCTGAGTACTCGATCAACGAGGTACTGGACAGAATAAAAGACGGCGCCGTTAAAGAGGACAAGTCGCCAGAACTAAATACAGTTGTTAGCCTTTCCATATCGAAAGAGAACAGAAAACATTAAAATGGAGGAGAAGGCATTTCAGCTTAAAAAATGCCTTGCATAGTTTCGAAAAATAATTGACTTTCACTTTCCATTCACTTAACCGCGCGGAACCCGAATGATGGATATAAACTTGACTTACAAGGTGGCTATACTTTTGAGGAATGACTTGAAATATTCATTAGTAATGAACTAAAAGATATACCAAGCCAACAACGTGTTGAGCTAGAAATATATGCATACCAGCCAGGTGCTTCTAATATCAAATCCGTTAGTATCGAGCTAGATGAATTATTTAAAGCGTACTTTGTAGTAGAGCGAAGCCTTTTGTCTCCTTCGCCATCACGAGAATCATCAGAACTCGTTGTTTTACTCATAACTGTACTTTGTTGAAGAGCAGTGGTCAAATGCTGCGAGCTGAGATTACACGCTGAGTAAGGGTAATGCACCAGCTCAATTTACGAAAATGCGATAAGGATCGTTAAAAATACAACCTATGCGAGACGGTTTTAAGCTAAAGGGGTAAGAGGAGAGAGGTGGAGCACATATAAGGAGGCTTTGACAAGTTACCGTGTTTATGGTGGGACGCGTAAAACCAATTGAAATGGGCTCATTTAGGCTTGGAATATTGCGTAAATTGTATTGAGAAATGCAATAAAAACAACATAACGTCTTAGGAGCTAATAATGGTAAATTAAATTGCGTGAATACTAGTAGCATTTCTAGGTAAGGTTAGATAAGGCGCATTTTATATACTTATTTCGGTAAAGACCTTAATGCAAGTACGCTACTTTTCGATAGGTCATCTATGTAAACACACAGGTGGAAATTCAAGGTGAACAGAAAGATTTGATTCCAGGTGCCGTAGTAACGTATGCTATATTTTACTACATAAAGAAATAAAGCAAATGTTACTGCTTAAAATTATATATACTTTCTTCCTGGCATCGCACAAGCATTTGATAATGTGAAATTTTGATTACTTACCAAGAAGGGCTATTCTCAATGTTCGTTACTAGTATTTACGGAAATTACAGAATAAAAAAATAATTCGTAGTTAAACAATTGTAGTCATAAACTCGGCCATTCTATAATTCAGTAACACATTTTAGTACGCTTTCGCCAAGGCATGTTCTGTATCTGAAAAGGGAGTAAATTGTGTTAGTACAGTATATGTTTCGACCCTTAGCTTTCAAGCATATAATTTTTTGAGTAGAGAAGTAATAGAAATAATATGAAAATAAAGAAAGTGTATAGTAAACATTTCCTTCATCTCTTCAGTTCGTAAGAGGGTTTCTCTAGGGATTTGGAACTATGAACATTTTAGAATATAACTAACACCATTAAATAAAGGGGGATATGTCTCACTAGAGGCAACAAAATATCAGAGTGGTTGAATGCAAGCAGTGGAAAGGAGGAAGCAATGGAGTCAAAAAAAGTACCATCCAAATCAATCGTTTTAAAGAGGTTGAATATTTGTTGATTTATGCTACACTGACTTCTCCAGCTTTACGGATATGAAGGTGAGACTTCACATGCTCATATGTTCCCAAATAAATAGAAAGGCCCAATGAAGAAGCAAAAACCCGTAAGCCAAGACCTTTTTCGAACCCAAAAATCCCATTCTCTTTGTATATTCGACGAACAACCTTACGATATGACTCAGGACGTAAATTGATCTGTGTCTTTATAACATCTAACGGAGTCAAAACAGCTGCTGTAATAGCGCCGCTAAGGGCGGCCCCTTTCGGGGCTCCAAATACGTGATCCGTAGCCGAGAACTTCTTTTTAAACTGTTCATAAAGTACGAATTGAAATGCCGTAGCGGGGACGTTGCGTCCACACATGCCTTTGAAGGAATGCCACAAATCCCGATAATTATGTATCATGGATTGAAATATTTGAGACACAGAGGTTTTTGATATTTGTGCTCTTTGACGAACGACTTCTGCAGGAGCTAGAATGCCACAAGAAACAACTTCGGCTACCGAAGCAGAGACCAGATGATTTCGGACTCCAGGTTTTTGTCGCGCCTTCGCATATTCGTACACAAAAAAGAAGGAAGATGCTATAACAAAAAGTTAGTAGAATATTATGGAAAGCTCTGCTGTAAATTGAGGAATATAAAACTTTTTAGTTAAATAAAAAAACTCCCCCAAACAGCTGCTTTTGTCTTACCAGAAGGAAGTGTGCTAACTAATACACTACTTAAGCCACGATAAAGGTGTTGAAAACCTCCAGCTTGCTGAAAAGATAGTGAAGACTGAACACGAGTAATTATTGTAGAAAGAGGAAAAACCTAAAAAAGATAACGATGTAAGTAGCTGGATTGATTTTTAATTTTTAAAAACTGTAGGATTATATACCAATGTTTCTGAATTACATAGAGTTAATAAAATGAGTCTTTATGAAATACTAAAAATTGCATACCTGCAACTAATCCGGAAAGACCACCAACCTTTACAGATGTTAGTTAAAAGAAAGGAATGAAACTCAATTGTGTTCGAGTTCAAAATTGCTTACTAAGATAGGCTTCCATTGAACCTCGTCATCAGTCATATCGTTTCTGTTTTTGTGGTTTTGAAAAAAGAGCAGTGGAATAGGAGGTCGAACCTATGTGGAGATGCACTATATTGATTATTATGAAACCTGAATGCTTTCTTGTTTATTTCTCAGATATGTCAATGTGAATAACGACTTTTGGTGCAAATATTACATTTTGTGAAAAACTAGTTTTTGAAAACGAGTCAGCAACCCTATAAACATTGCAATTCGTTTTCTCCATCACTTAAATTTGGGTGGAACTAGTATAGAATTTTTTTTCAATCATTAAAAAATGTTTATTGAATTAAGGGATTTCATTGAAAGCCGTGGTTTTGCTAAAATTCTACTCGTTTATTACTCGACAATTCGCTGTAATGGAAAGCAGCATGATACAAGGTCAACACGATGTTCGAAAAAAGGATATTGAAAATTCATTAGGAGTTGTTTCTTGACTATTTGTTGAAACAATATGAAGGTCGGATTTAGGTTCACATACAGGTTGCCGATGTGAGTTCTTCTACGATACTTATAGACGCTTTCTATTTGATTATTATCAAGTTTTACTGGCGACTGTTCCTAAATCATAATGTTTAGTTCTCTCTACTTTTGAGCAGCATCTACATACTTTGGACTACACTGTTTGGAAATGACCCAAGGACTGAAAAAAGGAACACAACAAAGAGAAAATGTGTAAAAGGGTAAAGTCTTTTTTGTGGGCGAGTTGGTTTATATATACATCCCATCACAAAAGCTTTATGAAAACCCAATTCACGTTTTCGACAATAGCCAATACCAATGCTTCTAATGGCGGGTCACAAATGCAAGTAGTTGAAACAGATTTGCCAACAGACAGGTTCGTTAGTTTATATAGTTTCTAACCTCCATATATTATGTGTTTTGCAATTTTTAGAAAACTTAGTAAACCAGAATTTCTCAAGTTTTTGAACTGTTCATTCACTCGCAAGTATAACACAGATATAGTGATTGTTTTTCTTTTTTTAAAAAGTTGCACAAACCTCTAAACACGGATTTTTGAATTATTTATCGAGTTTCAAAATATTTATCTATACGTCACTGAATTGTTACAGCGTCTCCATACTTCAAAAATTTTTTTTACTGGGGTTTTCACTTCCCAACCACATATATACTCTTTTCATGAGCTGACGGGTTAATTTTTGTCAAAGTACGGACGGAAAGGTCTCAAACGGTTATTCGTTTTAAGGATTATCTGGCGTTTGCTCTTTTCTGTAATTGTAATTTCTTGCTTGGAAACTAGAATCAAGTTTTCTCAATCAACCCCTGTGACACAGATAAGAGATCCCAAATTCTATATAATTCTCGTATTATTCACGACATTTGACTTTGTTTATAAGGTTGTGAATTTCTGAAGCCGCTCTTTACTTTTTATCTTTTGTAAGGTGATTTTTTTTTTTTTAGTATTTTTTGTTTGGCGGGTTTGTGCACGGGTTCTGTTTAATTAGTAAAGTAGCTTAATATCTCTTTTTAATTTGGTAATTATTCTAATTTTACTTTAATTTTGTTGTTCGTCTCAAAGATACTCTTTTTCTTTTCAGAAAATTCAGCTTTCCTTGAGCTTGTAATAATAAATTATTTTATTGATCTTTTCTAAAGATTTTGAAACCGAAAAAGGCATTGTTTGGCTAAGGTTGGGCTAATAGTCTACTAATTATTCTATCCTTTTCATTACGAATACTTTCGTTTTGGTTTTCTGTTTTATTTTTTTCGAGAGAGAATTGAAAAGAAAGAAAAACTTTTGGATATATTTATATAACCTTTAAAAGTGCATTAACTTTTTAATTTTCCCTTTCCGTTAATAGTTTTCCCTCCCCTTTTATTTTCGATTTTGTTTGTCAAAAGATCTAATGCATAATGGAACCGGACGGCTATGTTGAAGAGTTACCAGGTACTATTCTCATCTACAAGGAAAACCAATACGCTGCATCAGAACATAGTGTACTTAAAAAGGATGGCGATATCGTTTTGCAGCCTCAACCTTCAGACGACCCTAATGATCCTCTAAATTGGAACAAGTTTCGTAAGAATTGGCACTTGGTTTTAATTTGTCTAGTTTCTTTAGTTACGGGTGCCATTGCCAATGATGCAGGTTCAGCTCAAGATCAAATGAATGCTGAATTAGGTATCTCTTACGACGCTATGGATAACGCTGCAGGTGTGCTTTTTATTTGTGTAGGCTATTTTACCTATTTAGCAATGCCTGCCACATTTCTTTATGGAAGACGCTGTGTGTACTTGGTATGCTTACTTTTTGGTATGCTTGGTTCCATGTGGTTTGCACTTGTCAAGACCACTTCAAATTCAATTGGAAATCAAGCTTTCATCGGCATTTCAGAGGCTTGTGCTGAAGCCTTGACTCAGTTCTCAGTATCTGAAGTCTTTTTTGAACATGAACGTGGTATCAAAATCGGCATTTACATCTTGTCAACCTCGGTGGGTACGTATCTTGGACCTTTGGCCGCTGGTTATATCGCTTCTTCACAGGGTTGGCGATGGATTGGGTGGTGGGGTCTCATCATTTCCGGTATTACATTTGTCCTTTTTTTATTTACTTTTGAGGAAACAACCTTTGATAGAGCTGCTGCGATCGACAGGAAGCAAATTCAAATTTCTAACGATCAATTAACTGTCAAAGAAGACTTTGATTTAAAGGATATGCAATCTGACATTAAGCCTGATGTGGAAAAATCCGACGCGATGGACGACTCAAAAATGAAAGTTGATTACACAGTCAACGAAATTTCTAACGCTGTTCAGCCTATTTATAGCAAACCGAGCTATTGGAAAAGAATTGCTTTGATTACTCCTGCAAACTCCTTGTCTGGTATTGGCTTTCGTCAGTATATTATGAGACTTTTCCAAACGCTTCGTATCTTTCTCTTTCCGGCAGTTTTATACTCGGGGTTACAGTGGGGTGCTCAAGATGCATGGCTTTCGTTTTACCTTACAACCGAAGAAGAGGACTGGATGGAAGCACCTTACAATTATGGAGATAATGCAGTTGCAATTATGAACGTGCCTTGTATCATTGGTGCCACAATCGGCTGTATATACGGTGGTTATTTTGGGGATTATTTTACTCTTTGGGCTGCGAAGCGTAATAATGGTATTAAAGAAGCCGAATCGCGTTTATGGTTGATGATTTTGCCTTGCATCATAAATCCAATTGGTTTGTTTATGTTTGGAATTGGTACAGCTCGGCATTGGCATTGGGGACCTACTTATGTGGGTCTTGGCTTTATTGGTTTCGGTTGGGGTTGTGCCGGTGATATCTCTATGGCCTACCTGATGGATGCGTATCCTGGAATGGTATTGGAGGCAATGGTAGGTGTTTCTGTGATTAATAACACTTTTGGGTATGTATTTACGTTTGCCTGTCAAAGTTGGATCGATAGCCTTGGTACGGAGCGTACTTATATTTCAATCGGTGTATTGTGTTTCATTTTTATCGCCACCTCATTCCCAATGATTCTTTGCGGTAAAAGACTTCGCAAGTGGACCGCTAAGCAGTATTATACATTTTTAAACGTTCGTAATCGTTTAGACGAAAAAATTCCCGACCAAGATCGAAGAGGTCAGGATGGGGTTGAAAGTCGATAAGCTGGATTTCATTATAAGTTGTCGCTCTTTTGGGTCAATCCTTTATGTTCATCATGTCTATGTGTTTATTAGTCTAACAAAAGTGAGTTAAGTTATAGTGAAAAAAGTTTTTATTTTTTTATTCATAACAACAAGTAAGTAGGGATAATCACCACTTACAAGCGCTTTATATATAAAATTGAGCAACCATATGGGTTAGAATTATCAAGAAAAAATTAAGACTCTTAAAGTCCGTTAACGCCATAATGCAGATATTATAATTTTTTCAATTATTTAACAGTAAACACATTAAGCAACTAATATTCATGATTGGATGGATAAATCAGTACTATAACAGAGTAAGTAGTACTTAACAATTACGAAAAAAGATGAAGACGAAAAGGTAGCAAAAGATCAGTTGTCCTACCATATGTCTAATAGCCCTGACTTCCACTGAATATAAAAACACGGGCAAAATCAGCCGTCAATCATTATCAAACAAGGTATTTTGTAAAGTCAAAGTCAGATCAAACATTTGCAAATGAAGTTTGACTTTTAAATTTTTTAGATTTTTTGAAACACAACAAGGCAAAAGACTAGGTAGGCTTCCCGCATGATTTGTATTTAATAAGGGTACAATAAAAAAGAAAAGATTAGCATAAAATGATATGATGAAAAGAAAAGGTCGCACTCAGGAAAGGGCTAAGAAATTATTAATAAGCTTGATATACTCAATGCTGCGAATTACTTGAAAGCAGGAGGGCGGTCGGGTTCTTCCAGCTGCTCTGGCTCGTTTTTCTCGTAATTGTAAGGATTTCCATAACCAGCATCGATACAGGCTTGAATAAATCTCTTATCCTCATCCTCAATGCATGTCTGCTTAAGTTTTGGAACGAAGAGAAGGGCTAAAACAGCAACAAAGATAGCCATCGCACTTGCAGCATAAAAATAGTTGCGCACTTGATCACCACCAAAAGCGTAAACACCTGCAATAGCACCACACTTGCCAATAGCCGCAGCAATACCGTAGTAAACACCACGAATGGCAGTAGGAGAGGTTTTGGAAGCAAGCAAACCAATGTTGCCACCGGGACCGAATTCACCCAACGTTAAAAAAATACCGTAAATGACACAGAATCCGGCAATCTTGTGGACCAACTGGTTATAGAATCCGGACATGAAAAAGCCGAAAATGGATTGTAAGACAAGACCGGTGATCAAACAATATTTAGGACCAAGTAAATCAGAGAAAACACCTCCAAGTAAGGCACCAGGAAGGTAGAAGGTATTGATTAGAACATTCCAACCGAATGATCTAGCGGTAGAAGCATCGGCGGGTAAAACACCATCGACAATGGTACTGGAATACAAGCCAAATGCAAAGGCAGAGAGATCGTAGACAAACCAAATGAGGCAAAGAATGAACAAGCGGAAACCATACATTTTCAATACAAGTAGCCAAGGGATTTTAGTGAGGGGAACTTTATGTTTGACATAGGTTTTGGGATCCTTCATGGCAATACGGAAAGGGAGAAGAACGCAAGGAATCACAAGACCCAAGCCAATAGAGAGACGCCAGACAATACGCAGATGGTGTTCGCCAAAGATACAAACTAAAATATAGGGGACAAGAGCACCAACGACAAAACCAAAATCAATGGCACCGTCCGTAACAACGATAAAGGCAGCATGGCGCAAACCCGATTTCAGTTCGTTGGAAGACTCTGAAGCAGCCACGGAGCCACAAGGATACTCAGCACCAATTCCAATACCCAAGAAAAATCGATAAGCAATAAGGGCAGAAAGCATGCCATTGATACTGCCCTTGTAGCCGTAAGCACCCGTACACAGGGCTGTAGACACAATCAAAATAATTGTAGCGGTAATCATGCCATTCTTACGACCAAAGCGATCCGAATACCAACCAAATGACAATTGTCCGACAATGGTGCCGACATAAGCAATCATACCAATGTCCTGCAACGACTTATTGTGAGTGGTTTCCTCTGGGTAGAGTTTACGAAGGATAGTAATCACTGTACCGATTGAATTGGAGCAGTAACCATCAGACATCAAAGCAACACCGGCGACAGCAACGTTTAAGAAATGCTTCCATTGACTAGTTTCCCGTGAGCCACCCTCGATGTCGAACTCGGCTTCTTTTTCTGTTACATGAGCGCCTGAGGACTTGTCGTCCAACTTCTCTTCATCACTGCGATATCGAGTTACGGAAGCTTCAATTGGCTCTTCAACACTAGGTTCGCTAACCTGTCTAACTACTTCATCTTCGCCGTTGTCGACATATTTTGATTCATCCCAGCCACCAGACATTTTACGACCAGTTTTGAAGACTTTTATTTTTTTTTTCACACTGAAATTTCTAGCTGGCAAGCCTGCCACCTTAAATACCTACACGGTAAATGTCAAGTCTGCTAATGAACAATGCAAAAATTTCCTCCTTTCTCAAACACACTCGCTACAGATAGATTTACTGCCGACTTACAAGTCTCGAATAACACAACCAATGACGCTTTCACACTTTGACTTACTGATTTGAATGTCCGAAGGAAAAAGCGATTTATTCGTAAGTTCATTTTAGCAGGCCCCTGTCTTAATTTTAACACAGTTACTTGAGTCTATCACCACCACATTGCTCATGAATACTGTAAAAGTGACATCTTTGAGTTGGCATTTGCCGATGCATCCCTTGTCGCATTTTCTCTCTTGAGACCCAGGCTGGTATTACGATTTGGCAACCTCATCCTGTGGGACAAAAGTTAACGAAACCTTGATAATGACCACATGCCGTTTAACCCAAGGAATTCTCTTCCCGTGTAGGGATAATTGGTTTGTCAGACAAATGTCCTACACATGAGGCAACCATGCCGTATCAGCAAAGCAAAAAATGAAGTAATAGAATTGGTTGAAGTAGATTATAGTATTTCTAAGATTAACCACCATTAAATCACTCACAATTCGTTCAATTGTATGCAAACCAAGGCCCAGGCTGTACAATCATCCTGACCAGATAAACTGTCACATTTCATCGTCATTCGTGTGAAAGATAAAACATGACAGTCACGGAGTCGATATTTTGTGTAGTTGAGGGTGACAAACAACGGACGGCAAAGGAAAAGAAAAAAAAATAAAAATAAAAACGTTTTATTCTTGGAAGCAGTTTAAATTGAGTGAGTGCAAAAAATTCATTAGTGCAAAACGTACCATAGATGCAAAAACGATCTAGTAAAGTGCAAAACAATATAGTGAAATGCAAATAAAGATATAGTCAATGCAAAAAATGATTAGACCATGCAAAACGTTGAAATGCATGCCCGAGTTTAGTTTCGTTTGAGATAGTTTTAAGGGGGTTGTTTGAATATGCAGACAAAACGACTCGTTCTGCCAACATCAAGGATGAGTGAATTCATAATATTCACTCTCCCTTGGGTTCATTTGATTAAATTTGATATGACACTTTCATCTTTCACATCACACAGTCAGTATGTGAGTGCAGCATTTAAAAAAATTTCACTTCGTAAAACTATGATAAAGTCGACAATCCGAGCATTCTATGCGTATTTCGTTAAACAATAGAAGCAACAAGATTGGTATGCATAGTCAGTCTAGTCAATTCAATTCAATTCATTCGAATAAACTATAGGAACGAAATGAATATCATAAACAGAGATTTTGTGTAACAATGTATATTAAAGAGATAAACACATTAAACTTTTAATCTAAAACACAACACAAAATAGAGGGCATCCTCGACAATGCCTTGCTTCAACAAACCCTCATCACACAAACACATACAACTCCCATCCATCAATAGATGCACACGATTCACAAATCAATGTATGTATATCCATGCGATCCATTGCATCAAGGAGGAATGATGGAATGCATGAATGAATGAATGGAAGGATGAAAAAATAAGGAATTGAAGAAAGGAATTACTCATTAAAATTAAAACAATGAAAAAAAAATGATTTAATTCTTGTTGCTTACTATATTCATTTTGTTTTTGATTAGATTTGTATGTTAATGATTTTTGAATAAAAATGTTGTTAGCCAACTTTTCATTTTAACCATGCACACATGCACACAATGCTATTGCCTTTGGCGACTGACCTCAAACCAAACAGCAAAGCAAAAATTGCCCAAGAGAAAAATAGAATAAAATTTAAAAAGTTTCCATATTTGGATATGGGTACCCTGTATATATATGTATGGCGACTCCTCAGACCAATTTTGTGACTGTTTCTTTTGAGTCACAATTTTGACTGAAAGGGAGTAAAGCACGCAAACATGACATTCCTCAGCTCAGACGGAATGTGGCCCGATGTAAAGTAAAGAGGGTTCAGGGATTGCACGTTACCAATATTGTTTCGATACAGACGTGTGGATTGCAAGTCTCAGGACGCCGCTCAAGCCGAGTATGACATTAGTGACATTTAAAAAAAATGTAGCAAATTTGACATTGATTGCGTATAGAAGAGGAAAATGTCAGTGTTGCGAAATTGCAATGTAAACAAGAAAACTTTAAAGCACTCAGCGTTTCCACGAGATGATTTAGGTGGGAAAGAAATTTGAACCAGTGCATTTGCATCGTTTTCAGCGAAAGAGCTTGCAATGTACGATTTTGGGCCTTGAACACCATCGTCTCGAAAACGAAAATCACTTCATCGGGAGGGGAAGGCCAGGGGTGTGGGCCAAGGACTTGCCGTGTTGTTTTCTTTAAGCAAAAATCACATGGAGCATGCATTCCCGGTTGCCTCAAAGCCGTCTCGGATTACACAATTCTTGTTTGCAATTGGGACCTCTGCTGAAATTACTGCTTCCTGTTTTGGGTAGTGCAAACAATCGGTAACTGCATATAAGGGGATCGCGTTGTTTTCTGTAAAGCATTTAATAACATTATTTTCGCTATAGTTCAGTAATTAGACATACTGAGATTACTTTATTTACTTCGAACAATGCAAAAATAAGGAGAAGCGCTATATTTCAGTAATTGTGTTTCGGCCAGAGTTTCGTTTGCTAACGTAGTGTGCAATATAGAAAGTGTGCTGAAATTGTTTACGCAGATGCGCTGGAGATCGCATACGATTTACTAAACGTGGCATAGAAATTGGTTCTGCTAACTTCTTCTGGGCAATCTCACTTTTGTTTTGTCAAGCATTATTGACAAAAGCACATCATATAATGGATATGAATTGCATAACTCTTTAAGGAGAATGAATTTTTATATTTCTCAATTTTCCAAACTGCTCACGACTTTAACAACAAAAAATGCTTTGCTATTAGACCAACATGTGTTGGGTATTTTTTTTATGCTAAAAATAACAGTTCATTAAAGTACTGTTGCTCGTGATTAAAGGTTTCATTAAAATTCTATCAAAAAGAAGAGACTTTATTTAAAAAAAAAAAAAATATATATATATATATATAGGGTGTAAAACTAGTTTTTGACAAACATGAATCTGTATTAGAAACACTATATCATCGATTAATAAAACCGGTCAAGTTGCGAATGCTTCTTATAAGAACTTGTTAATAAGAAAATTAAAGCAAAAACCTTGGACTTTAATGTACATTTTCTAAATATTCAAACAGACATTGATAAAAGTACCATTTCTCATATAAAGTACAGTGCTTACAACCAACGACACGGTACGCAAAGAACATATTAACCATAAGATTATTCTTTTAACTTGCTTCAATTTCAATAAAATTTTTATTACCAACTTATAAGCGTTTGTATTAAACAAAATCATGTTGAAAATACTATCACTTTACTAGTTCATAACTTTCCATATCCTTATATTCAAAAATAAAATTAACCTTGCGTAAATATTACTAAGTTCTTCTTGTAATTAAGGACGGTTGTATGGTGTAATGGTTAGCACGTGAGATTTTGATTCTCGAGACCTGGGTTCGATTCCCAGTACGACCTTTATAACCGTTCTCATTTTTTTGCTTCAATTTCGTACAAACAATTTGTTTGCATTATAATAGTTGAACGTGTTAAACCTGTCGTTACAGAATTTACTTGAAAAAGCTGAGAAATCGGTTCTCAACCACAAACTTGTGGATTTGGGTTAATTGCATTAGTAGGATTTCTGTATTGGCATTATACTGTTCTATTATCTGGACGAACGTTACGCTATCACGAAAGAAGAAATAGATGTATGAACAAAGACCACTATAAAACAAGCTACTATTTTTTGGTGCCTTTATTCAACAATCGTCGCGATGTAAAGATTTGAAGCTTCATGAAGCATTCTTAATCGCATTAGTAGTGTTACTGTCCTTTCCTTGCCAGGGAAGCACAAGTAATGCATAAATCAATTGGCTTATGCTTAATACAATCTTTCGATCGTTTTCCTCGCTCTTTCATACTCCGATTTGTAAAATTAAACATTGCTTCTTATTATGACCAAATCATCGATGTGCTTCTTTTTCAATCCAAAGCATTAGTAATCATTATCTTCAAGATGAAATCATATCTTGTTTCTTCTTCATTTTTTTTCAGGAAAGTGTACACCAAGTAAACGATATGTTGATTGATTTGGGATATCGGTTACCAAGAGATCCGATACACCTGGGGCATAAAATAGGTGCGTCCTTGTGAAAAAATGAAGATAGTTAATAAATATTATGTTTTCATCGCCAGGTATTTGGTGGTGAATAGTTTTGAAGTTGAGAGAATAACTTGATCGATATTTGACACCATCGCATATTGGGTTGATACGAGGAAGATGCTATTTTTTTTGCTTTAGCGCCTTTTTACTAAAAAAAATTCAAAAGTGGTTTTTCTTTTTTAATCCAAGTTGTTCGGTGCTTTGGAAATTCCATATCCACTTTTATATCAATGTTGATATCTCGATCATCTATGCCGAACTTACAAAAACGTCACTCCGACTTTAAAACTCCAGTATATATTTCAAGGAGCATTTCAATTCTAAACAAAATATTTCACCCTTGCATGTACATATATTCACGAGGCATAACTAACGATACATATTCTAGCGATACATATGAATTGGACTGGTATGATTTGGGATTCGTGCATTTTTCCAAGTGGGTTGAATTGGCTTGGTGCTTTTTGACTTTGGCAACATGGAGTTTTATGAAATTATTAAAAACCCTTCGAATAGTTATTTATATTTGTACCTCCGATCACTGGACTCATTCTCTAAGATTCTATTACATTGAGCTGTCCAAGATTCTTTTATATTTGCTCATTTGTGGCGTCTCATTATACGGTGCGATCCGTATTTTTATTAATCTTTAAACTAGCTATTACAATCTTTTTTTCATGACATTGTCAATTCAGTTTGCATTCTGTACAGTTAATTTACAAGGACCATAATCTAACACACAATTCAAAAAAATGGTTTTTGTTCCCAAACCTACATGAGAAGTCGACTTGACGTCTCATGATCTGCTTTCAAACATCGTTGTAGAAATGTGGCAGCATATTTAGATATGGCTTTTCACGATGAATGTTCATTTGCTCATTTGTTTTTTTATTGTTCTTTACTAATCGTTTTTCTATGATTCCTTTTGATATATTTGCTTAACATTCGCTTTCTTTCATAAACATTTTAATTCTCCTTTCACTTTTCATACCATCAAAGGAAGACTGCACATCAATTTAATTATCTCCAACTATTACTGCTCTTAAGGGAAAAATTGCTTAAAAAATATCTTTTTGTTTTGTTTTGTTCTATTTTATTTTGTTTATTTTATTTTCGAAAATTTTTATCACCCTCAGTCATCTTGATTTGATTCTTTTAAACCACATGTTGTTCCGGTATCTCGACGCAATAATGAACCCGCGGACTTTTGGAAGAGTTTCGAATTCTCCAGCTTTTAGCGGAAATTTTTAATTCTATTTAGAAATTGATATACAATGTATTAGTATGCTTTTGAATAAATTTTTTGAAAAACAGAATTTCCATATTTATCATAATAATAATAATTCACATTCCCTAGCTGAAAACTGCCTGCAAGTTGTGGTTTAAAGTGACATTGCTACCCCTATATGCATTTAAGTTCGTTTAAAATTTAGACTTAAAGGTAGCGAGCCTAAAGCTAGTATTTATTCTTCAGTCACATTTAAGAACAAATAAAATTTCACTCAAATAAGGGCAGAAGTTAGTTTGGCCATCTATTGGAAACGTTCCTATAAATTTTTACACTTTCCATGTCAAACCAAGTTTCAATTTTGAAGAGGCTCTTACAATTCTGATATCTTTACCTAGCGAGCTTTTCTTTCCTATTGATAAACTTCAACTTCATCTTGCTTTGCCATTTTACATACCACTTAAAACCTTCTTGAAATCATTGTTTCAAAGTTCTATAAAACAAGTGTAAAAATGCATTCATGTCGGCATCTTTGACACTTCACACCACTACTACTATCTTTATAATGAATTGTAAGGCACTCGTTTTGATAACAAAACGCATTCTGCTTATCAGTAACAAATCTCATCTTTTTTTTTATAATCGTATACACTTAGTAATTCTAGAAAGCACGGATATTGTCGGAGCAAGATTTTTCTTCTGCTTTTGCGGCTTGGCCTGCTTCACTATCATATTAAAATCTTTCTAAATTTCGGCGCACTCCTAATAGTACCGCAGAATCTGACATTGATTATATAATTAAAAATTCGAAAGTACATTCTTATGGCGTTATTAAAACGTTCAAAATTCTAGTAGAGTAGTTTTTGTTTACCAAGTAATCTTTCTTTTCTATTCGGGGGTCGACTTTTGTTAATTATTGCAGTGAAAATATAATCTTCCATCATACTATGATGAAGCCAAGCAACATCTCGATCTCAGCTGTGAAGCTACCTCAAGATCTCGATGACTTCAAAATGTTGGTCCAAGAATATCTCCAAGAATTTGGGATGGATCTTACATTTCAAAACGTTGATGATGAACTGGCGAATCCTATGAGAAAGTATGGACCACCTCATGGAATTATGCTAGTTGCAAGGGACGAGCATGGAACAGCTCTAGGGTGTGTAGCTGTCCACCCATTTGGCGGTCCTGGCTGTTGTGAAATGAAACGCTTGTATGTTAGGCCAGAGAGTCGAGGTCTGAAATTAGGAGTCTTGTTGGTGAAAGAGATTATACAGTATTCCGAAAAATTGGGGTATTCTAGTATGGTTTTGGATACTCTTGACACACTTTTACCAGCTGTGAGGCTTTACAAATCTTTTGGATTCAAAACTACAGAACCATACTACCACAACCCGATACCCAACGTAGTATACATGCGTTTAGAAATGTCAAAATGAATTTGGTAATATCCTTGCAATGAAAATAATATTGTTTTAATTATCACGTGGTGAAATATGTCATTTTTCTAAGGCAAAAAATAGAAAGGAAACCTTTTACCCCAAACTTTGTTCAATCAATTCCGAAATGTATAAAATATTGTTATCCTCCGTAATAGCTTAGAAGGCTGGAAGTTGTTTTCTTTATTGTGCAGAATCAGTACAGTATCAACAATTGCATGTCTAGTAACGAACACTACTTTTATATTTTCAATTAAAGGGCGAATTTTTCGGATTCATATCTAGGGTCGATGTTTGGATACTACATACAATTTAACTTACCTTTACAGATTACATTTATAGCTAAAAAAGCTATCCTGAACCTGGAGAAAAAAAAAACAAAGAGTGCGACTTGGTGTTTATTTTATTCAGATGACATCAGTATTTAAAGGCTTTAACAAGTTCACATCTTATAGATGTAGGAAGTAATTCTAAACGAAGTAGATGTATGAATGTTGTCACAATATGTTAGTAAATAAAGTTGAAGTAGAGCTATTTTAAGCGAGCGCTTTGCGATATGGTAATATTTAGCTCATACTTTAGTAAACAAATGAACAGATTTAGTACACCTTTTGTTTTTTTTTTTAAAAAATTAAACAATACGCTTAAAAAAAGCTTACAGTTTATAATGAGGTTCCATAGTTATCATCCTATGTTTATTTGTCTGTTGCGCGATTCTTCTCGCAATGAAAATAGGAAAAAAAAGGTTTCAATAGGTTTAAGGACCATCATGAGAGCCTTTTCATTTTTAATGCAAGTGGCAACTTGTTTGATTCGGTATTCTCTAATTTTGACATGCTTAGTAGCTATTCTGCTGTCAGTATTATGGAGAATCCAATTTGCTGCTTTGAGAATGCACGATTTAATAGAGGAAGAGTTAAAAATGTTTGTTTTGCAACATAATTGCACATTAGCTGACTTGTGGTCAGGTAAGTGTCCATCTAGTGAGGACGAATAAGATAGTTTTTGCGTCCTGTAGTATCTCTTTCATCAACTAAATAAGAAAATTAAACATTTAGATATAAAAGAAGCAAGGAACTTTTCTGAAACATTATTTATTTTATTCAAGGCTACTTATTGGACTCTAAAAATATATCGATCGGGGTTTTCTTTATTATTATGTATTTTCGCATTTCCTGTTCCAATATTTTGGATAGATTTCTTGACTACGTAAACGAAAAACTTGGTTTGAATGACCGTGTGGAGCATTGATTGGTATATTTTAAGCGCTTGCCTCATTCCAATAATCAGCATTTCCGTTCGATCCTTTTGGAAAAGATATTGCTATGATGATCGTTAAATTTATAAATTTTTGTCTTCGTGAATAAAAAAGTTCGCATTTTTCAAATGGTAGTATAAATAAAAAAATGTGTAAACAAATGGTTAAAGCAATTAGCAGGACAAAATGGAATGCAAAAACATTGTCGGAAAGTTTTACAAAGACAGTTAATCAACGCTTTTTTCCTGTTTTTTTGAGAGGTATGACGCTTTGCATATTCCATCTAGTAAAGCCACATATGACTGCGGCTGTATATTGGATTAGAAGAAAAATTAACAATGAGTAAAATAACTTTGCTATTGTTTGTCAGTAACCCAAGTTTTTCATTCATCATTTGCAACAAAGTCCTAGCTAAGCAACTTTACTATTTGGCTTCGATCGAAAAAAAACGTATCGGACATTTCCATAACGCAAACGACTTGTGATTCCCCTCTATTATAAAATAAAGATTGTATTCAAAAACAATTCAAAAAGTTACTTGCTCGCCTGACTGCTTATCCTATTTATGAACTGGATAAAGATAAAACCTGAACAGGTTCATTATTGTTGATATAACCCAACACGTCAACTACTGGAAAACAAGAACAATCAGGTCCAAAATATAGGGTTTCACTTCGCAATGAACAATAATGAATACGCAAATAAATGATTTTTACCTTACCCTTCAAAATTGTGGATTTTGAAACCGAAAATTTAGGTTGAAAAAAAGTTGAAGTGTCATTGACTAAACGAAGTAGCGTTGTTACCCACAATCACTAATAAATGATTATTGAATTCTTGGCAAAATAAAAAAGATTATAGAATAATGTGTTTTTGAAGCATTTTCATCTTTGACTTCTCTTGCTTTGCAAAGGATACCATCGTTGAGAGAACTTAGGGTAAAAATCGCTTATAAAAGAATGACGATTTCTTTTGCCGTAGGAAACTATTCCAGAAATATGAGCTATTTACTAAACTTTGTATCAATTTGGATTTCTCCCCAAGAAAAAGAATCTCTTAAAGAGCGTAAATCATGTTATAGAGACTGTGTTCGAAATTGATAAGCGGTTTGTTTATATGGAATTCATCAACGTTTCTCAAATGCCCAGATCCATTAAATTTGATCTGTCTTAAATAAATTTTGGATGTTGATTTTTAACTAATTCTTTTCTAGAAGATATTTGATAAAACCGAATTGACAATTTGATATCTGCATTTTTGTCATTGCTGGTCTTGATACATCTAAGAATCATTGATCTCTACTGCCTATCTGCCATTGATTCAAATATTATGCGTAAAAATAGATGTAAATTGTTTATAACATGATGATTGATTAACAAAATTGGCATACATTCTTGGCATTCTGGAGTCTTGAGGCCGATAAATAAAAACTTAAGAAACAAAGCGATCAATTGAAGTGAAATTATTGTTAAAAAAAGGGAAAAAAAGACATATTAAAATCAATTTTGGAATAAAACTTGATTTTCTAAGCGGCTTCGATTTAGCACTCGCACCTTGCATGGATACTCTGATCAAGCTCACGCCACTGATTTGAATGCGAATTAAAAAAAAGTCAATTCAAATAGTCATCAATAAATAATAGCAATAAAAAATTTAATCATAGACAAATTTGAAATAATATAACAATTATAGACGAAAAACCTGTAACTTAAGAGTAAAAGAACCAAGTAAACATATAGAGTTTAGTTGCTAACATTCATCCATTGCAATGCGCCCAACGTCTTAAGTAAGGAGACAAATACAAAATGCATAATTAATCGAATATATTAAATTTCCAAACCCATTTAACACCAGCACCAAGTATCCTTTGTGCACCAACTTGCTATCAATCTTGGTGGAAGGGTATTCATAAACAATTTAGCGAGTCGAGAGCTTTGCTGAAAGTTCAAGGTCGTCTTTGCCATCTCAAAACATTAATCCCGTTCCATCTTCCGTATCCGTCCTGCATTAGCATTCCCGTCCGTACTCTCTTAGGTGGCATCGGCATTGCCAACCCTTGTATTAGCTACTCTTGCCTACCAATATTCTGCCATTTTCATCCGTCTTAATTTCTCGTTAATCCTTCAATTGGAGTTTGAAAGGTGAGCATGATTATCGGCATTTAACATGTGTCTAGCGTCGGATCCCCTATCTCGCTTTGCTTTGGAATTCTCCCTTATCCGCTGAATTAGGAAGAAAGAAAAACATCCCAAAGCCAACCACCAAAACGTTCACAAAAGAATCAATTGTCTTCAAAAATTGATCGCCTGCCAAGAGTTTCCATAAATATTTAAAATTGTGAATTTTGAGTGTTTCTCAAGTTGTTTACTTTTGCCTTCTACTTTCCTACTGTACTTTGATTTGTAATCATCGATTTCACTGTTAATCAACAAGTGAATCACATTTTTGTTTAAAATTCTAATAGAATTACCTTTCTTTCGAATTTCTATAACCTTCTTTTCACCAAAATTCCTTGCCTAAGAAAGGAAGTGTTTGATTGTTTCTTGAAATCTGCTTGCTTACTTCATCAACCGAAACGCTTCCGTTGCTAAATATCTACGCGGTTTCTTCTAAATTAAATTGAAAATTGCCTTTTACTGTTTTTTAAATCAGTGTTTCCTTTGCTACAGCTTTTATTTTTTTTTCTTTACTGTCTAATCACTATCGTATCCGGTACGTTTCTTTTCTTCCTTTTCTTTTGATTATTTTTCGATTTACTTCTCCTTTGAAAAGTTATTTGTTTCATTAAATATTTCTTGCTTCATCCTCTACACCCTTACTATTGTTTTTGTAAAATCATGGTCCTGCTGCAAATTATCGCTTCACAATCTTATTCAATTGAAGTAGACGAGCATTCTAGTCTTGGAAATATCTTTGATTTGCTATCTGATCAGGGAATCCTCCCAAAAAATGCAAAATCACTCCATGCATTTTATTACCATGGAACTCGTTTAAACATGAATATGACTTGCGCTGATTATGGCATTATCCACGACTCTGCCGTTCATATTGCACCATTACCTTCTTCATGTGACATTGATTTCAAAGACTACTCTACATCTGCTTTCCACTTACATTTTTCCCCTTTAACTCCTAATCATGCATCTACGGAAGCTGTGTCGAATTTCAAGCAATCCTCTACCATTCCCTCAATTTCTAAATCCAATTTAACAAACCCTCCTCTTGAATCCGAGAAGAGTTCTGACAAAGCATTACTTACCCGCCCAGCGACTTCTAGAAGACGTTGTTGCCATCCAACTTGCACGAGGATTACTTTGCGCCTCGCTGGCAATTGCTTGCATTGCAATGGCAGATTTTGTGCTGCCCATCGTCTTATGGAAGATCATGATTGCGTTGCTCTTTTCTCTCTCAGAAAGGAAGAGCATGAACGCAACCGTATAAAACTTGAAAAAGAACATGGTGATACCTTGATAAGTAAAGTTTAAAATCCATTCTTAACTTGAACATTTTTACAAAACACCATCTTAGAACTTTTTTTTCTTCTTCTTAAGCTGGAGTTTTATTATTACTGTTATCCTTATTATTATTTTTAATGTTTTAGCTGGCTTTGTTTGCACGGGAGGCCACGTTACCTTTCCCGTCATCTTCGTTTTCTAAATATCTTCCCTTTGACGCTCCGAATTTTATCGTTCCTATAATTTCAATCAGTAATGATGGATCCACGATTTTTTGATCTACTTTTTTTCCCTTTTCAACAGCAGTTACCTCATTTTCGTTTGCATTTTCTAATGTTTTATTTGACTGTTTAATGAATAATCGTACTTCCATTATGATACTTACTTTCTATTTTATTTTTTTCCCGTCTGCCAAGCAGTAGGCTTTTGACATTAGAGCCATGTGTAATTTTCATATGCTCTTTCTAATATTTTACTATCCTCAACTGTAATCGTGAGTTGATTTGGTGAACTCGGTACCTGTAATCAAGCTTAATTGTTTCTATACTACTCTTATCTCTGTTCGCCACATATCTCTTGAATTTACCATCTGGTATTCTCAAAAACTTTTATGAAAAATTCATTGCTTTAAGATCAAAATTACTTAACTCCAGTTGCCTGCTGATTTGGTGCAATGTTTTAATACCTAGTGTCAGCTAACTCATTTTTTTGTGGGTTTCTTGGACTTGACTATCTTGTTTTTCCGATAGATTGCTGAAATATTTTTAAACAGATGAATAAATCTTTGAAAGTTGCTTTAAAATTTTTTTAAGTACTTAGATTTAAACCAGTTATAATTCCTTATACTTGTAATGTAAAGCCCCCTAGCATTTTCGCTTATAGTCATTTGAAATCATGTATTCAACTCTTTTGGTCGGCATCCGATCAAGTAATTTAATCGCATCAATCCAAAATTTATTTTAGTGATGGAAATTTTCATTCAAGTCAGGCAATTCATGTAGATCGATTTTCTACGAAACCCAGTACCCGGAACGTATATCGTAAAAAGTCAACGAAAACTGCTTTGGAAACTTTTTTCTTCATTTTTTTAGCCTTTTGTTTAAAAATTTTCATATTTTGAGAGAGTAATTAGAATAATTGTCATCTTCTCTCGGGTTTTTTGATAAATTATAAAAATCAAAATTGTTGCTTAAATCATTCGTGTTGTTAGAATTTTTCTCCTCTACACTAAGGGAATTGAGTCTTATAATATTTGATTTTCTTTCATTAAATAGACTCATTTACATATATTAAAAAGCTTTTTTTTTTTTTTGGAATTATTCAGAAATTTACCATACCGATAATTATCGTAAACCATGGATGAATCTCTAGCAAAGGACGCCGTTTTTGTAGCCTCTTCAAAGCCTAGTGATTTGACAACTGAAGTCGTCGGACCAGATTTTAACAAGTATGATGAGAGAAAGAAGGCTGGAGGACCTGGCATAACAGTAGAAGAGTTGGTCGAGTCGTATGGAAAAATTGGATTCCAGGCTACCAACCTTCATGATGCGGTGACTATCATAAATGAGATGGTATGTTTAAAATGTAGTTTTTTTTTCTTGATATTCTTTTAGCTTTCATACGCTATTCTGTTAAAATTGTGAAAAAATATGACTTACTTTATGCCTGCTAGGCACATATCGATTGAGCAATACTAATTGTTACAGAGAAATTGGCGCGATCCCAATCCCCCCGAAGAGAAAAGTGATCGTGCTACCATTTTCCTTGGTTACACCAGTAACTTGATATCTTCTGGCGTCCGTGAAGTTTTGCGCTATCTGGTCCAGCACAAATGTGTAGATGTTATTGTTACAACAGCTGGAGGTGTTGAAGAAGACATAATTAAGTGTCTTGGCCCTACTTATGTTGGCGACTTTCATTTAGATGGGAAAAATCTTCGTGCCAAAGGTTTGAACCGTATCGGTAACTTGATTGTTCCAAACGATAATTATTGCCGTTTTGAGGAATGGATATTTCCCATCCTTAATAAAATGGTCGAGGAACAAGAGACTCTTGGTACTCATTGGACTCCTTCATCCTTTATCCGTCGTCTGGGTAAAGAAATCAATGATGAGTCTAGTGTTTTGTATTGGGCATATAAGAATAATATACCTATCTATAGTCCTGCTCTTACAGATGGATCGATTGGTGATATGCTTTATTTCCATACTTACAAAGCGACTCCTCGTCCATTAGTTTTGGATATTGTCGCAGATATCCGAAACATGAATACTCATGCTGTTCGTGCCAACAAGTCTGGAATCATCATTCTTGGGGGTGGTGTTGTCAAGCATCATATTTGCAATGCAAACTTAATGCGCAATGGGGCAGAATGGAGCGTCTACATCAATTCTGCCAACGAATTTGATGGTAGTGATGCTGGTGCTCGACCCGATGAAGCTGTCAGTTGGGGAAAAATTCGTGGCGATGCTAAGAAAGTAAAGGTATGTGACGCTATACTTGTATATAGCAAATTCTAACTTTTGATGTCTGTAGGTTTACGGGGAGGTGAGTCTCTTATTTCCTTTAATTGTGGCCGCTACCTTCGCGAAGTGAATTAAAATAATATAGAATTTAGCTTTATTTTCCTAGAACACGATTCTTATGGGGCGTTTGTTTTTTATACTGATCAAAAGCAAAGGCATTTCAATCTCCTAAAAAGTTCACCAATGTTTGGGTTTTTATAGAAAAAATTATTAAATATACATTAAAATGTTGCTTACAAAAAATCAATTATGTTTGTTTAATCATAAATTTTTTTTTACGAGAAATAATACTAACTTGTCATATTGTTTAGTTAACTGCCTAATGTCATTTTGGTTGTTTGTAATCATGAAGTGTCCGTATTAATATTCCTAATTAGCAACCGTTTAAAAACTACTAGTTTTATATTTCCTTGTCTTATGGTTTATCTCACAATCACCTTACAGCTAGCAGTTCCAAAATTCATTGTACAGCCACACGGATGAGGTGTCAATTGTGAAACATTCAGATTATGATCCACTGTGGCTAGGCATTAGTTATAATAATTATTCCCGTATTTCCGCGTATTTGATATGACCCGCCAGTTCGCAAATATAAACTTCTCAGAACTCCAGTTTACTTTCTGAACACCTATCAAAACATATAAGAGGTAGATGTGTCGGGATCACTACGAAACGCGCTAATTATAGAAGGATTGTAAGTTTAATCTTCGAAGCGAAGAAACAAACTAATTCTTTTACGGTTTTAGTCATTTCCTGCGATTATTTGTCGAGTTCCTTGTAACGTAGAATTTTAGTGCTTTGTATTGTGCTGGCTTCAAGTACTCGTTTAATATTCGTTGTCTACAAAGCTTTATATTGTTAATTTTTATCAGTTTTTGGCTTTGATATACCAAAGCACCATTTTCCAAACAAGTTTAATTTACCCGTCGAAAAAGTGATCGGGTTGATGCGCATCAGTCCCTCAATTTTCCACAGAATACAATTTTACAAAAAACGAACTTTAAACTTAATGGCACCAGAACCCTCTCTCACATATCTTTCGCAGGCCTCTTCTTGCAATGGTGCGACAGACAATAGGAAATTAGTTATTTTAGACTTGAATGGAACTTTGCTATGTCGCGCGCTTGCAGTCAGATCAGAAAAATCCGTATACGAAGCCTCTCGTAATCCTATTCCGAGACCGGGTCTTCATAACTTTCTTAAATACATCTTCGCCAACTTCTCGGTAATGGTGTTCAGCTCATCCAAACCGCACAATGTGCAAGCGATGCTCTCTGCAATCATGAATGAGGAGCAAAAAAAGGCTTTAATAGCTTGTTGGACAAGAGTGGATATGAAACTTACGAAGCATCAGTTTGACCGAAAAGTTCAAACCTACAAAAATTTGGACACAGTTTGGGAAAAAATTCACCACGACAGTACGGGTAAACCTGTTTCTTGGTCTCAATACAACACTATAATAGTTGATGATTCCAAAACAAAATGTGCTGCTCATCCGTATAATCATATAGCTGTGTCTGATTTCGTCGCAAAGTCACATTCCAACATTCCCAAAGACATTGAACTTGCTTGTGTAATTAGATATTTAAAGCATTTGAAATCGGTTCCCAACGTTAGCTATTATATCTACAAATTTCCCTTCAAAATTTTGGCTGATAAGTCACTAGAAGACAATTTAAAATACTTGGATGAACTTGACGAAAACTATAAAAAAGAATGCCAAGTTGATAACCCCCAACCTTGAGATCATTTACTTTTGACCTGTTTCATTCTAATCGGAGCTGATTTTATGTGCTTTTCGACTTGCTTTTAGGTGACTCAACAACTATCAACAACTTACAAAGTATACATAGCTAGGCGGATATTACTAATTATTGTATTATTTTTATGTTATAATAGTTATGAACTAATGAAATCTTAGTAAATTAGAACATATGGTAAAGCATCTCTACTGGAAGTAAAAATGGCAATACTCAAACCCTCAAAGGAATTTCGTTAGTTTTTGCAGGACGGCGGAGCTTCTTTCTTTTGCCTTCTTCAAATAATGTCACTTGTTTCAAATCGCGTCCAAGTGTATCCGGTTTCTTAACCTTATACAAACGAACTAAATGATGAACGGTAGTGAATGCTTCTTCGATAGTAAATAGTTGAGGATCTTTCGATGGTAGTTTTTGATTGCGAGCACGGTCATATCCTTGATTGGGAGGGAAAAGTTTCCAAGCACCGTGATATGACATCTTATATAATAAAGACTCACGCATAGTGGGAGTAGCCGCATCGTCAGTTCGATATTCTCCATTAGGAGTAAAAAAGTTACGCTCTACTATTTCATCGGGCCATAATCCCTGAGAAATTCGGATCATCCAAAGGAACTTGTTCATGTCGTCGCTGCTGTATCCAAGAGTACCACCATATATAATAAGAATATAATCAACATCGTGTTTACGGAGGATAGGGTAAGCTTTTTCTTCAGGTGAAGACATGGCTTTTCCAACTGTGGCAATATGTGTGTTGTTCCACGTATTGTTGTCGACTAAAGTAATACGATCAGCCATACCAGCAATTTGGTAACCATAATCCCACCAACTCATAACCTTTGTGTCATAAGGAGTGTTTCTACGAAGCCAGTCATAAGCTTCACGGAAGTCATCAATATACATTAAACTACCATCGTTTAACACGGTAGACAAAACCACGGTAGGGGAAGAGTAAGCATTAGAAGTCACCCAACTGGAATGATAAACAAACATTATTAGGAAATATGCGGTAGAGGAAATGACTAATACTCTGGAAAGCAAACTGTAAATTCCAATATTTTTTGAGCCAGAAGTGAAGAAACTAAGAATAGAGAAAATACCTTTCTTGTTCTTAGATTTGGCTGAAGCGGCTTCTTCGCTCACTTTGTCCTCTTCAACTTCAGGACCCATATATGTGTCTAAAAGAGTGGAAATTGCTACAGCAGCAGCTATGCAAACACAAGGAGTTAAGGTTAAAACCAAACGAACCATCACACCACAAAAATATGTTCCTAAGACAGAATATATAATAATAAAGACATGTTCATTACGAAGTTCCTTGAAACACAAGTAAACACCAACTGGCAATAACCAAATCAAAAATTGAAGATCAAAGAACAACGAACTCCAAGTAGGAGGCTGATGTTCTGATACCGAAGCAATGATAGGAATATGAATCTTGGCGTAGTTTGTATCCCAAAGAGAATAGAAACGTCCTGTCCAAGGAGCGATAACACCTGTTGAAGATAAAGCAAAAAGGACGACTGTTGCTAGACCCACTAAGCAAACCAAGGCAAAACGAATAAGTATTTGGAATTGCTTGGATGAAACTAGACCTTTAACATAATTGTAGAATGCAAAAAGCTGTAACAGGCCAAACACTCCTAAAGCGGACATATGCTCACTAGTCGACACGGGTTGGAAACCAACAAACGGAACTTGCATAGAAGCCAGCGTTCCAATAACATAGTATGTTGTGTAAGCAATGTATAATTTGCTAGTATAGCGACCCATAAGTAGAAGAACAAATACGTGTAAAGGTATCATGTTTGTGATGAATACATAACCACCCCACGCAGTTACCATATAGAAGTAGAGCAATCCTGTGCAGGCACCCCAGAAAGAGGAGCCAGACTTCACTGCCTTGATCCACAAAGCAAACGTTGACATCAAAAGGGTAATAGCAATTGCTTCATTATCGTAAGAACCAGCGACGGAACGGGAGGTGTATCCAGGAGCAATACCCATAAATGCGGCAGCTAAAAGGCCACATGCATCACTTTTCAATTCTCTAGCCAGATAATAGGTAGCAATCGCAGTGATTCCAGAGAAAGCAGGGGCAAGTAAAACACATACATCACGAATGTTCACGTTAATTCTTAAAAGATGTAAAACTTTGAAAATAATACCAGACGTGACCATAAGTCCTGGGTACAAAGTACCACCCGCTACACGACCCAACGGGTACCAACTTCTTTCATCAAACCAATTTAAAAAGTTATAAAAACCTTGTTCCACCAATATTTTGGAAGCTCGGAAATTGAACCAAGGATCAAATTCATGAATAATGGACTCGTAACGAATGACAGAAAAAAGCCTCGAAGAGACAGAAGCCACTAAAAGATACTTGATTAACCAACTGCTAATACAGTCTATTATGCAAAAATTAACTTACCAGCAATACATATAAGAATGAGCACTTTAAGTGGAATTTTCCAGTCCTTCTGATGAGACTTCACGCCTTTTTTACTCGTAATTGTAGCAGAATTAGCCATTTTTGGTCTGCTAATTACTTAGAGTGTTTGGCTCTAGTCGGGTGCACCAAGTAGGCGTATGCAGCTTAATAGCACAGTCTAAGGAATAAGGAAGATTGTAAGGGAATTTAAAAAATCTATTAAAACTAATCAATGATATCTAACATGTATATAAATGTAAATTTGTTAAACAAACGTTTATTATATCCTTTTAGTATTCTGTATTTGCTCTTTATAATTTGCTTAATCAAGGTCAACATTTATCTGGATAAACAAATTCTTAGTTGACGAAAATGTTAAGAATTGAGGAATAAAAAAGAATAATAAACTTGGAATCTTTAAAAATTCTGCTCCGAGCACTTAGGCTTCCCTAACTTTAAAAATAATTCAGGATCATAACCAGTAGATGTTTACAGGCATAACCAACCCCAATTTAGAGATAAAAGGGCACTCTCATTAATTTTTTTATAGGAAATATTACTCCACTCATGTTGGAGAATATTCTTTACATATTCATATTCCAAGCGAACAGTCATTTTATAAGTCTTCAATACGGTTCGACTATCAGGCTCAAAGATTCGAGAATGACATTCCGAGATAAAGAGTTGACTAAAATGAAAAGCTAACGCTACGGGATACTCAAATTGCAAAGATTAGTTCGGTTTGAGTCTTTGCAATTATACTTCACAGACTCTTTGCCAATAAACTAATAGCACTAAGGTCATCAAGCAATATAGAAGAACTGTCAAAACATTTTGAGAAATGAATCTCTTTCGAACGAACATATTGCACGAATCAGCAGTGTCAGTCGTCTGAATATTTAGCGATACAACAACTTTGTCTGTTCAATCTCATGTGCCTGTATAGTCCCTTAAGCTTTTTTTTGTAGTAAAAAAAACTAAACTATTCTTTCTGTTTAATTCAGAAGCTCTCCAATGTCAAGAAACCCAATGCGCCTTTAAGTGTGAATAGCTACAGCAATCAGCAAGTCAAAGCAAAACGCATTCTTGTCTTTAAAAGAATTTATTTTAATCAATATAACAGTTGAGTTTGGGAATAATTCTAGAGAATGAAGATGTTGTTAGCAATCCTCTTTTCCTAAAACACCCTAACCTACTCCATTTCGTTGAAAAAATAAACCACTTCCCCAATTCTATGATTTTGGGATTTTTTTTGGGACTATATTAGAGAATTTCTTGTTTTATATATATCAACAGGAGCTCATTAACGTCAACACTTGAAAACAAAAAGTATTTGTCAATTATAATTATCACGAGGTTCATTATTGATTTTTCCCGAATAAGATTATCTCCAACCAAGAAAACGGAATCTTTGAATCTAAAAAAACACATTCTTTACGTTTCTTAACATTCCTCGGCATAAATTGTTCTCTTTTGAAAAAATCGTTAGCAAAAGAGTTGCTGAATCGCAAACAAGCTACGAAAATTGCATTATCTTAAAAGAAATTGTGTAAATAACAATTTATAAAGTATTTCGGGACTTTATGAGGCCGACACATTGGTCGAGTAATCAGTGCGAAGTGGATTTTACAGCTGAAGCTCTCACAACCCTTTCTTTGTCAAACCGGAATCATGAGGAAGATCCAATTCAACCTGTGTTAAAAAATTCCAATTTATTTCTCTTGAACAGAGACATATGGTCCTTGATCATTAATTATCTTGATGCATTCGATATATTACGCCTGATGCATTCAAGTAGGCAGTTTTACTATTGGCTTCGTAAATCAGCTGTCGATGAATGCTGTTTTAATAACAATTTTCTTAATTTACAACCTTATCAACGTACAGTTCCTGTTGCCAGTGATTTAGAATGGGCTACTGAAGTTGATCTCTACGGAAACCCACCAATTTTAAAACTCCAACTTCGCGATTCATTTGTCTGGTCAATGCTTGCCAAATTCCAGGGACTTCAGACCATTGCTTTAGACGGAACAGGTGTTACCATTTCTAGTGTAACGAATATCTTGCTGAACATTCCTACCGTTAAAACCTTGAGTATAAGATGGTGTGTTGGTGTTTGCTCTCTATCTCTCATTGAGTTTCTACAAAATTCTAAAAGCAGGACATTTTCATTGGAAAATCTATACGTCCTTGGTGTTAAAGGATTAGAATTACTAAAACCTGTTTTGCTTGATGGCTCTGAGGATGACACATTAACAAGCAATTGGCATAGTCGAGTAATTTTATTTCAAAATGCTTTAGACGCTTTACCAACTACTCATGGTAACCCAGTCGAATGCGATATTTCACGTTGCCCTTTGAATGCATGCAAAATTGCAGGTCAGGAAACTGAGCTTGCCGATCTTTTTTCTTTGCAAAAAGTCCCTGCTTGTATCTATTGCTTAAGGGAATGGAAGAAGCCGATTTGTCGTTATTGCATAGATTTAAGAAGTTGTTTGGTTTGCGATTCATTTGTCTGTCCTTCCTGCATATCGTTGGATTTTGATTTGCAAATACAAGCATTTGCTCGTCAACACCGTGTAATATCTACTTTAGGTGTTGTTTATCCTGAAAGAGAAGACTCTTGTTTCCATAAGATCAAGGCCGCCCAATGGCATCAGATCAGTCCTAGAAGTCTTTTGTTCCAATTCCAAGAGCAGAACCATATTCACCACAAAAAGATTCGCAGGAAGCTGTTAGCGGCTGGATGGAAATGGCCTCAATCACAGATATAGTAAGGGCAAGGCGACCTAGGTGAAAAAACTTTTTACTTTCACAACTCTTCTTTTTCTTTCATGACTAGTCTAATAATGATCTTATGCCATTCTTACTCAGAATTTTCGTTTTCATAACCATGCGAAACTCGTAAAATAATGATATACACTGAAGTAGCTAGCATTGCGTTAGAGGGTGATCTTTGTAGTAACATAACATTTTGAAATGTGCACACTAATGGTTGCTCTGCTGTTCGTCTTTTCTAGCTATTCTTATAACGAAGTAAAAATTTATTGATTAACGCTTAACAAACAGTTGGAAATTCGGTTTGGAATGCTCGTTTTTTAGTAACTGTGTTTATGTCTAAGCGCAATCCTCCTGTGACTAATATCGCGGACTTGGTGTCAGATTCTTCCTTAGATGAAGACTCGCTTTCTTTTCTCGAAGAGCTTCAGGATCCAGAATTATACTTCAAAAATGACACTTTCTCTTCCAAGAGTAGCCATTCTGATGGCACCGTTACTGGGGATACGTTGCGTAGGCAGTCAAGCGGTGCAACTGCTTTAGAGAGATTGGTCTCACATCCTCGTACTAAAAATTTTGATTTGCAAGGAAATGGAGGACAAAATTCTGCTTTGAAGGAAGTGAATACTCCAGCATATCAGTCAATGCAC
Organism: Schizosaccharomyces pombe; assembly: GCF_000002945.2. Classification (NCBI taxonomy): domain Eukaryota; kingdom Fungi; phylum Ascomycota; class Schizosaccharomycetes; order Schizosaccharomycetales; family Schizosaccharomycetaceae; genus Schizosaccharomyces; species Schizosaccharomyces pombe. The sequence goes on from NC_003423.3 coordinate 374,204, forward strand.
CATTTCGAGCATTTAATAACACCCTTGCCCTCTACTAATGCGTCTCACAGTGAAGTTTCACTCAGTGCAGGAGTGAATGATCTCAATTCTAATTCGGAGCATGATTTGTTACCTAAAAGTGTAAACAAAACCCCCGGTTCTTTATCAATTTCAAGACGACGAAGAATCGGCAGAATTGGATTAGGCCCTCCAAAGCGTGCTGAGTACACGTTGACGGATCCCTCGAAGACTTCCGATACCAAAAACTCTACAGAAGCAGATGAGGATATTGAAATGAAATCTCGAGAAGTATCACCAGCTTCCAACTCTGTTGCTGCAACAACTTTAAAACCTCTGCAGCTGCATAACACTCCTTTGCAAACATCCCAGGAGCATCCCAAACCTTCTTTTCATCCTTCTCAGTTTGAGAGCTCTTTTTCTCCTAGGGTGCAGTTTGATCACGATGTTGAAAGAAGAGCTAGTGAACTTCATTCTCGTCCAGTCACCGTTTTCCAAGAGCCTCAGCGTTCTGCTTCTCAACCATATGAATCTCATGCTCTTTCTCCAAAGGTGGCTCCGTTATTTGATAACAGTCAAGCTACTCCCATACCCAAGCGTCAGCAGGACGTTGTTACTGTTGCCAATCTACAATTTATCAAATTAGGAGTTGTTGGAAAGGGTGGAAGTAGTATGGTATATCGCATATTTTCCCCCGATAACAGTCGTTTATACGCTTTGAAAGAGGTGAACTTTATTAATGCAGACCAAACTACTATACAAGGATACAAGAACGAAATTGCATTATTAAGAAAGCTTTCAGGCAATGATCGCATAATTAAATTATATGCTGCCGAAGTTAATGATACTTTAGGGCAACTCAATATGGTGATGGAATGCGGAGAAACGGATTTAGCAAACCTTTTAATGAAAAACATGAAGAAACCCATTAATCTTAATTTCATCAGAATGTATTGGGAGCAAATGCTAGAGGCGGTCCAGGTAGTTCATGATCAAAATATAGTGCATTCGGATTTGAAGCCGGCCAATTTCCTGCTTGTAGAAGGGAATTTGAAGCTGATTGATTTTGGCATTGCCAAAGCAATTGGTAATGACACCACTAATATCCATCGTGATTCCCACATCGGTACTATTAATTATATGGCACCTGAAGCTTTGACAGACATGAATGCTCACACAAACTCTGGCGTGAAACTCGTAAAGTTGGGCAGGCCCAGCGACGTGTGGAGTTTGGGATGTATATTATATCAGATGGTGTATGGGAGGGCCCCGTTTGCTCATCTAAAAATGATCCAAGCTATAGCAGCTATCCCTAATGAACAATATCACATTCATTTCCCCGAAGTTGCCTTACCTGCTAATGCTGTCCAGGAGAAAGAGGGATCGTTGCCAGGTGTAACTGTCGGGCCTGATCTAATGGATGTTATGAAAAGATGCCTGGAAAGGGATCAACGGAAGAGACTTACAATACCGGAATTGCTGGTTCATCCCTTTTTAAACCCTTTGCCATCCTATTTGACACCTTTGGCCAAAAAGCCGTTACCTGTTTCTGGGCACACCAATAATGCTCATCCACTTAGACTCAGCACAGAAATCTCAGCTTCTCAATTATCAATGATTATAGAAAGGTCGGTGGAGTTGAGTAAGCACAAGCGATTAAATAAGGAACTTATTGATAGCATGGCTTATGATTGCGTTAGCAATTTACGAAAAATGCCAGAATAGAGGCACTAAATTTTCCGATTATTCTTAAAAAGGTTTTATCTTTTACAAAGTTTCCCAAACATCATACGAGTTTCTTAATGTTAACGACTTTTTTAGGGAGCTTAAAGGCTTTTTTTTTTTAATCTTTAATTTTTCGCTCTTTTAAAAGAAGGTAATTATGACCTTGATTAATGAACCACATATTATATGGCCCCTGATATCTATACTTTGATACTATGTAAATATAAAGAACGCTATACTCCCAAACGCTATAAGTTGTTTGTTTACGATATAATACCTTTTTGTGTTTGTTTTTTTTAGGTAAAGCAACCAAATGAATGATGCTTTTTTATAAGAAACTTTTTTAATATAATTGGGTTATATTAGACATTAAAAAAAAACCCCATAACTAATGTAAAACAAAAACCTTTAAAAATAATGTACCGCCGGTAGAGATGATTATTAACGCCATAAATGTTGGTGCAGGAAGGGAATAAAACAGGTTCAATGGAATATCGATAATCCTAAAAAAACTTGTGAAAAAATCTAAGTTAAATCTAATCACTATCCAAAAATTTATTGGCAGAAGCACCCAGATACAGGCGTAGAGTGTTAGGGGAGCAATTTACCAATTTGCAGCGAACCTTTTTGCGCCCTGCTTCATCGTGAGCACGTAGTCGATGACAGCCCCCAAAGGCAAAATAATAAGGCTTCCCACTCTTTTTAAACGTTAAAACATCAACAGGAGGAAGCTCACCAGCTTCCAAATCTTCTGAAGTCAAACCGCATGAAGCTGGAGGAGTTTTCCCTGTCATGGTTTCCATCATACTATTGACTTTGTTCATATCTAAAACAGGAGGTATAGGACGAATTAACTCAGACATATCAAGCTCAACAATGTTGTTATTTGAGCCAGTGTGAATCGAAGTCATGATGGTTAAAAATGAATGAAAGAAAGAATATAAAAAAGATAAAGTGAACAGAAATTTTTATAAATAGAACAGAAAATTATAAAAAAAGGCAAGTTAATAAGAATGGAAAAGTGGATATTGATATCGAGTATATTTACTCCTTGATCTGATATCGTTTCCTGTTGTACTAATGATCTGCCCCACAACCTATCTTATCCCGGTATGTATATAATAATTTACAAATATGACATCATTATCAAAGATGAATCGATACTTAAAATCTTATGTAAAAATTTGTCAGCATGTTAGCGAAACACGTTAAACCGACTAGGACAAAGCAACGTGGTTACGTTACGAGGTCTGGGTTTGTGTTCTTAGTAAGGTAGTTGGAGTAGCTTATTCATTAAATGTAGATGGCAATAAAACACTATTGCAAAGATGTCAAAGTGTAGAATGATGCTACCTAAATAGAATTTCAAGCACAAATACTTAGGTATAAATAACTTGGAGTCGACGGAGAACTGTAAATGCACGAGTACATTCAAAAATGTGTAAACAAAAGGTTCACTTTCTGAAAACGCTTTCTAAAATGTGACAGAGATAACCGACACAAGATCATTAAAACAATATGAGTATTGTTTTCGAATGGTGAAAGAAGCATTAGCTAGTTGAAGAGTGCAAATTTTGGTTAAGAAGAAATTCATTGGTAGAATGTAGGCTTGAACCGTTAGTCGTCAACAAAAGTGGAATTTTAAAGATTGCATCTGAAATCCTTAAATTTTAAGAAAATCCATCCTTAAGTCAGGATTAAGAAACCATAGTATATTATTTTGTTTGTATAAGTTCGGCTGCTATATTTGCTGAGGCCAAATTGATTCTTGGCCAACGTTTTATATCATAAGATTTGAAGGCAATGTAGCAAATTGAATATTAGATTATTTTAACACTTTAAAAATGTTAGGTAATGTAAGGAATAACATTTCAATTTAAAGAAGGACTGAGCGACAAATGAAAGGCTGTTCTTTTTTTTACAATTGTTGAGACAATTACAAGAACTATGGTACACATAAAAACTTTTAAAGAGTAGCAAGGTTTTAATACAATTCTTAAAGTTTTTTGAGCAAACAGATCACAATGATCCTTTCATATGTACATGCTTTAGAGAAGTAAGGTCAATACTTCAATCGGACTTCTCATCTACAATGAAAACGCGAATTTCATAATAAATACTAATCATCCATCCGTTCTCTCATATCCTTGGTATCCTTTATCCTTCCCATTAGTCAATCTCTAAAGCCATTAATCCTCATTTTTTTATAATGCCATCGCTCAATTCCCGCAAAACATCAAACCTTTTATGAACAGATACTATCATTTACTTACAATATGTTTTTAGCAACATAGCTTCCTATTAGCCTGATGTGAGATTAACTTCGATAAACTTTCAATATTAAAACTTGCATTCGATTTGAATCATCTTTACTGCCATAAAATAGAATTGCGATTTAGGATCAAGTTAGCACGACATCATGGTGTTTTCCAATATTCGCGACCTGTTCTCAACCACCACTCACCACTTCATTAATTCCAAGTTTTAGAATTCTTTAGCTTTTTGAAGTATTACTTGTGAATTCCTCAAGTGATAGTATTTATTGTTGAAATTGCTAAATATTTTTCAATTTCATCCTGCATTGTTTCCTTCTTCAAACATTATATCAGGGAGAAAATTGAAGTGTTTTTTTGCCTGGAAATCTAATCCAATTGCTACGAAAACGAATTATCATATCAAAAAGGTAGAATAACATTAAAAAATGAATCCTGAACGCTGGGCTGCCGATTTAGTCTCTAATGTTAAGGATTACGGCAAGCGAATCATTGACTATGCTCATGAAAAAACTAGTAACCCTCAACCTGTTACAGTTCATACTACAAACAGTGCCAAGGGAAGATTGGGAGAATTTCTTTATCAAAATAGAGTATCAGTTGGCTTAGGATCGGCCGCTTTGTTCCTTGCTGGATTATCCTATTACAAACGCTATGATTATGTACGCAAGCGTCGTGCTCCACGTGCACCCAACCACCAAAAAACCCAAGTTGTTGTCTTATCTGCGTGGAACCCTCTCGCCTCAGTAATTGCTCACGATTTGGATCGTCGTGGTTTTATCGTCGTTGTTCTTGTTCGCGATGCATCTGAAGCAGCTACTGTTTCTCTCCAACAACGCCCTTACATTCAATCTTTGATTGTTACTCATAATGAGGCTGTTGAACGCTTCCTTTTGTCTTTTTCCAATCAATCTGGCCCTAAGGAGTATGCTTTGCGCCTACGTGGTCTTATTCTCGTTCCCACAGGAGATTCTTTGTACACTCCAATTGAGAACATTGGAAAAGATGCTTGGATCAGTGCTTTTCAACAACTCAGTGAATCTTTCTCTAACGTTTCTCGAATGATTCCTCTTTTGAAAAGTCAAAAGGCCAGAATCATTGGCTTGTCTCATGGTATATTATCCGCTTATGAGCCTCCCAATTATGCTGTTCCATCTATTCTTTCTTCTTCCATTGAAACTTTCTTGCGCACTCTCAAGCGTGAAACGGGCTTACAGGTTATTTGTATCAAACTTGGAAATCTCAGCTTTTTGAATTACGATCATTCTAGCTCTCCAGGTAAAAGCAATTATCCTCCTTCGTTGTGTACGGAACGTAAGGTTCTAAACAAAATTTTTGACTCCTTGCTTGGTTGCTGGCCCTCTCCAACTCGCCATGTTGGTTGTCGCACCTTTTTCATGGTCACAGTATCACGGTTCCTTCCTACGTGTGTTATTGATGGGATTTTCTCCTTGTTTGGAAAATTTCACTTCTTTTCCTGCAGTCTTATTAAGCGCAGCTAAATACTTGTATGGAGCCTCAGTTCTCTCTGTTTCCTTGTCAAATTGAACTCATCCCATGTCTATCATGGTTTGGTATAATGATAATGATGCTATGAAAAGATGTCATTGATATCCATATCTTTTGCTTGAGTTTTTTCAATTATTTTTGTTTCTATTTTTTTTACGCTCGAGGTGTAAAGCGAAATCTAGTAACTGTTAAGCTCTTTTCCTCAGAGCGAACTTAAGTAAAATGGTTTATAGGTTATTTTACCGTTCGTACTATTGCTACAATTTCGATTTCAAATTGTATTGTCTACTTAAATGTGCAAGTGATACAAAAGATAGGATGTATATTGATCGCTACTGAAACCGTAAAAACAAAAGTTACTCGTAAAATGAGTGTCAATTTTCTCTTTAATTTATTGAATGAAAATATTAAAAATCATTCGATTTAAACAAATTCAGTTTGGCCAGAATTCTAAACATTTCAATTGCCCTTAATTTTGTTTGCCTCAATAAATCATCGCTCTATTTCGTTAAACAACATAATGTCTGTACGTCCTCTCTCACTATGTGGTTTACTTCCGTATATAAACGGCTCTTCACCCGCAAGTGCACGCGCTCCTCTCAAAAAGGTGTTGTTTTCGTCGCATTCTTCTTGAAGAGGCCAATTTTTGGGATTCTTTTTTATTCTAATTTTTAGAGCTGAAATGAACATGGAACAAGAAGATGATCAAGTCCCAGCTGTTGCAGCTGAAACTGTTCCTTTAAAACGATATGTAACGAATCCTGGTGCTAATCGAGACGAAGAAGTTGCAGCAGCGCCTTCGTCTCAAGACACTCCTTATTTTGATTATGCTTATGAGCGCTCTTTAAGACATGTAAGTATTTAAGTGAAAACCCCCCAATTCGATATATTACGTGTTTAACTAACCATAACCTAGCAAGATGCTAAATTTCTGGCTATGAATGGAACACAAAACGGTCGGGATGGACTGCCCTCTAAAAGCCCAAGACGACCATCAGTCTCGGCTAGCACAGTAAGGAATAGTGATGATGTAAACCATAGTAAAGCTGGTCCTGGAAGTGGAAAGCTTTTGAATGATACGCTTCAAAGCAAAATAAGTAGCATTCATATGCCCCATGTGCAGCAGGGAGACAATGCTGTAGTTTCTAGTGTTGGTGGCCCTGAAACCGATCCAGGAAACATGGAAACGACTGACCCTCTTTTCTCTGATGAATTGGCAGAAATTTATTTGTCAATCCATAAATGTATGGACATGCGACACAAATATATTAGGGTGAGCTTACAGGGTGAGCTTGACAATCCCATTGACGATGATTCATGGATTATATACCCTGATTGCAAAGAAGGTGAAGATGATACGGGCTTGTTTAATTTTGCTGATTGCAAAATTCCTGGAATTGAAAATGAAATGGAATATCACATGGATCATCAAGGTATATTTCAAGTTTATGAGAATGACAGCGCATACATTGCGGGGACACCGTCTTTTCATATTCCTACTATCCGCGATTATTATATAGATTTAGAATTCCTTCTTTCGGCTTCATCGGATGGTCCTAGTAAATCATTTTCCTTCCGTAGATTGCAGTATCTAGAAGGACGCTGGAATATGTATATGCTGCTAAACGAGTATCAAGAGCTGGCAGATACCAAAAAAGTACCCCATCGTGATTTTTACAATGTACGTAAGGTAGATACTCACGTCCATCATTCTGCTCTTGCGAATCAAAAACATCTCTTGCGATTTATCAAAGCTAAACTTCGTAAATGCCCTAATGAAAAAGTTATCTGGCGTGATGGCAAATTCCTGACTTTACAAGAAGTATTTGATTCGTTGAAGTTGACTTCGTATGACCTTAGTATAGACACGTTGGATATGCATGCTCATACTGACACCTTTCACCGATTTGACAAATTTAACTTGAAATATAATCCAATTGGTGAATCTCGTTTGCGTACTATTTTCCTGAAAACCGATAATGATATTAACGGTCGATATCTTGCTGAACTTACCAAAGAGGTGTTCACCGACCTTAGAACTCAAAAGTACCAAATGGCTGAATATCGTATTTCTATCTATGGACGGAATCGTGAAGAATGGGATAAGCTTGCAGCCTGGATTATTGATAACGAACTTTTTTCTCCCAACGTTCGTTGGCTTATTCAAGTACCTCGTTTGTATGATGTGTATAAGAAGTCCGGTATTGTTGAGACTTTTGAAGAGGTCGTCAGAAATGTCTTTGAACCACTGTTCGAAGTTACAAAGGATCCTCGTACACATCCTAAACTCCACGTGTTTTTGCAACGTGTTATCGGGTTTGACTCTGTTGACGACGAAAGTAAACCTGAACGCCGTACCTTTCGCAAATTCCCTTATCCGAAACATTGGGATATTAATTTAAATCCTCCATATAGTTATTGGTTATATTACATGTATGCCAACATGACTAGCTTGAATAGCTGGAGAAAAATACGTGGTTTTAACACCTTTGTCCTTCGTCCTCATTGTGGTGAAGCTGGAGATACGGATCATTTGGCCAGTGCTTTCTTATTAAGTCACGGTATTAACCATGGTATTTTATTACGAAAAGTTCCTTTTCTTCAGTATCTTTGGTACCTTGATCAGATCCCTATCGCAATGTCTCCATTATCAAACAATGCACTGTTTCTTGCATATGATAAGAATCCATTTTTGACGTACTTCAAACGAGGTCTTAATGTTAGTCTTTCCACTGATGATCCTTTACAATTTGCATTTACCCGAGAGCCTCTGATTGAGGAATATGCTGTAGCCGCACAAATTTATAAGCTCTCTGCTGTCGATATGTGCGAATTGGCTAGAAACAGTGTTTTACAATCCGGTTTCGAACGTCAGCTTAAAGAACGTTGGTTGGGTGTTGATTTTCAGGATATTGATCGTACTAATGTACCTATAATTCGCCTGGCTTATCGTGCTTTGACTTTGACACAAGAAATTGCGTTAGTGAACAAGCATGTCCAACCATCCAAGCACCCTTCAAACCATGATTTGGAGGAATTGATCCATAAATATGATGCTATGACTGGTACTAGCGACCCTTTGTCGGCTTCTCCTCGTACGAACGACGCTACAATAAGCAGTAGATTGTCTCTTCATGATGGTCATGACCATGGTGCCTTTTTCCCTGGACTAAGTGTGATTTCAGAGCGTCGTCGACGTAAGGATAGCATGGCTAGCAGTAGCCAAGATTTGAAAGATTAAGGTTTCTATTATGAACCGCTTTCGTTTATTTTACTTTTGCTTTTTTTTTCATGCAACTTTGATGTATTGAAACATTTGGGGAAGGCAATATACCTTTGATACCTTTGATAATTGTGCATTCTGTTTTAGAACGATATTTGTTCTTGTTATGTTAAATAACCCATAAAAATATATATAACATATATATTACCTCCTTTTCTTTCCTGTCTTTTTTTTTTTTTGGAATGAATGTTTACTATACATATTTAAATAGATAATGATATCCATGTGAACTAAAATGGTATGAAAAAAGCTTACAAGTCTATTTAATGGAATACTTATAGAGAATTAATTCTCAAAAAAACAAATCATGTGGATCATCTTCATTATAATAAAGTGAGTAAAGTAAGATAAGTTACCATGTTACAATTCGAATTTAGTAATAACTTAAGCAAAACGTTAAATTGATTAATCAGTTGACGCGGACAATCAGCAAATACTAATCGCACCAAAAGTGCACACAAAAATAAACAAACTAGTTTAGTATATCGATTTGTAGTGTGATAAGGGTTACCCATTCGTGGTTCAAGAGGATGAATTTAAACATTTTTTTCAAGTTCTTTGACAAATTCATCCATATCGAAATCTTCTGAATCTTTCTTCAAATTAGGCAACATAGAGTCTTCTAAATTGAGTATTAGTAAAGCGAAAAAAAAATGAGTACTATTGCACCCGCCAAAGTTCGTTAAACTCGTTGAGATGCAAAGAAACTAACCTTTAGGAGGAGTGTTTTTAGTATTGAGATATGCAATTTTGGCAGATTCAATCAAGGATTCTTGTCGGTGATAGTTCTCATCAATCTCCTTCTGCTTTTGACATTGAATATGACTCCTATGCTCGTACATTCCAGCACCTAAGCCAAGGACGAGGGCTGACCAGCGTAATGTCTATTCGTTAGAGATGGTTAAAAATACACATGGATATTTCGTGAAACTAATTCATTAGAGGATACCTTTACGTTTATGGAATTCATTTTTAGAGCGTTATATCACTTTTGTAAAAGAGTGGGGAGTGTTCAAGTTCATTTTGCATCCGAGCACAATCGAACTCTAAACACTTAACACGAATAGTGCAACGTTTAGTATTAGTTTAACATTCTAATAAAGGTTTTTTTAAAATATTTCAGCAAACGCTTTACCGTATTCTTAATTACTCCGCGGTATTGAAGCTGCTACCAGTGCTTGATCCATTTCGAAAACAAAGATAGCATTAACACGTTACGACACATTAAATTGTATACAATAACAAAACTTCGAGTACAGTAGTTTACAGTGCACGAAGAAGTCCCAAGGTAAAGCAAACGAAGTAGAGTTGCTCTCCTTCACCAAACACAATGTCGAAAGCAGCAACGGTTCCCGTGGCATTTCAAGACCGAGAAAAGCCTCAAGAGGTTCGGCTTTCAAATATTATGGCGGCTCGCTCAGTCGCCGATGCGATTCGAACTAGTTTGGGACCGAAGGGAATGGACAAAATGATTCAAACAGGAAAAGGTGAAGTTATTCTAACAAATGATGGTGCAACTATTTTGAAGCACTTGTCCGTCCTTCATCCCGCTGCGAAGATGCTGGTCGACTTAAGTGCCGCACAAGACGTTGAAGCTGGTGATGGTACGACCAGTGTAGTTATCTTAGCAGGATCCATGCTCGCATGCGCTGAGAAGCTTTTAAAAAAGGGAATTCACCCAACAGTTATCGCGGAATCTTTTCAAAGAGCAGCAGGTTTTACTGTTGATTGCATGAAAGAGAATGCTTTGGCCATTGAGCTGTCTGATCGTGAATCACTCTTAAGGGCAGCAACCACATCTCTAAATTCCAAAATTGTTTCACAATACAGTAACCTTTTAGCTCCAATTGCTGTAGATGCCGTATTAAAGGTCATTGACCCTCGTGTTGCGACAAATGTGGATCTGAAGGATATTCGTATTGTTAAAAAATTAGGTGGTATTATTGACGATACCGAGTTAATTCCCGGATTGGCTTTGACACAAACGGCAGTCAAGAGCGCTGGCGGTCCCACAAGGATTGAAAAGGCTAACATTGCGCTTATTCAATTTCAATTATCTCCTCCCAAACCCGATATGGAAAATCAAGTAGTAGTCAATGATTACAGACAGATGGATAAGATTCTTAAGGAAGAACGTCAGTATCTTTTGAATATGTGCAAAAAAATAAAAAAGGCAGGTGCCAATGTTATTCTCATACAAAAGTCAATTCTCCGGGATGCTGTTAATGATCTTGCTTTACACTTTTTGGCCAAACTCAAAATTATGGTAATTAAAGACATTGAGCGTGATGAGGTGGAATTCATTTGTAAATCTACTGGATGCAAACCTATTGCTGATATTGAATCCTTTGCAGAGGATAAACTAGGACATGCGGATTTAGTAGAAGAGACATCTTCTTCTGGTGAAAAAATCGTAAAGTTTAGTGGTGTTAAGAATGCTGGAAAAACAGTCTCCATATTATGCCGAGGTGCTAATCTGTTGACTTTAGAAGAGGCAGAACGCTCTCTTCACGATGCTCTTTGCGTTATCCGCTGTCTTGTCAAGCAGCGTGCTTTGATTGCAGGTGGCGGTTCTCCCGAAATTGAGGCCGCTCAGCGTCTTTTGGAGCATGCACGTCAGCTTGAAGGACGTGAGGCCATTTGTATCCGTGCATTTTCGGAAGCTTTAGAAATCATTCCTGTTACACTAGCTGAGAATGCAGGATTGAATGCTATTCAGGTTGTTACTGAGTTGCGTAGTCGTCATGCTAACGGTGAAAAGACTGCGGGTATTAATGTTCGTAAGGGTATAGTGACCAATATTTTAGAAGAAAACGTTTTGCAACCCTTGCTCGTCAACATTAGTGCAATACAGCTGGCTGCTGAAACGACCAAGATGATCATGAAGATTGACGACATTACCTTAGCTCGTTAGGGTTTCGTCTCCCTTCCGAAAATTGGATTACAGGAAAGAGAAAAGAAGAATTTACATTGTTAAATCTTGATAAAGAAGAGTTGAGAAGTTTGGTATAGTAACATATAATGAGTCTATTATTAGGTTTAATTCGTTCTTTGGTGATTATTGATAAGGTATTTGAAGGCAAGTAGACGGCCTGTTTACTTTAAGGTATAAACTATGTTATCAAATACGGCAGTAAGTACAGCTTTTCAGACAAAGAATTAGTAAAAGCACACAGATTTGCAAAATTAAGTTGAGACTAGAGAAGAAATGTGTGAGTTAAGTTGTACTTTTAATGACACGGTGTCGATACCAATGCGGTCAATCGATGTATGGTTAGCTTTTATAGAGTCTTTAGTAGATAAATTAATAAATGAATCGATAAAAAAATTGTTAAATATTGTATCCAAAAAACGAACGATAAAACTTTTGAGTTCATAATGTCTAAATCGGTTTTATCATAAATTTGCATTGCTGAAAGCTTCATTGCTAGATCCACCTTTTGAAGCGGCTTTTTTTCTGAGAGAGCTTTTTTTTACTTAAAAAACTTAGGGATATAATTGAAGCAAAAAACGTTTTAAGGACGTATGCGTGGACCACGGAAGCGCTTTGCCAAGGGAGGTACAATTGCTGCAGTAAGAGGAACTCTAGCAACAACAAGAGCTTTATGAATCCCGTAAGCAAAGGCCAGTTCCGTCCAAATGCTAGAATGGTACGCCTCCGGTTCTCCTGATGCTGTTGATTCAGGAATTTCCCAGTTAAAATATCGACGAATACTATTCAAGATCGAATGTTCAAGGTAGCCAATTCTCTCTGCACCCAAGGTACGCACAAGGACAAACGAAGCAGAAAAATCAAGCACTGAAATACCAATGTAGACTCCCAAAGACCACCATCCATACTTTTTCGTAAGTTCTTTTACTCTCTGGGTAATAGTTAATCGAGGAGGCGGAGAGGAAGAAGGAGGAATCGAAGAAGAAGAAGATATTGATCGTCTTACAGGCACATTATAAAGTGGAAGAGTTGGAGCTCTTCGAAATGGCAGTCGTACGGATTTCAAGTTTCGCCAAAGATTGCTCATTCCCAACGAATTGTCAACCGCAAAGTTATATCCTTAGAATATGGAATATCTTATTCAACAATTGAATAAAAAGGTAATGTAAGTTTTGCTTTCAGAGAGACAAAACAAGGATGTTCATCAGATGTCTTACCATTACAACCATCTCTCTATATGTATGATATAGACATAATTAAGGACGAATGATATAATATGTTATAAATACATAAGAGTAATAAAAATAGATGCGCTATATTGGAATACTGTAAATTATTATTATAGAACAACTGGAATCCGGGTATGCTCAAATATTTATCTTTTGAAAAGTTAATTGGCATGTGACTTTTGTTATCACAACCTTCATTGTAGAAAAGAAAAATAAAGAAAAACTTATATTCGTTTTCATAAACAGAATTTCTCTCGTTAACAGATCGTTAAGTCTCAGTAAAGGAATAATAAAAATATTACTTACGATCGGTTATATGCGATAACTCGCTAAATTACTTTTATACACCGCAGAGAAGCGCAATGAAAATGAGCATAAACATTCCAGTGCGCTATGCATTGCTTAACGGATTAATCTGCAAATCGTCAACCAAAGTGTTAAAGATGAATTGATAATTTATTCGTTGTTTTATAGATATTGGGGGTATTGCGTGTATTGTGTGCTAAAGAAGAAAGCACAATAAACAAATAAATAAATAAGTTACTCCTCGGATAGGGATTTGGGAAGTGCAAGCACTCTGTGCAGATCCTTGTTTCTCTTCCGTCTTCTAGAAGTTTTAGCTAAGTTGCGGTTAAAGACTGACCGAAATTCAAACGAACGAACATCATTGTATACCAGCACCATGCGTCTCACCTAGGGCTTTCCAAATGAAAGCTATTCATCTCGAAGCTCATGTCAGTGAATGCTCTCATTCCTATGGCATCTCGAAGCTTTTCTTTGAGATAAACAGTATCAGAAGAATCGATGGGAATTCCGTAACCCTGAATAAATGTTAAGCACTGCTCTCTAGTTAGGTTATCTATATCTTCGATCGTCCGCAAAGGAGGCAAATCGGCCTGGGGTAAACTGCCATTTAGAAAAGGCACGACGATGGCCGGATAACCAGTTGCTCTCCTTCTCATGTTTTGGGACCGCTTTAAATCCATGTCTGATTTAAAAGAACGAGCATCTAAATTCTCTAGAAATTGTTTAATATCATACAAATCACTTGGAATGCGTGGCAGATTAGAAGATGGTGACAGGGTATTTCTTTGATGGATGGAAAAGACACTGTTTTCCCCACTCAACGCTCTTTTCAGCTTACTCGGTTTATTGGAATAATTTGGGTTATTTTCTATTATCCTTTCAGTTGTTGTATTATCGCTTTGAGGAAGGCGTTTGATTTGGTTTTCTTCGCTTAGAATTTGGGCCAATCTGCTATGTCCACAGTCTTGAGATGATTCATAAAGCTCATTCTCTTTTACAAAGCTCCTAGCTTGATAATTTTTAGGATCTTGATTATCCGTATTAAGGGCTTGCCCATGATAATCGGTATCAACATGAGACTCATGTCTTGCAAGCCCTGCGTAAGAAACGTCAACTGGTTTTTTGCGAGAAACAGCTTTTGCTTTGACTATATTCTCTTCTGTTGAGAGCATGTTTGTATTTGATTCACCCTTATTTGCCATCCGTTTGGCCTTATCAATTTTTTTTCCCAATAAATACACATTTTCAATTTTTTGCCAATTTTCTTTTTTCATCTTGAAAAGTTGCTCGAAAATAGTAAAGACAATCAATAATATTATTCCCTTAAAGGGGAACTACTTCCATACAGAAAAGATGTTGTACTGGATCATTTATAAACTCCCATGACATGTAAACAGATGTGAATCCCTGACAATTGAGAGCCATGTTTTAAACCGTTAAAATTTTTAACGCGCTTTACCGATGTTTTATATGCTCTAAATTGTATGTACAAAGAATGAAATATCTTGTGAACATAAAGGTTATTTAAGAATTTAGGCTGAGATATTTTATAGTGAAAGCATAAAAACCGTTTTGTATACATAGCCGATTATTCTACTGTCTATACCAATCATTGTCTTATTTTAACCATTGGGTATTGAAACCGAGTTCTATTTACTAAGAAAACACTTAGTATAATTCTTTTTTTTGTATTTGTCTGAGAGATTAATCAAGTACGAACTAAAGAAATCTCTTGTCATATATTTTCCTTTGTGTAAATAGCTAAGGATGACTGTTACAATATTGCCCATAGCGTTCTATAACTTCTGGTGGATCAATCGCAATCATTTTTCATTTCAAAGAATTACTAATTGGGTCTATAGAAAAATCATTTCTTTTTATTTCAGACTATTTTGTTTGTCATTGAATTTCCTACATTAGCTGCTCTGGTTTATTGTATCATTAACTTTTAACATAAAGAACCTCAACAAGTCATGCTAATTTGACATTATAGAATGTAAGTATATTAAATTATGATAAACTATTTATTGCAAAAGCAGGATGGATAGTACATTATAGAGCATAGAAATTGTTGCAAAGAAATCCACAGTTTATTATCTAAGATATTTACTTTATGGAGATATTAATTTAGAAGGCTCATAGCCGTATTTTTTTGCATTATAAGCCATTTGTTTCACTGGCTTTATATAGTCAATATGCGACTCATAAATTCATTAGAGTTATTCTCTCGCGAAAAATCATTGAAATGTGGGGCCTGATCATTGTTGTAGATTTAAGCAACATATAACCGAAGCTAATGAGAACAAATTGAAGCAGAGTTTTTCTGAATACCAAATACATTTTTGATACTCCAGGGTTGCAGAGTTTTTGCCTTCAGAGCCCATTGCAAGTATGTTCGGTTTCTAAGGGTTTCCTCACTTCATACATAGTTAGATTTGTTCCTCAATTCTTAATTTTTCGCTGACTTCGTGACGCTTTCTACTATAATCATGTTACAAACTAATATATAAACAAACTAGTGACCTTTAGGATTAAACGAGAGGCAAGCACAAACCACTTGTTCCATTCAAGTTACTGCAATATTTTTATGGAAGATATTAGAAAATTAGCAGAATACTCACCAAGTTTGTCACAATGCAAGACGATGGCAAAAGATCCTTAAGCTCATTCCATATTAAAAATGTCGTAAGTTAGTAAAATTTAAAAATAGTCAAGTCCTTCATTTTGAAGTTTTTTGTTTATTACTCGACCAAAAACAAATTGCCTTGCAATCGTTACCTTTTATGCTTTAGCACCTATAATTATCCTGTAGACAGAAATTACCTTTTATATAGCAAACATTATTATACCCAAATAATATTTAACATTGAAATCTTCATAAATAAATGAATAAAGTATGGTAAAATATTATTTACATCCCCCTATACAGCTATATGGCTCAACCTTTATACAGTAATAAAATGTCTAAGTAGTCCTGCATGTTATGATAGAAACACCCAAAGCCTTCACTCTAAACTTCAAGGAATTTACTGCTTGCTTTTGTCGTACACACTCCTATAGTAAGGCATCTTATATTCCATATGGATCCTCGACACTGGGGATGTAAGTACTGACTTGTAGTTTGAAATGGCAAGTCGGTCGTCTATATCGACATGATTTTATAACTAAATTCCTGTAAAAAAGAGAAACAAAAATGATATTTTAATGCATAAAACAATTTCCCGTTAGAGTATTTTTAATTATCAGTATTCCAAAAAAAAGATTTCTAGTCTTCAAATAAACCAATGCGTGATAAATACTGGAATTGGGGAATATAAAGATCCAAGTTAAATTTAATTGATTTTGTAAAAGCACTAAGTTCTGTAGGTTGACTTTTTAATTGTCTAGCTAACGTAAGTTTGGTAAGAGATGCTGGTTTGTTTACACTAGATATACGCTGACACTCAGATTTCACCTACAACTTCATGCTAAAAAGGAAATGCGAAATTGTAAACGGAACTGAGTTATTGATTATCGTTACTAGATGCTGAAATGCTAGAATTAAAAACAAATGTTATTCAAGACCCTGAATTAAAGGATTCATTAGATTTGCAAGAGAATGATCGGGTTGAAATCATTGGAGATGCTGTGCATTATATTGTGAATGACCATTTAAATCGTGTATTTAATTATACCGTAGATCAACAAAAGATACATGCTGCCCTTATTACTACATTTGCATCTGGAAAAAAGGCAATTGTTGTGATTCTGGACGACATTGGATATGTATACTATGTGGGCGACAATAATAATGATTCTTATATTATAAACGTTCCTTTTTCAACAGAAAGCGCATGGAGTTCACCAAGTGGACTATATCTTCAGCGTCATCGTTCGAGCGATGAGAATCTGAATACTGACTTGCCTCATATTTTTTGTCTAAACGATCCTTTAGATGAACTTACGTTAATAAAATTTGACGGAAAAAAAATACTATCTCTGTTTGATTCAATCGTTTATGTCGTGGGAGAGATCGTCGTAACACATAATAAAAAAGAAAAAAAATTGAGTTTTTGGAGGAGTCGCTTTATTGATCCAGAGTCAGACCAGTCAATAAAAAGCTCACGTAACAGAAGAAGGGAAAGCTCTTTTTCTCGTGAAAAGAATCCTGACTTAACTCGCTCTGATTCTATCCATTATACCGCCAATACTCGTCTTTCTGAAAAATTCGAGGAACAAGGACTCGCTTATTCGACCATATTTTCTCACATAGAGTCTTTTCCTATCACCGGAAGTACTTCGTTTGATTCAATCCTTGGAAATGGTGTTTTGGTCATCACCACTTTAGTGAAAGAGCTTGAAAAAGGCTACATGATGTTGTTTCGCCTTGTTCGTGACAGATCTCCTTACTTCTTAGATTCGCTTCAACTACATGCAATAAATTTGAGTGCTATTAAATCTAAGCATTTGCAAAAAATTGTTGTTCTGTCTTCAAAGGGGAAGGTGAGTCTCGAGTCTCCAATGTCGCCATCTTTGCCTATTGAGGGTACCTTTCGTTCATTTCGTGTGCATGGTGCCACACTTTACTTAGAGGACACCGATGGAGTGCAGAGGTATATATCTCTAGATAACAGAGCATCCAATAGCTTGGTAAAATGGTGTTTAAGTGTTATTCGTTATGTTTTGCCCTTGCGTGAATATGAAATTTTTTATACTGGACATCTTTACGCGCTTTTTGCTTTTAAGCTTAGCCATGATGAGGCTTTCATATCTTCAATACTCGCCTGTTTCACTTTCTTTTCTCGAGATAAAGTTCATGTTGAACCAATTGAAGATTGCAATGAAGCTTACAGTCTGTCCTCTAAGTTTCATTTTAAAAAAGAAATACTTATTGCTTCTCAGCTCTCATCTCATCTTGATTACTCAACATTCAAAAATTACTTGATGCCCTTAGCTATTACCTTACATTTTATATCTGAAGAATTGCGGTTGGATTCGGTTGTAAAGCCTCGTAAAGATCAGCTTGTAGCTTTATTACTTCAAATCACCACGTGGTTGAAGTGGCCACGGTATTGCGAGTATTATAACTTTGATATCGCTGAAACATTTCTATCTATACCCTTATCGATTCAAGTTGATGTTGAGGAACCTGTTGGTCCAACATCGATTTTACAGTGGATTATTGAATGTTTAAGGTCGCAATCTACAGTACCTTTTTATGGCTTGGAAAGTTATGGGCTACCACATTCTTGCTCTACTATGTTTCCCCAAACCCTTTCTTTAATGCAGTTACTCGATTGCTTGCTAAATCCTAATATGACCCTTCAAAACTTAGTTGAAGAAATGGTACGGTTAGGAATTTCAAGAAAGAGGTGTGAAAGATACCCATTTGGAATTTTATGCATTATTTTTACAGTACTCGAGATTGCCGCTGAAGAGTATTCTCCGAATTGGGAAAGCGAAGAGCTTCGATTAGTCAATCGCCTTGACGTTGATTCATTCTTACATCCAAAGACACCTAAATGGGTTTTTAATAAGCAGGATCAAGAAGTCAAAGAAATAAAAGCACTCACTAGTACAGTTACCGATTCTACACTTGTTGACACGCAGTCGTTTCATCCTTATAAGGTTGTAACGGATATGATTTTTAGAGAGGATCGACGACTGGCAGAAGTGAATAAACTTTTAAATTATTCAAGTCAAATCACCATAATGACTGAACACTTTGATGTCGACTTGAGTTCAGTACCAATGCAACAAAAAGTTGCTCAATGCATTTGCGTTAGAACATTGTCCGTGCCAATTGGAGCGGGTATGCTTACGTATGGTAGTAAAAATCCTTTACCTACGGAAAAGGTCACTCCACGATTATTTAATTTTACATTGCACTTGCATCCTGGAACTTTAATTATACAACCTAATAAAGAGTTCGTAACACAGGAATTAACCGAGTGGCCAGAGTTTAATGTTGGCGTTGCATTAGGATTATCGATATCTAAGTTTTCAAAGGAAATAAACACTAGTTGGATTATGTTCAATCGACCTGAAACTTTGACTGCTTACCATGCGGGATTTCTTTTTGGTCTAGGGCTAAACGGTCATTTAAAGGCCCTTGCTACCTGGCATTCTTTTATTTATCTTACTAGCAAGCATGATACAACCAGTATAGGCCTTTTACTTGGACTTGCATCCTCGTATTTGGGGAGTATGGATGCAAAGGTTACAAAATTGCTAAGTGTGCACATTTCAGCATTACTGCCAGTTGGATCTAATGAATTGAATATTTCACCATTAACTCAGACTGCAGGAATTCTAGGAATTGGTTTATTATTTCATGATTCGTGTCATAGACGCATGTCTGAAGTGACCATGGAAGAGATTTTGGCTTCTAATGAAAGCGAACTAAAGAATGAAGGCTATAAGTTAGCTGCTGGATTTTCTCTTGGTTTAATTAATTTAGGGAGAGGATCTAATCTTCCAGGCATGTCTGATTTAAAACTCGTTTCAAGGCTACAAGTGGGAATATCTAGTCAGGCTACATTTCAGTCTTTAGAAGCCGGTTCTCCCGGGGCCATTATGGCTTTGACTATGATATATATGAAGACTAATGATTTGGAAGTTGCGAAAAAAATTGATATTCCTAAATCGCGATATCTTCTTGATTTCTATCGTCCAGATCTAATACTTTTGCGAGTTGCCGGTAAAAACTTAATTATGTGGGATGAAGTCAAAGCAGATTATGAATGGGTGAAATATCAAATTCCTGATATAATGCTCTCACAATTTGATTTACAGGAAAAAAAGGTTCTCTCTTCTGACGACTTGCTGCTTTATAATGTCTTAGCAGGGATTTGTTTTTCTTTAGGTTTAAGGTTTGCTGGAACGGGTAATCCGAAAGCCAAGGAAATTCTCATCAACTTTTTAGATAGCTTCATTCGGTTGTGTCATCTGCCTGCTAAAACACACGATGAAAGAGTAACTGCAGTGACTGTAATTCGCTGTACACAAATTGTCGCTTTGTCTTCTTCTTGTGTTATGGCGGGTTATTGTGATCTAGATGTTTTGAGAAGGTTAAGAGTACTACATGGGAGAATGGAGCCTGTGAACTACGGGGCTCAAATGGCTACTCATATGGCGCTCGGAATTCTTTCGCTAGGTGGAGGAAGGTATAGTTTGTCTCGCAGTAATTTAGCAATCGCGGCTTTGTTAATATCATTTTATCCGCAATTTCCCAGGACTACTCAAGATAATCGTGCACATTTGCAAGCTGCTCGAAATTTGTGGGCTTTAGCTGTGGAAGAACGTTGTATTATCCCGAGAAATCAAGATACCAAACAGCCATGCATAGTGCCATTAAATGTTGTTCAAAAAAGCGGCGCAGTTCAAAAACTAGAAGCGCCTATACTTTTGCCGCCGTACGATAGCATTAGTTCAGTGTCGACGTTGGGTGATAAGTATTGGAATTTAAAAATTGATTTGGACAATAACAGTGATTACCGTGAACTATTAAGGGAATCACAAACACTGACACTGATGCCTTATGACCGAACAAGTTCAAAAGAAGAGCCACTTAATCTATTCCCTAAGCTTAAAGATACCTCAAGCCCACTTTGGAACTTGGTAAAAACAAGCAGGTTGTTCCAAAGCTCGAATAGCCCCTTAAACGTTGCATCGTTACAAGAATCAAATAATAAAACTTCTCTAGGCGTTAAATTACTCCTGTCTATGGACTTTGATAATTTAACTAGAGACCGTTTATTAAGTTTGCAAATACTGTTACAATTTTTTGAGTCTTGTTGGACTGGTGTGCTCTTGAATAAGTTTCACTCCCGTCAATATCTTTTCCTTTCTCGTGATTTGGTAGAAGATTTGAGTTTGAGAGTATGGGAGTATGTGTATTCTCATAATCATAATGAAGAATCTGTATAATTATGAACTACGTTTATTAATTATATGATATGCTAATGGGCTGAATGGTTTCCAAAAATCTTTTCCATCATATCAATCCTTCAAAAGGAAAATTGAAGTTTAAAAAAATAGAACCCCTTAAAATTAACGACTTGTATAAATACCTTAATGTCTCAATTAATATACAAGGTGGCATATCCAATGCAACACTTTTTTCACGATCATGATTAATAGCTATCTTCAAATAATGGTTTGTTAAAAGGAAATCGAAGTTAATAATAAATTGTTAATTGGAATACTGATGCTCAAACTATTTCACTGGGCAAAGTAAAAAGAATATTATTGCGACAACTACTAAGCACCCATGGTTCTTCAAGGGGTAATACCGCCTGTCTCAAGGCGCCGTTGAAAATAGATTAGCTTTTTTATCCTTTTTCTATATCTTTTCCCTCCTTTCGTTAATTAATTGATTTAAGCATGACACTTCGAGCTACTAACTAACACTATATCGTTGTATGCTGTTTACATAAGTTCTTGATGTTCGAATCTATGACTTTCGAGTAACGGTTCCAAATATTATAATTTAATGAATTACACCCGATAATTAATACACTGTATTAAACCATCTAAATCCACCTGACGAATTCAATCTTAAAATTTAAATAGAAGTCTTTAAATCCGACATGCACTGAGATGCTGAAGTTTTGTAACGATCTACATTAAATTCCCCTATTATAATTTACGTACGATTATTCGCCTCATTAAAAATTCCTTCGTTTTTGAGGGGTAGTAAGGGCATGACTTCAACCTTGCATCCTATGACACAACACTTCTTTCGTTAGCAAAACACAAATTGAAGCTTGCGAACGCATAGGAAGTGTGAATAGCTCGTTTCTCGAAAGCCGCTAATTCTACAAAAGCTTTCTGTATCAAAAAGACTTGTAGTTTTACTTAATACACCTTTGGTTCTGCGCTAAGAGTGAAAGGCTCAGTATTGTTGTGAAAACCGTGAATCTGTAACGTCGGTTTATGTTAATTTGTATTTTTGAACGCTTGCTATAACTATTGTTATCTATTTTTGTCTGCTATAGATTATCTTTGAAGGACTCAGAGTCGATTTAGCTTATCTTCTTATTTTTTGTCTCAGGTGTATCGAATTATCGTTCGTGTTCATTTGTACTTTTGGAATAACAGTTTGTTAGACATTAAGTTGCTTCCAATTTTACTTTGAAGGATTTCGTTTGCCCGGATTGATTGAGCAAACGAGTATTATTTGTCTTTATTCTTGTTGGGTTTTTACTTGTGTTGAGCGACTGGAATTTCACTTAAAATAGTTTCTTTTCTGCCGCTGTCCTCTTTATTTTAATAAATTATTTAGAGGAAGTAAATTTCGCTCTTTCTATCTACGCTGATTCTTTATTTATTTTTGCTTCGCTATAATAAGCAGCGCACCAAAAAAGAACTCTAAGATTACTGCTATTGTTGCGGTTTATATACATATATTCGAAGGTTGTTCAAAGGTAACGACCTTTTTGCCTCGACCTCTTTTAACCTTATTCTTGTTTTCGGGTACTTTATAAGTTTGACGAACGATTAGTGAATTTTAATTATCTTTTCGTGTATAAACGCTATTTCACATTTGTACTCATGGATACGACTGCCGTTGCTTCCAAAGGAAGTACTAACGTGGGTTCTTCAACTGACACTCTATCTACAAGTGCCTCTTTGCATCCATCTATGAATGCCGGCAGCGTTAATGAATATTCGGAACAGCAGCGACATGGAACAAATTCTTTTAATGGCAAACCCTCTGTTCATGATTCTGTTGGTAGTGATGCAAGTGTAAGCAATGGTCATAATAACCATAATGAATCAAGTCTGTGGACTTCGGGCATCCCTAAAGCTTTGGAAGAGGCCACGAAAAGCAAAAAACCCGACAGCTTGGTTAGCACCAGTACGTCTGGCTGTGCAAGTGCCCATTCTGTTGGTTACCAAAACATCGATAATTTGATCCCTTCACCTCTTCCTGAAAGCGCGAGTAGAAGTAGTAGCCAAAGCAGCCATCAAAGACATTCGCGGGACGGTCGTGGTGAACTAGGTTCAGAACACGGAGAGAGACGGTCAGCTATGGATGGGCTACGCGATCGCCATATTCGTAAAGTTCGGGTTAGTCAGCTGCTCGATTTACAGCGTCGAAGGATTCGTCCTGCTGACCACACCACAAAAGATCGATATGGAATACAAGATTTCAATTTCTTACAAACATTGGGCACTGGCTCGTTTGGTCGAGTTCATCTCGTTCAGTCGAATCACAATCGCCTGTATTACGCCATCAAGGTTTTAGAAAAGAAAAAAATCGTTGATATGAAGCAAATAGAGCACACTTGCGATGAGAGATACATTTTATCCCGTGTCCAACACCCGTTCATTACCATTCTATGGGGTACTTTCCAAGATGCCAAAAATCTGTTTATGGTCATGGATTTTGCTGAAGGAGGAGAGCTTTTTTCTTTGCTTCGTAAATGTCATCGATTTCCCGAAAAAGTTGCCAAATTTTATGCAGCAGAAGTGATCCTTGCTCTTGATTATCTTCACCACAATCAAATCGTATATCGAGATTTAAAACCCGAAAATCTTCTTCTTGACCGGTTTGGTCATTTGAAAATTGTGGACTTTGGTTTTGCCAAACGCGTCTCTACTAGCAACTGTTGTACTCTTTGTGGTACCCCCGATTATTTAGCCCCGGAAATCATATCTTTAAAACCGTACAACAAAGCTGCAGATTGGTGGTCCCTTGGTATTCTTATCTTTGAAATGCTTGCGGGTTATCCTCCATTTTACTCTGAGAATCCAATGAAGTTGTATGAGAATATCCTTGAAGGCAAGGTCAACTATCCATCGTACTTTTCTCCTGCTAGTATTGATTTGTTGAGCCATTTACTTCAGCGAGACATAACCTGCCGCTATGGAAATTTGAAAGATGGTAGCATGGATATTATTATGCACCCTTGGTTCCGTGATATCAGCTGGGACAAGATCCTTACTCGGAAAATTGAGGTTCCGTATGTTCCTCCCATTCAAGCTGGAATGGGTGATTCCAGTCAATTTGACGCTTATGCTGATGTAGCTACGGATTATGGAACATCTGAAGATCCTGAATTTACTTCTATCTTTAAGGACTTTTGATGTTTTGTGCCACGTTTGTTTTGTTTTAAGATACTCGAATGCTTATTGATTCATTGTACTATTGCCTTAAAGCGTTGAGCAACGAATGCCTATTTGATTTAGTGCAATGCAAGTGACGTTTGTAGCACTGATTTTGCAATTCACCAATATTGGCTTCAGTTTTTTGTGCTGGTGTAATGGACCGACTTTATGTTTGGATGGGATATGATGATCTCAGTTGAAGCTATTTATTTTGATGTTTTTCCAGGCAATTAGCCTGCTCTGATGTATTTCCACTCCATTTTATTTATATATTCTGTTTTTTTATGGTTATGTTAAACCCCAAGTCATTTCTTCTTCATGTTGAACAGACAAAAGAGCATTGTTTGTTGAAACTGTGCAACAACTAGATACATATATCCGCTAATAATCATTGAATTTCCTTGTATCTATAATTAATGGTGGTTTCATTCGTAATTGGTTGGTAAATTATTTTGTTGAATAAATAATAATGTAAAATGATAAAAGAATCTATCAGTATATAAGACATATTACAAATTATAAATATTAGTCTAAATTTTTCAAAATCACACACTTAGCGTAAATGTTCGTCCTTAATCATCGCGGTCCTAAGCACAGGCTCCCAAAAAGTAATAGTTACCATATTCAATCCACATTAACAGGTAAGCTTTCGAAAATCTTCTTTATAAGCTATAAGAAATTTGTGCCAAACAGTTAACTCATTAGCATGACAGTCAATAAATATTATAATTAGCATCGGCGATAGATAAAAAGACAAGAAAAGTCAAAAGAGTTTTGTTTTTAAGAGTTTTTAGCTCTTTGTAAAAGTGGTAAATACTACATAATTCTTTCCCACCCAGGAATAATATTTGTTTGCAACGACGAAGGATCATTATCTCCCTGAACATTTTCAACATGATTTTCACGAAGGAATTGTACAGATGAACGAGTATTAATGCGTAAAGCTTCATAAGGGTCTGCTTCAAATTTTCCTTTCAATACCCTTAGTACCATGCGAGGGAGCAAAATCGGTAAATCGCTTTGGTTAGCATGTACTGTTCCATCATAAACAAACACGTGGGAATATTTTTTTAAAGGAACGACAGACATTTTCTCATCAGCGGATTCGCCTGCGTTTTGGTTTTCTGAATCCTTGTTTACAAGCCAACTTTCGAGAGCTT
Organism: Schizosaccharomyces pombe; assembly: GCF_000002945.2. Lineage (NCBI taxonomy): Eukaryota > Fungi > Ascomycota > Schizosaccharomycetes > Schizosaccharomycetales > Schizosaccharomycetaceae > Schizosaccharomyces > Schizosaccharomyces pombe. The sequence continues at coordinate 399,712 of NC_003423.3, forward strand.
GAAAATTGTCGACAAACCGACGAAATTCGTAAGATATAATCATGAGCGTAGGATACCTCATCGTACTCAAATGGAGCTGGCGTACGGGAAGCATCCATATATCGTATAAAATGGAGCACTTAAACTCAGTGTGAAACATATAGTCATTATATAAGGACTTGGTAGAAGAACCGGAAATGAATGCGCAAGTAGCGGCACCAAAAGAATGACCAGCAACAATCAATTCTCCTTGAGCGGTATTCAAATTACCCTTCATGGATTGGAAAACAGAATTATAAAAAGAAGAGTCCACAGAGCAAAGAAAGGGTAAGTTTTCGTCCGGAGTTCCAAGGTCATTGATATTTCGAATCATCTGGAGGGCTATTTGGATTTCCTGCTGTCGAAATAAAAGTCGTTCATTCTGAAGCACAACCGTAGCGTCTGCATAAAAGTCGCTTATCTCGCGATACTGAACAACGTACGGGGGTTCTTCAGGATGTAATGGATCACGCACTGTAGATATGATGGCCGAGTTATCTCTATGCTCCATGGCCAAGACGACGATACCATAGGAAGCGATTGTACCACATAACGAAGAATACACATTTCTCGAGCCAACCAATCCATGGCTGAAGATAAATACTGGCAGTTTCCCATTGTTCGGTGGATGAAACAACTCTCCTTTGTAGACGGGCAAAGCTAAGTTGGTCAAACCAGAAGCGAACGCACGAAGAAGCCACCAACGAAAACCTTTCGCAACTTCGGGTATACCCTCATGGAATGGTAACCAAAGCTCATCGGTGCGAGGCTCTACATCTTTTGTTGGGTCCAATGGATAAAAAATGCGTACTTTTACGGTTCTTAGTTTGTGTTCAATGGTTTTATATTCACATCGAAATTCCTCTGGAACACTCAGCTCTAAGACTAAAGACCCCACAGGCAAGGGACCACAGTAGGCAGGTAATTGCTTTTTCGAAGAAAATCCCAATCCCATTTCTACCTAACAAATAAGAATGTAATGTAGAAATATATAAATTTATTTTATTTTAAAGAATGAAAGATTGTGTCAAAAACGATTCAATCAAATTACAAGAGCACAGTGATGATGTATTGTTAATTGCTATGATCACTGTAGTAGGAATAGAATGGAATAATGCCAGAAACAAAAACAAAATATCTCTTTCGTTAACAAGCACTTATAAACATAAATAAAAAAAATAAAATTAATAAATTTTTGGCCTTGCAAGGTAATATGAATCTGTCTGCTGCAAATTTTAATTTTTGGTACGATTCGTACGATTGTGGTAGAAGAAGGAAGACGATGGAAATTGACGAGCATCTATATATAAAGTAAGGGGTTATGATGAAAGATGTCCTTTTAGCCGGTTCGTTTTTATAATGTACAAATCAAAGCAATTGACTCAATAATCAACTTTTGGCATAGGAAAAGGGTTACTTGCACAGCAATTCGAGCTTAAACCGCTTCCATTTGGAGGTCCATCTCCTCGGTCAAATTACTATCTTTTGAAGGAGCAACAGGCTCGTTTTTCTCATGAGCATTGGCTATTGACGGTGTGAAATCCTGTGATGAGTGAGATGACACAGTTGAAGCAGCGTGAAATGACATTGCGTATTCGTCAAGTTCTTTGTCTAAATCTTCGTGTGAAATTGAATTATTAGAAGACTTTTTTGAAGAAGAACGAAATGATCTGTCGTCTTTTTTTGAAGAACGGTTGAATCCTCGGTTCGAACGAGAAGACCGGCTTGGTTTGCGGGCTGAATGTGGCATGTCGGAAATCCGATCGAATAAGGAAGGTGGAGACTTTTTCGAAATTTGAATTTCGGAGCCCTTCAAGTTCGTAGATTGAAGCGTCTTCTGGGCATCTTCAGCATCTTGGGAAGTTTCAAAGTAAACATCGCAGGAGCCTTCAGAGCGACCTGCACGATCATAGTTCATAATCACGCGAATTGGATGGAAATTTTCAAACAAAGACTTAAGAAAAGGTTAGTTTATTAATAAAAAAAGCGATTCGAAATCGGAACAAAGCTCTACTTAGCTTGACAGGGAGATTTTTTGTCAGGTTCGTTTCATAATCTTCAATCGAAAACTAAAAGCGAGGCTTTTGAAAACATAGTAAACATATATCACTTACCAAAACATCTTTTTCCAAAACCTGATAATGTAAGTTTTCCACACGAACCCCAAATCGATTTTCTGAGCTAAGATTGCTGTGTTAGTATATAATGATAATAACAGTGCATGTAGACTAAGAGCTAATAGAGTAATAAAAAAGTTTACAGCTTATCTTATAAATTCAAAACATACTGTTGTCTTTTCTGTAGGTGAGTGGTCCTTGGATGAGCATCCTGCTCTTGATCCAAGTCATGCTGCCACGGGCCATCGTCTGGACTAGAGTTGTGTTCTTTTGATGCTCTTTTGAATTTGTAGGTCTTAAAAAGTAAAAAATTAGTAAATAAACACTTAATCCTCGAAATTAGCATACCAATCGCGATTTTTTGGAAATACGATTTTGAGATCCCCTTCGCCGACTGTGCTTGTGATCAAAACCATTCTAGGATTGTTAAAACAAATATCGAAAATAAAAAAATTTACCGTTCTTTCATTTATAATTTCGTCCAAGGACTTTTCCAGCGACATTTGAAAATTGGTACTTGGCACGAAAATGTCGACTGGTAAAAATTAACCCGGGGCATTCCAAAAAGGAGATTTCCATACCAATTGCAGATTTTCCTGACATAAATTAATATATGCACCTCTTTTTTTATTGTTTTTTAGCTCTCCTTATTTTTCATTCATCTTGCACTACGGTCCTAGAAAGTGTATCTTTCGCCAACAACCCATCGTCTTTCTGCAATTGCTGTTTTCCTTACATTTAAACAAATTCTTCTAATTACTTTCTTATTCTTAAAATATTCAATATTCTTTAGTTGATTTAAATTTTTGGGTCCATCTACCAATAGTTTGTTAGACTTTGCCTTCAAACATGAATTTTCGTCCAGAGCAGCAATATATACTTGAAAAGCCTGGTATTCTTCTCTCTTTTGAGCAATTGCGCATTAACTTCAAACACATTTTGCGGCACTTGGAGCATGAATCGCATGTGATCAATTCCACATTGACAACGTTGATCAGTCAAGAGAATGCATCAATGGATGAAAAAATAGAAAAAATAGATTCTCTCCTTTCAAGAGTCAGTACTGTAAAGAAGAAGGTAAGTTTGATTGATTCTTTTTTTGAGTTGGATATTTGTAACTTACATGGTTCTTTGTGTAGATGAAGCATTTGCATGATTGTGAAGCTCTGTTTATCAAGCAAACTAAGTCACGACTGTTGTTCATGAATCGTCTTCAAGGAATTCGTGACATGGAATCTGCGGATTTTTTAGATTGGTCAAGAGTCAGACTGAATCGTTTAGTTGCTGATTATATGATGGCGAATGGGTACCATGGGGCAGCTGCTCTACTTTGTAAAGACTCTCAGTTGGAGAATTTGGTTGATTTAGGCATATATAAGCGTTATCAGCTCATTCACGATTCCATTCTTCAACAGGAGCTCAAAGAGGTTTTGTCTTGGTGTTCGGAGCATCGAGCAATTTTAAAAAAAAATAATAGTACATTAGAGCTTGAGGTCCGACTACAGAGATTTATAGAATTAATAAAAAGTAAAAAACTTTGCCAAGCCATTGCATTCGCCAAAGCGCACTTCGGTACTTGGGCAAATGAACATCCTGCTCGACTACAGCTAGCGGCTGCCCTACTAGCTTTTCCTGAATTTACGAATGGTTCACCATATTCGGTAAGTTTACATTGAGAGACCTCTGCTCTTAGCTTATACTGACAAATTAGTTGCTTCTATCCGATGACCGATGGGAATATTTGGCTTCCTTGTTTACCAGCAATTTTACTGCCGTTCATAATATACCGTCTGTACCTCTTTTACATGCATTGTTAGCTGCTGGTCTATCTTCCCTGAAAACCCCGTTGTGTTATCTTGACGCGAATGATGATAATCCTTTAGCATTACAATCCCAGACTGTGAAACAATGCCCTGTATGTACGCCCTGCTTAAATGACCTTGGCAAAGCTCTTCCTTATGCCCATATTACTCAGTCTGCGATAGTGGATTCTCTGACAGGCGAAGGACTTGACAGCGACAATTGTCCTGTTGCTTTCCCGAACGGTCGAGTTTATGGTATCCAGAGCCTCATAAGTTGGAACGAAGCTAATGGGACTAGAGAAGGATTTCTTAGAGACCCTTATTCTGGCAAAGAGTTTCCATTCCAACTTCTTCGTAAAGTTTATGTGGTTTGATACTGTTTATTCTATAACGCATTTTCTGTGAGTTAAGGATTTACACTTTTTATGATGACGCTACGAGATTTATATGTTTATCTTTAATAATGATAGTAATTTATATTATTAAATTCACTTCCAGTATCCACCTTTACCATAGGTTATCCCTCAATCATGTAAACCCAAAACCTAATTAAATATACCTATATAAGATGCCCCAAAAGGAAAAGCATAAACCGAATATAGTAATCAATATCTTACTTTATTTTCCTTTTTTCACGAGCTACGTGTTCTCGTAAAACTTTTTGCTTTTGAACAAGACTTCGTCCAGCTTTACCTTTTAATTTATGCTTAATCATCATAAAGTTCTTGTTACGTTGTTTTCTTTTGTTAGAAAGACTTGTTGGGTTAAAACCTGCCTTTTTAGATGAAAATTTATCACGTCCTTCACGTCCTTCCATGACACTAGCAATACGGGCTTCTCGGTCGTTCTTAGCCTTTTTTCTAGGACCTTCAATTTCATCAGCCTCAACGGCATCGTCTGGCCTCTTTAAAGAACGCTTAGGTCCATTGACGAGACGATCAACACCCGCTTGCTCCCTAAGCTCTTCCAACTTTTTCAAGTCATTAGGTGTCAAAATAGATTGAGACGCAAGCTCGGTCATTCTATCAACTAGTTCCTTTTGTGAAGAAGATCCTTTCTCATCTGATTCTTTTCTTGCAGTGGCCTTCTCTTCCTCTTCATCGCTGTCACTTAATTCAATATTGTCATCACTATCGACATCGATCCAGCCACCACTATCATCAGAATTCTGTCCATCTTCTGAAACTTCCCAATTATCCCAATCGTCTCCATTTTCTCCTTCTTCTCCGTGTTCAGCTTTATACTGAGCTAAAAGTTCCAATCCTTGGATTCCGTGGGTGACGTTTAACTCCTCACCATACTTCAAAGGTGTACGATCTTTCATCTCAATAGAAGCAAGCTTACCACGATCCTTTCTTTTCAACATGTCGGGAGCAACTTCACGATACAGAGTGATGAGACTACGACTAGCCATCATAACACCTTTATCCTTACTAGATTTGTACTCAGTTAGATCCTGAAGAAGGTCGGGAGTCATTGCCAAAGGCGCACGAGCACAAACTTCACGAATAGCATTAATACCAGCACAAACAACCTCATTGGCGACACCTGAAGTAACGAATTCGTCGGCAATTTTTCTAACTAACGGTTCAAGCGCATCTGGAGGTACGAATTCATGGGAAGCTTGAGCGAGACATGCTAAAAACTGAGTAACGTCTCTCTGGTGGGGTGTCAAATATTTCATTAAAAAAGAATAAAGACCTAGGACTGTAAGTTTGTGAGAACCTACCAATCTGGTAAGGAGTCGAAGGACCACCAGTTTTTGATCCATTGACAGACGGCTTTTTGAGCTAGCCAAGTGCTTTTCAAAAAGTTCTTCGGCAAATCCTTGAGGGTCATGAAGAAGCTGTAAAGCCGGAAAGTTAACGTTTGTGGGGACGTTTTGTTTTCCTCGCTCTTTCTTCTTTACAACTGCGCGAGCACGAAGCAAAGCAGCCTCACGGGATTTTGTCTTTTTATTTACATTAGCTTGATGCAAAAGCTTGGAAACATCTGGACCCTCATCATCAGATTCCTCCTCCTCTTCTTGATTGTCAGCACCTAAGAAAAAGTAAATCCCTGCAAGCATAACTTTGGGGTTTGATGATAGTGCGGCAGATTTCATGATGTTTACGGCACGTGCATCACCGGACCAAACATTCCTTTTCCATAAATCACGAACCATTTTGACAGCCCAAACACCTGATAATTCACTTGCTGAATATTCTCGCTTTTGTCCAGAATAATCAGTATGTGTTGCTGAACCACTACCCGAACCGTCAACCAAAGTAAACAGAGCAGACTGAACAGCTTTATTCAACTTATCATTTTTGGCTTGTTTATTGGCATTCCGAATGGTGAGAGATACCTGTTGATACAAAAGTTCGCGAACACCACGAGTAGGATTTTCACGGAAAAGCGGGAAAAAACATTGTAGTAATGTAATAGGAGATATTACTGTTTTATTTTTTAACAGAACAAGGCATAAAACGATTTTTTCACAAAGTTCGAAAGGGAATATTGTGTGGTTTTTTTGTAATAGCTCAATTAATTCGCTAGGAAAGTCGGCAGTAACATCATGATAATAATTACAAGTTTGGGAAATGAAATCGATTAATGAACAAAATTCGGAAATGTCTGAAGATGGATTAACAAGAAAAATTTCGCGCGCGGTTTCATAGTGATTCCATTGCTGCAAAAATTCTTCTCTGTAGGATTTTGGATCCTTTTTGACCAGATGTTGTAGATGAGGAAGATTGTTAGGTAAAACAGCAGCAGTGCGTCTTTTCACCATATTAATGTATCTTTGTGAAAATATAAATCATAAACTAGTACAAATAATCAATTAGTGTAGCAATACCAGTAACAGGCGAAAAAAGCCCTTAAAAAAATTTTTAACCGGGATATAATAAACAACCAGCAAGCCCAGGTCTAGCAATATAGACTGCTTATTTTTAATAAGTATTAATCAATTCTATTAAAAAAAGTGATAGACGAGTAAATGGGATATTGCAATCACAATTTATAACTGAAAAATGAAACAAAAAAATTAACGGTAGAAATTTAAGCTAAGAAGCAAATTTTCAATAATACTTATGTAAACTTTAGGAAAACAAACAGAAAGAAAAAAATTCTTGCTTTAAGTGAATCAGACTTGTTTTCCAATTAGTGTTGTTGTGGTTGGTTATAGACAAGCAATATTTTGCACCAGCGATAAAGTACCTGCTCTTTGCCTACTTTATGATTATGAGTTCCCAACAAGAGAAAAAGGATTATGATGAAGAACAATTAAGGTTGATGGAAGAAGTTTGTATCGTTGTAGATGAAAATGATGTCCCTTTAAGATATGGAACGAAAAAGGAGTGTATGTTTGATTGTTGGAGATTTATAATGAAATTGAAGGAAACCCATTCTAACAAGCCTTTTAGGTCATTTGATGGAAAATATAAATAAAGGTCTTTTGCATAGAGCATTCTCTATGTTCATCTTTGATGAGCAAAATCGCCTTTTACTTCAGCAGCGTGCAGAAGAGAAAATTACATTTCCATCCTTATGGACGAATACATGTTGCTCCCACCCATTGGATGTTGCTGGTGAACGTGGTAATACTTTACCTGAAGCTGTTGAAGGTGTTAAGAATGCAGCTCAACGCAAGCTGTTCCATGAATTGGGTATTCAAGCCAAGTATATTCCCAAAGACAAATTTCAGTTTCTTACACGAATCCATTACCTTGCTCCTAGTACTGGTGCTTGGGGAGAGCATGAAAGTATGTGGTTGATCCGTGTTTCTCTTTATTGAACACTTGACTAACGGACATTCTAGTTGACTACATTCTTTTCTTCAAAGGTAAAGTTGAGCTGGATATCAATCCCAATGAAGTTCAAGCCTATAAGTATGTTACTATGGAAGAGTTAAAAGAGATGTTTTCCGATCCTCAATATGGATTCACACCATGGTTCAAACTTATTTGTGAGCATTTTATGTTTAAATGGTGGCAGGATGTAGATCATGCGTCAAAATTCCAAGATACCTTAATTCATCGTTGCTAAAGTCTTTAAATTTTACCAGAGATAAAGAAAAATAGAGCTATGAATTGTGGTATGGCTTCCTTTTTCTCCTTTTGTTGCTCAAAGCATACATTTGTTTGGGTGGAAAAGTTAATATTAGATGTTCCAAATTTCTTTGCACCACACTTCTTCGTTCTTTAAATTTTTGCTTCAGTTTTTTTACTTCATCAATGTCTCCAAGAGCATATTGTAAATACAATTTTCTTATCTTTTTTATTTGTTGCGTAAATGAACCGTTAATTCGTAAATGTATTTTTAAAGGCTGCTCTTAAAAATTTTTTTGTTTGTTTATTAAAAAAATTTGAATGCTATCCTTTCTAATAAATAAAAACTGTAAATTCAAAAATATTAAGGATACAGGGTTATACCTTGTTTTCCACATTGCGACACATGTTTTATATATGTAGTTTATTTATTTATTTATTATTGACACTACATTTACCAACATTAACATCAAGCTTCAATTTCGCACAAAAATTCCCTTCAAATGCTTAAATCTTATACCGTACAAGTTACTTTAATCAGTTTATATTGGAGTACTATTGTTTACGGAAAGTAAAATACATCAAAAAAAATTTGATGCTTGAAAGTAAAAAAGATGCTCAGCATTTTATAAAAGAAACCCCGAATTTTAAAAAAGAATGGGAGCTATATTCTGCATGCAACTATACTAAATAACAGTAATGTGGTAATAGGAACTACCTGGTTTCAATTTTTTGAACTGATAAAATTTCTAATTAATATTTGACAATCGTTAACCTTTTATTCGTACGTAAATAGAATTTATTTGATTTGTTATCATAATTGTAAATCGCGATTCAACCGTGAGAAAAAACTGGAACAATATTTCGCTATTAAAGATATAATAATTGAATTTATGATGTTTCTGAGTAAAAGAAATTTTTTATTTAAAAAAAAGAGTTAATATTAAAAAATTTAATACTTCTTTTAATTTATCATATGTTTTATGAAGATATGAGATGTTTCGCTTTTTTAAGTCTATTTTTAAGCGAAGTAGTCCGTTTATTGACTTTTTCTTTTCGTCAGACTTATATACATAGCTAGATCAAATCTTACAATTGTGGGATTATTAATTGATTAGCTTTCATTTGATTTAGATCTCAAAAAAGATGGGGTTTATTTCATAAATGTTTGGCCTAATATTTCCTAAATTCACTTACTTTCGTAACTTAAAGGTCCTCTGTAACCAAGAAAGTAGAATGTATTATTTTACCATTAATTATTAATTCTTTTACTAATCATAAAACAATAACGCTGATTTTATATGTTAAAAAAAAAAATTTATAAATTTATTTTCAATAATATTTATTCTTGGAACAAAGTCTTTGCAACTTACAATAGTGCTACAATAGAGGCTGATCCATATTTCTTGCGTGATAACTAAAAAAAATTTACATATATATATTATATACAGTTATATAGACTCTTAATAAAGTTTCAGTGAATATGTAAGTGTTGGCACTATATGTGCTTATTCTCAATGGTCATTATGATATGGAGACAAATGGCGACAGCCACATATTAACTTATAATTTTTAATTAAGAAAAATATATAGAACATTCATACTAGGATTGAGACTTTTTACCTAAATCCAAAATGCTTTGCTTAAAAAGTCCAACGTTTTTATATTATAATTAACGAGACTAAAATTACCCACTATTCATCATAAACCACATACGAACTTCACCGCAACGCACTAAACAGCATTAACCACGACGCTAATTGCTTACTAGTTCGAAATCAGCAAAGCGAAACCTACAGATTACCAAGAATTCACCATGTCGGGATATGATCGTGCATTATCCGTTTTTTCACCAGATGGACGCTTGCTTCAAGTAGAATACGGACAAGAAGCAGTCCGCCGTGGTACCACTGCAGTACGTTGTAAACCAGAGTAGAATTGGATGGAATAAATTGCTTACATATATCATTAACAGATTGCTCTTCGAGGAAATGAGTGTATTGTAATAGGTGTTGAACGAAAGAATGTTCCTAAACTTCAAAACGTTTCTAATTTCCAAAAAATTGCTATGGTTGATAACCATGTTTGTCTAGCATTTGCAGGGTTAAATGCCGACGCTAGAATTTTAATTGATAAAGCTCGTGTTGAAGCACAAAACCATAAATTGAATTTGGCAGATCCTGTTTCTATTGAGTATTTAACTCGCTATGTCGCTGGTGTTCAGCAAAAATACACTCAATCTGGTGGTGTACGACCTTTTGGTGTTTCTACCCTTATTGCTGGATTCGACGTTGGTGATAACACTCCACGGGTTTACCAGACAGAGCCTGCTGGTATCTATAATGCATGGTATGTCCGTTATATGTTTCTGTAAAATCAGCATTGCTAGTTTACCTTTATGGATGCTTTTTTTTTTTTTTTTTTGCTTTCTTCCTTCCTAAGACCAATTTGTTAACAAAGAATATAGGAAAGCCACTGCAATCGGCCGTGCTAGTAAGGCTGCTCGTGAATATCTTGAAAAAAATTGGAAAGAAGGACTATCTCGCGACGAGACAATTCACCTCGCCGTTTCCAGTCTTTTAGAAGTAGTTCAAACCGCTTCTGGAAACATTGAGTTGGCCATCATGGATCCAGGCAAAGATGTAGAATTCTTGCATTCCGATAAAATAGACACTATTGTTAAAGAGATTCAAGATGAGAAAGAAGCTGAAGCTGCTCGTAAAAAGAGTGGCCGTTCTGCCCCTGGAGTCTCTACAACTTCTACGATTCAATAATGATACCTCTTTTATTTCATTACATGCAAACCGACTTAAGAATTTCTTGTTTATAAGGTTCATATGTCTTTTCCCTTTTGTTTAGAGAAGCCCTCTTTTCATAATAACATCACTTATGAAAACTCTTTTATTGTAATGATATTTTTTATTTACGGTGTTGATGAAGCTTATTAGGAGAATATGTTTTCGAGTCCTCTTTTATTTTCCTGCAAAAAGATTAGTTAAATGTCAAAGACACAATTACTCATTATTACAAATATTAGCTACAAGAATGTGAGTAGGTATATTAAAAATTATTAATTTTAACAATGCATACTGAAACTTTGGTAGTTACAAAAGGATTCTAGAAATCTTTTTAAACAACATGAATAAACAAGAAGCACTTTTTTACCACAGGTTTGTGATATTTTGAGTAATTGAATAGGGTATAACTGTTAAATGCCTATTCATTATATCCCTTCCACAAACCCTCAATTGAAGGGTTTCTTGTTCGCATTTTTGGCAATTTCCTCTAAAACTTCAACGCCTAAAAAGGTAAAGAATCTAAAAATATTACGAGCTTGAAGACAAAGCACTCAACATTATAACAAAAAAAACTTAAAAAAATTAAAAAATGACTTAGAAGTGTCGCAAATAATAAAGCAGAAAGAAGAAATTTTATGGACTTTAAGATAATTCCAAAAATTTCTTCAGTTTACCACCGACCAAATCAAGATCTTTGCGGTAAATTAAAAATGTGTCATGACCATAAAAACTTTCGTTGGCATCAAGTTCGTGATACACAACCTGCTTATTACCGGCTTTTTCCAGACAGCGAGCGGTCTCACGTTGACATTCAACAGGCATAAGGTTGTCGCTTTCGACACCCATGACCATAACAGGAGTATCCTTAAGGGGAGCCAAACCAGCTATCAAATTCGTTTCTGGATCGGGTTCAGGAGCACGGTCTTCGTTCGCTATCTCCTGATAAGGAACGTCAGGTAATACACTTGTATCTTCATTTAATTTTATTATTTCCTCAGCGGAAACGTCGGCACTTAGGTATTTGTCTAGTTTATGTTGATTCTTCTTTCTGTTCTCCGATAAACTACGCTGATGAGAGGCAGACATATCATGCATGTCCATAGCTTTTGAGATGTATAAAAGTGAGTTAGGGTCGTATTGCAAGCAGAATTTTTCACCAGCGTGATCCAAGTAGGTTTCAATAAGAAAATCGGGACAAAAAGCGGGAGAAACCGAAGGATCAGCACGTCGGTTTCCAAATCGTTGCTCCCACTCAGGACCAGAACGATAAGAAATAGTGGCGACTTCACGAGCTAATTTCATACCGGTGTGAGGAGGGACACCATCATAATAAAAACCGCGATTCCAGTAAGGGTCATTCATGAGGATTTGGCGCTGAGTAAATCTCAATGCAATTGAATAGGGGTGAGAACGAGCTCCACCAGAAATACTAGCGATTCGACCCACGCGATGAGGGGCCAATGCTCCCAAAGTTAAAGATTGCATACCGCCGAGAGAGCTACCAACACTAGCGTATAACTTTTCGATTTTAAGATGGTCCAAAAGAAGAAGCTGCGCTCTAATCATGTCATTTACAGTGATGATTGGAAAGCGAGTGGCATAATGCTTACCATCACCAGGGTCAACAGAAGATGGGCCCGTACTACCGTAGCAACTGCCAAGGACGTTTGTGCAAATAACGAAAAATTTATTGGTATCAACATCTTTACCCGGTCCGATGAACTGCTCCCACCATCCAGGCGCCGTGTTTTCAGGGTGTGAATGAGCATGAGAAGATGCTGATAAACCGGTGTGTAGAAGAATCGCATTAGAATGATCTTTATTCAATGTTCCCCAAGTTTCGTAAGCTATTTCAAATTTCGGCAGAATACCACCATGATCGCATAAGAAGGGTTTGTTGTGGTAAAATTTTTTAAAGCCTGACACAATTTTACCGTAAACAGGCTCAGGACCTGAAGAGAGTGACGGGGATGTGATAGATGCGCTAGGGTCTACAGAGTTAGGACATGCCTGCTGTTTTTGCAGAGACTGCTCGAATTGTCTGCTACGCTCCTGTGCTTGATCTACGCAAGGAAATGACAATTGTGGGTTCGAACTTTGAAAGCGACGAAACACTTGCCAAGATAGTTGTAAACGCTTACTGGAAGCTCTCAACATCCTTGTGAAAAATTTTAAGGTGTAAATTACGCTACTGCGAGTATGAAGGAAAACTGCCAAACCCTCGTATATAAATTTATAGCACAATTACCAAATCAGTCATACCGATGTCGCAATTTTCCTATACCGTTTTTCCATCATTAGGAATATGTGGGGGGAGGATTAGTAAAGTTGTTACCCCCTTAATTTCTTAAATAATTTAAACCGCCGGAGTTGGCAGATTTCGTAAACTCGGATTTACATTTCATATTAGTGTGTAAGCGTGGTATTCTTAAACGCTACATTTAAAAGTGCACATTTTTCGATGTTTGTATCAATTCCTACATTTGAGTTGGTTTGCTTTGGATGGCCAGGCGCTTAACTTGGCAATGTTTTAAAAAAGGTAACATCTGATTTTTTTTTTATAAAAAAAAAAAAAGGAAAAAATAACCAGATAAGGATATACAAAAAGTTCTGTATTAATGTTTAACGTATTTTACTGTATTGGAAATAGGCTTGATTTGTCATGAAAACGCAAATGTTTGAGTTAAGATGATAAAAGACGCGAGTGAAAAAAAATAATATATATCATTTTCCGTTTTTATAAAGGTTCCTTTTCTGTTTTAAGTAAAAATTATGGAGAATTGACAGCGTATTGTTGTGCGTTGCTAATAGAAAGTGGAGAAAGCATAAGTTGGCACGCGTCGATATAAACATGCGTGGATTAACGAGAAACGCTATACGTTCAGCAAAGTACGTTGTACAACGGTAAATTGTATAAGCTATTGTCAAAACGCGTTTTATAAACTACTATTAGAGGACACGCCTGACTGCACTTTTTATAGTAGGGTAGGGCTGGACTGCTTTTTTGAATTCCAGGACATGAAACTTTTCCGAATGATCTGTCACGAGCAACAACCAACTCTTAATTGACAGGACATCATGAGCGTTGCTAAAGCCAAAGGAGCACAGAAGACCGTTCAAAAGGGTATCCATAACAAGGTTGCTAAGAAGGTTCGCACTTCTACCACCTTCCGTCGGTATGTTTTATGAATTTTCACGGAAAAAACGTCTCAGGTTCATTACAGTGTCCAAACATGGTGTCGTCAAAAGTTCAGTGTATGGCATGATTTGCTAAGTAAATTACTTTTTACATTTGTAACAGAATATTACTTAAATTATTGCTGGATTTCCCGATACACTTTTTTATGGAGCTTAAGAACTTCGGTCTTTCCAAATATTTTTTAGATAAGAATATTTGCTAACTTATATCTTTATAGCCCCAAAACTCTTCAGCTTTCTCGCAAGCCCAAGTATGCTCGCAAGAGTGTTGCTCATGCTCCTCGTCTCGATGAGTACAAAATCATCGTCAATCCCATTAATAGCGAGTCCGCTATGAAGAAGATTGAAGATGACAACACTCTTGTCTTCCATGTCCATCTTAAAGCCAACAAGTTCACCATTAAGGAGGCTGTTCGTAAGCTTTACAGCGTTGAACCCGTCAAGATCAACACTTTGATTCGTCCTAACGGTACCAAGAAGGCTTTCGTTAAGTTGTCTGCTGATGCTGATGCTCTTGATGTTGCTAACCGCATTGGTTTCCTTTAAACAATGTACCTATAGTCAAGCATTTAGGGACGAAATAAAATCTTGGTTTTTATATTACTATACATTCATGCTGTACTTTAGTTAAAATCATACTTTATTTTGTAGCTTTTTGGTTGCAGTTGATTACAGTGAGAGTAGCGTGAATGAAGGCTATTGTTGGTGGCACCTTTCATTTGATTGAAATTATAACGTTAAATGGTTGTTGGGTGGATGTAACAAAAAGAAAGTCACTTCATTATGCTAATAATAAAAATAAAATGCAAAGGAGTTTTCATCTACTGATTTCATTGAGACTTATGTAATTTCCTCGTTTGTGTTTTCATTGAGTAAATCATAACATAATGATCAAGTAGAAGATGCATAAACGAGTTTACTTAGTTATCTAACGTATTCTCAAACAAAAAATCTTTTCTCTTAAGAAAGATAATGGACCCTTTGAAGTGTTGTTACTAAAGCATGTACTTTCAAGTGAACCATATTCACATTTTGCAACGTCAGCAAAAGCTGTAATTAGAACAGTTACAAGTTTAACTCTTCATTCTTCAACCATTTTAACATATGCAAGTATTGAATAAAGCGAAAAAACTAGTGTTTATGTTTCCAAACAAAGTAACATGCTACTTTATGAACCATCGGCTTGTAGGCAGCTTCTTTAAAAGAATCCCTGGTACTCAATCTGAGCATATTCCTAGAAGAAGGAAAAAAGACACTGCTCTTAGACCGTTTATCATTTGGACGAGAATTAATTAATGAAGAGGGTTCCTAAGAGGTTCTCAGTTGTTTTTTGATTGATTTTCTGGTTATCAAGCTGTTGTCGTGCAGTTTTTTCGCGCTTGCGGGTTCAAAAGTCGCATTTATTATTAATTGAAAACATTTTTTGAGCAAAGAGATGTTTCTTAGACCATGGAGCCGAAATTTCCTTTGTAGTTGTAGAGGATTTTCTGTTTGCACTCCTTACGCGAGTATTAAAAGCGCATCTGAACTGGCGCTGAAGAACATAAGTGAACTACAAGCGCTTCAGAAAATACAAAATCATACGGAAAAATTAAAATTTTTTTCGTCCAAATTGCACAATAAAGGAGAACCTTTTACTTTACAACTTGGTGATTTAATTACGGAACATACAAGTGTCCCAGAGCTCAATGAAATTTTGGATAAATTCAGTCAATCTAATGAGTTATTCACTATGCGATTTCTTGAAAAAGCTAGTATCATTGCTCATAAAAACCGTTCTGCTGAATTGGCCCGAAGGTTGCGTACATATGCAGCTAATGCCATGATTGATTTAAGTCGTGTTGCTTTTGTTAACATCTTTTGGACCCTTTTGAAAACTAGAGACAAGGAAGGTATTGTTGAAACTATAGAAGGTCAGCCAATAGCATTTAAAGTCGCCCGTCGAATCTTTCGCAGGTTGCTGGTCTATACATCGGAAGCGGGTGAAAACATTGAAATTTGCTTCTTCCTCACAAACTCTTTATTTAAACGACTTCTTAATAACCGTGAAGCCCTTTCCAAAGATGAAAAGAGTGAACTCCAAAACCTCTATTATGATTTATTGTTATGTTTTTCTTACTCATATTATGTTCCAGGAGTTAAGCTTCTATTGCCTATGTTATATAACGGAAGCTTTAAAGAAATTAATCGCACAGCCATAGACAGGTCTTTGTTGGCTTTATTGTCAACCGGTGAATTGGAAGCTGCTCTTGAACTTCTAGTATACCTCAAGAATAATAATATCCCGATTAATGACGCCTATCTTCGGATGATGGTGATCAACTTTTGTTTGGCTAATAAGCCGACATTAGCGGTACGCTTTTGCCAAGCTTGGTTTAAACAAAGTAAAATGCTTTCTTCCACAGAAAATTTACTGCTTATTGCTGAGTCTCTTTCACGTGCTTCGAACGATTTTGCCGCCATTAGCAAGCAGATGCAACCATTTTCAATTGAATCATCTTCATTTTATCTACCTAGCCACAGACTATTAATGCTTGTCGCTTTGATGATGAAAAATTCTTCAGGGATATTACATTCGTATGCGGTACTCAAAAAAGCTAATGCTATAACAAACAAAGAACTAAGAATAATGATGCAACATGCAATGGACCTCCGATCAACTGAATTCGCTGAAGCAGTTTTGAAGGAGTCCGAGTTTACTTTGCAATCCAATCGCTCACAATTATTAATGGACTTTGTTGCTATTTTATTTTTAAATAAGGAATACACCAAAGCTTTCGCCACGCTTGAAAAAACCTTCGCATCTAAGATTAAACCAAGTCATAATATTATATCTTTCTCGTTATCTCTAGTCAAACGCTTTGGTACTAAAAATGACCTTTTTTTTCTGCGTCGCTCTTTTAAGAACATGGGCATAGAAACTCTGGATGAGATAGAAAAAAATCTGCCCCCTAAAGTCGTTTATAGATGCTTTAACTATTAAGTGACTTACTCTTCTCATCACATCAACGCTGAATCCATGCATGCTATAATTATCACCCTTTGTTTATGATACCTTAATATTAAAAACTTGAAAATTTAACTTTAATTCAGCTTTCACACTACCGTCTGCTTTATTTCTATTACCGTTTAATTTTCGAGGTCTCTCTTTTCCAATGCGCTGTGCGCAATTACTGATCTAAGTTAGACACAGACGAATTTATTTCTTTTTGAGCTGTTGTTACGTTTAATACTCTCTTTTAATATCCCCTCTTATGTTGGCCATCATATTGTAGCTGTTCAGCTATTTAATGAGAAGTTGAACTGAAACAAAAAATTATGATAATTTTTCTAAATCAAATTCAATATTTTTTATTTATACATGCAAATCTATTCTCGTATTGCTTGTTTCACATCGCTAATAGCCCACTACGATGTGTAAGAAAAGGAAACCAATAATTACACTGAACCTTTTTTAAAAAATATGATCAATTTTCCATTCAAACATATGTAGTTTTCAAAAACGTTCATTACATGAGTCAGAAAAATATCTGGTTGACCCTAACATTCTTTCGGATTGTACACCTTACAACTGCACATGCATTTCACCACACATAATATACGATTTTCATAAATCGCATCCTTCGTAAAAATTATATGCAAAATGTATCTTACATTAAACTTAAAGAATTAAAAAATTGAGCTAACTGGTATAGGAGTGGTGGTATTTTTGATGATAATAAAGGTATTTACCATGTTTATAAATTCAAAAGTTAAAGCTCGATCACTAATTAAATCGTTACAGCTGGGTTTGAAACGTTTCAAAAGAATCTCAATTCGGTCGCAAAGAATGTATCTGATGCCTCTAACATCCTATTGTCCATGGACAAACGATTGAGCGGCCTCGAGGCGTCTGCTGGAATCTTAAGAGATGATGTGACGAACTACAATCGCGTTTCTAGCAGTATGTATTGTTGTAATTTTATTTGTTAATTACTAATTTGTTTAAGACATCTACGACACGTTAAAGGAAATGGAGAGCCTTCAAGTTATCCATTCACACCTTCCTGTGCTGCAAAAGGGGTTGCAAGAATGCCAAAATTTAAATAAATCAGTATCTCAAAATTTAAAATCTGTCATGGACATTCTAAAATCTTTAGCGGAAGATTATACGAGTTTAGAAGGAAGTCCACTTCAATTTGCCTCAAAATCGCAGCAAAAAGTTGAGATGATGCTATCAGAAGGATGCCAGATTTTAGGTGCATTGTGTTATAATATACTTGAAACTTATGCTGCATCCTCCCTTAACAAAGCATCTACACTTTTGGATTTATCCATCCCGTGGAGTTTTCCCAATGAATCTCTTCAGCAATTTATAGGTTTAATTCAGCAATTCGATGCTGATGTTCTGTTCCCAGTTTCTTGCTCTTCAGATATCTCTAATATATACATCAAGATAAAGGGCGAATGTGTTGTCAAGTTACTTCATGCCGTCTCTATGAGGACAGATGAAATTAAGCTCAACGAGGGATCAGTTAACTTCGTGACTGGAAAAGAAGATGTTTCGATCAATTTAGTTGCTTTATCTAGACTATTACCAGCCGTTGCCTCGGAATTGCTACTCTTGTTTGATCAAGTTACTGCTAAGGCACTTTATCCCAAAATCGTTAAGCCTGCCATAAACACTGTCACCAATGCCACCAGACAGCTTGAGGGAGTTTATGAAAAAAGAGGTGCTGCAGAAAATTTTGTTTTGTTGTCTTTAATTGATTGTATCGTTGTTACACGCCAAAACATGAATAATCTTATGCCTTTTGAAGATGCTTCTTTCCTTGGTTTTGTGAATGGTGTTGGTCGTGAAATGGAAAAGATATTGATTTCTTCTATATCGAGGCTGTATAATGGCACTTGCCATAACAACAAAACAGTCCCTCTCACAACTGATAGAGTCAGTGAAATGACTCATGGTATTATGAGTTTCTTGAATGAACTTGCTGAGCATGAAAATGCCTCTTATTTGCTTGAAAGTATTGGTAATTGGGGCTGGAGACACGAAATTAATGCTGATCTCAGTCCTGCGCGCTCAGTTCAAGACATTACGAGGAACTATGTTATGGATTGTATGGATTCCTACCTAACTTCTGTTCAAACAGCTGCCCAGGCAGTGGATACGATTGGATGGAAAATGGGCGTAATGCTTTTAAACATCAGCGTCTATTTTGAAGCAAAATGTCTTGAGTCAAAAATTGCATCATTTTTACAAGACGTTGATTTAGAAAAGCTAGGAGATCGATCACAAAAGTACTCAACCATGTATATGGAAGTTTGGCGACAGTGTTCTCAAAATATGCTCGATTCTACCTATACAAAATCTCAAAACAAATCCACTATGTCTGCTAAAGAACGAGAGATTACAAAGGAAAAATTCCGAAACTTCAACGAACAAGTTACATCTGTTGTTCAAGTGCATCGTGAATCTGTTAGGTTTGAAACTGGTGTTGCCACTTTTCTATTGCAAGAAGTTAAGAAAACTGTACTACCTTTATATCAAAGGTTCTATGATAAGTATGAAGATCAATTAAAAACTGTTAGTTCCACTATAGCTAACCTCTGTTTAGATACATCAACAGTGATTTTACAAAAAATAAAGACAAGGTATGTGTATTGAGGATTTGTCGATATTCATTTGCTAGTTTATCGATGTGTATATACATTTAAGTTGTTATCGTTTTTCATTTTGCTTACTCATTACGTAGTATATCAAATTTACAAAGGCTGATTTAGATTCTTTTATTACAAGCGCGTTTGCTCCTTCCCTATGATTCAATATGATGAATTTGGGTCCTTTGAAATTCCATAATATAGTACTAAAGTGGGTGTACTGGCATTCTCACTTTTCTTTGAAGCATTTGACTGATGTAAATAAAGACGGACCATATCTCAAATTCAAAAATTTGACTTCTATTTTACATTATTAAATCGTTCCATATAATTTTTTTAATTATTAACTCCCCTTTTTTGATGACTTTGTTGTTTACCCTGCTCAGATTCTGCTTACGAGTAAGCTACCCACTAAATATTGTAATTATTAAAGAAAACTTGAAGAACTAATTTTTAATTGCATTTCCCAAGCAATCATGTTTCGATTATATACGTTCTTTACTTTATATAATGTGCCCAGCATAATTTCATAGACAATAACATTATTACCTCTTTTTTACAATAGTGAGGTAGCTCATATACATTAAATTGTGGTTCCATATCTCCGTTTTCTTATTTTTACGAAACTCGTGTTTGTTTTTGTTTAATATTTATATTATTGTTTACATTGAAAATTACCATATTATTTGATGTTTGTATTTGTTTCCCAGCTTGCCAACGTTGCGTTACCCCGACAACCCCATAGTGTTTACGCCCTCTACGATACTCCTTTCAGTCGACTCCACTACCACGAGCTGTCCTTAACCAGCATCTTGACGAGTTTTTACCCTTAAACGACATTCCTGCTCATAGAAATATAAGCAAGAACAGGACTTTTCCCCTATTAGTCACTGTCTAGAGCTAGAGGCGAGAAAAGAAGCGGAACCTGGTCGGTTAAGCAAAGCTTGTTCTTTCGTCTTGTCTTCTTGCTTGTAACAAGAGCTTAATCAGATTGTAAGTAATGTTAAAGGCTGGGAATACAGTTTTGGTTGTGTAAGAACATTTTCATACAATACGACCTTCTGAAGATGTGAAAATTTCTTCCCAATCAATAGTCACCCTTTTTCCTCGACTTCACCTAGTTCAGCGAAAACATGAAATCCTCTTTAAGTCTAACTTCATTTCTTTTTATTTTTTTATTTTTTTAAAATTTATGAAGGGATTAAGGGGTGGGTGCTGTAAAACATGGGGGTTTAAATTTAAATAACTACCCATTTTATTTTCCTATCAAAGTTTCTTTTTTTCATAGGATAATCCTTTATTGTGCCATTTTGTTTTTTCATTAGATTTACTAACGTCATTTAAAGTCAACATTTACCCTTCTTTTCTTGTTCTGGTGTTAATATAGGAAAATCGTACATCGATTCTACATATAGCTTCATTTCAAAGTTCAGTTTCGTGTTCTACGTTTCCTATATCCATTGTTGGACTTCATCGCAATCCCCTTACTTTATTGAAAAAAAGAAGTCTCAAAAGCTCTTGCCAAATTCTAGATTCGGTCAAAGGCTATTATTTTCTCCTTTATACGTACGAGAAACATACATTTTTGCTTGGATTTTATCCTTAAAATTTTTGTATAAACTTTCAAGTATAACTCATTCTATTTTATCTTCTCCGTCCCGTACTACCCCTTCACGTTTTTAGACACTTTAAAAAGGTTGTTCGTTCAAAACCTCTTTTTTATCATTTCTGTTACCTGAACCAATTAATATTTTAATTTCCCTTCCTCTCTTTCAATCCCCGACAGAATTCGTTTCTTCTTTTCCTCATGACTACCCGTCGTTTAACTCGCCAGCACCTATTGGCAAATACCTTGGGCAACAATGACGAAAATCATCCTTCAAACCATATTGCCCGTGCAAAAAGCTCTTTGCACTCTTCAGAAAATTCTTTAGTAAATGGCAAGAAAGCCACTGTGTCTTCCACCAACGTTCCTAAGAAGCGTCATGCGTTGGATGATGTTTCCAATTTTCACAACAAAGAAGGTGTTCCATTAGCTAGTAAAAACACAAATGTCAGACACACTACTGCTTCTGTCAGTACCCGTCGTGCTCTCGAGGAAAAGTCTATAATCCCTGCAACAGATGATGAACCCGCTTCCAAGAAGCGTCGCCAACCTTCTGTTTTTAATTCATCAGTCCCCTCGTTACCTCAACACTTGTCAACGAAATCACACTCTGTTTCAACCCATGGGGTTGATGCTTTCCATAAGGATCAAGCAACTATTCCAAAAAAATTAAAGAAAGATGTTGATGAACGCGTTGTTTCGAAAGATATTCCCAAACTTCACCGTGATAGTGTTGAGAGTCCCGAATCTCAAGATTGGGATGACTTGGATGCAGAAGATTGGGCTGACCCTCTTATGGTTTCTGAATATGTCGTTGATATTTTTGAATATTTGAATGAGTTGGAAATTGAAACTATGCCCTCTCCTACTTATATGGATCGTCAAAAAGAGCTTGCATGGAAGATGCGTGGAATACTTACCGATTGGTTAATTGAAGTGCATTCTCGTTTCCGACTGCTTCCTGAAACATTGTTTTTGGCCGTAAATATTATTGATAGATTTTTATCATTGCGGGTATGCTCTCTTAACAAACTACAATTGGTTGGCATTGCTGCCTTGTTCATCGCTAGCAAGTATGAGGAGGTGATGTGCCCTTCAGTCCAAAACTTTGTATATATGGCGGATGGTGGGTATGATGAAGAGGAAATTCTTCAAGCCGAGCGCTACATTTTGCGTGTCCTAGAGTTTAATCTTGCTTACCCGAATCCTATGAATTTCCTACGTCGTATCTCAAAAGCCGACTTTTACGATATTCAAACAAGAACTGTTGCAAAGTATCTTGTTGAAATTGGTCTTTTAGATCATAAACTTTTACCTTATCCCCCTTCCCAACAGTGTGCTGCCGCTATGTACCTTGCCAGGGAAATGCTTGGACGTGGACCGTGGAATCGTAATCTTGTGCATTACTCAGGTTATGAGGAGTACCAATTAATTTCCGTTGTTAAGAAGATGATTAATTATTTACAAAAGCCTGTTCAACATGAAGCTTTTTTCAAGAAGTATGCCTCCAAAAAGTTTATGAAAGCTAGTCTTTTTGTTCGTGACTGGATCAAGAAGAATTCTATCCCTCTTGGCGATGACGCTGATGAAGATTATACTTTTCACAAGCAAAAACGTATACAACATGACATGAAAGATGAAGAATGGTAATTTAGTGTATTGTGCATATCACTATCTCAACCTCTTTCAATTGTGAATATTCCAACTTGTTCAAGCGCTCTTTATATGTGTATTAGTTTATCACTAATAGCAACCGTAATGTCCTGTAAACGAGTCGCCGATAATTCCTAATGCTTTTGTTTTTGTTTTGTTCTATTATTATATGCTCGGGTACTTGAAGATTGCCAGATGCATAGTACATGCTGGTGTCATTATGAAACCAAAATCATTTGGAGAAGTGTAATTATGGATGCCTTTAAATTATCCCACCTTTAAGTCTTAGATTTGATTATCTGTCGCATATGTGTTTTGATCTATGTGGCTAGTAACGTTATAACAATTGTGTTTCTGCTAATGATGCTGCTTTAAACAACTACGAGTATTGTGCTATTATTTCTTTTTTACAATTAGGACCTTACGATAACAAAATAGTACTATATTTTCTGGATGTTGAGCTACTTGCCGATTGGGAATCCCATATCCTACACCATGAGTCGGAGTAATATTAATAATAATAATGATAATGATAGTTCCTTGAGGTGAATACTACTTTATTATGTTCATAGCTTGCAGAACGTATATTGCTCATAATAAAAATGAAAACAAATAACATCTAACTCTCGATAGACAACTTAAACCAAAACATTAAATGTGTTTCTTTAAAAATAATATCGTGATCCTTTTTTTATTAATCAATAGTAGATCGATTTACAGCCATAACAATGGATTGTGCCGTTTCGATAAAATGTTCAATGCCCATAGGGAAAAATTCCGATATCAGTGGTTTATAAGATGGAGCTTGCCATTGCTGTTTATGTTGATTATCAGCTAATAGATAATCCCATTTTGGATCCCAAAACGAGAGTCCATAACGAAGAACCGAAGTGTCAGAACCAACTTGGTAACATTGGAGACCAGGTTCGAAGTCTGTATCTATATCTTTAACTTTGCCCATATCGTGTGCTTCAAACCGAGTTATATGCAAATGAAAACCGGAAGATAAATGCCAATATTTATGCTAAAATTAGTTAACTACTTACTCAAAAATTGTAAAAACCAACAGTAATGCCTAAATGAACTTCATTTACCTTCAATTTGACAACTAGACTCCGAACTTTTATGTCTCTGGTATTCATAAAATAGATTCTTCCATCATCACTTTATGGTCAGCTTATAATTTTCTTTTAATAGTCAGCCTTACGACATAGAAATATTTGATATGAACTCTTTGTAAAAAGTTGAGTTTTGGGTTGGATGTCCATACTCAATGTAAAGGTTCCATGAAAGCGTACTGCAAGAGTGTTAGAAAAGAAATGAGTAAAAACACGTACTTCAAGTTGTAATAGGTAACGTCCAAGGCTTTGTACATAGTACTTTCAAGATACCACCCGCTAGGTTTGCCTGAATTAGTATTCCATATTGCAGTCAATGTATCTTGAACACCTTTGCAATTCATCACTTCAAAATGTACGGCTGTGATAGGATCATCTGAAAAAGACTCAAAGAGTTTTTCGCCTGTGGGACTACGGAGCTCTTTTAAAACATGGCAAACTTTTACGGAAACTTCGTCAGAGAATAAATACCTCAAAAACGTTGACCGTGTTTGGGGCTCCAAAAAACTTTGTGCAATGTTCACGGAGTTATTTTTCACCTTATTAGTACCAACTTTGAGTCGTTCAAATAGAGGTATACCAACTTTAACTCGCATAAAAACTGTACCTGAGAATAAAAAAACATTAAATAAAGATGCTGAAACGAAATTTTTTAAAAGATTGAAACTCCTTTCACGAATCCTATAGTTATGTCAATAAATATACCAGCCTTTTTAAAAAAAAACACATACAAGTTAATTTTAACACTATCGACAGGAGTCGGTATCGATTCGGGTAGGCGATGCAGATAAATAGAATTTGGCTTGTATTTCTTCGCTAATGGGAAGTTTCGATCATAAAACAGTTCATAAGAGGTTGAGTAGTCGTCAAAATTCATTAGATGCAGTATTGGCTGAGTCCTTTCTAATCTAATTAAAGAGACCTGCTCGTAAAAAATGTGTTTGACTCGCTTCAAAGCAACCTTTAAGTTTTTTACACTGTCGCATCGAACATAAAAGGCCTGAAAGAATGAAATGTAAGCATCCTGTAAAAAGAAATTACTTAAAATACATACAGCTAACTTGGGCAGATAGTGGATATAACATTGGCAATCCACACGGACTTGATTGAATAAAGTAAGATTTTCTCCACCGAAAAATTCGTAAACGTCCAAATCATCTGAAGGTAATGTGAATAAACCCTAATAATCGTCAAGTTATTATAAATGAGCTCAATATGTAAATATTACCTCTGCACGAAATGACAAAGAAGGATCCACATTGAGTAAATATTTTTTTAAAATCAAAGCATCGCGTTTCTTCTTTCTTACTAAAGCAGCTTCTTGACTTGGAAAATCTTTTCGGGGATTTCTGTACCATTTGGAAGCTGCCTTTGTCTCGCCTTCACGAGTATGGGAGTTGTAAAGTGTTTGCAGTGCCTTGGTAGCCAAGTCAAACATTTGTGGGGTTTCATAATATATGAAAATAGCCTGTAGTAATATATGCTAATTAGAAATGCAATCAATGAATGGATAACCCCAAACAAACCTACACTTGAGTGCTCTTCATACTGAATTAATGAAGAGGTTCTTCTTTGAATTTTCGAAATCTCAGTTTTATACCTCAAAAAAAATTTGTTAAATTCATAAAGGGTTCTGAACGTAGGATATGAACATTCGCCTAGGTGAAAAGCAATATATTAGTCAAAGCTCCCAGTACATTCAATGAGCATTTCATACGTTTTTTTCTTATTGAAAATTTCTTATTTTCTGCCATTGCATGTTTTTTTCTCTGAAGTCGACTGCTCTTGAATTCCAATCTGTCAGCAAATCATAAGTGATCTTTTTCCAACTTCAAAATAATAAAATTTTTTAACATTGAATTGACTAATAATTCTCATTTTTAGATAATCATGATCATTCAGTTCAGTAAGATCATATTCTTTTACCTACAAGTGGTGATTTACCAAAATTGATTTTTGAGAGCAAATATCTAGAATATAGGATTCAAGCAAGATTTCGTAATTTGAGAAGTACCTGTTTATTATACAAAAAGTTGTTCCATAAGGAAGACATAAAGGACGACCTAAACTGCCCTTGTGCTAAACCTGCTCAAACTTGGAAATACCTGTAGTACTGCTCAGTACATATCTTAAGTTGAGGTGACAATTGGAGTAACGAGTATAGATTCACTAGTTGCAATAACGGTATAGGACTAGTATTTTTAAAGGAAAGACATCTACGTATCAAGTATATATATTGGATAGAGGCATACATCCTTAGTTGTCAAGCATGCCTGAATTTTGCTGCTGTGAAAGAAATATAGTGCTATGATCAGAGTAGGTGAACGGAAAAAAGGACCAAAAAAGAATGTTTCCGTAATATTTGGGAAAGTGTAGTGTAAAAAATAATTTCAATAAAATAAAAAATCTCTTTGTACTCAAGGTTCGGTTTGCAAACTTGTAGAAGTATTGGCATATAGTAAACTAATTAAACAGCTCTTGCAAATTCATCAGCGATACGGTCATTAACATCGATTTCTTGGCGTAAAACAGTTTTAATCAACCAGTCATAATTTTGTAGAAAGATAGTTTTGTTTTGGGAAGCATTATCAAGAAAATTAGTCCAAATATGAGAATCTTCATTGCAGGTAATCAAGACCACGTTTCCATCTTCTAAGTGACGTGCCAGCCTTTTATTGTAAACATTTAAAGTTGAGCAAACACCTCCGTTGGACTTAACAATGCTAATTACCGCTGGAACATTTTCAGGAGCTACAGTTTTTGAAGTCAAATAGACAACGTAATCCTCCAACAGAGAAGGACCTTGTGCCCGTGCTCTTTTCAAAGCGGATTCTAAAGTGCATCCGAGTTCAAGTTCTTTTTCGGGATCATTCAATAAATACGGTTCTTCGTCCACGATCTCATGAGTTTTCAAACAAGAATTAATCCAGTCCATTGTAACAACACATGGTCCGTAAGGTATAGAGCATAAAAATTTAGATGTTCTTAAAATTCTAGGAGCTATTAAATGTGTGCATTTACTTGGATTAGAAGTAATCGACATGTCAAGTTTCTTAAGATTATCGATACTAGGTTTTTTATCGTAACCAGTAAAGGTTATGTATACTCTTTTACTAGCTTTGGCATTAGTGTTTCGAGACTCTGAAGACTCGCGCGAAACCTCTCCACTAGAAACTGACCGGTGTGTTTGACGTCTTTTTTTTTCACGTTCAAAAGCAAGAACGTCTGGCATGATGACATTTTGTAACATTGATAAGGCAGTTGCCGCTGATTTCCGTTTACTTCGAAGAAGTTGTGAAGAATTGAGTGGATTCACTCTGTCAAGCTCATCTATCAGCTTTTTTTCGTCCGTATAAGTTTCTTTATGCGAAGGAACTACCACTTTAGGAGTTAATGACAATGGGGATTTTTCTTTAATGACATTATCAACAAGTTTCGTAGCCAAAACAGGTAACTCGTCATCCGAAGAAGCCTCCTTTAATGACTCTTTACTAGGAGTACCCACTAAAAGTGGAGAGGGAGGAGTATTAGTTTTTGAAGATTTAGCATCTATTTCTAAACGCCCTTCATCTTGCAATTCTCTATTTACTCCAGTAATCGTGGAACCTTCATCATTGCGGTCATCTTCAGCTGCTAAGCTTGAACCTTTATCAGCACTTTGATTAGAGAAACTTGAAGTAAGTATTATGTGCTTACCAAAATTATCTGATGTGCTTTTAAATTCCTTCTCTAGTTCTTCATTCGTTTTATTGCCTTTGATGGATGACACTGAAGGGTCAGATAAATCGTCCAATAAAACCTCTGAGTTTCCCTTAGTCAACGAGGATTTTAATGTGTCTTCGAAAGAACCTTTTTCGACATTCAATGGGCATGGAAAAATGAAATCCATGTACGAGTCGTCCAACGGAACGGGAAAATCAGTAAAAGCTTGAGAAGACAAATTCTTAAAAGATGAATAAAGCCAAGAATGATGTACAGTGGGTATATTCCAAACTTTCGCAGCACCGTATTTTTGACCATAGGAAGAAGCAGCGATTAGAAGAGTGTTAGTGGGTTTGAGGTCTTTAGTATAGGTAGCACCACATGCTAAAAGAAGCTTCTCCAAATATATACGGGCTGCATCGGTATAATTGGTAACTGCCACCATTTGGTCTTTCAGAAAGCCGACCGAAGGGAAGGGATAATGAAGTGCATTGAGTAGCGGGGACTTCCATGAACCCAACACAAACAAATTCAATAGCCAAGAAATGGTACCTATCGTTGTGTTCTTATTGCTTGCAAGATTGAATTCAATGGTATCACGTTTTAGGCCAATGAAGATATCACAGTCATTAATTGATTCAGCAATCTTCGCTCCAATACCAACTGAAAATTTTTGAAGGCTATGTCTAAAATTAGTAGGCAAATTTAAATCATTTGAAAAATAAATCCTTTTCCCATGCAAAACATTTCTAAAAAGCGAAGTAGGCTCTGCTTTTGAAATTGATGAATCATTTTTTTTATAAGAAGGGTTGGGAAACAAATAAGGATCTTGGTCTATTAACTGTCCAAATTGAAGGCAATCAAGAAGCCATTGAGGATGAATTAATTTAATGCTTAGGGAAGGCTTATCTAAAACTTTTTTGCATTTTGCACCCATACCACTATATGTGAACAAATGAGTCATTGATTTCATCAAACCCTTGCTAAACCTTCCGCCAAAAGTTTCTAAGGCATCATCGATTAACGAAGACTGATAAGAATCTATCTGGCAGGAAGATGCACATATCCCTTTGAACAATAAATAAGGATTGCAGGAATAAAAGCTATAATTTAACAAAGTGTTTTTGTCAACACAATCTCTAATCCAATTCGTCTAGCGACAGTTAGCGTGTATTCCCCTGTAAAACCAATAATTCAGTAAGTTATAAGGTAATAGCATGAATAGACTCAAGAACATACCTTTGCTAAACGCAAGGATCTCTTGCTACCTTCTTGTACATTAGGAGAGGAAAAGTCATCGCATATAACATGAGTTGCCAGCTTCCAGTCATACGGAAAACTCAAAGCTTTCCCGTCATTTTTAATGAACAATTCTTTCTAGGTAAACAAAGTCAGCAAACCCAATTGATAATTCAAAATAGTACCGTTTCATCATCACAATCTAAAACAGCAACTACTGATTTAAATAATCCATTAACATTAGAACTTTCAGCAGCAAGCATTCGTACTTTTCGTAGTTCGTTTTGGTTAGGTTGAAGTGCGCTGTAGTATGCCACCACCTTGAAAATAATAGTATAATGATTGGGAGTTTTTACATTTAAAAGTTTTATTTTTTCCATACTAACGTTCCACTAAATAAGAAAGAAAAAAGCCGCCTTCTGTTATTATTATTATTATCAGTCATGCGAAGAGTAGTCTGTAAGTATATCTCTCTCAAACATAAGATTTTGCTTTTAAAAAATTATTGAATTATAAATATATAAGGGATTCAGGGTTTCATAGCTATCCTTAGCTCAGATCGTGATTGACAGGTTCAACGCATGAAACAGGTTGGTAAGTGTGAGAGCAGTTAAGAGAAAATGAATACGAAGGAGGCGCACGATTTCGTATAATTTCCTCTAGTTTTGAAAGTCTTTGTTTTGTAGTCGATGAGTCATTCTCCAATCTTTTCCGCAATGTCTGACATATTTGTTGAAATGAGTGATGCTGATTCTCCAAATCGGCGAAGGTCTTCTGTAATCTAGAAATACGATTCTTCACTTCATTTGGTTTAAAAATTTTTTTTGGTTTAATAGGACTACTATTATTAATGTTTAACATTGTTCTGTGATTTGAATTATCCGGTGAGTGAACGTCCAACAATGGAGACTGCTGTGAAAGTGATTGAGAATTTCGTTTAAACCTGTCACTTTCAGAATCATTTTTTGGTTTTATTTTATTCATTTCTTTGGTTTCAGTTTCCATACGCCGTTTCATCGTTTCCATCGAATCCTTAAGTTTTGTATTGCTACTATAAAGAGACTTGCATCTTAAAGATGACTCTTCAAATTTAGATTTGTAAACATTGCATTTTTTTTTTAAATGCGCCATTTCTTCCTCTAGCTTCCGAGACTTTTCATAAAGGTAGCCGTTTTCAACTTTTAAAGCACCATTTTCTTTTTCAAGCAGTTGAGTTTTTTCCCTCAAAGTTTCTGAAGCCAATTTTTCATTGTTTAAATCCCGTTCCTGCTCTCCTATCTTACTTTCCAAACTTTCGATTTGTAGCGTACGTTGAGTAGAATCGCGCTCAAAAGCATCAATTATTTCTTTAGCAGTCATTTGTAGCTTCTGAAATTGAATTGTTTTATCTGAGACATTCTTTTCATAATCATCAAAATACTGAAAACTCTTCTGCTTAATAGACTTCATCTCGCTAACACTTTGAACAGGCGATGAAGCTATGAAAGTCGAATCTTCAGCCGAGGCGAGAGAAGCCTCTTCTTGATATTCCATATTAAATCAATCTGTTAATCTCTTAACCTTGTATTGTTTCAAATCTTTTCGCTACGAATTAGTGTCACTAACATACGAAATGTTGTTGGTAAATGGAACGCGTCGCAGGCTCATCAAACAACATTGTATTTACGAGTGAAGAAACATTTGAGATATACGTAAACACCACCAAAAATTGCACAACTATCTATTTAGTCCCTAATAATAGTTGAATAAAGATTCGTATGCTTTAATCATTTCTACATTTCGTTTACAAATAATGTTCATGGCACCAAAACTTAATACCGTTTCATATTATTACTTTTCAAATGTTTAAACCAGACAATATAGATAAACGATACATGCATTGAACCATATTTCATTAAACGTAGGCACTGAGTTAAATTATACCTTAAAGGCACCACGCATAACAGTGGCTTGGTATTTTTGGAGTTTGTTAAGTAAAACATCACCCTGCTTAACAACCTCTTGGTATTGACGGTTTTTTTCATCAGGACGGTTTGTAAATACAACACCGTTGACTCGATCAATTACACAGTTCAACTTGTTGTCTGGGATAAATGACGCCAAATCGCGATCGATATAATCAACAGATACGCCAAAGGAAGCGGCCATGGAATCGATACTGAGAGCACGGTAAGATTCAAGTAACTGGGCGTAAGCACGTCTTCTCATTTCACGCACATAGTATCTATAATGGGCGACAAGAAATTGATCACATTTAAGATGATTAACTTCAACATCGGCCAAGGTTCGAAAAAATCCGGAATAGTCACATAAGTACAAGCTGTTGATACATGCTTCCAAACTAGACATTGATTCATTTTGAGGTAGCACGGCAAGCACTTCAGGTGAATCAACGATTTTGGTCTTGACATCAACACGATCTAAAGAAATTGCACCAGAAATCACGGCATATCGAACGACGTCGTAATATGGAAGTAGTTCGGTGGAAGAGAAAGTTGACATACAATCCAAGAGAAGGTCGGCGGCACCAGAAAAATTACGGATTGACATCAAATATATGCCTTGGTAGGCCTTTAATCGATTTTTCCTCTCCCAATCACCTCCCTTTTCAATAAGTGGCTTTAATTTTTCCAATAATTGACCAACGACCCTCATATCAGCATACACGTATGCCAAACGGATTTTGGAAAAAAGAACATCAATCTTCATTCCGGTCAATGTTGCTCGTTCAAAAGTTTCATCGCATAACTGTACACCACGTTCTCTATCGCATATATTCGTATAATAATCAGCTTTGTTTTTCATGGCTTCTAAAATTTCATGTTCTCCATTAAGTTCTTGGGCATCTTCGATCGCTTTGTCAAACTCTGCTAACTTTTCTTCATTTTTCTTTATCATACTATTTAAAAAATTACTATCAAAATCAATACTTGCCGATGTTTTAGGGTTCTCTGAAAGATATTTATAAAGTGGAGCTAAATCATGATCACGAATGGCAGAAAAAAGCGTATCCAAAGCCTTTTGGCTCTTATTCTCAAGGAATGGCGAGGAAAGCTCGAAAATCGCTTGCGAAATGGTCAAATCTGATACGGTTCTTGCCTTTTCTGTCATGGTGCGGTGTGTGAGTGTTGCAGAGGGAGAACACATATCAACAGCTAACTAAACTACATATTGTACATTTCACTCATCTAAAAGTTAGTAAAATGTTAATTTTTTGTAGTTTATTTAAATTTCAAATATAAATTTAATTCAAACAACTAAAGAGAAAAAGTTCTTTTTCTACTTTTCAACTTCCACTGTTCCTTATGTTCTAGTAACATGTTTTAATTAAATTTTATTAGAAACGAATCTTAAAACTCGTAAATTTTATTCTTTTCAATTCTTTTTTGTGAAATATGCCATTCTGAAAAGTCAAGTGCTTGAACATTCCATCAGTCTTCTCGAAACTTGTAAATCGTTAAATTAATTTAATTAACCAAATTCTATAAGACAAAAAAGTTAAGCAAATAAGCAAGCATCTCTTCTATACCTCTGTTTTTACATCGTTCTAATTTTTTGGTTTACACGACATGTAGCATAGGTTGGGGCTTACTAAAGGAATTCAAATAATTTTTCGCATTGAATATTGCTTACTTAATATATATAAAACAAACAAAAATGGTTTATTAGAATATCATATTTAAGCCTGTATAATCCGGTTAATGGAAAATAAAAATATAAAAATAACGGAAACGTTGTCATTCACTGAGTATTTTTTAGGAGCTATTTTTTCTCTGTTCATTATGCTAAGTTAGTGAAAAAATTAGTATATGTAATATAAGTGAATACAGTGAGCGGTTGATAAGTATCTCCAAATAAAATACAGTAGAAAGAGTGAAGTACATAATATCAAATAACGATTATCTACTTTATATTTATGTTTACAGATTATCCAAATGATATTAACTGTGAGTCTCCAAGAATGTCGGACCTTGATGGATTTTGTCAAAATGCGTTCTCAGACCTTAATTCTTTGAATCAACAAGTATTTAAGGCAAATTACGCCGTCCGTGGAGCTTTAGCCATTCTTGCGGACGAGATCCAAGATGATTTACTTGAAAATCCTTCTTCATATCCTTTCAGTGAGATCGTCTATGCAAACATCGGTAATCCTCAGCAGATGGGACAGTCTCCTATTACATTCGTTCGACAGGTTTTATCTCTTTGCCAGTACCCTACCTTGTTAGACCATGCTGAGGAAAAGTGGTTTCAAAATTTGTTCCCTACGGATGTCGTACAACGATCCAAAATGCTCTTAAAGGAATCTGGAAGTTTGGGTGCCTATAGTGCTTCTCAAGGTATTCCGCTTGTAAGGCGACATGTTGCGGATTTCATTAGAGGTAAGCATTTTAAGAAGAAAGAGTGAAGATCGTCGGACACAGAGACAATTCGCAGACTGTATTAAGAAATTTAGCAAAAATACTGCAACCCATTAAAGCTGCTAGGGTCTTGCTCGATAAAAAATGATTTTAGACTCCGCCATTCATTCTTTTTTCTTTTTATCTTTACACATTTTCTAATTATATTTTAGCGAGAGATGGATTTGATTGCGAGCCATCTGACATATATTTGACTAGTGGTGCCTCACACGCTGCCCGGCTTATAATGACTTTGATAATCGCTAGGCCAACAGATGGTGTAATGGTTCCCGCTCCTCAATATCCTTTGTACGGTGCCCAAATTGATCTCATGAGTGGATCTATGGTATCTTACAGCCTCTCCGAGGAAAATAATTGGGACATTGATTTTGACCAATTTAAAAAATCATTTGATGAAGCATCTAAAAAAGGTATCAACGTTCGTTTATGCGTGGTTATTAATCCCGGTAATCCTACTGGAGCTTGCATTTCTGAAAATAGCATGGAAAAAGTTTTGCGCTTTGCTAAGGCAAAGGGCATAGTATTGCTTGCCGACGAAGTCTATCAAAACAATATTTACCAAAACAAGTTTCATTCTTTTAGGAGAAAACTTGGTGAATTAAGAGAAAAGGAACCCGACAATCATTGGGACCAAGTTTCGCTTATTTCCGTAAATTCTGTTAGCAAAGGTCAATTTGGTGAATGTGGTCAAAGAGGTGGATATTTGGACGTTGTTAATATTCCAGAGCCCGCTAAGGATCAAATCCTCAAACTAGCTACCATTGACATTTGTCCACCAGTTGCTGGTCAATTATTAGTAGACATGCTAGTAAATCCTCCTAAACCTGGTGATCCCAGTTATGATTTGTTCATCAAAGAAGTTGATGAGATTCATGAAGCACTGCGTTTACAATGCCGTCAGCTCTACGAGGGAACAAAGCGCATGAAGAGAGTTTCATGTTTAGAACCCCACGTAAGTAAAATTTGCATTATGTTTTCATTTCTTTACTAATTCATATTTTCAAGGGGGCCATGTATTTGCATCCCAGCGTCTCACTTCCCGAAAAGTTAATCACTACAGCCAAAGCTCAGAAAATTCAACCTGACGAATTCTATGCGATAGAATTGCTTAAGCGTTCAGGTATATGTGTTGTTCCTGGAAGTGGATTTGGGCAACCAGAAGGTGATTATCATATTCGAATCACGTTTTTGGCTAAAGGAACTGAATACATTGAACGATTTGTCAAAGCTCATAATGAAATAATGGACCTCTATGAATAATTTTTTGGTTATATTTTTGATTTTGGTATCCTCAAAGGAGACAACCTTTATTGATTTTTGAAACTATTCCCTTACTACTATTCACATTTCTTTTCACTCGAAAAGTACATTTATGTTGAGTAAACGAGACCCAACCCATGTTTATTTTAGTATTCCATATTTGAATTATTAACTTGTTAAGTAATATTCTATCTCTCTTTTCATCTTGTTCACACATATTTGAGCTGTTTTATTGTAAATCCATATAACCTTGTTTCTTTAGTTTTGTGTTTGGGTTGTCATTGATTTAAGGAGTTTTCGGATACCTTTATTCAAATTTCAAATTAAAACACAGTATCGGGCATTTTAAATGTTCTTTGTAATTTTGAAACAAGTTCTTTTTTTTTCTTTAGTAGTAGCAAGTTAGTATTCCCAACTCTCGAAAAATATCCATCTCATATATATTCGTGATACACTCGATCACTTTCGCAATCCATATTAGAAGTACAAACTTGTGTTTTGTCAAAAAACGAGTTTCATTTATCTAAAACGCAGAAATAATTGAAATATTTTCTTTTTCAAATGGCTGTGATCTTTGAAAACCCTCAATATGTTCATGTTTTACGTGTAAGAAAGTTTGCATTGATTGCATGGTTTATAACATTTTATAGATGCTAAATAGCATGCCTGCTAGAGACAAAGTAAGTATTCAATTTCGTTACGATAAATTATTGTGATTACAATCAACCAAGCCATACTGTTATACTAAGATAATCGTATGCGTCCAATCTTATTTCTTTAGCAGAGAAGCAGTAAACTGAACGGAGTATCCAACCTACTTATTTTTTTTTAAATAAATTTTCAATGATAATTAGAATAATATGTTCAGGGCTTGCTTTAATTAGGATGGATTGTGCAGGTTCTGCTGTACAAACGGTTTAATTGATTATCCACTTGTTTTGCTGGAATAGTTTTTACTAATTATGCGCTAGACCTTCCGTGCTTTGCAATTTGTCGCGAAGCTTTTATCCTGGCATCTTTTCTACGGCGGTAGCTCTTTAAGTACTGTAAACAAGTGGAAGAAACTGGAATCCAATATTTCTTTTTCAAGGAAATTGTTTAGTATCGGAAAAGTCCTTGATTATATTTGCAAGGTTTACTTTGATAGTCTTAAATTGCAAAATCCATTATCTGGAAATAAGTCTGCTTTACCGACTATCAGCTTCACGAAAGATGTCGCATTTGCCGGCTATGCTACTGCAGAATTAATAGGCTGGTTCAACAAGACTGAATTAATGCCTTGCTCCCATTCAAAGCAGATTTCTACGATTGGAAAGCAATGTCTTGCTGTCGCTCTGCTTTCTTCCTGTTTAGCTGGATGCTATGAGCTACAGCAAAACTCGAAGAAGATCAAGAGTGCAACGCAAGAAGCATCTGAGAAAGATTCGACCAGTTTGCAGACTTTGCAAAAGTAAGTTTCTTTTTATGCATATTTTTCATATCTAACCACATTTGTGCAGAGAGCGTAAGGAAATTTTGTTCTTTGCTTTGCAAAACGCTTTGGACGCTACAATTCCTCTTGCCGAACTGGATATCCTTAAGGTTAATGACGGATTCGTGGCTGCTGCTGGTATTACCACGAGTCTTATGAGTGTCTATAAAACATGGATTGGTAGTTACTAAATTGCTTTCTTTTCAGATTACAATGTTTTACGAATGGTGTATCATTCGGCAAATATCTACCTTATATAGATTTACATCCAGGTGCATTCCTTCAGTATTTTACTTTTACTTAATCATTTGACTAAATGATATTTTCTAATATTTTTAATAACATATGTAATAGTAGATATTATTCATTAAACAGTCGTCTAAAGTCATACAACGATTCACGTACCAAAAATTTAGTTCAAAAGCTAGGTCCTTTATCACCTTCTGATTTTTAAGCCGCGGCACGCTTGTTAAATAGAAACAAAAGATCATTAAGTGTTAATTTTTTGGAGGTAAAAACCGACTTTTTGCCATCTCCGAGAGCCTGCTTGGCAAGGTCTCGTTTAAGATTCTGAAGTTCGACAATTTTTTCTTCAATTGTATTTTCAACCACTAGCTTATAAACAAGTACATCACGTCTTTGTCCAATACGATGTACTCTATCGATAGCTTGTTCTTCAATTGCAGGGTTCCACCAAACATCGCAAAGTATTACACGACTTGCACATGTTAAATTTAAACCAAGAGCACCGCACTTTAAAGAGCATAATAGTACTTGAGTTCCACTATCAGAGCGAAGGAGGTCCAAAGATTTTTCTCTAGCACGATTGTTCATGCGACCGTCATACCGAACAAAACCTATACCGGCTTTCCTCAAATGTAAGTCAATGATATCCAAAAAAGTGGTAAATTGAGAAAAAATTATTGTTTTTCGTAACCCCCGAACTGTATCATCCTCTTCTTGTTCATCTAGAGATAAAATTTTGAGGATTTCCCTAATTTTGGATGACTTGTATAGCGTCTTATCATTAGGGTCTTGAATTCCTTTATCCAATTCTTTAAAATTTCGAGAACAATCTTTGCATTTTTTTTCATGAAAATCGGGAGGAAGCTCGGCCATACAAATTGTACAAAAAGACTTTTTACGGCTTCCTATTTCAACTGTTTCTAATAGGTTTGCCAAATCATCAACATCTTGATCGGAAGCTAATTTGTTCGTGTTTGCTGCCCCATCCAACGCATTAAATGCATCAACGTCTTGTTCAAATTGAAAATTTAAAGACTGAGGATGATTGCAAGCCTGTCGTAGACGCAAGAGAAGACACAGTATGTTAGTATAGTTCTTGCCTAATTTCCCCGAATTAACAAAATTTGACATCGTTCGTTCCATGTTTCGTGCCAAGTTACTGTAAAAGTCACGTTCACTTTCTTCAAATTTACAAATAACCTTATACACCAAACGCTTTGAAAGTTTTAAAGCACCACCTGTACCATCTTTGCCCGCGTTTGCCTCTAACAAAGTCTTCGTTCGTCGTAACATGATTACACTCAGAAGCATTCGAAGTCTTTTAAAAACCAAGTTTTCCTCTCCTTGACATAAAGGTAAAGAAATTTGATCTTTCCAAACAGATTGGTCGTTAAATGGATTAATATGAAGAAATTTCACAAGTGAGTAAAGTTCATCTACATTGTTTTGTAAAGGTGTCCCAGTGAGACACCAGCGATTGATGCCCTGTAATGCGCAACAGGCAAGAGCTGATTTAGAAGATTTATTTTTTATAGTGTGTGCTTCATCCAGTATTATCCTCCACCAATAGAAGGCAAACAAGCTTGGCTTTTTCTTTTCATAACTTTTAGCTTCAGTAGGCGATTTGCCGTCTGTACCTGTAGTATTGTGAGACACCCATTCCGAAACTAGTATTTGATACGTGGTTATTACTACATCGTATTCGTGAATTACTTTAAGTAATTTATATCTGGATGCTCCATGATAAACGATTGCTGTCAACTTGCTTTTCGTCTGCACTTCTGATTCCCACTGTTTAATTAAACTGAGTGGAGCTACTACCAAAGTGGATTTGATTGAATGCTTCTTCTTTGGTAAGGGATGCGAAAGAATTAAAGCGATCATTTGAATAGTTTTTCCCAATCCCATCTAAAAAAATTATTAGCACTGAATAACAACAAATAATATTTTCATGACTTACATCATCTGCTAGAATTCCGCCGGAAGCCGAAGATTTAGACACCGTTTCTCTTGATTTGAGCCAAGTAAGTCCTTGGACTTGATGATCTAGTAGACGTATATGCATGCCAGGAATAAACGAGGACTGCCTCTGCATTGAATCGTCCTTAACATTGTCCAGCACATTATTCTCAAACAGTTTATGTAGCATTGCTTGAGTATTTTGGGAAGTTAAGATTTCTTCAGTGGGTATACCTATGGGGCCTTTTCTATTTTCAGAAGTTGGTTTATTGTGCTTACCAAAATATAGCGTTGAAGTAGAAGCTCTGGGAATTGGAATCACAATAGGCTTATCATTTATCAAGTCCGTTCTTTTCGAAGTTGCTTTATTTATTGAGACTTCAGGAACCTTGGTATATGGTTTCTTCCACGCACCAGATTTTACTGAGATAGGGGCAAATGGATCTTTCTCCCATTTCCTTATTCCCTCATCCTTACGTTCCAATTTTTTACTATAAAAAACCTGAGCTGGTTTACTAGTTATAGGCGCGGAGACGATTACTTCCTTTTCGTTTGTATCTATCTCCTGTCTCTTTAAGCTTTCAAAAGCATCAGAAAGAAAATGTTGGGTTTTCTTTTTATTCTTAGATTTTATAGATTGTTTTGGGATGGATTCATCTTCGCTTTTGGGCAACCTTGGTAATGAAGTAGATTCATTTTCTTTCCCTGCTGTATTTACACCGAAATTTTGTAAAAAAGAGTTATTCGCTTTTTTAACCCCACTTTCCTTATTTTTAGACGCTTTTTCCATCAAGCTCCCTCAAGCAAATTGCACTGAACGTGAACATTCAGTGGTAGTAGAAATAGCTTGTATACGATGGGTTCTTACTAAGTGAAGATTGGTGTCAAGAACTCAAATATTTCTATTTGCTTACTTTAATGTTTTTTTGAGTATAAAAGTAAACCCTACACAATATATCCACTAACACAGTTTTCGAGTCGAAATTTGTAAAGACTGCTCAAATCGACTATAGGATTTAAGAACTTGCGCAATGGTCCTAATTAACCGAACTTTCAAACAATTTTATAAGAATGTTTGCAACAAAGTGTCTGCAATTCTGGATTTAGTTCATAGTCTAACTTTTTGGAAAAAAAAATTTATATTAGAAATAGTCAAAAGTTATGGAAGTTTTTCAGCTTAGTTTTAAAATCAACGTATTAAGATAAACTGGTTATCAATGCGAAGATGATACCACATTTGCAGCATCACTATTAGTTTTCGAATTGAATCTCTTATACATTGACACTTATAAAGAAAAAAGCCCATTAGGGGTTGAAAGGCTACATTCTCCGGCCTTTCCTAAATAAGAAACATATTCAACCAGTCTGCCACTTTTAATAAGACAATGGTAAAGTTTTAAATCTTCACTGGCAACTTCGTTAGCCAGAGCAAAACAGCTATCATAGTCCTCAAGGCTAAAATAAACATTATGCAAACCGAGAATTAGTTCAGGCACATACAAATTCCGAATAGTCATAAGAGTTTTATAAAGCAAAGGATCATCATCTGGTTTCAGCTCCAATGTAGACGGGTGAAGCCAGTTAGCTTGAAGTAAGTCTGTGAAGGACTTTACACATTTACGAGAGGCAAAATTCAATTTTTTTTTCCAAACTTTATAAGAAGTGCTAGCTTTCGTAACTGCAGAATCTTCAAATACTTCTTGTTTAGAAAGCTCTTCCCATTCTTGATAAAATTTAAGTGCTCTGCAGAGAGCTCGATAGTTCATCAGTTCATACGCATCTCTAAACTTAGAATCGTTTTCGGGTTCACCATCGCTAGAGCTTAGCGTATTCAAAGCATCAGAGGGAATATGTGTATAAAGATCGTATGCACTATTTAGCTCGCCAATGCTTAAAAAGAAACGATATACAAGGTTTGCAAATCGGAGCAGCTCATCTGTCTGTGAAGTGATTAATAACCATTCAAGGGTGCAGATGAGCTTTTTATAAGATGGTTCAACTGGCTCCTCAATAGATTTTAAATATACTGTGTGAACTTCTTCGGGAGAAACAGAGACAACTTCATCATACACATATTCAACAGCTAGTAACGCCGCATGATTAATATCTAATGAATATTTTTTTGCTAATTGAAGTTGTTCTGATCTTGCACTTTCTTCATCAACAAGAATAAGGAATCGAGAATAAGCCTCGTACTGCACTTGATTTGATAGGTACTGAATATACAATGGAACCAAGTTAACTTTTTTAGCACTAGCCAATAACTCAATATACGCTTGGATAATAGAGTCAGAAGTATATTCATCCACAGCAAGACCTGAAATCTTCAAAAATAAAATTATGTGTGTCAGTATTCGAAGAAGAGGAGGTGTAACCAAATCCCCAGACTCAGGGGCATTTCCAGTCCGAATTGCTTCCAACTGTATGTGAGCAGAGCTCAAAATTTCCGAAATTTTATTACAAATGATATGAGTTTGAAGTTTAATTAGGGGATGTGATGCTTCTTCTTGGATTGAAGCAATAGAGCTGTTACTCAGCGAATTAAAAATCAATTCGGGAGTTAAGCCTAAACCACTATCCACTGGAGGCAATTGTGTTTCTGTTTGAGGAGCCTTAGAAGAAAGATAAACATCCAAATTGTACTGAGTCATACTATTATAATAAGCCCACATCGCATCCTCCCAAGTTGTGCACACATCAAGGACGGAGTTCAAGTCTCCACATAAAGCGCCATAAAGAGCGCGTTCATAAGAGTCTATCCGTTTATTTTTTGTAAGTGCTAAACATGATCTGCGCAAGAGTTCCTTTCTTTTATTACCGGAAGTCTCGGATTGCAAAACATCGTCGATGAGGTTATCTCTATACTCCAAAATTCCTTGAAGTGAAGCAGAACGCCAATGATTACCAGTTCTCCTACACAGCTCTAATAGTTCTTCAAAGCTTCCCGAACGAAATAAGCAGAATGCAGTATGAAAAAACTGGCGTTCAAAGTTATCATCTCGTTCGTCTAAACGTTTGTCGTCTCGTATATCTGCATCAGGATCGAGATTGGAAACAATCGTACCTGAGATGTTGGAAGAAAACCTAGAACCACCTCGGTTTTTCATTTTTATATCCTCTCTTGTATAAAACCATCGGTTTCCTCGAATTTCAATTGAAGGAGGATCGGAGGAATTATCACGAGCCCAATTGAATACGATCTATAGAATATTAACAAACATATAATAAAAAAAATACGTACATTATTCTCGAATGCCTCGGGATTTTGAGAGTAATATTCCTCTTCTAAAACGGCACGAGACGAAAAGGCATGCGACTGAATATGCCCTTGTTGTTCAGATAATCGAAACCTAGTAAAAGTTGTTAAAAACCAAGTTAAACGAATGGCAGCGAAACGAACATACGAGTAAAGACGTTGTATTAGGTCCCATGTACGAGATTCTAAATCCCATAACTCTATCCATTCTTCATCATCTTCTTTCAAACATTTTTCAAATCTATTTATGTTAATACAAGTGTTCATTCAAGTCAAAGTACAGAACGGTAACCATACTTTTCCTGACACAACTCATAGTATGCATATAGCAGCCCATCCTTTGAGAATAAATTGTCTTTCTTTAAAGAAGTGATTATATTAAACTTTTCGTATTCGTCTCCAAGTTCAACGCTTACGGCGGTTTCTGTACCATAGTTAGATATATACTTTACTTGTACGTGATAAGCTTTATACCATTTGGGCCTATGCAAACGACATTTTGATTCATCTAAATGGTTAAAATAATGTTAAATTTATTTAATAACAAACCTCGGCCTCTTCTTCGTCCATTTCAATTAGTTCTTGAATACTAGAACTCTTCGTATGTTAGTACTTCTGTGTTCCAAGCAGTAGAAATTGACAATAAGGGTTAAAATCTTATTATTAACTTACTCCATTTTTTTTGTGTCCAAGGACATTCAGAGTAGCATTATTCAATGCATTCTGATGCATGGTTTTGAAATCCAACCTCGTATGGGTTAAGATCGTACTATAGCAGCAACAAGCCATCCAAGCAATGTAATTTCAACAGACCAATTCTAATGCTATATTTCAGTTATATGCATACTATTTTCTTTTTTTTACATATTTATATTCATTTGTTTATCTACTACTTCTTTATTTCGAGAAAAGACATAAAATTTATTAAGTCCATGAATTTTCTTGTCAACTCTGCACACTAGTAGAATGGAACTAACTGTTTCCACGATCAAATGTCGAGCCCAATCAATTACTTTTCTCTCATTTACCATGTAGCTTAGATAATTTTATTTACTATTACATTTTTACACTTTACTAGCCTAAATGAATAATAAACGATGTGTATTGAATAAATTTAATATATCTGTAGAATAACACTAATTGATGTTTACGCTAGTATTGAACAATTCATAAATACTCCGATTGATTTACAAATTTATATACAAGAAGACTATCCTTCTGTAATGTTATCAATAAAAGAATTGAAAAGGAAAAGTAACACGAATCAGAGAAACCAACAAAGATAAAAGGGATTAACCCTCGAAAGGTCTATATGTAATAATTATGGACACCTAATATCATAAATGTCTAAAGACAGACATAGTTAGGTATTTTTTGAGAATTAAATTTAAGGCAAAGCAGGAACGCTCCAAGGGTTGTTAGGTTCCTTGCCGTATTGGATATCCAAAATCCATTTGCTGATTTCAGAAGTGATGGGACCAGCTTCCTGACCCTCAGGCATGGGAATTTCATACTCAGTACCCTTGTAGTTAATAGCCT
The DNA here is from genome assembly GCF_000002945.2 of Schizosaccharomyces pombe. Classification (NCBI taxonomy): domain Eukaryota; kingdom Fungi; phylum Ascomycota; class Schizosaccharomycetes; order Schizosaccharomycetales; family Schizosaccharomycetaceae; genus Schizosaccharomyces; species Schizosaccharomyces pombe. The sequence goes on from NC_003423.3 coordinate 442,783, forward strand.
TGACGGGGGAAACAAGGGCAGCAGTACCAGCTCCAAAGACTTCCAAAAGGCGACCTTCCTTAGAAGCTTGAGCAACCTCTTTCATGGAATACTTGCCCTCAGTAATCTTCCAGCCTTTAGGTGCGAGACGTTCACGGCAAATTTCCAAAATAGAATCACGAGTGACACCAGGTAAGATCATACCGTCAAGAGGGGCAGTAATGATTTCTTTTTCGCCATTCTTGTTAATCCAAACAGTAAAGCAGTTCATAGTACCAACCTCAGTAATGTAGTCCTCGTCTCCATAAAGCCAGAGAATCTGAGCATACCCCTTCTTGGCAGCCTCTTTTTGAGGCAAAACACTAGGAGCATAGTTACCACCAAGCTTGTAGTGACCAGTACCGCCAGGCCAAGCACGAACGGATTCTTCGGAGCAACAAAGCTTAACGGCCTTGAAACCAGAGCTGTAGTAGGGGCCAACGGGAGAGGCAATAACATAAAGCATAGCGTTGTCACAATGGTGGACACCTAAGGCTTCATCAGTACCAATGAAAGTAGGACGAATGTACAAAGAGTAACCACGCTGATCAGGGACCCAACGGTTTTCGTGAGCGACGAACTTTCTGATAATTTCAGCAAGCTCAGCAGGGTCGAAGGAAGGAAGAGATATACGAGTACCAGTTGAAAGCATACGCTCAGCATTCTTGATGGGACGGAAAAGACGTGGGACACCCTTTTCGTCACGGAAAGCTTTCATGCCTTCAAAGCACTCAAAACCATAATGGAAAACGGAGGAAGCAGGGTGAAAGCAAAGTTTACCAAATGGAACGATCTCAGGAGTACTCCAACCCTTTTCTCTGTTCCATTTCATAATAAGCATATGATCAGTAAAATTCTCACCAAACTTCAAACTCTTCCATTCGGGCAAAGGTTTAAGCTCCTTAACATTAGTAACTTTTATATGGGAGCTATCCATGGGCTTTGGGCCATGGAGAGCAGCAGTTTGAACCATGGTACGAAGTTGTGTAGTGTTGAGGAAATTTTTACAAGCCTCAGAGCTTTGTTGAGAATAACCTACAGAGCCACGTTGAAGGGCAAAGCGAATATTTCTGCCTTTTATATTGCCCGCTCTCCTCAAAAACATTAAACTCATTTTTTCTTCTTCTTCGCCTGATACCGAAAAAGTTGGGGCTAGGTAAAATAAATAATAGCGTCTATCCAAACGGATCTAGAGACGGCCGAGATTAGATAGCTGATTGGTAACAACTACAGGGTGCTAAATGGACAAGTAGGTTTGTTAAAGAACCGAGATCAATAGTGATAAAGACTGACCACGTGGCCACCTTTAATCCTGAGTACCATTGGCATAGCTTTAGTAGTAATAGCATAAAGAAATTAGTTTGAACTCATAAAGGAAGCTAATTTATCGACATCAATTTTTATAATTATGATTTTGACACTCAAATTATTAAACCGATGTTGGAAATAAGCGATCATCGCCTAAAACGTATGTCAATTTTTTCCCTTTTTATATTGCGACAGGTGTAAATGAATTTTGAAGAAAATGAAAGGTTAGAAGGAATATTTTAGAAAACTAGGTTTCTTAACATTCTCGAAAAATGTTGGACATTTAGAACGCAGTTGAGATACATGTTTAAAAACTCTCTCAAAAGTTGCAAATGGCCTATTCTTTTAGCAATAAAAAAGCATTCGTTAAAACACTAGGAGTAGGAGTATAGATTTTCCCGTGCAATTTAATGAAGATTCATAGGTTTGAGATACGGTTATTTGGTAAAGTTGTGGGCAAAGAATATAGATTCTTACACATGCGGTAATCAGATGAGTTTGAAAATGCGCTGTTTGGTGTGATTACCATGTTTAATTATTGAAGATTTAATGCTTTGGTAATTCCGGATAGCTGGTTTTTCGCGAAAATGTTTGAAATCGGTGATTTTGGATAGTATCTTAAAAAATAAGAAAATTGTCAGAAGAAGCACCTTCTTACGCGAAGCCTTAGTTTTATCATTTGGAACATCTCATGGCAATGTTCATTTTGATTTATAGAGCTACAGATATTAAAGGGTTTAAAAAAAGGGATTGATTGATTCTTTTATCCGTGTAATGGAAAAGGAGGACTAGGGATTTTTTTTTTGGCAAATTACATGACTTTCAAATATTTTAAATGAATTCTATTAAACTTTTGTGTCGTTCGTGTGTGGTAAAAGGTGAGTTGTTGACGCCAAAAGGAATCGTTAATGTACGCGTTATATCTTGAGAAATGTTTAAGATTTATCCCGACCTATTAATATTAATGATTTGGAAAGGAATTACAAAAGCTACGGAGTCACTTGAAAGGCTTTGAAGTAAGTCGAATTGAAGAATTAGCTTCACCTAAAGGCGGTACGAGTGAAGGTTATAGATTTCGTACTAGGCATTTAAAACTATAAGTATTTCCTTTTTTGTTCAAACACTGACACAACTCGTTTATACTATGTCTCGTAAGTCTTTCTTGAATATATAAATGCTCACTTTCTGTTCGCTCTACTTTTCCTCCTTAATACCTAAGTCTTATACATAAGCTATTACTATAGTTAAAAATTATCTATATTATTCCTAAGGACCCAATTGTGTTAACAATAATATAAGATGCTAAGTCTAGTAGTAGACGGTAACGTTGGTGGAATGCGCCTGACATTGCGAGTTAAAATTAGCAATACCATTAGAGGTAGAATTAACACGAACCGAAGAATTCAAGTAAGCGCTCAACTCGCATAACCCATCTGAAGCACCACTAGGACCATAACCGCAATCAGTAAGGGGGTATACTTGCTGGTTGACGAGATGGCGTACATAGTATTTATTATCAGAACATAAGAAAAGTTCAGTAATTAAGTTTCCTGCGAAGGGAACGAACGAAGAGGTTTTTAATGAGTATGTAAAAATGTTTTTGTCAGTCGGTAGAGGGTGCTCAGGAGTAATGTCGGGGAAAAACCCAAGAGCAGCCTCGACTGGAATAATTTGAGAGTCGTGGGTAAACGCTAAGAATACCTTACGATCGGAAGCATTATTCACACCCTTACGAAGATTATTTGCAAGGTTATTAACATAAGCCCCACCTAATGTGGAAGCCCATTCTGAAGCGGGACCACCCCAATATGCGTAGTCAAGGTCACTGTCATATTCAAAATTCAAAAATTCAGAGGGAGTAAAGAGTGAACAGAAATCGCTGTTATCTCTGAGAGCGATCTCGTATACACAAATATAGTAAAGACTGCGAACATCCGAAACCGTAAGATTATAACCGCTATCAAAGTATTTGTTTAAGCGATTGGCGATAGGCTTGAGAAAAACATTACGCCAACTAGTATGGGCGGCTTCAGTAGTGTTTTCATCAATATTGTTGTCTTCATAAACGGGACAAGAGTAATACATAGCTAAGGAGTTTGCACCCGCAGAATCGTCTTCCGGAAGAACGATGAAGTTGGTTTTGTTCTGCATATCATCGCCAAACATTCCATAACTAAACCATTCTGCAGAGTCGACAACACGTTCTTGAGCAGCAGTATTGATATCGTAGACATCAGTGTCGAAAAGCTCATAGTAGCGCTCAAAAACTTGACGGCCCAAGTCAAAAAGTTCAATTCGACCGCTGCTGGACAACTGGTCGGCATTTTCAGCCTTTATCACAGGAGTCCAATGTTTAACGAAGTAAAGAGGATTTTCAGGATAGCTAAAATTTACCGGAATTGAGCCATTTAGAAGCTTGTTTTGAAAAATATCTATATATTGCGCACTAGAGACATCAGTGGCAGTGTCATCCCCAGTCGGGTTTCGAGATCCATGACGCTGAAGCAAATGAACCTGTTTAATTGCACAAGATTCGGGGAAGGAGGTAGTGGGCCCATTAAAGTAGGGTTCATGATATACACTAATCGTTCCAAGATGGTCCTTGAAATAAAACTCATTTTCAAATGCCTCAAATTGAGATTTACCAGCATGAACGATGGATGCGGCCAAAAGCCATAGAGAAATACCACTTAACTTCATCGAGAAAAAACAATGAATTTATGTAACCCAAGCAGACCCAATAAAACCACAAGAAAGAAATTTACTGTGTATGAATCAACCAACGACCAGCGATTCAATAGCAAAAAAAATAACGATCGAATATTTAAAAGCGGGTTGAAACGAACGGTAGTCTATTCAATCAACGAACTTTGATTATTTGAAGTAGGAAAAGTCTAAAATAAACAGTCAAAAGATGACTATTCTAAGCGCAAGAAGCAGCAGATATTTATATACAATCAATCCGGATATCTGCTAACACTAAGCACCCCGGCTACCACCAAACCAAAGTCTGATTTCGGCACGACTACATTGGAATTAAAAAAAATGAATGAAGTTGCAAACCTGGTGTAGTTCGCTATTAGACTTTAAGATTTTGGACCCACAATTGTTAACTGAAATAACGATGCAAATTACGGACAAAGTGTTACAGTAATATTATGCGATTAATAATACAACGGTGTAATATAATGATATTATTATTACTGAACTTACAAAAATCTGATATTCCAATACTTAATAATTTAATAGAACTAAAGAACGAAGTTTCAGTTGGAAATGATTTTGCAGTCTTTTTGTTTTATATAAATTTATATTATATAATAGCAATGCCTACTCTCTGTGAAATGGAATTATAAATGATAATGTAATACAAAATGAATACTATTGTGTAAAGATGTGCAAACATTGTACGAGCTGCTACATAATATTGCATAATAAAGATATTTTTACATGTATATCACTAATAAGAAGTTGGGCATTGAAGAGTATTAGTCTGCTATCTTTGCAAATTGCTTCTAATATGTATATAAATAGCTTGGGAGAAAATTATTATTAATATTTAGTCTTTAGTAAGATCCAACAATTTAATTTATTAGAGCTACTTGTTTCATGCCGTTCTTAAATGTCCAGAAAAAAGATTTATTCATTCCAATAGAATAAATTAATATAATAAACAAGCATTCCCGCTATTCCAGCGTTAATATAATGGGTTTCATATGCATATTCAAAATGTATATAAAGGGTATACTAGCCACATTGTCATGTGCAGCCCTCGCTTAAGTAATAGCTTAAAACAACTGTGGGGTTATTGAAGAAATGAAAATGTTAAAAACGTAAAAGTTGTTTGTTTGTACGGTTGGACCCTCTAAACACTTTTTTCTATTCTGACATTTAATTAATTTTATGATGAAGATTTTTTTTATGTTCAGTAAGTAAAGCGATGCCTTATAACAATATTACAATGGTAATGGTATAAATAAAGATAAAAATTTTATAGCAATTGCAAGAATGAGTACTTTTGAAAACTCGGTTATTGGAGAATCAAGCTGAAGTGGTTGAAGCGAGCTAGTAATAACTCACTTTAAAGCATTTACCAATTGAAGTCTCACAAGCCTTTTGATATTTCGAAAAGGAAGGAATTATGCTAGGCACTCAGCATAAAAAGAACCATTTTATATGATAAAGGGCAAAGGGAAATTAATTTTCTCTCTATAATAGTAAGTATACTGTTGGATATTTATTCCAAAGGAAATATAGGCGGTGAATTCTACTTTTATCTTCTGATCTCTACGCTTTTATTATCAACCGTAAGAGTCTTTCTTTTATAGTAATAACAATCCAGTTAAAAAGGGATAAAAATACTTATCTTCCTTTTTATATATTACTAATCCTAAAAGAGCTTAGAAATAAGCAATTTTTTATTAACTAGTTCTTTATAAAAGCATATTTATAGAGAAAAGCATTTCATGAAATTATGCTATGTACAGCGAAATACGAAAATAAAATACCTCCTTTGACTAGAACTGTAAGCAACAAAGAGTAAACAATAAAAGCTTGTAGTCATTAGCAAATTAGATTTTTTTATCAGTAGTCTCGATATTAGATGAGATATGTTGACATAATCTGTTTGCCAGTTCTTTCTTTAAATGAGTTTTGTTTATAGAACCGTTTATTTCAACTCATCTTCCAATTTTTATTTTAACATATTTTATTAGCAAATGTAATCGTTGGTAAAATTCGCCTACAACGTCAACATTCAGTCAAAAAGCACACCTAACTACTCCCATCTCTATTACTCCCCGTTCATATTTTAACTTTTTAGAAAATGTCTTTGACATCCGTTTTATGGAATTTCGTCGCCAAACTTGCTGTGGACCATGGATTAAATACCAATCCTGATCAAGTCTTTCAAACCGTTGAAAATGTAGGCAAAAGTTTCGAAAAATATGAAACGTCTTTCCTAAAATCATTGTTCAATGGAAATCTAGGATTGAGCTTGCCCTCAGCTATTAATATCTTGACTTTGATTATAGTGTTATACTTCTCTTTGGTCATTGTAAATAAGACTACCAGTATTGCCCTTGCCCTCTTCAAAACACTTGCTGTAATTTCTTTTTTCTTACTAATCGGTTGTCTCTTTGCTTACTGGTTTATCAATAACGGATCTTTTTGAACATTGACTAGCAGCGTTATCTTCTTTGTTTTTTCAGATTACCGAGTACAAAGTGTTATGGATATGCTTTAAAAAATTTTATTTTAGTAATATATTTTTCATCTTTTTTGTTCCTCATTTCATTTATCATTCAAGATGGTTTCGACATTATTCTTGATTTTAGGACTGTATACGAAGAATGGCTAAAGGCCTGTAAAATATTTTTTAAATTAAAAGCATAGTATTGAGTACATTAAACATCTTAACAATTTGCGTTTGCAATATAAAACTTCAATTTCAATTAGTTACAGTTTTCAGAATTTATTTTTTTTTTGCAACAAAAATATTCAATTGACTTATCAGTGATATGAACGGAGTAATTCTATGAAATGTGAATATGAAAAGGAAGCCATCTCAAATAATACTTCTTATTTGCACAGCAGAAATTTGATTATTGCTTGGCTCAAGTACATGGTGAGTATGACATTATTATTGAGAACGACCTGGCATTTACATCCAATGTTTTCCTTCATCAGAGTTACGCAAACGCATAGACTCGATTTGGATGAAACCAGAGGTCCATGTAGGGTCAAATCCACCAAGCTCATCCATAGATGACAATTTCTCGTCATAAAGATGAGCAGTATCAGATTTACGACCGAGGACAGTGACATTGCCCTTGTAGACAGAAAGTTTAACTACACCGTTTACTACCTCTTGAGAAACGTTGTTAGCTGCTAAAAGCATACGAGTGCAGGGAGAGAAAAATTGTCCATTGTACAAAATTTTAGCGAGATTGAAAGTAACGAATTGGTCACGGAGAGCACGAACTTCACGTTCCATTGTTAAACCTTCCAAGTCCATATGAGCAGTACGCAAAATGGTTAAGCCAGGAGTTTCGTAACAACCACGACTCTTCAAACCAGAGAAACGGTTTTCAACAATATCGATACGACCAACACCGTTACGACGAGCGATAGCGTTCAATTGGTAGAAGATGGAAACGACTCCGCTAAAGGTACCATCCTTGCACTCTAATTTGGTGGGAGCACCCTTTTCAAAGTGAATGCTGAGCTCTTCAACCTCATCAGGAGCGTCTTTGGGATCAACGGTGAGCTTCCACATGTCCTTGGGAGGAGTCATACTGGGATCCTCGAGGATTCCAGCTTCATACGAGCAATGTACAATGTTTTCATCCATAGACCAAGGCTTTTTGGTGGTTTGAGTAACGGGAATGCCCTTAGCAGCAGCATATTCGAGCAAATCCTTACGACCGGCGAAGCGCTCGAAAAATACAGGCAAACGCCAAGGAGCAATGACTTGAACGTCTGGCTTCAAAGCGTAATATGCCAATTCGAAACGAACTTGATCGTTGCCCTTACCAGTGCAACCGTGAGAGACAGCGATACAGTTTTCCTTCTCGGCGATTTGGATCTGACGGCGAGCAATGATAGGACGAGCAAGAGAAGTGCCCAAGAGATAAACATTTTCGTAAATGGCGTTAGCTTGAGCAGCAGGAATGACGGTGTCATTGATGAACTCTTCACGCAAGTCCTCAACGTAAACCTTCTTAGCACCCACCTTCAAGGCCTTTTCACGGGCTGCATCCCAATCTTCCTCTTGACCAACATTAGCCATATAGCAGATGACCTCCCAACCTTCTTCAATAAGCCAGGCGAGGATACAGGAGGTGTCAAGACCACCTGAATAGGCGAGAACGCAACGTTTTACTTCTTGGGGCATTTCTTTCTTTTTCTTGAGGTGTAGTATATGTTAAGTTAGTAGGCCCAACCTTTTAAACTGATAGCGCACTGATGTAATAATATAGCCGACACTATTTTTTACTATCTTTCTCATCAATAAACCATCTTTATAGATAAACGATGGAAATTTTACACACATCTGAAAATTTTTCTTAGTATAGGAATTCTTAACAAAAATTTAATTGAGAAATGTGTGAAAACAGGTTTCGGTTAAATTACATGCAGGAATCGTAAATATCTTGTCACACATGCATTGATTAGTGTGTCTGAATTTAGTTTTGAGGAAGAAAGTGATACAATCATATCAGGGACAGTCAAACAATAGTTCTGATGGTTTCAGGTTTTTAAAGATTGATGTTTACTTGAATATGTTTTGCGATAAATCCTTGTAATCTTGTTGTTTCAAGCACTTACATTGTTCTAACAAAAAGAAGGTTGGGCAATTTCACAACAAATAACAATTTTAATACTTTGGGGAAATGAAAAAGCAAAATAAAGGATAAGTAATGTATTAACATACAAATGGCAAGCACATGTTAGTCGGTTGATTGAACGAAAAAATATACAACAGTGATAAATGAAATTATGTAACAGCAAACGTAAACGTACTTCCCTTGGAAAGAATAAGTAGAAAAAAGTGTGGATAGAAATTAGGATAGCCAAAGGGAATATGTAAGTAGCAGTATCTCAAATTATAAGACAAAGTTTCTAATAGCTGGGGATGCCAAGCTTGAGAAAAAACCCAACGTTATGAAAAAGTAAAAGAAATAATTAAGTTTCATTGCAGAAGAAATCACCAAAGACGTTTTAAAAAAGGATAATTCTATTTTTATAATGTCGTAAAAAGGAATTGTAAATCGAATGGAATAAAGAATAATATTCTCAACGTTTTATTTTGCTGACTTATACGCTTCATCAGCTTCAAAATAATGAAATTGAAAAGATTGATGAGAAATCAATAAATTTTAGGAATTTGGTTTTCCATCACTCTCATTTTTAGACAAAACTTGGGTATTACCATTATAGTCTTCACCTTGGCAGTAAGCAATGACTTTGTTTTTAAAACGAATGGCCCGAAGAAGGTCCATGCGAACGTTTGTCCAGCATCTAATAAACTCCTTGCTTTTTTCCAAAGCTTCTTGAACTGTGATCGTCAATTCTCTACACTGTTCAGGAGAAATCCCAAACACTTCATGAGGTGGTCCTGGTAGTGATGGGTCATCACCTAAAAGTGCAACCATCAATTGTTCGAGATGAGCAGTATATTTGTGTTCAGCAGATATAATTTCAAGAGCAGAAGAAGCAAGGATTGATAAATAATTTTGTTCAAATATGGAAGATATAGCAGGATGTGTGAGCAAGTCTTGTGGTTTTGTCAGCGGTGACATGATCTCTATAATTTTTACTGAGTTAGCAAGCGATCGATGTATATGACCATGATTGGCGAGTGCTGATAACTAATATTTCAATTCAATTCATAATCAATCTTTGAAAACACAACACGAAATCTCCAAAAGCACAATGAATCAAAAAAATTGTATGTCTAACATAACTAAGTGTGTGTACGACTTACCAGCTATGTTTATATCGTTATATGGGTTATCATGGTCCAACCATTCCGGATCTATTCTCCTTCGAAAATGAGAGACAACTCCTCTTTTAGTATTACCAATGTTATAGTACTATAAAGTAGTGGTTAGCAGTTTACGATTCCCAATTACTCACACATACATCAATGTCTATAGAGGAGCCACTAGAGTTACCGACGCAACCATAATATACATTTTTCGATCCTTTCTTTCTTTTTAATCCACGATTTGTAAGTGCCTCTCCAATGGAAGAGTCGGAATCCGAGGCTATACGAGATGTTAGTGAAAATTATAAATCTCATTTTGACAATAATTACCATCAGAATCTTCAAATAACGCCTGCTTAAACCTTCTAAATTTGTTAGAAAAATACATAATACGTGACATTCATAAAAACCTACTCAATTTGTTCTTCAAATTGCTTCATGGTTTTTGGCACGTCAGATATTCATACTTACTCAATCCAGTACAAATTAGCGATTTCTATCGCATTATAGCGTTTACATAAAATGCGAAAATAACCTGGCGTAAGTTGGGTTACTTATTCAATTTATAAATAAATAGTATTGAAACAAAAATATACATTGTTTTAATCGTTAGAGGTAAGCTGCTAGTATTCTTGAATAATAAGAAAAATCCCTTTCCGCAGGTAGGGCCTGGTTTATTTTGCTTTCTCGATATTCCTTTTCCAATTTTTACATGGATGGAAAGACCAGCTTTTTAACTTAAAAAAATATTTAAAAAAAATAATTAATCCATAGAGAATAATGTATTATTATGGAACTTTTATATTCTCACACTTTTTCTCCTACAAACTTATGTCGTTATAATGAAACAAATTGCTATAGTTTTCTTGGAAGAAGTGTAAATATTAAAAGGAAATTTCCAATTCAAAGATGTGGAAAGCATTAAAAAACATCCTTCCATTCTATTGAAAATTTTAAACAATTTGAAAATACCTCGAGTTTGGATTTGCTTTTTTGAAACTAGCGTTCGTCAAAAATAATAAGTAAATAAATAAAAATTTAAAATCTCGTAAAATTCTTACCAATTAAAACCTACTTAGTTTTTAAGCAAAACAAATGAGCAGAATAGTTAAACAACATTTAATTTTTATAAAAAAAGGAACTAATGGTGACAATCATGTATAAAGTCAATGAAAAATATGGCTCATCTGTTGTTGTTAAACAGATTTCAACTCAAATGAAAATTTTAGGATGGTAGTCGCAATTAGAAATTAAAGACAAACACTTAATTGTAAAATCTCTCAATACTATATAGTTCATTCAATCGCAGACAGCTCGATTCCAGAAGAATGTATATGTTTTGATACGAATGAGCGAATACAAGATTTAATGGCCGTTGAAGATTTTATTAATAAGAATGAATTAGTAGAAATTTTTTAACATTTAAAAAGTAAATTCTATGTATTTTCCCTTTTCTATTGATGTCCATCGTTTGTTTGTATATTAGGTAGTCGATTTGTTTGTTTACATTCTCGCCAACAATTGGTATTCAAATAACCAGCTTGGCGCAGACTTTTCCTCTACCACAAATATTTACAGCATAAAAAAAATCCAAAATTGAGAGCCTAACTGTTGTTTTCGACTTCTTATCATGTCTTATGAGGGCCGTGAAGAACGACCTGAGCAGATTGCTGAACCTACTTTCGAAAATGTGTCGGAACACAATGAACATGATTCGGGATCTGCTGAGGCCCAGGTGGAGACACTGGAGGTGCCATTGAGCAACGAAACCGACAATGATGATGCCACTGAAAACGCTGTTCCTGCAGAAGTACAAGCACCTGAGGAACCCAAGGAGCCTGAAACAGTCGACAATATCGATCCTGCAGATGATGATCCAAACAGCGTGGCAGCTCCCAAGGTTGAAGAAAAAAAATCCAAGAAGAAAGCCAAGGATGAAAAACCATTGACCTACACCACTGGTGGGTATTTATACTGTCGATCCAACGGACTTATTCCGTAAGTCAAAACAGCATCCATTTATTAAAAATCAAACAATCGATTGAGTAATCTTACTAACCACATGTAGTCATGTCATGAAAAGGTATTTTTATATGCTAGAAGGCCCTATGTCTATGGATTTATTAGACCATTATTATAAAAAACACTTCCATGGTACTTTGCAAGGTAACCCAACGGAACCTTCCTTAGCTTCTGAGCAAATGCACGACTCTGATGCTGATTCCCTCTTCCAGTCTGCTAATGATCACCTTAACCGTATCGCTAAAGCTACTCAAGACTGCCGTGGTTTACTCTTTTACTCCAAATCTCAATCAACTAGTGTCCCAAGCGGAATCATTAATTTGGTAAGAATTCCTAATTCCCCTGATTTTTAGTTTTAACCGTGCTAACTGTATTTTCAGACTGATGCAGTATCCATAGAACCCGGTACTGGAAACAAATTCACCATCAATTTTAACAATGGTAAATCAGAAACACTTGAAGCCCTAGACCCAGAAAGTAAAAATACATGGATTACTGATCTCAAAAATGCCATTGCTAAGAAAAAGGAAACCAAAGATAAAATTAAAGAGCTTCGTGCTTACAATGACACGCTTAAAAGACTCGGCAAGTTAGCAGCTCGTTCAGGTCCTTCAGCAAGTGAAACATTTCGTTATTTCCTTCCAATGCTTTCTAACGGACGGGACGCGAAAAAGTCATCTAGTAAATCTCATGGCGGAAAACAAAACAATTCTGTTGCCAAAGACGGTCTTTTTGACTTTTTTCAAAACATGATTAAGGGGAAAACTCCGCAAAACGATACGGCTAGTCCCATTGATAATGAAACGTCAGCTGACCCGGTTGATACTACTGTTGAAGCACAATCAGTCGAAGTTCCTGAGAATGAAACTAACCAAATTCCCACCACTGAAGAACATTTTCCTGCTACTACGGAAGAAGTGGCTCCCGCATCAGAAGAAAAACCAGCCACAGGTCCGGCAGAAGAATCAACATCAACTCAAAATGTTGAGCAAGCTTCTACTCAAAATGATAACGGAACCCCCATCGGTCAAATAGCAGACGCCATTGAAGAAGATGTTAAAGGTACAGCCCAATCAGTTGAACAAGCTTTCATAGAAGAGACTGATATTGCACTTCCTGATATAGCACTTCCCGATGTTGCGACCCCTACTGCAGACGATCAAGACCCTTCCACTGCAGCTACTAATGAAGAGAGTGTTGTCAGCAATGAAGATAGAACGTCTAAGAAAGCCGGAAAAAAGCATCATCGGCATCATAAGAAGAAAAAAGGAGGCAACAAGAGAGTATTCGGCTTTAAGCTTCACAAGTATGCTAAACCTACCAAAAGTGTTAAAACTTTACAGGCAGATCCTTCCCTTGAATTTGCTAAGGCAGGATTTGAGATATTTCCTTCCAACCTTTCAAAGAAGCTCTCAGGTTTGGTGCAAAAAAAAGTGCATAAGAAGTTTGATAAAGACGGGAGACTAAAAGAAATTTCCCAGTTCTCAAAAACCACAATAAAACCGGAAACTCCCTTAACTCCTACAACAACTCCAACGCCTCGAACAGCTGCACAAGAAGACCCAGCTGAAGAAACAACTGATGCCCTCGCCTCAGCAGAAGGAGAAAACAATCAGATGCCCCAGGTGCTCGAAACAGAAGCAGCTCCTTCTATAGCTTCTGAAGGACGGTCCATTACCGTTAACGCTTAAACGCCCTTTTTACTTCACATGTGCGCAGCAGATGAAAAGAGTTTTTCCATTAACGCTAGGCTTTACAACAATTACTATAATGCTTTCAACAAGTGTAAAAAATATAAGCACCGATATGTTTTACCGATAATTGTTCGGCAAATCCCACAGGTCAGATAATATACATAATCTCGTTGCTTAGAAAATGAATGACCTTTTTCAGTTTAACAGTAATGGAGAAAAACAAATTGTAATTATTGGAGTCAACCAGTAATAAATTAGCTTAACCGAAAAGCCAGCCACGACAATTAGCGGAACCACATTTGCACTGCCGGCGAAGTTTTGAAATTCTATTTTGCTGAGATTTTTGAGATTGAACAGGTGAGAAATCTTTTGCACCAGCGTAATCAAATGTAAGCTCCTCTAGAGGCTGAATGTCTTTGATGGCAAAAAAAGCGAGATCATAAATGGTTCGAAATCCATGGTTCCGAACAGCAGAATAAATAGCTATATTAGGTGAACAGGAGTGGTTAAAAAAACGAGAGACATCTCCATAGTTCTGAGCATCCACTGTATACTCGCTAGCATCATCAAACATGTCTAAATCAAATAAATAGGTAATACCGTCGTCGTCATAATTTTTGTCACGCTTGGCGGCCTCTGCTGAAGTTATGACTTCTCCTAAATAGCAAGTGATAAACGTGCCAGCAGGGGCAAATCGAAGCGAACGTACACCCCATCCTTTTTCTTTTGTTTTAAATATTTCAAGCGGAAGAGTTCTACCACGTTGAACAACGCGATTAGGACACTCCATTGAACAAGAACAAAAAGAGTTGCATTCATATATAACGGCACCCGTATCTGCACGGACCCGCCCCTGTGCATCATAGGCAAAATGAGTTGGCTCATCCAAATCATCTAAACACTCACAACGAGAAGGATTGTTAAGGTCACAACCGCCAAGGGACGAGCAATTGCATCCAGATTGAAAATTTGGATCAGGCGGGATAACACCTTGTGTTAAGCGGTACTGGCTAATGAATTGAAAATCTAAAGATGGACAGGGTTCATCGTCAACTTCATTGACAAGCGTTACTTCGGGTCCTTCAATTTCCCGCAGTTTCTTACGAAATAGCTCTCTCTTTTCGTAAAAACTTAGATGGGTATAAGAGTCAAGTTTGGAAGGGTTTCGCGGTTTTGTGAGAATTGAAGATGTTTTGGGGGATGTAGCTTCTTTAATAGAATTGGAAACTAGTTCTCTTTTTTGAGATTCCTCCTTCACTTCATTTCTCGTCTTCCCCAGCTTCTTTGAATTTGTATGAAGACTATCGTCTAAAATGATACTAGTATCATTCGTCGTCAGAGCGGTGGATTGTTTTCGAGATTGTCTCTTGGTAGTTTGAGAAGAAAAAACCTTTTTATTTTCCTTTTTTACATTCAATTCCCGCGAAAATCTTTGAGAACGAGGCACTGACTTTGAAGTTTGATGTTGGTGCTTTTGTCTACTGTTTGGATGTGGATTGCTCGCATGGTGCGGTGAATCCGAGTCGGAGTTACTTCCCTTTAGTCTCCTCTTCCGCCTTTTCCATTCTGCTAAAACGGCAGAACATCCAGAAAGGTTCTCAGGGGGCTCCCAAGTATCACTTCTAGATGAATAGTTCAACCATCGAATGCGATATAGTTTGACAGCTCCATTACGATCCAATTTTTCGTCCACAATCCTTTCAACTTCATACTCCTCTTGTTTAGGCGACATTCGCAAAACTAATAACCTCTTGTTTGGTGAGATGATTTTTAGCAAACCCTCCAAATGATGCCTGAACGAATTTAAAAAATAAAATAAGGAGAGGGTTTATGTTAATATGACAATTGCTAAAGGACTAAAATAATAGACGACCGCGAACTCAGAATATAAAACTGAATGTTTTTTAGTAATGAGCAATAAATATATAAAGTCGATGTGTTCAATTTCAGAGCAAAATTGAAGCTCTGAAATTTGAAAAAGGTATCAAGTACAAAGTAATTTTAAAGTTATAATATACAAATCAACTTTCAAACAACAATCCAAACTAGCAATGCCAATTCATGTTATAACAGTTTGTATTTCGACCAGGTTGTTGAATCGCACTCCTTTACAGAAGTCAAAATTTAAAGAAACGGAGAATCGCCCCGTAAAGGAAATACGGTGTTAACAACACACTGCTCTAATGAAGAACACGTAACGTATCACTATATGTCATATGTTAGGATATTACTTTAGAGCAGTTTATTGATAAATGCGCAAAACCATTTTCATATTTACATAGACGCTGGCTAATGAAGACTAAAAAGATTATAAATTGAGCTGCAACTGAACTGAGGAATGAACTTCAGTTATAAGCTATATTAGTTATAGGTCACAATGCAATCTAGATAATTTAATACCTATACTCAATTGCTACTTGTAATACCTGTGTATTGTAATACGTTAACAAGGAAAAATTACCGCAGTTCTATGTTATCGTTAAAGCAGATACCAAACTGCGTAGCTGACTTTGTATCAGTGTGCAGCACGGAGTCTAACCCATCTGTGTCTAAATAAGAAAGTTGAGCGTTTTTAAAAAACAATAGTATGTTCAATTGCTCTATAATAATAAAAGAAATGAAACAACAGTAAGATTGTCCATAGAAAAACTTTTTACACAATTAGTCGCATCGCCATTTTTATAATGATTAAAAACTATTATATTTGACTATCGGGTTTTGATTTCGGTACAAAGAATGCCTATAAACAAGCTTCTCGCAAAATTAATAAAGTAAGGAACCAAATACCTTTGCATTCGAGCATTCATTTTTTAATAATGGTTAAACTTGAGCTCATTAGATAAACAAGGTCAATTAAAAAAGATTGAGTCTCCAGCCAACTTTCAGAACGCGATAACCCATAACCCATTCTAGAAGCACATGTTGGTATTTGGTTTTTTCGCTTGTTAATTTTGAATGACAATGGAGAAGTCATGTACTCCATTTCTGGATAAATTTTCTGCAGGCTCTAAAGGTTGATTAACAGTAGCCAATCCAAAATGTTGCTAATTTGGTTCAATTTTGAATTGCAAATCGGTGGTGCCAACATGCCTTAAAAAGTTCCATTTAAATTTAAACTTTGAAAAAATGAATAAAGAAAACAAAAAACCATACATGCTTTGACCCATATCTCTAGTGCTTCTTAATACTCTATGTGAAAGCTCCCTTGATAATTGTCGATCTCAATTAGATGGTGCGATAAATTCACCAGACTACAAACTCAAAATTTGATTGCAGAATACCTACTGTACATTAGATATATTTTTTGAACGAAGCCTTTAATCCTATCCCTTCATACCATAAACAAAAAAACAAAGCCCAATATAACATGCCAGGGATTCAATATTACCAATGATGCCTCTAGTGAATGAGAATGAAATTTCAGATCCATATACTGTGCACAAAAGATTCAACAAATACACTTTGAATGTAACTAATATTGTAGCCACCATACCGGGTTGCGAAATTTTCAATGTGGAATAGGCCATACCGAAGACAAAATCTCTGTATATATTTACGATTTTTCAATTGTATTTCTTGCTTTTAATCTTGCTTTATTATTTATTATTTGAAGTGTGAAAGGACAAGATGTAAATATATTAACAATTGCATATTCGCCTCTTATAGAATTATGACGGAAATTACCTACTTGCCGAACGAATGTGAAAATAAATAAAAGTTCTTTAGCATCTTTGGAAAAAAGAGATTAATTTCGTTTAGTTAAAGCATTACCATATAAACGGCTTTGTACGATGTGCATGAGCAAAGTCCATAGATATCAAACAAATGAGAGTTAACCCGTTCAAAATAAATAGTATCTTTTCAACAAGATTCCTTCTCCAAGTTATTAGAAGAAAAATCTTGACATGTATTTGATAGTCTTTCAATTGAAAAAAAAAATATATATATATACGCAGAAAACAGGGGTTTTCGTTATTATTTACATGCGAATTAGTTTTTATTTTTAACTGATATCGTATTTTATAAATAACACATGTATTTTTATATAATTTTATAAGATTTCCGCCAACATACGCTATATACTTTCTTTTGTTTATAACGGAGCGAACGAGTAGTTCTACGACCAAATCGGTTTTGACAGTGCGTGTAAAATTACACAGCTGCTTTTCCAAGAATTTATGAGAGAATTTCTCGTCTAAGATACAATTCGGAGAAATCGAGGACTGGAAAACCAGTCGCAGTTTCCCGTTTTTTTAGGATCAGAAAACAAAAGAAGTATCAGGTCTTGTTCCCAATGAAGAGAAATTGATAAAATATAAATTGAATTACAAATAATTGTTTAATTAGGATTGAGAAGCAGCACCGTTTATATGCATATTTGAGCCAATTCAAGCCTTTTAAATTAAGGATGTTGGCTTCAATTTCACTAAGCGATTTTGGCGCATTCCAGCGTTCGTATCCTAAACTAGCCCATGAGGTCATGGATACGATGTATAGGTTGTAATGAAATACATAGCTTTTCCATTTACCAACTCCATCGTGGAGGGACGGATTTGGGAAATTGGAAGAATCTACTTTTGAAGAATATATAATTACAAAATTTTGGACAACTACCATTACTTTGTAGGCCAATTGTCACGTTGACTTGTTTTGTGAGACGTAAACAACATTCGGAAATAAGGCGCGCGCGTAAGGTTGGTTGAACACAATGAAAAGAAAATCTTCACATTATAATGATGCGCATGCATCTCATATAAATGAAGATATCGAGGAATCTTACAAGGATTTGTACAACAATTTAAGCCCAAGCTCGACTATTTTGCTGCTTTTGTATGCGCGATGGTTCCCTGCAACACTGATACATTTCTTGGACAAATACTACACTTCTACGCCCATATTGATTGATATGATTCACAAGCAATGCATTTATAACCCTCCGAAAGGCTCGCTACATGTACAACTTGAATATTACCTCGCTTTCCTGAATAGAATGGCTCTCATCTTTGACAGATTTCCTGATCTGTTTCCCACTGAAATTTCCAAAGTTAAATTTTTTACAAAGGATTTCTCCAAGAAGGATAAATTAACTGCTTTGGATACCTATAGGTCGTTCCCGGGTTCTACTTGGAAAACGATCGTGACTTTTGCTACACAAGAAGTTTTCTATCTGCCGGAAGGACTGGAGCCTTTAAAAAGAGATTTTTCTTCTATGGATAAGCTTAAATTGATTGGAAAAATCACATATAAACTTAGGTTGAAGGGGGATACAGCCCTGAAATTTGCCTATCTTCACGCTCCCTCTGACGTAAGAGACAAGGTTTTCGACGATGCGTTTTGGCAAGAGATTATAACTCCCAAAGCCTCCTTGGAACAGCAATCAAATAATATTCCTACGGGAATCCAGGATTCGAGCAAGTATACTGTTAACGGACCTACGGAAAGAGACAACAAGTCTATGAAATCGTTTGTACGATCGTTCTTTACGTCGACGGATTCATCTGTTGCTGATACTACAATTATTCCGTCAATGACTCAACAGTTTGACAAAGATCCATCGACTCTCGTCCAAAGCAGTATTGATAAAGAAATTCAGGTAAAAGAAGACGGTACTACCTCTTCCGTTGCCGTTAATGCTGAAACAGCGGTTCAGAACGTAAACGGAACCATCAAGGAATCACAAGGCACTGAATCCATTTCGTTTGCTTCGAAAAACAATTCCGCACCTTCGGCAGATGCCAACAACGGTAATATGACAAAGTTAGTATCAAAGGAAAAAGCTTTCCTCAATACCGTTACTACCCCAAATGCTGATTTGATTATTTCCGAGGAAGATGAGCTAACGGAAATGACTCTCCGTACTGCTAACGGCTCCGAACCTACCAAGAAATCTAATAGAAGTGAGCAGAGTAAAACTGTTGCCAATACCAATGTTGGTAGTAAGAACGGCACTACTCCCCGTTCTTTTGCTCAGAAATCATCTAAAAGGATTAAACCGACAGAAGGCTCGGCTAACCTTAATACTGTTACCGAGTTGACAGGAATTGGCTCACGAATTGCGATGAATGGTAGCTCCGTTAAGGCGTCTAATATCTCGACTGAAAAGAGCAAAACGATTGCGAAGCCAAAACCAGCTAAAGAGTTATCCCCCCAAGCGACATTAAATAGTCCAATACAATCGGCAGAAGCAGGGAATGTTGAATTGAAACTACATCCCCAAACTCCTGACAGGATAGTAAAAGTAGAAAGGAAGGTACATTCTCTCAATATGACATTGAGATCACCGAAAGCTGGTAGTGCAGGTAAGGAAAACAGTTGGAGATCGAAATATTTAAGCGAAGGGAAAAATTCGAAAGCCAAATACACGGCCAAACAGCCAAGTTATGACCGAGCTGGTTCGTCTCTCGCTTCCCCTACCAAATCCTCAGCTTCTCCATTAGTAAAAGCACCAAAAGAGACACCTGAAAGACTTTGTACCGAAAATCAATCAACCGAGAATGAAGACCAAGCCAACCTTAAAGAATCCGAATTGCCAAAGGAGAAGAGTGACATACAACCCAAAAATTCCAGAAGTACTATCGAGTACATTGAAACAAGTACCCGTGTTTATGAGATGCCAAAAGATACTATTCCTAGTCGTTTCAAGACAAGTATCAGCACTGAAGTACACGATGGTAGATTGAAAAAGTATCCATATTATCATGTAAAAACGCCCGAAAAAGGTACTACCGTTGTTAGTCGCACAGTAACCTCACCCAAAAGTGGTGCGTACGCGTCACCGTCCAAGGCTTCATACAATCAGGATTCTTCTCCAAATGCATCTTTGGAGCAATGCTTTGTTCAGAGAAGTCCAAGTAAAATGCTAACTACATTAAGAAACAATTCCTCAACTTTTCCTAGTCTTCGTAAAAACGCGATGATTGCCCGGAAGAGTACTGCTGATTCTCTTAGCTCTCCGAAACGTCAAAGTGTACCTTCGACACCGAAAGCTTCTTTGTCACCTCGCGTCCACAAATCTATGACATATTCTCCTAGCGAAGCTTCTCCATTGTACGCAAACAAGTCACCGAAATCGTCAACTATGGTTCCACTTATGAAGTACAAATCGGGTCTCAATGAAGGAATGCGGACTAGTAGTATCTACTCAAGTACTTCTTCACCTTACATTCGCGACCAATATTTCTTAAATCGCATGTTGACGAATGGGTCGCACAATGGCTCTCCTTCTTGGAGGGATGGCTTACTTTGAAAACTGGGACATCGCAATAGTGGTTAAAATTGTGTTGTGCCTAGTTTACTTTTAAGTTATTCAATGACATACCAATAATTGAGAAGAAATGATGGTATGCTCAGTATTTATTTTCCATATCCCCTCTTATATTTATACAACTTTGCACTGTCAAAGACGTTATGAAAGAAATTCGATCCTTGGTAATGGGAAAGGAAATTTAGCTATCATTTACAATTATATATCTAAAAGGTCCTCATGTGTATCGGAATTTACATTCATTTACGTGTCTATCTTGAACGCTAATACACCGCTGCTTAAGCTGAAGAAAATGATACCCTGGTTTTTTGTACCAAGTTGTCTCCGTAAATATTTGATTTCGGCAATTTGGATATTTATTATTCCTTTCATGGATTGTTGTCTTTGCTAAACTTAACTTATTTATAATAATTATATTTGATTATATACTATATACAATCGTAAGTGAAGGTGATTTTAGCGAATGTAACCATGAAATTGTTAAAGCACATGGATTTTTTTTTAAAGAAATGTAGAAATTTTATACAGTAGTTGCAACGTAAAGTTGTGATTATAATAGCCTTTGATGATTAATGATTTTTATAATGATTGGTAATGAGATATCTAATTGTACTAAAATACAGTATATATAAGATTTAAATTAAATGATAATCAACTAGCTCACATGGTCCAGTGGTTAAGACTCATCGTTGTGGCCGATGCGACCCAGGTTCGATTCCTGGTGTGGGCAGATCTTACAATAATTTTTTCACTCATTATACGAGAATTCTATTTTATTTATACTCAATGAACATTATATTTTTTAATAAAAAAAGTTTTTCAAAAAGTGAAATTGAGCCAATCCATTGTACATTGAAGAATCAAACAGAAATGTGTCATATTACAACTGGTGTCACTGCAATTTCTTTTTAATTTAGCTATAAAATTTACAATTAATTCAAACAACTGTCTACGGCCATACCTAGGCGAAAACACCAGTTCCCGTCCGATCACTGCAGTTAAGCGTCTGAGGGCCTCGTTAGTACTATGGTTGGAGACAACATGGGAATCCGGGGTGCTGTAGGCTTCCATTTTTTTATTCGTGAAAAAACAATTTAATTACTTGCTTTATTTATTTACACTTCTTTATTTTTCTTCGTTTATTGCACGGTTATCTTCATTGTAGCGAATTCTAACCACTTACTAGCAAAGAAGATGAAGAACAGAACTTTGTATATTTATTACTTTATGCATTGTTTAACACAAAAACGCAGAATACCGCACTGTTTGCAATTTAGCTTTAAAGAAGTTAAAAAGTTGTTTTAAATTTGATATTTTGCAATATGCTATTGTTTGTTATCGCTATGCATTACTGGATCCGAATGCATGTAGAGTGCATTGCTAGTATTGTATGCTATTCTCTTCTAGTGCACGACACTGTAATTCCCCATACTTTACAGCTCAGCACAATTGTACGAAAAGTGGTTTCAGTAAACTACGTTAATTACGATACTGCAGCTAATACGGCACCTTAACTTTCGCAATCAGCACGGGCGATCCTGAAGGATGATCTTCCCTCTTCTCCATGTCGGCGTTATGAAAAGATCTGCAATAAAAAATTTTGTTCGGTTTTGACTATTTTAGGTAAAAAACAAGTCTTCGTGCAAATCATTGGCAACAGAGATCTGATGTGATTAAGTACAATTGTGCCGGAAGTAGCACGACAAATTTTATTGCGATGGTGAAATTCCGAGCAGAAATTTCCTAATCCTTCTTCGCTGTGTTTCCTATAAAATGAGCGGTATCGGCACTTAGTTTTTCGACTGCTAAGAGCTTGAAAGCAAGGAAAAATAATTTATAAGCGCTAGTGTATCAGTTTGCATTTCACTTGTATTAGCTTTTGAAATTTTTTTGAGTTTCGACTCGTCTTTTTTTTTTTTCCTTTTTTTTTTGTCATTTTCTCTTTTAAATTGCTGCTTTTGGTTTTTTGAAATTGATCTTTGTTGCAAACTGTTAAATATCTTTTACTAGCACTTTAAACTCATCATCAAAATAAAGATCATTCACATTCAACATGCCAGTCGAGAGTGAACATTTCGAAACTTTACAATTACATGCTGGCCAAGAGCCTGATGCTGCTACCAGCTCTCGTGCCGTTCCCATCTACGCTACTACTTCCTATGTTTTCCGTGATTGCGACCATGGCGGCCGCTTGTTCGGATTACAGGAACCAGGTTACATCTACTCGCGTATGATGAATCCCACCGCCGACGTTTTTGAGAAACGTATTGCCGCCTTGGAGCATGGCGCTGCTGCAATCGCTACTAGTTCCGGTACTTCCGCTCTCTTCATGGCTTTGACCACGTTGGCTAAGGCCGGTGATAACATTGTCTCCACTTCTTACCTTTATGGTGGTACTTACAACCTCTTCAAGGTTACCCTGCCTAGATTGGGAATTACTACCAAGTTTGTCAATGGTGATGATCCTAATGATCTTGCAGCTCAGATTGATGAAAACACAAAGGCTGTTTACGTTGAGTCCATCGGCAATCCCATGTACAACGTTCCCGATTTTGAGCGTATCGCTGAGGTTGCTCATGCCGCTGGTGTGCCTTTAATGGTCGATAACACTTTTGGCGGCGGTGGTTATTTGGTTCGTCCCATTGACCACGGTGCCGATATCGTTACCCACTCTGCCACTAAGTGGATCGGTGGTCATGGCACTACTATTGGCGGTGTGATTGTTGATAGTGGTAAGTTTGACTGGAAGAAGAACAGCAAGCGTTTCCCTGAATTCAACGAGCCTCATCCCGGTTACCATGGCATGGTCTTTACTGAAACTTTTGGTAACTTGGCATATGCTTTTGCTTGCCGTACTCAAACTCTCCGTGATGTTGGTGGCAATGCCAATCCATTCGGTGTCTTTTTGCTTCTTCAAGGTCTTGAAACGCTTTCTCTTCGTATGGAGCGTCACGTTCAAAATGCATTTGCTCTTGCAAAATATTTGGAAAAGCACCCCAAGGTTAACTGGGTTTCTTACCCTGGTCTTGAATCTCACGTCTCTCACAAACTTGCCAAGAAGTACTTGAAAAATGGTTACGGCGCCGTTCTCAGCTTTGGCGCTAAAGGTGGCCCTGATCAAAGTCGTAAGGTAGTCAATGCCTTAAAGCTTGCTAGTCAGTTGGCCAATGTTGGTGATGCCAAAACTTTGGTTATCGCTCCTGCCTATACCACTCATTTACAATTAACTGATGAGGAGCAAATTTCTGCCGGTGTCACTAAGGATCTTATTCGTGTGGCCGTCGGTATTGAGCACATCGATGATATTATCGCCGACTTTGCTCAAGCTTTGGAAGTTGCCTAAAAAGCCCTCATTGTATATCTTTTTATTTACCTGTAAAATACATAGTAATGTTTCACAAATATCGATTGAGTTTTTGTATGTTTTCCCACATCTGCTCAAAATATTTCTCTCTTTTATCCATTATAATACTTTTAATGTGTTCTCTTCAACAGAAAGCTAGATATATTTATCATACCCGACTTTACATTTCACACTTCAGTTTACGCTATGAAATAAATCATTTTTCGGTTTGATCTCTTGGTAATTTAGATTCAGATTCACAAGTAATAAACAATGACTATTTATAACACTTGTGCACTACTAATGGCTAACAGGTCTATAAAACAAGGAAAGCGTAACATATTATATAACAAAATTTACGTTATCTTGATCTCTGCCTAGCAAAAGATTACTGAATGCTTTTAGCTCCTTATTTCGGTAAGCACATTATTACTATTAGCAGAAATTCACTGGTGCTTTCATTAATAAAAAATACACAAAATCATATAAAATTAATTTTACAAAAAATAAAAAACCACCAAATTGCTAAAGACATACATTGTAAACATATGAGTTATTGCAATAAGTTGGTTTCCAAATATTCCCAAAACTCTTAACGAGAGTTGGAGCGGTCAGGGTAATAGTTTTCAACTAGCAATAACGCCATCTAGGAAAAGTTCCTCACTGATAAGCGTAATACCCGTGCACAAAGATGGGGAATGGTAAACTCTTGTACATCCATTTATAGTAAAATTGAGCAGTCACAACAGGTCACAAAACCCTACCCTATTACTTTAACATAACGTTACGGAATATACGGGCTTAAATTCCCTTAGTGCACTATGAAATGATATTTTGAGTATGAGAGTTTTAAAGCGCAAAGGGGAAGATTTGCAAAACTGATATATGTATAGGTATGTATATTCATTCAATAACTATGAATTCTTGGATAATAAAGAAATCAATGCTAAAGTAATGTTGAAGCGTCAATCGTAAATACCAAGCCTTGCTTTCCAAAAAGGCTTAAATGCATAGCAATTCCATTAACAAAAGATGAATGGGTGTCGGTTCGAAATGTAAAGAATAAAAATGATAAAAAAGGAGGGAGGATGAGGTATTCTCTTTAAAAATATAGTACTTAAAAGGAGACAATTCACCTATAGTCACTCGCATGCCCAATTTTGCTTTATTATAAGGTGAGGCAATTACAAAGAAAACAATATCTTACAAAATTAAGAGGTAGGAGTAGAAGTCGATTTGAAAGTTTGAAAATCCGCTGACTCAGGATGCAACATTGCTACGTAAATTAGTAAAGAGCATAAAAAATTGAAAGCCTCTTCAGCAGCTATTTTTCTTACCTATATCTGGAACTGCTGTCTCTTCAGCTGATAACGCAAAATTTGCAGGCGATACTCTGATACAACGATCACAGAGAATAGAATAGTTCATATTTTCCATAGCTTCTTTAGCGTCTTCTGGTTCATCAAATTCTACAAACGCGTAGGAACGGTCCACAGCTAGAAAGTTAGCTAAACTTTTAAAATGTTTGAGCATTTTCATGGCATCAAAACTAGTTGTTTACCAACATGACACCAATACATGACTACTTTACCTTTTTCTTTACGATGTAATGCAACTGAGATAATCTCTCCAAACGGAATGAAAGCATTGTATAAAAGAGATTCTGTTACAGATGGAGCCAAGTTACCTAAAAAGAAAGTTAGCAAACAGATCTTTGAAAACAACAATCTTTTAAAACGAAGTATCGCCGTCATATAATATTCAACAAGTTAAATCATAACCTCAAACATTTATCGTAGATAAATGGCCATATGAGGAAGCGGTATCATGAAACTCATAGATATATCATAACAACGATGAATTCATTGATCCTTACCCACATGGACGGTTGCTTTCCTTCTTTCCATCCTCAGATCATCAAAACTAAAAAAAAAAAATAAGATGAAAAGCAAAAAGACTAAAATAATAGGGAATTAAAAAGTTCAGATTATTTCGCACATTTACTATCTCACATCCACCACCATTCAGTAAGTAGTTTCTCAAATAACGATGCAGTCTTTTTCGGTATTTAACAGAAACCTGAAATAAAGATTCCAGAGACATATGATACATGAAATGTTATAAATAAAATGAATTGTATGAAGATAGACACTTTAGAGAATGCGAGAATATTTTGCACAAGTAGCCTATGCAAAGGCGATATGCCACACTTTTCAAAAGTAGTTAAAAGAATGCAGTGTCATAAGAAAAAAGTGGAGGAGTAGAAAGAGTAATTTTAGCAACTATTCTTTATGGTAATCACTCAAGTGAATGATTGAAATGAAAAGAAGAAATTTTCCATAAAAAATTGTGCTAAGGTCTGGATAAAATGGTAATGGTAGGGATAAAATAAAACATTAAATTGGTAAGTTTGGGAACCGAGTTTACCTCCCATTTCCTGTTCCTGAATAACTACAAAACTGTTCTTAAACCATGCTATCTACCAAGTCTTGCATTGGTGCATATTCCTTGTTATCCATAAGGCTGAAATTTGTTGTTAACATCTTTAAGTAAGTAAATTGAAACACATACCCAAATTCCCTACAGAAAAATACAAAGTGTTTAAATGATGTATTCAGATAGCTTTCAAGCTCCATTGCTACCATTACGTGAAAGTGGGAACAGTAAATATGAGCATAAATGCGAAACAACCTTCGAAATATTTGCTGAATCACTTTGCGAAAATTCTTTGGGAATTCAACACCAATCTCAGTGGGGAAGAGCTTCTTGTCATCCAACTTTTCTTGAGTCCAATCCAACAGATTGTTAATATAGTCGGGAGCACTCATGCGAGTGGGTTTGGTGTATATTTTATCATCCTGCCAGTAATATTCATAACTTGGTCCAGCATTCATTTGAGGACAGGAAGCCGCCGTACAAAATTCAGTGATTGTACCATACAACATATTAATTTGTGTATAAAAATCCATTGCTAGAAGTATTCAATTAATAAAAGTTCTTGAAGTGTCAATTTTATATCTTAGCTTACTGTTCATAGCAATCCATTCATTCAAATCTTCTCCCTTGGGCAGTTTTACTGCTTCCATCAAAGAGCCAGATCCCAGCGTTGCTTCAGCATATTGCCGTAGTTGATAATGCTTCGTTCCCGCTTCAGTCTTCCTTACACGGAATGTCTTCGCTGTCTTATTACTAAATCCAAACATGAAAGAAAATGCAAAAAAGTTGGTATGAGTTGGGTTCTGGTAGGCTTGGTTTGTGCCAACCTTCCACTCATCGTCCCTTCCTCGTAAACAAACGTGGTCATTCTACCGTTCAACTTTCAAGACCATCCAGCCAACCAATATTAAGCGCAAATTAATTACTGGAATACCTATCATATTCATACGACCGTATGTTTAGGTCCGAGCACTTTTACAAATTGACAACGTACGATCGCTACTTCTTTACCCACTGCCTATAACCACTGACATTCCCTGAATTACACTTTGGTGCTAAACGTGCGGCTAAGAAATTAAAAAGAAAGCAGAGAGCTTTTAATTTTCTTTTTGGGATTTTTTTTGCTCAAATTGGTGTCTATTTAGTGTTCGTGTACGACTTTTACTGTGCGGTGAGAAACGCGAAAGGGCATCACTAAAACCGACTTTGCTAACTTTCTCTGGATTCTATTTAACAGTCTTTTATTTCTTGAGATTTGATTTAGGTTCCTTTAATTCATTTAGGTTTGACAACATGACATGCAGAATTGCGATTCGCAAGTATTCATTCATATTATGTTTGGCTGTTGGTTCAGTTACCATTTATACCTCGGAAGTTATTGGAACTCCTCTGTATTTTGTCAACAAGGAGCTTTATAACAAATATATTGCTTTTACAAAATCATTCGCCGGTATTCTGTTTACCGCTTTGGTCCAGCTTTTTAGTCCGACTCCTGTAACTCTCACCTATGATCCCGAGCTTCGAAATTTGTTTTATTTGGATAGAAATGGTTGCTTGGAAACAATTGCTGCTGAACGCAACATAGTTATCGCAAACCATCAACTTTACTCGGACTGGATGTACGTTTGGTGGTTATCGTACACTGCTAAACAGCATGGTCATGTTTATATTATGTTAAAAAACTCTCTCAAATGGTTGCCAGTTATAGGTTGGGGTATGCAATTGTTTAGATTCATTTTCCTTTCTCGCAAATGGGACAAAGACTACGAGACTATGTCTCGTCATTTCAAGTTCATTCGCAATGTACGTGATTCCGTCAGTCTCATTCTCTTCCCAGAAGGAACCAACTTGGTTGAAAGCACATATCAAAGGAGCAGGGTGTATGCCGATAAAATTGGAGTCAAAATGCCAAAGCATTTAATGCTCCCACGTGTGCGAGGGCTCTTTTATAGTATCAGTCAGCTTCGTGATTCGATGACTTATTTGTACGATTACACATTTTATTTTTCTGATCCCTCTCCTAAGAAATATGCCGCCGATGCTTTCTCTTTACCTAAGCTCTTTTTTGAAGGAGTCCCCATCAAAAGGCTTCATATTCACGTTCGTCGCTTCCCAATTTCGGAAATTCCCACTGAAGAAGATCAGTTTACGGATTGGCTTTATCAAAGATGGTATGAGAAAGATAAACTTATCGATACGCTTCTTGAAACAGGGAATTTTCCGGGCCCTAAGAAATTGCATACGACTGTTCGATTGAAGCACAGACTTGAAATTCTTTCTTTGTTTTCCGTACTTTTCACGTGCATTGTTGCTGGGTTGTTCCTCAAACTATTCATTTCTCACTAGAAAAAACTGTTATTTATACCCATTTCTTTCCATTTCCCTAAACCATATGGTTGAAAAGTTACCCATTTACACTACATAGATTAACTGATTTTCATGAACATTTTTTAACAGATTGCAAACTGGATTTTCAGTGTTAAGGAATTACCGCATACATTGCGGACGATAGTTTTATAGTCATTAGCTTTCTCTTGAGCTTTGAGATTTCGAGATAAATTATTCTGTACACTTTTTCTCCTTACAACCATCCTCTTTGCCTGTAGACGGCCTACAATCTACTGTTTCAAACTATGTCGAAGATAACATAATAACAATAAAATAAATTATGCTAAAAAAAAAATATTATAAATGTGCAAGCAAACAATCCTTTAAATCTTTAGTCCTAAAAGCAGGTATTACGAAACACTCGACCCTTACCACTACTCTAATTCTCAGATTGCAGAGTACGAGTAGGTCCTGGATTTCAGTACCAATTTTTCTCACATACTTCTTCTAAGGTTTCCAAATAATGGGTAGAGACATTTTAATTGGATTTGTTGGCAAGCCCTCCAGTGGTAAATCTACGATGCTGAATGCGTTGACAGATGCCACTGCTAAAACTGGTAATTTCCCTTTTACCACTATTGAGCCAAACCGGGCTATTGGCTATGCTCAAATAGAATGCGCGTGCTCAAGATTTGGACTACAGGACAAATGTAAACCAATTTATGGTGGTTGCAAAAATGGTGTACGTTCAATTCCTATTCAGCTGCTTGATGTAGCTGGTCTTATTCCAGGTGCGCATGCTGGAAAGGGGCTTGGCAATAAATTTTTAGACGATTTACGGCATGCCGATGCTTTGGTCCATGTGGTAGATGTCTCAGGTACTACTGATGCGGAAGGAAAAGTGTGTCGTGGATATGATCCTTCTGTAGATATCGCTTGGTTGTATAAGGAAATAACTGCATGGATCGGAAACAATCTGAGAGAGAAATGGCCTAATATAGTTCGTAGGCATATTGCTACGAAAGCCAATCCTGTCAATACACTACAATCCCAGTTTTCTGGATATGGAAGTACCCCTGCTGTTACAGCTAAAGTCTTAGATTCGCTACATTTAGATACACCTTTGGAGAAATGGGATGATGATACAATTGAAAAAGTGGTTAACAGATTCGTTGATATCAAGTTTCCTACCGTTATTGCTCTTAACAAAATTGATCATCCTGATGCGGATGCAAATATATCTAAAATAGCTAGAAAAGAAGATCCAAATCGACTCGTACTGGCTTCAGCCATATCCGAAGTTTTTCTTCGAAGATTGGCAAAACAGGGGTTTGTTAAGTACGAGGAGGGCTCTGAATTTGTTGATACGCTAGACGATTTTCCTGACTCTGGCTTGAAACCTTTGAGCGAAAATCTTAAAACCCGTATCGCAGACCTCCAAGACATGGTATTATTTCGACACGGTTCAACTGGAGTTTGTAATGTTTTAGCAAAGGCAATGGAACTTTTAAATTTGATTCCAGTTTTTCCCGTTAAAAACGTTCACAATTTTGCAAACTCTCCTAATGAAGGTGTTTTCAGAGATTGCATCTTAGTGAAGCAAGGAACGACTGCTGGACAGGTATCTCAAATGGTATTGGGTGGAGAAGCAATGTCTATTGTGGGTGTAAATGGAAACGTCGGCGAATCTGATGTTATTGTCCCAGGTAAAACGGATATCCTTCACTTTCGATTGCGGAAAGCTGAAGCTTAAGTGATTCATGAAGAAAAGTGGTAAAAGGTCGATTTTGGGAAATATTCAAAATAGTTTTGTATAGATGTTAATAAACAATACTATGTCTAAAAATTAATTTGGTTAGTTTAAAACTTCCGAAGAGCTAACTCAACAAATTACGTCTACAATGTCTGGCTGTACTTTCTCCACTATGTATTACATTGACTAAATTTTAAAACCATAGTTTAGGTACTTGTATATTTGAAATAAAGAGTCGAAATCTTGTAAACCCATGTGTAAAAAAACACGTTTGTGTGCAAAGTATCACCTCATGTAATGTAAGCCCATATCTTGCATTAGCAAAGATAAAATCGTTAATTCAGTTAAAATAAATTAATCCATAATATGATAAATTCAAGCAGAAGCTTAGGCGATAACACAACCCTTTCCATCACCAGGAGGGGAAGGATTTGCTTGTTTTTCAATTTCGCTGATAATTAGCTCGAATGCTCGAGCAACATTTTCGTTATGGCGAGCTGAAGCTTCTGTCCATGCACATTTCCATTCATTGGCCAATGCTTTTCCCTCTTCAGCGGTAACAGCACGCTGCATATGCAAGTCGCTCTTATTGCCAACAACCACAATGGGGACCCACTCAGTACCCTTAATAGCAAGTAGGTTAGTAAAAAATTTAAAAATTCTAATAATTTGACATACAGTGTGATTCAATATCTTGTCACGAACTATTTTAACCATCTCAAAAGAAGATTTGCTAGTAATGCTGTAAACGAGTACATAGCCATGGATTCCAATGGAATGCTTAGAATTTAAGATACTGTATTCATCTTGACCAGCCGTATCGATAATTTCAGTAGCAAATTCTTGACCCTTATACTTGATGTTCTTGCTGAATGTATTTTCAATAGTTGGATAATACGATTCAACGAAATGGTTTTCAACATATTGCACCGTTAAACTATTTAAAAAAAATGGTTAGTAAACCTATTTGCGCATAAACTTCAATCAAACGCTTACCTGGACTTTCCAACAGAACGACTGCCAAGAACAGCAATTCTACGAGATTTAATAGGAGCCATTGTTTAAATTAGAAAATTTCAAGATTATAATATTTAAAAAGGCAAATTATTAACTATAGAGTGATCGTAAAAAAAAGTGAGTGAAAGCAACGATGTTGTGGATGTCACGTTCCCAGCGCGCCGCAAAGGTCATTTTACCAAGTCACTGCGCAAGTAGTCTTGCAACGATTTATGTAGTTCATCAATTATAGAAACAATGGCTAGTCCATTAGAACCCATCATCATTAATTCCTCTTTCAATTTCAAATGAAAATTTTTAAATTTATGTAGAGATTCGTAAAACTGAGATATCAAAGGCTTGAGTTGGGCAAACGCTTTGGGATCATTTAAAAAGCAATGGCTTAAAATCATTACGACATATCCACTAATTTCTACGATACTTTCCTACATTTGTTAGAAATGTCTTACAACAGAAGTAGTACAACTTACGTTCTTTTGATAAAACGAAATGAGGACATCGAGTGCTGAAGCTCCGAAAGAAACTAAATAGAATTAGTAAAAATATTAATAAAAGGAACTTACCTTCAACATGAGTGATAGTTTGAATAAACTCATGAGATTCCTCAACTAGCCCTAGTAAAAGACCAAGGATTAAGATAATTAGTTCTCGTGTAGTTTCATCATCGGACGAAAAATTAGAAAACTTTTGTAAAATTTTATAAGCAAACAATGGGACTTCTGATTTAGAAACCGCTAACGCATGATCACTGTTAGAATTAACTGTTTGAATCAAAGTACGCAACAATTTTTCACTGCATGCATGGACAACTGTATCGTCAATTTTTGGTGAATTTGTTTCATTGTGTTCATCAATTAAAATTTGTAACTTTGAGGATAAGATCTGTGAAACCTTCTGAATCTTTTCTGATCCCTGGAAATCCGTAAATTTTTCTAAAGAACTACAAAGTGCATGAAGTAAGAAGTTATTGCTTCCATCGTTTTCCTTCAAGATGGGGTAGGATTTTTCTATTAAAAGATTGATTAATTCGGTAAACAACTCGCTTTCCGCAAAAACTCCCGAGGACGTCTTCATAAGAGCGATAGCTGCAAGACTGATAGAATCAGAAGAAGCAAGAGACTCATTGCTAAAACTAAAAGTAAGCTCTGCCTTTATAACGAATTCTTGAACGGCTCCCTTTACACTTTTTGGTAAGCTTTTTGCCAAAATTGAAACCGGTACCTGCGGTTCTAAAGTAATAGCCGTTTGCAAAAGAAGTTTAACATTGTTTGAGTAAGCATCAAGCAAGGAACTCATGCAATCCATTTCATTAGCCATAGTTGCAAATATATAAATCTGCAAAAAAGTGTGTAAAGTATCTTTAGGATCAATTTCTTCAAATATTCGCAAGAAGACATCCCGTATCGACTTTAAGCATAAACGAAATGAATTGTCAAACATTTTTTCAGCGATTCCTATTAAACTCAAATAGCGAGAAGCAGAAGAGTTACCTGAGAAAGTCACTCCGTCCACTAAGTATTCAATTTCATCAACGATCCTTTGCTGCTCTCCAGCAAAGCGAAGTTCATGTATACTTTTCATTTGAATTTCATCATCTTCTGATACGTCTTCCTCTATCAAAAAAGCACGTTCTGTACCAATAGTATGGTTGGTTGAATCCAATTCTCGACCAGAGGATACTTCACGGGGTACAATTGGCTGAGTATCTAATCCTTCCTCCATCAAATACGATCTTTGTTCCCGATAGGTAGTGGAAGAATGGTTTGCGGAAGCATCAATACTACTACAGCTCGCGGACCTTTCCAGTCCTGTCTTATGAGAACCGTACTTTGAATTCTGAAGTCCATTTCTTAAAATTTGTTTTACCGGTGAAGACGGTAAACTCAAATCAGGATTACTAACGACCCTTTGCTTTTTATGCAGTCGTTTAGACACGGTCTGTCCTGGCGAGCGCTTTTGCTTGTTTAACTCTGAAACTGTCACGTCTAAAAAGTTCCAAACTTCCGATTCCGAAGAAATTCTCTTCAAACCATTATCTTTTTCCTTACATTTTCCTCTTTTCATTTCAAGGTTTCTTCAATCCGCCTGGCTTGACATCGATTCTTTACAAAAATGGAGGAACACGGTCGTACCAACTCACAATGTAGCTTGTCGAGTGAGTGAAAACCTTCGAAAATAGAGCTTAATAACTTCTTGAGCAAAGAAAAAAGAAAATAGGGTCCTTGATGAGAAATTCGTTTTTTATACTCAGTAATTTTAGAATCGTTTTTCTATTTGTACT
The DNA here is from genome assembly GCF_000002945.2 of Schizosaccharomyces pombe. Taxonomy (NCBI): domain Eukaryota; kingdom Fungi; phylum Ascomycota; class Schizosaccharomycetes; order Schizosaccharomycetales; family Schizosaccharomycetaceae; genus Schizosaccharomyces; species Schizosaccharomyces pombe. Next base: position 476,738 of record NC_003423.3, read on the forward strand.
TGGTTGATTTCAATCGGTCCTTATAGATATTTGAGTCACATTGTTACTCTACCCAGTATAAATAGAAAAGACTTAGTCGATAGAAATCATACAGGGCATCTTTTTATTCATTTATTATAGCAACTTATCCACTGATAGTAAAAAAGTTAACTAAAAGTTTTGAATTCGTACAACTTATGGAAGACCATAAGTGGACGAGTGGCTATTTGACACAAGTTTGTTTTCAGAGAGCCTGAACTTGGTGCAACACCTTTATTATACAGAAATCATTGTGACATGTAACATATTATTGAAAATTTCGACAACGAACAACTCAATAATATCTCGCAGAGCAAAGGAGTTATTCAAAATTTATATAACGATGCATCCTGTAATAATTTTAAACTCGTATAAGAGATTCTATAAAAACTTCGGAAAATGAAAAGCTGTAGTTAAAAAATTGTTTTGTGAATTTTGTACAAGTGTTGGAACTTATTTATTCAATATAATCTACTGAATCATATAGGCTAAGTAAGACATAAACTGATTAGTCGGACAAATGTGAACTAGTTAGCAAGCGCGACACGATAGCTACGCGACGCGTCAACAAACGCGACACGCTCAAATTTAATATAACCCTCGATATAAATGAAATGTCGCGCCCTATATAGTCACGACAACAATATCCTTATTTTTGGATTTTGTGTTCAAATCATGAGCGCTGGATCGCAAACAAAATTGAACTTCTCTGTCCGTAAAACTCGATCCTCATCAAAAAGGTCGAATGCGGCCATTATTGAGCCACCCAAAAATCCTGAGGATTCTCAAATAATACCAGCTGTTAAAAGGCTGAAAGAGAACTTGGACACTGAGTCTTTAGAACAAAATGAGGTTTTACCCCCAGTTAAAAATGAATCAGTTCTTTTCTTAGAAAAGGTCTTTAATGCAGTCGACATATGTGTAAAATTTCACCTCTCCATCAATACCAAACCAACCTTTGTGCTGTTAGAAAATAAAGTCTCTGGTCTCACCAAAATCTCCTTAAAAATAACTCATCTCGCTCAGATTTTAACCGTATGGCCAGAGTCATTTGCTATTACCCCATGTTTTACTATTCATCAAGGAAAGCGTGTTGCAACATATGAACTGTCATACCCTCGCAATGCGAATCTTCCTGAAGCCTTCTCCCGCTCCATTGAATTTAAACGGAGACTAGAAAAATGGTTGTTAGAGCATTGTTCTGAAACTGAGATTCCTGCTCAACAGTTACAAGCTTTACCCAGTCTATCCAAGAATACTGTTAATGAAAGTTCACTAGTTCGAAAGCTCAATTTGGAGAAATCAACAAGTCGCGAGTTACGTATTCCCACACAAACTCTAGAACCAAAATTCACTACTAACACGGCAAAATATGCTAATGAGTTAGTCTCGTGTAGCATGCTTGACAGTTCGTCCACTTTGTCAAAGTCAGTGAATTCAAAAATCAATTTGAAATCCCATCAAAGTTCTTCATCTGTTCAAAATTCATCGCGTAAGCTAACATCATCTCAGTTAACTTTGAGACAATCTTCTCTGTTCGATCGCGTGCGTAAAAAGCAAAAAGCAATGGAAGCAAAAAAAGCTGAAGAATTTAAAAACAACCTAGTTGTTCATACTCTAGCAAAAGAAAAGGTCTCATTTGTCCGCATTATTGATCTCATTTTTGTTCAGCTTTCCACTTGGCCAACTAAACGATCTTTTTCTATGTCTGAAATTGTGACAAGCATGCAAATGTCGATATCATCAAGCTTATCACCTGACCAGTGTGCCAAAGCAATTGAGTTGCTTTCAAAAGCTTTGCCTGCTTGGTGCACTATCAATCTTCTTGGTAATATTCAAGTAGTCACATTCAGCAGGATTGTTAATGGGAAACCATACTTGCGATCCCAATTAATTGAAGAATTGCAAACAAAGGCTAGCATCACTATTCTTTCAAATTCTTAATTGTAGGCGATGTTTCGAATGACATGCCTAAGATCACCACTGCTGGCAGTGGTTTAACGTTTACTATCTTTTACGATCTATATAATTTCCATCACCAATATTATGATACTATGGAATCTTTCATTAATTTACTTTTGTTATTATGTTTTTGGTTGATTTACTCTTCTAGGTACATGAAATCCGGTTATCCTTTTTAACAAGCTACAAAATTACTTTTTTTTAATAAATAATTATTTCCTTTAAGACCACTTAACCTGCCATAAATCCCAAGTTTTTGTTTTTCTGCGAATACTTTAAATTAACACCCAAACATTGAATAAAATTTTTTGATATTTACCAATTCCAGCGGCAAAGGGTGGCAGTTATTGCTGTAATTAAAAATCTCAAATAAGGCGCCGTTTTTAATAAACAATCTGAGTGAATCATATCGATAATGTAAAGGTTGCTAGTTAGAACACACAAATTGAGGTATAACTCGCACATTAAGATATCATAATCATTGGTCAAGCAGACAACATCTGAAGCATACCAACCAACTCATTTGCCCTTTGAGTAACCGCTACTTCCTGCTCAACTTTTTCACGAAGCTTTGAAATTGCATTTTCCACCATTACGCTGCCCCCAAGAGCAGCTCCGTATATATCTAAAATGGTGCTAGTAACTATACATAAAGTTTCGGAGAAACGAGGGTCTCTTATATATTTTCTTAAGAAGTTTATCAAAGGAGTAAGAGATAAATCATCTCTGTTAGACAATGCAATCCGTAACCCTCCAACATGAAGAAGCTCAATAAGCATAGTTATGATAAGAACAGGTGATCCGTTCTCCAATACCATATCCAAAGCATCAGAGTAACAAAATGATTTTAAAGCTTTGTCGAAAGGACGAAGTCTTTTACGTCTAGCCTCTTCGACATAAAATTCATCGTTCTCGCCCTTATAGATTTGTTTCTTTTTACCTACTACACCAAAAGCACTTCCGACGCCCCCTAAGAAAGGAGTTTTTGAGCTCGTTTGCTTGGTTATACGTCGAGTCCGTTGCGATAATGTACCGTTCGACATACCCACAACTAAATTGCAGCTATCCGGAGAAAGTCCCATAGATAAAATAGGGCCAGAATATTTCATGCCATGGACAACTTTCCAATCGGAGATGTTATAAATTTTCACATGTCCGTCTAAACCACCACTCAAAAGTCTAGTATTCTCGGAGTTCATGGCAAGGCATGTGATACTCTTTTGATGATTAGACAGCTTCTTCGTAGGTGTTTGTCTTCCAGCCACTAAATCCCAAACTTTAATGGATGGTCCACCAGCTGAAATAACAGTGCTACCAGATTGCATTGGAAGCACAACGTCAATCGCTTCACCATGCGAAAAAGACATTACTTCTGGGTCCGCAATTCGAGTATCCCATAAACGAATTGTACCATCATATCCACCACTCACAAGTCTAGTAGCACTCATCCATGAAGCAGTACGAACATAATCTTCATGTCCAGAAAGATCATACTGAACGGCACCAGTTGACAAGTCCCAGACCTTTACAGTTTTGTCATCGGATCCAGAGAGAAACGTGGTATTGGCATAAGGACAAAATTGTGTAACATGAACTGGAAACTGATGAGCGTCTAAAGCACGCAAAATACTCCGAGTTGACAAATCAAATATCTGAAAGTACATTAGCAATCAATGGCAACAAGAAAACCTCTAAAGTAAGTTTAAAGCGTTGACAAACACCGGAAAAATGGTATTTTTTTAGCTATATACTAGCAAATGACAGCTTCAATCAGCTAAACTAAACTAACAAAATTCCATGTGCAGCTTATCAACGTTTTAATTGCAACTATCTTTCAAAGCTTTTGGTAATGTAGACTTACCTGTACAAGTCCTGTAGCATCTCCTGCAAGCAAAAGTTTTCCATCCTTTCTAATGTTACCAGAATATGCGGTATCCTTAAATCGAGCAATTGTTTTTTTAACAGACCTTGAACTAGCTCCATAAATTTGTACACGAGCCCCACTAGTTACTGCAAAGTCATAAGGGGATTCAGCGGAAAAATGAATACTAGTGATAGCACTATATTCCTTGGCAACGACAGGAACCTTGAATGACCGCCAAAATTTATTTTCAGCAGTAACGGGATTAGGTAAAGCAGCAAAACGCTGAGGTTGAAGTCTACCAGCAGGCGCGGACATGATATCCGTATATGTGGTTGCTGAAAAAAGTTAACCAAATGGGTGGGTGGTGTTGGTGGTTGGCAAAGGCAAATTAAACAGCACCGCTGAACGATAGTTAAATCACATTAAATATTAATAACTAAATTTATAGTTTACTACGAGTAATAAAAGTTTAAATAATCATGCATGAACCTCATTTATTGACTGGTAACATCCTTATCATGACGCCGTCTATGAGAAACGTAGAATTCGTTATAATTGAGACGAACGGAAAGAAAGCGCATTTCTGGGTCCTTATGGGAAGCTAATCCATGTAATAATTTTTGAAGTCGAACCTGGAATTCCTCAGTAAAATTTGAGAGTTCATTTTTTATAGGGGTGTATTGAGCTGCCAAAGCATCAGTCGAAATTGGTACATTAATGCGAATTCTATTCGACAGGGAGCAAGAAAAGTTATACAACAACTCAATTGCATCATGAAAGTTTAAGATAACTTTAAGTATATCATGAAGCTGATGAAGGAAGGAATCTTCATTCCTTGACTTACCACCACCCAACAAGCCCTTATGAGTTATACTAGTAACATATTTTTCATGTGCCTCTATATACGTATCCAATGTAGCGTTTGGTTTCTCCATAGCAAGCTGTAATTCTTGCCAACTAATTTCGATAACCTGTTTCCAATGGTTAGTATACAATGCAAAATTGGGTTTTGGTTTTTCGTTACCTCAAAGAGTATATAATATTGAAGTTGACAAACAAAATGAATCATTTCCGCAAGATGACAACTGACAAAATGCCATTCGAATTTTGTGTAATCCAGATTTCTGAAGACATTTCGCTCGCCCAAATTTACTCGCCTCCAGGAATGGGCAAGGGCAAACTCAATTCGTTTCAACCTCCATAAAAAGTTAAATATTTTTAAGTATTGTCTAGAGCAATATGGTGTTATTATTACGTTGATAGGTGAATCAACTTTATACTCCAACGTAAAAACATCCCAACCAGTTTCACCATGTGAAAGCTCCAGAAGCCTAGCATCCAATCTTTTTAATACGTATTCAGGTTCATAAGATGCATTACTTGAACGAATGGCGCTTTCTAAAGAAGCAGTCAAATTGTGTCTGAACAAAGTATTAGCCGGCTGATCCAAAGAATTACCAAGGCTCTCCATTAATAAGTCCACAAAATCACCTTGTCCTAGTAAAAGGTATTTTTTGATAGCCTTTAAATGATCAGTCAAATGAAACACCTCTTCCATCAAGTATACTAAGTGATTAATGGACTCAGTATACGCCTTATCAACCACTGTTTCTAATGAATGAGGGTCTCTATAACTAAGTTTTTTCACTAGCTTCTGGTAATGCTCTTGTGCCCAGTCAAAATCACCACATCCATAACGTGCGAAGTTTAAACTCTTTCCAATCAAAAAGATTTTGTCGACAAGTTCTTCAGAAAGGAAACTTGGTATTAACTCTTTGTCTAAAAAATATTTACCTTTCCAGACGACATCACCTTGCCCTTGATGATCATGGCTTTCACTACCATTTTTTTCTTTAACAAAAAATTCTTGATAAGGGTCGACCAATTCTCCTTTATAAATCCAGTTTTCAATCATTTCGTATAAAGGTCCAGTAATTTCTGTTAGTATTTTATCACTCAATTCTTGTATTAGCGGATCTCCATGCACATTGTATTTCGAAACCACTTGAATCAATCTTTTTTTATTCTCCTGGTTCATATTATCATTAACAACTGAAGACAAAATTCTAAGTTTTAGCTTGGCAACTTGCGTCCAGGCAATGCAACGCCGGATAGTTACCATAGGCTTCTCAAGTGAAGCGTCTGCTCGAATTTGTGAATCCAGAGATGCAATTAACGCAAGGAAATTAGTCAGCTCTTTAGAAATGACCGATTTTAAACTTTGTAAAGCTAAAGACTGATCGTTTATAAATGCTTTACTAACGTTATCACCATCAATGGATTGACTGACCGAAGGATCATAATTGCTGAAAACCTTTAGTTCCTGATATAATAAGCCTGTCTCTGAAAGAGCTCGCATCTGTAAAAGGTATTGGACAGGTATTCTCTTAGACAACAGCGCTAATTCATTTTTAAACTGAACATATTCGGTAGAAATTCCTTGAAGTACGTAAGATATTGAAGACAACAAATCGGCTTCTGTAATCAAAGTATGTTGAACAGAAGAAGTTTCAGTACTACGGTTTAGCCTAGATGAATCATGAGCAATTGAGATAGAACTTTCATTTTCCAATCCTTCATCCCAATCAGTAATTTGGGGGTTTTCAGGAACTTGATCGTAACGTGTCTGACCAAAGTTTGAGGATTCCACTTCTGTTGATGGAATATTGATAGGATTGGAAATAGACTCATCTAATAAATGAGAGGAGACATCTCTTGATGACTGAGAAATAGGAGAGAGCAAGTATAAGAAATAGAGTATTTGAGATTTGTTGTGAATGACCGTTTGACTTTTCAAACGCGAAACTAAGTTAGATAATTTAGAAAATAAAGCATCATTGTTTTCTTCGGGGGGAACTAAAAAACTGTTAATTTTGGTATTTAGACCTTCACATACTTTTTGAATATATTTTGTACAGAATGTCATCAATGTCCAGTTGAAAAGTATCAGGAGAAATGCTAACAGTTAGCATGATCATTTACACGAAATTAGCTTACGAGTGAATTATTTCCTGAAAGAAAGACACGATCGTTTCAATTGTGTAAGGGACAGAAGGGTTTTTGGAGTTCTGTAAATACTTGTCCGCCAGACGTGATAATGCAGTTTTCACATGAATCTCCGACATTTGAGAACTTCAAATGACGAAAGTATTTTTTTTATTTTTGAATTAAAATAGAGAAATACAAGTATTGATCGTTAACTCAAAATCTTAAAGCCATTGACAAAGTACACGCCGAAGTCGCGGTCAGGAAATAATGGTTAGATGAATTTACGCATACACCTATTTTTACTAGTGATTTTTTTTTAAATTAAATGATTGATTTTATTTCAAAAAGATTGAAATTAAAAATATTAATGCACATTAGATTAGAAATTCAGAATCTCGTTCAACGATATTGGTTTTCTCACAGCATTGGAAAACCCATCGTGAAATTTGATATTGATTGCATGCTTGATGGAAACTGGATGATCTCCTGTATTCAAAGCTGCATTATTCGATGTAACTGCTTCAGATTTTGGTTCAGAAATGATACGGCCAAAAAAATCTCTCTTAATTGCTTTTCCGGAATTAAAATCTTTGCGCTTTCTTGAAGAATTCGAAGAAGTGGGGTTGTCCGTTAGGGTTTGTTTTTTAATGTCTGCGAGCCTTTTCTTGAGCAGTTCCTGAGATAGCATTTGACGAACAGAATATGAACTTGTAGGTGCGTCCCAAACCAATTCATCCAAAGGTCTGTCAACGTTAGCTATTACTAGAAAGAAATAAAAATATTGGAACTTACGGCTCAAGCCTATACACATAGTTGCCATCTCCAACGGGAAGCTGTTGGAAACGCAAATTATAATGATTTAAAATGTTAATCGCATGCTCAATTTTAGAAGGTAAAGCGCTCCTTGGCATAGAATCTTCTTTCTATAAAAAGTTAGTAAATTAAAAAAATATTGTTTCACGCAATTTTTTTTTTTTTTTTTTTTAAAATATATAGACCTTACCTGTTTTAGTGTAGGATTTATGGTAATTAAAATTGTACGGATAAGTTCCAAAAGAATTGATCTTTCTCCATGCATTTGATTTTCATAAGCATTTAGCGTCGATATGAATGAATCCAATATTTCTTTGCGAGTACGATAAAGTTTTAAAGCTTCCAAATCACTTCTGGGAGGATGCGGAAGGCGGCACTTTTCAGGAGTTGCATACAAATAATGAAAATGAATAATGGAATAAGGTATGTACCTCCATAACTCATAATTTCCCTTATAACATTGTGAATGAAGTTGGTCGAAAAAGTAAAGCCACTCGCTTGTCAAAGCAGGTTTAGAAAGTAAGCTATCAGTAAAAGGAAGATCTAAGTATGTATGAAAACAATTCATCAAGACTGATTCAGAATCATTAGCTCCATCAATCCTTGCAAGGAGGGCGTCCAAATGTGAGTAAGTAGGTTGCGATGCTTCAATTGCACGTATTTGTTTATTATCAAGTTGTAAAAAAAGAGATTGGATTAAACTAGAAGTACTAAAAGAATTACTTTTTGGTTGCAAAAGCTTTATGGTCTCAGAATCTATACGTTTGTTATTTAAAGACAAAAGTTGTAAACTGTTGATACAGCTTCGAATGTCAGAATTATAGATATCTGTCAGCAAAGTCAAAGAGCGGCTGTCAACAGCTATATTTTCATTTCGGCAAATAGTCCTTAAACGACCGACAAGAGATGCTTGAGGAGGTGGTCGAAAATATATTATTTGAGCATATGGTCGCAGAGGTCGAAGTGCTGGAGTATATAAGTCATTACAAATGCAAATAATGGGACGACAAAGTTTCTTAAACTTTTTCTTTTTCTTTGAATTACCAGCTTGAGAATACTCAGTCGCTTTTTCGTCACTCTCTAATAAACTCAAAAGTGCTCGTACGAATGCAGGATCACCTCCGTCAATTTCATCAACTATAACACATGTAGGTTGAGATGACAAGGCTGAATGATTGCTAATGGCAGAGGATACCTTTTCATGAACCGTATGAGCAGTACGATCATCACTAGCATTTATTTCCAAAACTTTGTATCCAGCCTGATGAGCAATAACATGAGCCAAAGTCGTTTTACCTGCACCTGCCAGTCCAGTCAGCATCATAATCCGTTTATCAGGTCTATCACTATCAGAAGTGATATTAGTAAATCTGGGGTTAAAACGCATACTCTTTGAGGGCTGTAATCGAGATTTTCCAAACACACAAGGATCCCAAGCTTTTATCCAATGCATAGCAGCTCTATGGACGCGTTCATCTCCTAGTAAGTCCCGAAAAAGTTGAGGACGATATGTATCAACCCAAAGCTTCTGTGATTGGGGTTTTGTAGTACAATTCGTTATCTGCAAAGAATCAAGTTTTTCGGTCTTTAAAGCGACAGACTTCTCTTTAGATACGATCAAAAAATTTTCTGACCATATACGAACAGAATTCAAAAGATCCTGATTAAAATCCTTTCCAATTTCATTGACTTGGGAAATTTCGTCAGCTAACCTTTTTGGTTGCAGTAAAAGACCGTCAGAATGTCGATTCTTCTTTTTCGGAAAGTATATAATTTTACCAGAAGAAGTGCGAGCAGATATTTTAGGACCAGAAAACGACGAACCTTCATCAAGCTCAATCTTTGAAAAAAAAGGCAAAGAAACACGTTGGGAATTTTTAGAAGCGGATAATTTTTGGTCTAGGGAATTATCATTAACTGCACCATTTACATCGTTTTCAAAAGAAAATAAGGATAATGCATCATCTTTCAATGGAGTTACTGTATTGTTTGTTTGCGATTGTTCAGCATCTATATGTAATACCGAGGTTCGCCCTGTGGAAAATAATACATTGGAATCTTGATTTTCTTTTTCAAAATTAACTGGAGAACCCTTTTCAGAAGTTTTTGTATGCGAATTGTAATTCCTGAAAAGTAGATTGGAATCTCGTGGAAAAGCTGCAGCATTAGAAATATCCAAATCAATAGAGGGCATATCAATATCCATAGACTCTTCAAGCCCCATCTTTGGATTAGCAGACGTATTGGGATAACGGTAATCAGTTTGCGGCGCGTGCCTCTGATTTATTGTCTCGTCCTCACTTATGTCAGTATCAATTGCTGCATTGTCAGAACTATATAAATCCAGTGTAGAAGGGATATCATCACCGTTCCTTGTAGGAGAACCTACAGGCTGTGAACTATGAAATAAATCATTTGGTATTGATCGATGTTCAAGGTTTTCTAAAGCATTCGCGTTTCGCAATTCTAGTAAATAATTTTCCTCATCTTCAAAACTCTCATAATTCTTTCCATAAGGAACGTTTTGCTCCGCTACCAAAAGCTTCTCCAAATCATCCTCATTTGGAATCGAATCCATATGAGTTGGAAATCCAAATTTTCAAATGGAACATGTAACAATTATGAATACTGAAAGACATCGTACATCCGAATTTTTTATAAGCAATTACCCCGTGTGCGTTGCAATGCATTATATGCTTGGAGAGTAAACAAAGCTTTCACTTTGGTTTTTTATGTGGTAATTTCAAGTAATTTTAAGAAAAGAAAACTGTTGAAGAATATTTATTTAATGCTTATTTTATTTTTCTGTCTGTTAATGTCTGATATGAATTTTAATGAAACTCATACCGTGTGCGGAGCCAAAAATTTGCAGTCCTATTGACTTCTTTGATTGTTCCCAATTAATTTGGATTTATGGTTAATGTGTAAAAAATCGTTGATGGAATTACGGCGGTTCCGATCGTGAATAGGATAATCGACTTACCCCAACACTCTAGAGTGCGACATTCCTGGCTCGGCTTTTTGGAGTAGAAGATACAAACGAAAATAGAAAATTGATCTATATGTCGTTCCTAAAACTTATGCTTCAATTCTGCAAACACTACTAAGTTTTTTCAGCTTGCAACACGTTAAGCTGCGTAACTTATTTCTGCTACTATTTTACTCGGTATAGGATTGCTGATTGAGTTCTTTATTTCTTTATTTATATATGATCTTTTCGCCAACGTGTTTAAACTAGGGGAGTTTAATTGCTAAATCGGCTAAAAAACTACAATGTAAAAACTTGGCCTATATATTTTTATCCAAACATAAGATTTTTTAAATACAGAATTGATATCTGAGCAGTCATTTAGTAAAAAGATGTCAGTAAAAGCTTTCTAATCCATTGGTCGGAACTTTTTAAGACTTTGATGTTTACCAAATAATGAACACAGTTAACACTCCCTCACTATATTTTGCATCGTTATACAGTATACCAACGTTTACTATCGTTTACTATAGCACATATCGAAGTAGACAGCTGCACACTATTGATATTATAGCTATCGGCGCGTAGCTTTGACATTGACTTTTAGAATCTGCCATCCGATTGATACTTGAATCAGCAAATTAGAAGGGCTGTTCTTTTATTGTTTTAGAATCATCGGCTTGTACTATTACTAATTGAATTAGTTCTTATGTTACGCACATATCTCATTCTGTGGTCTTCATAACGACTTCTTGTAATTGGTGTTGGATATTGTCCAATTATTGTTATCTCCAAAAAGCTTTCTTATATTCTGTTTTTCAAGTTCTTTATATCTTTTTATTCTTTTTCCTACGTATTGTTAAGAGTGAATAAAATGCCATGTCCTCTTATGTGCCCAACACCCTGTCCGTATATCACAACTTGTTAATTTTAGAGGCATCGTTTCGGAAAACATACCTACAGCTTCAAGTTCGTCGTCAAAAGTATATGGCTTTCTATGTCTCACTATTGGTGTGGAACTTTTACTTTGGCTATCGCGTCTTTTATCGCATCTCAAAATACTCGTTGATTGATTTGACTTACAAACTTTGTCTTTTATGCGGAATTGTTACACTTTTGCTCTTTTATTTTTCTGGATTGTATCGGACTACAATAGTATATCCATCACGTTATGTTCAACAAGTCAACAAAGCGATGAGGTTTTTTAACATTCGCCTTGTTATAACTCCTGTCCCGTGGTTCCAGGTGAGAAAGCCTTTGGATTGTGGTGTCCATCTTATATTATCAAGCAAACGATTTGACATATTGGTGATCGAAGGTTGGGAAGCTTTTCGTTCTTCATATTTTGCTTCAATACATAGAAAAAACAATAGCATACAGAGTAACGAGTCCTCTGAATCTCCTTCTTCTAAACAGAACTAGATTTACTTATACCCTTATCCTATTTATAAAGGATGCGATCGTTTATTTCCTTTTCAACGTTGTTAATGCTTTTCATGTTTATACTGTTCTAGTATTTGTCATTTTTCATAACGTAAATTTTGATTAAAATTTTCAGCTATTTTTTTTTTTGCTATCCGTTGTTGCTGGCGCCTTTCGCTATATTATTGATCAGTTATTGTCGTTATACTTTTATTACATACTTACCCGATTTGAATTTATTAGGATACTTTTAAGGACATTTCCTTTTATGTTGGGATATGAGATTGCTTTACAGACCCACTGAAATAGGATTTATCGTTGGATAATTAAAAAAAGGATGTTGATGATTCATTACACATCTTGATCATTTACTTGCCTCATCTTAATTGGAAGGGTTTAAATAAAGGCTTAATTGAAAGTTGCTGTCACTTAACTTCCTTATCTTGTTCTGTCAACTTAAACTATTATCTTTCATTCCCGACTTATAATCTTTCTTTTCTTTCTACATCACCTTTTTTTTTAAAAAATGGGTAAAAAGCGTTTTCGCATGTACATAAGCAAAACTTCTTCTCTTCTTATGTAGAGACTTCCTTTTTTTTTAATTTTCAACTTACTCATGCGGACTATACCGGACGTTCATTAGCTCTCTTGACGAGTTAGGTTTTCAAATAATTTAATATAAATGTAATCACTCCACCGTTAAAATTAACTATTTATAAGTGGTGCTAAAATATAAAAAAGTGCATATAGCTAACACGTTTACTCACTGTTGTGCTGACAATTTAATCAATGAAATAATTGGAGACAAGTGAACTCTTTCGAAACTCTCATAATCGTCAGAGTTTGACTTAAAATACATTGTATATTAGTAGTCTAAATACGAGTAATATTATGCAAACCTTCCTATTCCTTATCTAATGTCGACTACTCAGTTAAATTTTATCCCAGCCAATTGCCCTAGCTAAGACATTTGTTATTATTTTGGTATTATGTTTATTCTTTTTGAACTTTCTGGCTAATTGTTAAAGATTTTACCTTATGTGATCTATATTTTCTTACTGGCTCAACCATGCGTAACGCTCCAACAACCAGCACTTTGCTCCATCACAATGCCGTTGTTCTTAGAAGAACATGCTGAGGTAATTTTATTTTTAAGATGCCGAATTAACGCTTTTAGTATTTGAAAAGATATTTAGAACAGGCGTTGGAGCCAATGTATGTAATTTTTTTTGAGTTGCCAATTTGCGTGATTTTTTTTTTTACACGCTAAAAAATTGTTTATCAATATGCTAACGAAATGACTAGTTCTGATGCTGATGCAAGTGTTTTATCAGATTATGCTATGGCATTGTTAAGGCACGATTCTTCTGAAGAAGAAGTTCGCCAGTTATGCTACTCACAACTAGAAGATTTTTTGCGACAGGAGACAATTCCTTTTGTTGATAAAATTTTTGATGTTTTACGTGAAAAATCTTACTTGGAGGGTGCTTCAAATATGCCGTCAACCGGTATGGTGACTGAAGAAGTTTCAAGGTATTCGCCAACTTCATCAATGATCCCTGCCACCAACAGCATGGAAACCAATTTTAATAATTCTTTACCTGCTGTAGGAAAAACAAACACTTTTCCCTCTCAGGTGCCTAATATGTTTGGACCTCCGTTGTACCATCCAGCAGCCACAGCACCTTCTGAATTCATGCCCAGTATTCCTGGGTTTGGAAACTTACCAAATCCTGCAATGCCTCCCATACCATTCTTACCATTTAATCCTGCGGCGCAGCCTCCTTTCCCTCCCCCATTTAAGATGCGAGGTAAAAGAGGATTTGGCATGCGCCATGAGCATAATAGTGAACTTCGTAGGCATTCTCCTGGTAATCGAAGATTTAATCCATACAAAGCGTATCCCCAACCCCATCTGGGACATCGCTTCTCTCGTAACGCTGGCAATGATCCAACAAGTACTGCTTTAGAAGTGCGAAACATTCCGGAAGAGCATTTTAATGAGGAGAACATTAGGTCCTTTTTTTCAAAGTTCGGTGTATTGGAGAAAGTCGAATTAAATCCGACACATCATTCTTGTGTGTTAGAATTCACTTCCCATGAGGCTGCCAACAATGCTTGGTCCTCGCCTGAGCCCATATTTAACAATCGCTTTATTAAAATATTTTGGTATAATCCGTCAAAGGGATTTCACAATCGACCAAAGAAGTTTGCATCCCATAAATCTCCCACTACTTCCGATTCGTCGAATGTAGAGAGTTCTGAAGATGTCGATCCTGCTTCTTTGTTACAAAACGAAGAGTTTCATAAACTGATTGAAGAAAGGCAAAGGCAGCACGAAGAACGTTTAAAACGCATAAATGCTAATAAAAAGGCACTAGAAGAACTTAACCAAAAAAAGCGCGAGCTTGCACAGCAACAATTAAAAGAACAAGAGTTACTGATGCAAAAAATTAAGGAAACTGACCGTTCAGGAAACAAAAGACTCATGTTGTTAGAAACTCAGCATTCTCTTTTGAAGGCTGAGGCTGATTGCTTAGGGTTACCTGTGAGCAACGTTTCTGAAAGCCCAGCGGCATCTAATGGTTCTCATCATCCTTACGCTTCAGGACTTCCCCAGCGAGGTACCAACACATTTTTCCGTGGCAGAGGTCGCGGACGAGGTGATATGTTTGCGTCAATGTCCATCGATAATCGTCCAACTAAGCTTCGTGTAATAAATGTTTCTCCTGAAAAAAATGAAGCTTTGTTGCAATACTTATTCACTGTTGGAGGATATGAGGAAATTACTGAACCTTCAACTACTGAACGTCTTATCAGTTTTCAGAATAGAAATTCCGCTGAAAAGGTATGTAGCTGATTCTTTCTCTGACAGAAAAAATTTCAAGTTAACAAATTTTAGTTTTTTGGTGGAGTTCGGAACGTTGAAAAACTTCAAGAATTGGAGTTGGCGTGGGTGCCAAAAACAGCTGTTACAACTAATACTACATCCATGGAGACTGGCGAATCTAATACAAGCGACAACATGAACATAGAGGTAGAAGAAGGAAGATGGCGCTAGTTTATTTACTTTTACAAAAGTTTTTCAGAGAATGAATTAATGGGCTGCATTGTATGCGGCTGTCATAAAATATAAGCAACTAATTGATTAATCTTATAGAGTGCAATAAGCATTTCAAAAATGGAGATTTCATATTGAAATATTTGTAACTAACATTTCGATCAATTCGGTTTTTTGATACAAAAGAGTTAATGCTTCCGAATTACAACTCAAATCGTTACACAATTCATTAAAAGTGGTAACAAAAATCGGCTAGGAGAGAAAACTCATGATAAGGAAAGAAACATAAATTCAGTGTTCATAGCAAGAAGTAAACAAAATGGGCATGTTACTTCAGTTTAGAAATAATGGCATCGGTATATTGAACATTGTTTGACTTGCCGCCCAAATCCTTGGTGCGAGCATCGGGATTGTTTGCAAGGGTATCAAAGATAGCTAATGGTAATTAGTAAACAGACAAAATCTTAATTTAGTAAAACACATACCTGATTCGATGCGTTTGGCATAATCATTTAAATTCATGTGCTTCAACATCATTACAGAAGATAACAGTAAAGCAGTAGGGTTGGCTAAACCTTTTCCAGCAATATCAGGGGCAGTACCATGAACAGCTTCAAAGATGGAAGCTTGGTTGCCAATGTTTCCGGAAGGAGTCAAACCAAGACCGCCAATTAAACCAGCGCACATATCAGAAACAATATCACCGTATAAATTGGGCATAACCATAACTGTGTTGTTATAAGGGACAGGATCGGTGACAATCTTCAAGCAGGCGTTATCCAAGATTTCCTCCCTAAGCTCGATATCAGGATATTCAGGTGCAAGCTCCTTGGCGCATTCCAAAAATAAACCGTCAGCCATGCGCATAATGGTAGCCTTGTGGACTACGGTGATGTTGTTCTTGCCAGTTTGGCGAGCATATTGGAATGCATAACGAATAACACGCTCAGATGCTGCGCGAGTAATTAATTTAATCGATTGAACAACGCCTGGTATAACTTCATGCTCGATGCCTGAGTATTCACCCTCAGTGTTCTCACGAATCAAAACGGTATTAACGTTATCATAAGGTGTTTTGTATCCCGTAATAGATACACAGGGACGAACATTGGCAAACAAGCCGAAAGTACGACGCAAAGTAAGGTTCATAGAAACATGACCCTTCCCAATTGGGGTTGCCAATGGACCTTTCAAAGCCACTTTATTTTTCCTAACAGATTCCTTAGCATCATCAGGAATAGTAGTAGTACCTAAACGAATTAGTAAACGTGATTTTCGTGCGCGATAATCTCGAGGAGACATGGAAGGACTTGACAAGCAGGAACAAGCATTGCTGACAAAAACGTATAAAAGAAAGGCCAAACTGCATACAAATCCAACCATCTTCTCTTATACTTGACATACCATTTTTCAAAATAGGATATACTTTTACACGTTCCCATTCGATAGGGACCTACAATACAAGTCGTTAATGACTAAATGACGGATGACTCGACAAACCTTTGCAGCCTTAAATATACGTTCTACAGACTGAGCAATTTCTGGACCAATGCCATCGCCAGCAATCATCGTTACTGTGTAGTTCCCGTTGGCATTCTTTACTCCTTCATATGTCCCAGCGGCAGCCTTCGTTGAAGAAAATCTCTGCTAAAAATAACTCTGTTAATATAATCGATCAAATAATCATGAAAAGACGAGTAAGGCTGCTTAAACCAGCGATTTATCGCTTAGGAGCCAATTCACAACTTACAAAAGAGTAACAGGCGCTTCTTGAAAACGTCCGTAAAGAACCTGCAGTACGTAAAGTAGAAAGCATTGACATTGTTTTTTTATAACTAATGTAGCATGTATGGAGAGTGCAAGATGTCGGACCGTGATATAAACAAAGGATTCCGAGAGTCGTCGCATCATCCTTAATTTGACTTTACCGAATTTTGTGGAGATAGAACGTGGAGTTAAGCAAGGGTAATTGAGTGGAGTTTAACCATTTAGAAAGCCCCTCGAAGCGGAATGAGGAATTGTTATTACATAGCGCTCTTTTTTACTGCATTGTCTATTATTGCGTTATATAGTTTTTAACGATAATTTCAGTAGTACATAATTATTAATGTTGTTTAAAAAACACATCTATTTGGTTCTTGAGGTATATTCAGTAACTAAAGATGTAATTGTCTAAATTGAGAGGATAATTCGACGAATTGGTTTTGCTTGAATTAAAAAAATTGTAATTTTGTAGCTTCACACTGGTGTTATTGATATCTTGACTTTTGTATTGTTCTCAACTGGAAAATTAGTGTTGTCATATACTAGGTGTGCTTTTTTAATTTTTCGGATTATGCTTTATTTTCTCAATTACTCTTCCAAATATATTCATTCATTCAACAAAAAGATGTTTTGCTATTTGTCTTAAATAGTGTAGCATTTTAGAATACGTAGTTCCTATTTCAAACTATCTCAACCATACACTCACTAAAAACAATAACGATTATTGTGTGTTAAAGGCATTTAAAGATTTTTTAGGAATAGTTAAAAAAGCATAGTGACATGTAACGAAGCGTACTGTTTGCCCGCACAGTCGAAGTTGCCGCTTAGAATTAAGCTTCGGTTAATAAAAACTAGCAAGTTATCCTAACGAACTGTGGGAAAAGCTTATTCAGGAAAACTTCGTGGATCCCGTTAAAATACGTTATGATAACTAATAGCGAACTGTCTTGTTGCTGTGTTTTGCAATATTACTTTTAAATAGTATAAGACAGTATGTTAAGTTAGGTTTTCAGAGTGCATACTCTATTCGTTAATTCGTGCTTTCAACTCTTTATCTTTCAAGAGTGCAAGAATCTCTTGCAAATTCGAGCTTGGTCTTGCAACTGTTTATTCTAATCCTCCAGCGTCTTGCTGGTGGTTTCGCATGTCTGAACATAATTACCAGTCTGATAGGGAAGTGGCAGAGGATCCTTTTCTTAATTATGAAGCCTCTGCTAATCAATTATCCTCAAATTCGCGCGAATCTACTCCAAGAGGTTCACCATGGCGCGCTGGTATGAGATCCGCATCTTTAATGACAGAACCTTTAGAAGATTCCATGTATAGCGATAATAATTATTTAGACAATGGGGTCTCTTTTACAAAAGATGAAAATCCTCTTTACTCGCCGTCTTGGCCGAGTTTGGCGGATGCAAACGTGAATTCAATGAAGTCTAATAATGCTATACAGGAGCATAAAGCAGCGAAATTTGTTTCTGAAAAGTCTTTGGAAAAAGTATCGACTGCAGATAATAACCTTGTGCTTCAGGAGCTTGAAAATCTCCGAGAACGCTTAAATCAAGTAGAGCTTCAACTCAGTGAGCGACCCTCTTCCTACTTAGGCTATCATAACAATCTTAGTCCATATCGTTCTCCTAACAGTTACCCTTCTCTTTTACCCTCTACTCATTCACCTCACTCACCGGCGCCGCTAAGCACGATGCAAACGGCTCTTATGCGGCTTCGCACTTATCATCCTTCGCCCATCATTTTAAAGCCCGTAGAGCAAGCTGTAAACCATGCAATCACCTTGGTAAACACCTCTCCATCGAGTGTGGTGGATGCGTTATGCCGAAGCCTTGCCGAATTGTGTCTTGGCTTGGTGCAAGAAGCGATCGATGCATCTATTTTGAGTCAACAGGAAAGCTCAAACTCTTTAGATCTTGTCCGTCATACACCACCATTGAATTATACCAGTTCTGTTGATTCTTCACCACAACGTATGGCCTCTGATAGTTATGGTAGGCCTTCTCTGCATTTAAATGACCCCTTTCCATCAGTTGATCTTCAATCAAATGAACTTTCTCATCATAATGTTAGAACAACTCTCTTTTCTGATGATTCCCGATTTCATTCAAAAATTCATACACATTCTACTCCTCCTTCTCAAATGTATAGTGCTGCATCTCATTTCCGGTACCGTAGCGATCCATCAACCCGTCATGTCTCGAATTCTACAAACAAATCGAGCTTGCATCCATCACCAACGTCTTTGCGAGTTGCTCATCCTATTATCCCCCAGAGGGCGTCTCCAGCATCACAGTCTTTTCCTTCTCTTCAAGACACTCCTTCCCCCTAGTTCGGCCTATTACAAGTTTAATTTTGAATCAATTTTTCTTTGTGTTTATCAAGTAAATCAGGTTCTTCTCATACATGTAAGTTCATACAAACATTGATTGAGGAGTGCTATCATTTAATTTGTCGTCCCTCTCGTACAAGTTTTTATTTTTTTTATATCGCTCATTTCTTTAAGAAGTTGCTAATCCTACTAGGACGTCTATTTTAATGTTATTGGATCTGGCTGCATCTCTATTTGCTGCATTGCTTGCTCAAACTTTATAGTATGAGAACGTCTTAAAATTTGAGGTTTTGTTCATCTTCTCATCAATGCTATTTTTTTAAAATTGATAATTCAGTGCAGATCTTTTCATTATTTAACCATATACGATAATTTAGATTTGGGAAGTGGATGTCTTCTTCGCAAGACGAAATGGTACATTGTGTTTAATTAGCTTTATTTCGCACCTGATTTATAAAATGAATCAGATAATTTAACTCGTTACTGTATTTACTTTTAGTATCTTTCTATATTCAAGTTTACCAACTTGTTAAAATGCGTTACCTCTGTCACCTGTAGAAAAGCATCAAATGCTGTAGCTTGGTAGGAGCTCACAATACTTCCATACATCTTTTCAGTCTATCATCAATTATTAGAACACTGAAAATTTGTATTCTCCAGTTATCTTCTTGCAAGTTAAATATTATAGAGGAAGCTAAGTTGAAATGGTTATTGGTGCCATGAATGTTTGAAGGTAACTCACAAAATGAATTCTGAATCAGCGAAAGAAAATGCAGAAGAGCAAATTGAAACGAAAGGACGTGCATTGAAGTCCTCAACAAATATAGAACGAAAAGAGTCTTCCTTACAACCGCTTCGATCAAAACTTCCTTTGAGAATGTCTCAAAAACTACCTCCCTTAAAAATTTACACCTCCCAACTTCCCCTGGTTTCCCACAAAAATATGTTGGAAAACGAAGAGGAAGCTAGTCATTCACAATTGTTTACTCCGTGTCCTGTCCCTCCATCTTTCCCGAAAGCATCTAAACCCAATTCTAATCAGCCGTACCCCAATGGCCCTGTTTGTATCTATCCCCCAAATATTTACTTATATGCCAAACCTACTATGCCCATTATTCAATCTTTTGATGTTGTTATAAACGTGGCGAAGGAAGTTTTGCATCCATTTCGCACTGATGGCCGTCATTATAGAGATTCTAAACATAACCTGGACATTCAAGTATTTGATCACATCGAATATGTTCACATTCATTGGGATCATGATACACAGTTTGCTTTGGAACTTGATAAGCTTGTTTCTTTTGTAGCTTACAATGCCATGCAACTTAACAAAAAGGTTTTAATTAATTGTCAAATGGGCATTTCTCGCTCTGCTTGTTTGATGATCGCGTTTATAATGAAGACATTAAACCTAAATGTTTCTGATGCTTATGAGTACGTTAAAGAACGATCTCCATGGATAGGTCCCAACATGTCTTTGATTTTTCAGCTTTCAGAATATCAACAAATTATTCGTAAAAATTCTAGTCAAGGTCCCTATCAATCGTCATCCTTGAAACAATCCAAAAGGAAATCTGAAGGTAATTTGCTTTTCCCTGAAAAGCCTCATAGTGCACAACTGCCTCTTGTTAGCCCGTCCACGTCTGAGTCAAGTATGTTCACAAATCTTCGAAGAACTCGAAGTAGCGGCAGTATAAGTAATGATGCTTCTTGACAATGCCAATTATTTATAAATACATAAAAAAAGGGAAATTTTGTCTATTCAAGTTCCGTTGTAAGTTGGTTTTTATACTCTTCCTTATGGGTCTTAATTCTAAGCTTATCAGCTGCTTTTAAAAAATATCCACTTTATTATGAAGACTTACGGGTCGCTCGTCAGTTATTCATATCATTCGTCATGGACTTTTTTACAGTTTGCATTGCTCGCTTCCAATGTATAGTTATAATTCTTGTTTAATACTTAGCTTGCAGATGTTTTATCGTTCTATGTTGCGAATTTGTATTTACCTCAGTTTTTTACTTCTAGTCTTTGGTTCTGGGTCGGTTTGTTTACCAATGAAAAAAACTAGAGTTTTCATGTCATTTGTCATTGTTATTGAGTGAAATTTGTGCGTCGTGTTATTTTCTAATTCATTATTCTATTTTTATGCTATTTCCTTGTTATTATTACTAAACTTAATATGAGGTTGTGAATATTTATTCAACATCATCAGTATCTATTCTTATTCCCAGTTAAAATGATGTCCCTTCTTATCAGCAACACGGTGTCTTTAGTTGATATAAAGCATTCCTTCAATCGTTAGAAATTTGTAAATTTCCGAGTTTACGATTCGTACTAACTTGAGCATTCATGAATTTACAATTAAAGTTGGAAATGGTTAAATTATAAGTACATTACATTATTGCTCATAGAATGGACGTGTGAAAAAAAATGTTAACCCAAGCTTTAAAATCATTGCTAATAGCAAATAAAGCTAGTATTGAAACTACTGCAAAGCTAAGATTTAAGAAATACAATAAATTTTTATTGTGTATGAACAAAAGACTGAATCTAAGCAGCAAAGCTAGAAAGCAAAGTTTGTAAAGCAACAGAGTCCTCACCATAGTCCTAAAAAATAAGTTAGCATGCATAGAAGAAACAATTTTCGAAAAAATGATCACATACAGTTACAGCAACACAAGAGCAGCCAACAACCTTACGGGCATTTCCATCACGGTCAAGAACGCACAAACCAGCCCATTCACCTAAGATCTTAGGATCAGCTACTTTAACCAAAGGGGTTTGGGATTCAGCACAAAGGGCTTCAACAAGCTTAACATAAGCTTCTTGATCACAGCTCTCGCATAGAACACAAAGGTGGGCTTGGCGACGGTCAAGGGCTTTGGAAGCTTCACGGATACCGCGAGCAAGTCCATCATGGACAAGTGCACGCTTTAGAACCTCTTTCAAAGAATCCTCAACGGACAATGGGGAAGAACCAGTTTCCTCTTCTACAACTTCGACGGTCTCAATGACCTCTTCAGCCTGGGGCACATGATCTCCTTCTGTTGACATTTTTAAATAATAATAAGATGCTTTTTAATCAAGACGTCCTCGATTATATGCTCCAGTTTTGTCATTAAACTCTCGCTGCTTCTTTTGCATTACTGTCAAAAAGACAGTCTCAACCCTACCCTTTACAAGATAACAACGAGGTTGATCATTGCAGTGTAATTGTATAGTGCATTTTAAATTCGTACGGTATTTCGATAAATAAATAGAGGCTGGACGTTTGCGATTGCGTCGTCAACTGAAATTGTAATAGATTTAGAACTTCAAAAATCTATTTTGCATGAAACGCATAGGGCCTCAGAATCACCTGGGTCAAGTTTTCTGGTGGTTGTGGTGACGGAAGTTGAACTTACCATTTCCCTACATCCTTATTACTTTATGCGACAATGCAGAAACTGAGTTTTCGTCAGGTAAGAAAAATAATTTGCTGCGATGCCTGATTTGTTTGTTCTCTGGCAATACTTGCTTATGACTTTGAATGGACGACACGTCGATTCGGCAAAGCGCTATTTAAACGTTTTCAACTTTTAACGATTCAAATCTGTTATACTAACGTGTAAATTTACAGGGTTTAGCTCAAATTCTTAACCTTCTTCTCGTTCTTTCAAGCGCGTATATGGGTTACAAAACCCTCTCGTTTGTGACCGATTGCGAGAGCCCAGTAGTCGTAGTTTTGTCAGAATCTATGGAACCTTCTTTCCAACGAGGGGATCTTTTATTTTTAGATAATCGAAATCCCTCTTTTGACGAAGCAAAAGTCCCTTCTGTATTTGAAAAAATTATATATGGATCACCTGTAGGCATTGGTGACATTGTTGTATACTCACTTCCTGACCGCCCTATACCCATTGTTCACCGAGTGGTAAAGCTATATGAATCTGAGTACGTTTTATTTATTTCACTTTTATTTGCCCAATACGCTAGACTACTAACTTGAATCAGAAACCAGACCCATTTAATCACAAAGGGTGACAATAATAAGATTGATGATGTTGCTATGTTTCCAAAATCTATAAACTACTTGGATAGAGAAAATCATATACTTGGTGTCGTCCGTGGATACTTTCCATATTTGGGTATGATAACAATTTGGCTGACAGACTATCCCATACTGAAATACATCATGCTTGGAGGATTAGGACTGCTTACCTTGATTCAAAAAGAAGAGCAGTAATTTACTATGCCTTTTAATGTCTAACCTTAACTCATGAGAGATGTATTGCAGTGTGGGTTATCAAATTAAAACCATGCTTACGAAACCGATTTTTACCGAGTTTATAAGTTTCAAAAGAGAGAAAAAAGAAAAAGGGAATTTATATAATGAGATTCCTTTTGCTTGTTGCTCATGAATGCAACAATGAACGTTGATTACTCTTGCTTCTCTTCATGTTTACCTTAGTGATAGCAAACTGATGAATAGTTGGCGAAACTATGTTTAAGCTCTCATCAGCTTAGCATTAATAATTCTTTTACGTTAAATGTATGATTTCTCAATTTAATGTCATTTTTGATTTCATTAGGAAAAAATAGATGACATTTACTACTGGTGAAATTATTTATTTTTCAATTCTTTTTATTATTTTGCATTTTTGCAATGTAAAAATATTATAATATTACACAAAAGGATATAACTATGAAGCTACACAAAGCATTTTATGTTCATCGCTTCTACGGCGCAGGTAATCAGACGAATTTTAAAAGTGTAATTGGTGATTTAAAAAGTTTATGTTATGAAAAGAAAGTTAAGTACAATAAGAAAGCATTAAGCATGTGGATGTAATTATTGGATGTGTTAGTTTACTCTCTGCATAAGTGCTCGGTGGTTTTATAAACTAGTGAGAAGAATGATTTCCGAGTACTACTTGAAGTTAAGAAAATAATTAATACAATCTCTTTTGAAACTAACCAGTCCATAATAGTATTCAAAGAATCTGGAAAGTACAGAATTTTTGGGAGCCTGACACTGATGCGTTATAGTAAACACGGTAATGTAAATTTGTTAAATATTTAGTTTAACGTAATGGATTGAGGGTTACCATAAATAGAATTCATAAGAAAAAATGGAGGAAGGGTGTCTTTATGATGTCCGCTAGCATTAAAGAGCATTTTTTTATTCAAGGATCGTATTCATATAACTGGAAGGCTATGTTAAGCATTTTTTTAATGCCTTTGTATGATTATTGTTACCTGATTTATGTTTACGTTATCTATGCGTGGTGTCACTAATTTGCAGTATATGTTCATGTGAGACGCACATTCGATAATTTACCATTAACGTGCAAGTTACATTTATTGAAAGTAGGTAATTTGCATTCTAATGGGTGGTCTCGTTGTTTTACTTGTCGGCCTTTTGACGGCCTTAATGAGTGTAGTTTCTTACTATGTCTCGCCCAAGGGAAATAATACTAGGTAAGAAGTTTGCTACTGATTGGAGTGAATCATCTATATATCGAGGTATAGCAATTATGTTCCCATTTAAAGTCTTGTGTTATGATCAGTAGCTTGTTTTTACTTCGTTTCATTTTCGTTTAGAGATATGGAAAAGTATATGTGATTGTCTTTCTTGCAACCAATCAAGGTAGCGCTGTTTAGGCCTTGTCTTCAGCTGCACATGGACAATCTGGAATTGGGATCAGTTGCTTGTATTATATTTTCATACTCCTTCCTTTAACAAAAGTTTTATTAACTCTCAATTAGTACTTGGCAGATGTCATTAATTCTTACTTTTTCTTGTTGCTATTTATTATGGTTAGTGCATTTGTGGTGTTCTTATGCATCCATATTGTTTTTCTTTTTTACTAACATCGTTCTTAGGGCAATTACTTATTTAGCACAGTTGCATCCATTAGAGGCTCCATCTCGAGTTCTTGAGTAATGAAGTTTAGTATAATCATAGTGATTTTTAATGTTTGTACATTCTTCCTCTTTTATTTTACTTATCGTTTAGACTGCAAGCTTTCCAATTAGAATCTACTTTTGAACCTTTTCCTCTTCCTATTTTTTGATACTATTCGTTTCTGATCGTCGGGCTCAACTTTCTAGTCTCTAAAATCCTATTGGTGTTTGTCGATTATTATTACAAATCAAACACGTTTGAGTATTTCTTATTTTTATAATCCATATCTTTAAACGTTTCTTATTTTAATATATATATGGAGTCAGTTAAGTCATGGCTGGAACCTGGCGTTATTTAAAGGTCGGTTCACGTGGATTTCAACATTGCATTTAATCTTTGCGAAAGGATATACCTTCATTATTTCTTTTCTTTGATTTTACTAGATTTATTGGTCTCCCCGTCTTTTGGTTGTCGCTTTTTCTTTTACTCGGATGTGTGTATGAAAGGCGACGTATATTTACGTTATCAAAAGCCTTGCTACAAATATACTGAATCATATAGAAATACAATAAAAAATTGAAATAATAGACACAACAGGATATTCAAAAGTTTTTTTGGTGCCAAAAACTCTAAGATGTTGTAAGTTTAGTTTAATATTTGGACTGAAGTTCATGATAGTAGTGGCGCTCCTAATACGCAATTTTAGTTGACTAAAAAAAATATTTGAGATAGAGAAAGTCTGAATTGTTATTAAAGGTCTACTGGCTTCATAAACACAAGTTCGCGACTATTCAACATTGTTCCACTATAGCACATAGACATTTGCACACACTGATAGTTAAGAAATACATTTTACAGTGTGATTTTGAACGGATTGGTTTCTTGAAAAGATAGGAAGACTGAAAAAATAAAGATTCGTATATAAAAAAAGCGAAAAACTTACACTAGTGATGTTGAATGCGATATAATTTTCTGTTATGAAGAAAAAAGGGTTGAACTTACCAAATTTACGCATTTACTAGATTTTTCGTGTATTATACCTTTTTAAAATGAAACAAGAATATATTCCGCTAGACGAATTCCCAAACAAGTCTAATGAAGGGATGCTGAATGATGAAGGTACCTCTTCTTCTGGCTTATCGACAAGAACGCGTAGCTTAGAGCTTTTTGACAATATGGAAGAAAGTGGCTCCTTTCCAAAAGTGGAAAGGAAAATACAATCGCTTTTGGATGAGCTGGCTGAAGTGTTGTTTCAATCTAAACAGCCCAACGACTTGACCAGGATTCGAAAAGCCATCGCTGAGCAGTTGCAGTTATGGTGTCAAGCTTGTCAAGAAAACGCTGATTTATATAGGAGCCAGCAAAGGAAATTGAAGAGCCGTTGGGACTCGCAGACAGACATTTTATCCCAAATTGAATCGACCAAAGCAAGTCTGGCAGAGGTGCACAAAGCGGAAGAAATATCGAATCTAAAGACAAGCATTACACATTTAGATGAGGAAATTCAAATTTTGCAGGAAAAGTTGGCGATTGTAACGAACCAACGAAACACCCTTGTAAAACGACTCCAGACTTATGATAATCTAGAAAAGAAAAAGGCACTCAGTATGGAAGATCGCCTTTTAACTCTGCAGGAGCAGTATGATGCACATGCTAATGTATCTTCCCTTGAAAAACGGATGGAAGTATTGAAGAAAAGAGAAGATCTTTTGCGACTAATGGTCGGGCAAGCACTTCCAGGAATGCAATTCTTCCAACGTTTGATCCATCAAATCCAAGCTGTCGAAACAAAACTAATCTCAATACTGGGGCCTACTTCTTTATCAGAAGCTGCTTTGCCTCCATTAACTGACGTTCAGCGCACTAGTGTATTATCACTCTTGACCTCGACTCTTCACTCTTTGGAGTCGGCGAGACAGATTGCTGACTCCAATACATGGAAGCCAATCATTGTTTGTTTAGAGCTCGAAATTGTATATTTTGAGAATATGCTTACTGCGATAACCTCGACTCCCGTTTCTTCCTAATAATTTAATTTTCATTCCGTATACTATCAATACAACCTTCTAATATTAAAATATGGTCATTCAATGGCACAATGCATTCCTTGGCGTGTTGACCGACAGCCTTACTACTTTTACCCTGCACGGCTTCAAGATACCTGTTAATTGTGGAGAAATATATATTTCATACATGATTTTACCTCCAGATTTTCAGCCTCATCTAGCACCACATCGTTAAAATCGTATATAATATTTATTTCAGCTGTATTTTCGGCATGATATTTATTTAATAACACCAACTTTGATCATCTTTGATTTGTCTTCTCAAACTCTCTTCTACACAACAAATGACAAAATGTTAAAGTAATGCGAGTCGAGTTCATTAGTGATTCAATTCAAATATGCTATTGAATGCCTATTTCCATACTTAAACTGTCAATCTCCTACCCAAATCAAACACTGTCATAATAAACATCCCTGAATCTAAAGCTACCTTAATAATCTTTGTTTTGTCTTGTTCAACCATCAACCTACTACAAACGAAACAGTTTTCAAAAAGTAACACCATTTTAGTTTTCAAACAATTCTACGCTAATACCACGTACATTCACTTTCGGTTCACATAACCGATTCTGTCAAACATCCTCAGAATGTCGTTTTCCATTTCGAACCCATTCTTTCAGTTTTCCATTTCCATTCAATACGACACAGTCGTATGAAGATGGATTCTAGCTTATTTGCAAAATGTCACGGAACCAAGAAATCCGATTTTGAACAAACGACATTGCGGCTCCTTGTTCGTCGCAATCCTCCGTTTGAGTGAAATTCATCGAAATCACTTCTAAAGCTACGCTGTCTTATTTTTGCCGCACTCGGACTTTGACATCACTCTTAAAAATCATCGAGCAATAGAATTGTTGATCAAACGGCTTGCCACGCACTTTGTCTGCTGGTGGTATGAGACGCTAGTGAAGTTAACTATTACAGCAAACATCGTTCACCTACATATATATTGAATTGAAAGCCCGCGTTGCCGATGGGCAAAACGAATGAAACAAGAATCTTCCAATAGCGAAATTTAGACATCATATCGCAAATATTACTTTTAACTGCGTAGTTTAAAATTCAGGATCGAGCTTATCTGCAAAAGAAAAGAAAGGGAGATCATTGTTCTACGCTTATTATCATAGCATTCCCCGATTGCTACTGACCTTATCAAAACTATTCTTGCAAATCCCATTCTCTTTTCGCTTCGTTTTTGTCCATACAGTGGAGTTTGGGAATTTTTAAAATCTTTTCGTTTTTTTTACGGCTTACAAGATTTAAAATTTCTCATTCATACACTTGATTACTTATTTTATTGTTTCGTTTTTGTGTGTGTATTTTGTTTCTACTTGTCGTTACTCCTGTCATTTTCGTTTGATTAATTAAAAAAAAAGATATAAAGGCTAATCTTTTCTTATCTCTGAATTGGAAAGGATTTCTGCAAACTATTCAAGCCACCGTCTGCAATTATTATCGTTATCTTGCCATTGGTGTGTCAGTAAAGTGAAGCAGATTGTCAAAATATTTGATTTACTAAATATATTATAACTGTTTCAGGTAAATTATCTTATTGCTTGAGTAGTCAAATTAAGGATACTGAGATTTCTATATAGGAATTCCTTCATATATCCATCTGATAGCCATTGCGCAATTGATTTGTAATTCCTTGCAAACAGACATTGTTGTATGTTTGTATAACTGAAAACAGATCTTTGTCGCTATATAGTGTTCTCCATTTATCCTACAAAAAAGGCTTACAAGTGTCAGTACTTGATTGACTTTTCGAGTTTTATTTGGCCTTGATAATTAGTATTTCGCGGCTCGTTTAGAACTTTGCTTGTGTTGCCCAAAAGTTATTATAAACTTTCATTTGTTATTTAAATTCGTTTATTCTTCCAATTAAAGCTTGTCCAGTTTACAAAGCAAAGCCTGTTAAACACTATCGAGATTCAAAAGTATACCTAGTGTTCAACCGCTTTTTCTTTGTGTTTGTTATAAATTTCTGTATCTTGTGCTTTTGTTTACATTCTTGTCGGTTTCTACCTTTCATCATGACTCCAGTTTCCTCCGATTATCGGCCTAATCACATTTTCCTACCCAAATTTCGTCCTGATAAAATTACTTCTGAATGTAATACGCCCCAGCAACAGAATGTTATTGCTGAAGGTTTATACAATGTTAGCGAACCATTTCCCATTCGCAATACAGATGAAGAACGTTATCTAGATACCAAAGAGATTCACCATACATGGGATAATACGATTAAAAATGTTGTTCGAAGTATCGTTTCCATTAAAGGCTCCGCATTACGCTCTTTTGATACTGAAAGCGCCGGTAGTTTTTGCGCAACTGGCTTTGTCGTGAATAAAACACTTGGTCTTATCTTATCCAACAGACACGTTGTTTCTCCAGGACCCATTTCAGCTCGTGCCTCTTTCATAAACTATGAAGAAATTGATATTTATCCCATCTACAGAGATCCTGTTCATGACTTTGGCTTCTTTCGTTATGATCCATCTTCCATTCGATTCCACGATGTCACTGAAATTTCACTTTCCCCTGAATCAGCCAAGGTAGGTATAGATATTCGAATTATTGGTAACGATGCTGGTGAAAAATTGTCTATTTTAAGCTCCACTTTGGCTCGTCTTGATCGTCCAGCTCCAAACTACGGAATTGACAACTACAACGATTTTAATACATTTTATTATCAGGCAGCTAGTGGAACTAGTGGAGGCAGCTCTGGCAGTCCTGTTCTTGACATCTCTGGTGCCGCCGTTGCTTTAAACTCGGGAGGATCCAACAGCAGTGCCTCTTCTTTTTATCTTCCTCTGGACCGGGTTGTTCGAGCTTTGCGATGTATTGAGAACAATACTCCTATTACTCGTGGTACTCTTCTTACCGAGTTTTTACATTGGTCATACGACGAACTCAGTCGCATTGGCCTTCCAAGGGAATTTGAATACGATTGTAGAACCCGTGTTCCTAGTAGTACTGGTCTTTTGGTTGTTTCGCGAGTTCTCAGAAATTCTGAAGTCTCTAAGGCTTTGGAACCTGGCGATATATTAATTGCTTTCAAAACAGACTCTCATAAGTCTACATACATTGTTGATTTTGTCTCTTTATTCGAAGTTTTAGATGAAATGGTCGGTAAAACGATTGAGCTGCATGTTTATCGTCCTAAACGTGGTTTTTTAACGTTTCAACTGACTGTACAAGACTTGCATAACGTAACGCCTTCACGCTTCTTGGAAGTCGGAGGCGCGGTGCTTCACGATTTGTCTTATCAGCTTGCTCGTTCATACCAATTTTCTTTAAATTCTGGTACATATGTGGCTTCTTCTGGTATGCTCAATTGGTCCTCTGGAACCCGCGATTTTTTAGTTACCAGACTTGCCAATAAACCCACTCCAACTTTGGATGCTTTCATTGATGTTTTGGTCCAGTTGACGGATAATGCCAGAGTGCCTATGCACTTTAGAGTCCTTGGTAAATATGAAGAAGAATTCACGATAGTGACAGTTGATAGACACTTTTTCCTGGCTAGCATCTTTTCAAGGAATGATGAAAAAGGGACATGGGACAGACAAAGTCTCCCTCCTCCTCAGCCGTCTATTTCTCGCCGACCTAGTGTAATTCCGAGACCACAAGAGGGATCCAAAAGTATGGAAGCGATTCAAAATGCATTGGTTCTGGTTCATTGTCGAATGCCATATAGCATCAACGGATTCAGCTCTACTAAGCTATACAGTGGTACCGGAGTAATTGTTTCTGTAGTGCCACCATTAATAGTTGTCGATCGTTCTGTTATACCTGTTGATATTTGCGATATTCGCTTGACCTTCCAGTCGATGAGCGCCATGGGTCATTTAACTTTTTTGGACAATAGAATTGCTGTAGTCTCGTGCGATTACTTGCCCAGTAACTCTGTGCAACTTAACTTCGTCGCTGATTTCCTGCGGACAGGAGATGAATGCACGCTGGCTGCTCTCGACGAAGATTTGCAATTGCTGACAAAGAAAACAACAGTGCGAAGTGTATCTGTTGTTGAAACAGAACGCTCTTCTCCACCTAGATTCCGGTACGTAAATTGCGAAGTCATTTCTTTAATGGATTCCTTAGCTTCTACTGGAGGTTTAGTGTTTCGAGAAGTAGGCGACGATCGCGAAATAGTAGCACTCTGGATATCTGTTGTTCACCAAGATGTTGGTGGAAAAGACTATACCACTAAATATGGTCTTTCAATGTCTTACATTCTTCCCGTTCTCGAAAGGCTTAAGTTACCACCGTCAGCTCGTGCGCAGCATGTGCCAACAACAGCTGGGGTGGAATGGTCACATATCACTTTGGCAGGTGCTTCTACACTTGGATTATCCCAAACCAGATCGTCTGAATTTTATATGAAATCCAGAGAAAACGGTACCATCCCTCGACCTTTATATGTGATTTCTCATTTGCGCCCACTACTTCACAAAACGTCTCTTGGAGTCGGTGATATTCTGTTGGAGGTTAATGGAAAGATGATTACTCGTCTATCGGACCTTCATGAGTTTGAAACCGAGAGTGAAATAAAGGCGGTCATCCTTCGCGATGGAATTGAAATGGAAATAACAATTCCCTTGTATCCCGAATATCCCACTTTTAGTTCTCGTGCAATTTGCTGGATGGGTGCTATCATTCACCCAACGCATTCAAGCGTTTTCGAGCAAGTTGAGCCTGATGTTGATCTTCCTGGACCTGAAGGGGTTTACGTCGGCAGCATATTATATGGCTCGCCAGCTTTGAATATGCTTCGTGCAGCGCATTGGATAGTTGCAGTAGATGGTCACGATATTAACACTTTTGACGATTTCTACCATATGTTGTTAGAGAAGCCTACTGATACTTTTGTTCAGGTTAAGCAAATGAACCGTCGTGGTGCTACTAGTATAGTCAGTGTTCGACCAGATCCCTTATTTTGGCCTACTTGTATCATTGAAAGAGATTCTAATGGTAGATGGTGCACTAAACATTTACAGCGTAAGACCAAAGAAGTTTGTTCTTAAAATTCCTTATGTCCCTTTGTTTGTATCATATCGATTTGCTATTATATGCCTGTTATGTTTCATGAATGTTAACGTATATTAACTGTTCTTCAAGAACTAGTTGAAGAAATGAAATTTTTCTTTTTAAATTTTGTTTTTAGACCAAAACTTACGTAGCTCTGCACTTTTGAAAAGTATATTTATCTATGTTTTATTACTCTAGTAAAGTATTATGAGGATTTATTTTAAGCTGGAGCTGATTATTTGAACTTGGAGCGGTTCACTTGGTTGCTATAATAAATTGAAATGTAGATTCACATACCATTATTTGCAAATTCGGCTTAGGTTATTAGGCGTTAATAAATCATCATTTAATATTTTTTAAGTTAATATTTTTATTTAGGAGGCTTAACTTACTATAAATAACTATATTTGTTTATGAGCATAAAGTTGGTCATGTAAACAAAGGGCTCATTTGTTTATACTTTATGTGATGAGGAATATATTCCAAGCACACAACTCTACACACTTTAATTTTTGCACAATAGCATTGATGCTCAATTATTTTTAAAACCACCTACAGAGGTTATCAGAATTTTGGATAATATGGAGTTATTGACATTTACTTGTTGCCCTTTTGAAGGACAAATGCAACAAAAAAAAAGACGTTTTGATGCTAATCTAGTACAACTACAAGAATCTGAACATAGAAATGACCAAATAAATGAAACAGTGGATGCTGAACTGACTAACGAGTGCTGGAAATTATATATGCGACTAAAACCTTCTAATGAAGAAGTATCCAGGCGTCAACAATTTGTTGACAAGCTGCGCACTATTTTAAGTACCGAAATTAAAGATGCTAAATTGGATCTCTTTGTATTCGGATCCACTGAGAACAATTTGGCTATACAACAGTCGGACGTTGATGTGTGCATTATCACCAATGGTAGCAAATACTTAAACTCAACATGTCAATTGGCTCAATTACTTTACTCTTGTAAGTTATCAGTATGTCTATTTTAATTAAGCTAACCAGGAAACAGATGGCATGAAACAAATTGTCTGCGTTTCAAGAGCACGAGTCCCTATAGTTAAAATTTGGGATCCACAGTTTGACATACACTGTGACTTAAATATTAATAACGACGTGGCAAAGATTAATACTAAGATGCTTCGTCTCTTTGTCTCAATCGACCCGCGAGTACGGCCACTAGGATTAATTATCAAGTATTGGGCAAAGCAAAGGGCCCTATGTGATGCTGCAGGCAGCGGAACAATTACATCTTATACAATTTCTTGTATGCTGGTAAATTTTTTGCAAACGAGAAATCCCCCAATCCTACCTGCAATGCTCGATTTAATGAGTAATGATGATAATAAAATGTTTGTTGATGACATTGTCGGGTTCAAGGAGAAAGCAACTCTCAACAAAACATCTTTAGGGAGACTTTTAATAGATTTTTTTTACTACTATGGATTTTCGTTTAATTATCTGGACTCAGTGGTATCTGTGAGATCGGGAACTGTACTGAACAAACAGGAAAAAGGTTGGGCCATGGAGGTGAACAATTCTTTATGTGTCGAAGAGCCTTTCAATACTGCTCGAAACCTTGCAAATACTGCTGACAATCCTAGCGTCAAAGGACTTCAGAGTGAATTTCAGCGGGCATTTCGACTTATGAGTGAGAATAATGCATGCGAAAGGTTGTGTAAAATATGCGAAGAATATCAATTCCTAGATATTACCAATGAGGCAAATTATGGGAACACGAATACTCCTTTCAATACCGCCTATGAATCATTTGGTTGCAATCATACTGTTTTACCTGAAGCTGCTGCATATCCAAAACCTTATTATCCTCCTCAAATTACCCTATCCGATGGAGGAAATATGAACTTTCTCTACTACATACCGGATGAAAGTAACCATCAAAGCTATGAAAACAAAGCGAACAGAGATTCGGACTTCCAGGGCCAGACCTCGTTGACACAAGGTTCAGCTCCTCCATGGCACTATATTCCATGTCAATCCTGGTTAGTATGGTACCCATCTGAAGATGCATCAAATCCTGCGTCCGGAAATTAATTCAAGCAATGCACCAAGGAAGTAAAAGCAAAATCCGAGAATGTTTCCTAATGGTTAAGACATAACGAACAAGTAATTATGAACAAGAAAAAGAAAAAAAAAATTAAAGAGAAATAGCGTTTAGTATTTAATGGAATTTGAATAATATTTTCGAGCGAAGTGCTAAACGCATAATTAAGAAATAAATAAATAAATTGGAAAAAGATTGCCAAAGTAAAATTAATGAGATAACTTTGCAATATTAATATTTAAGCACAAAATCATAACAACTGTGCCATAAATAGCCAGTCCAGCAGCGAAGGCCCTGGAAATTCGTAACTGTAGAGGGCTGCTATTACCTGGGGAGGCAACTTTATGAGAGAAAAAATAATACAAAGATCCAGGAAGAATAAATGAAATAAAAGTACTACCGGTACTTCCAACAAAAGCTAAGACCATTTCAAGAGAAGACAGCAAAAGAGCCAGAGAGTGAGTAAATAACAATATGCATAATGTTATTACGGCATGATAACCATCACTCATATCATGAGCAGAATAAGAGCGACGTATAGCTTGGTAAACAGAGTTTCTGCATGGATGGCATTGAAGGGGATAACTAAAAAGGACTAGTACAACAATAGCGAGCTTTCCACCAATAATCCAAATACTGGTATTATCGTACATTGCGATAATATTACCTGATGCCAGAGATCCAAATGAAAGATATCCCGTAATAGCCACAAGCAAGTACAAAAGCGTAGAAGAAATAATAGCAGTAAACATAGTAAAATTGACGAACCCTTGAGAGAAATTTCTGACCTCATTTATTACACTGAAAGCATTTTGATGGCAAGTGAAACCGAAAACGAAAACGGGCAAAACAGATAAATAGCCAAAGCCAGACTCAGGAACAAAGTAGCGGATTTCTCCTTTTACAGTATCCCCGATGATAAAATGATACAAAACAATAAACACAAGGTAACAAAGAGCTATAAGGCTGATCACAGACGTATGCCGTAAAGAATCCAACCTCTTAAGAAACGAGAGTGGAGTAAGCACGAAAAGCGCAAAGACAATCCATGTTTGGCGCCTAAGGAACATTGGAGAAGAGAGACCAAGTGATGGAGCAATTTGGGGCATTAAATCGCCTACAATAACCAAATAGCTTACCGCTACACCGAAGCATTTAACAGCAATAGAAGCGTCAAAGACAACAGCCAAAGAGGGAAAGGTGTGCTTGGCAACAGCAGCAAATGAAGCCTTTCCCCTCGGGAGTCGTGCGGCGCATTGGGAAACAAAATATAATCCTAAAAAAGAAGCGAATGCACTAAAGACGATGGTCAAACACCCAAACAACAGACCAGTCTTGGTAAACGCATTTGGTAAGGAAAGAATTCCAGCTCCCAAAATAGTATTGGCAAGGTTGATAACCGAAGAAAAGAACCCAGCTTTTCCAATATGGACGTCTGCTGGTCCAGAAGACAAAGGACTATACCCAGACATAAATTAACCCAAACTAGGAATAGAGAAAAAATCTAGGAAGCTATAAAATTGGTGTTTTTAGGAACCAACTTTACGAATTACAATTAAGTACTAAGCGTATGAGTATGCAAACTGATCGATTTTTTGGAAGAATCGTTCAAGAAAGTTATTTTAAAAGAAAATAAGAACTATGCAATATAAAAAAAATGGTTCTAAACAAATAATAGAACGTGGAATAAAAAACGCCTGAGAAATCGTAGAATAGAAATCAGCAGACAAAAAGAGACCAGCTCGATAAATTAAATTGTAGAATCTATTCAGAAGCCCGATAAATAATAGGAAAAATTATAGTACACGATGTATTAAAGCACCTTCCCAGCTGTACGAGTGGAATGCTCGTTCTTGGTTGTTAAAAGAGATGAAATTACGATATACAGATGCGATATCGCTCTACTCTGGTTTGCCAGCAGATATAAAAGCAATGAAATATTATTTCTTTTCTTACTATTACTAAAAAAATTGTTAATATTTATCACTATCATCTCAATTAATGAGTGACATGAGAAATTTATACCAAAATAGATATTTGTGGCACACGAATATTTTACCAACTTGAACACAGTATTAGCAGTAAATTAGAGAATTTTGTAAATTCTGTAGAAATAAAACGAATTTTTCATAGACATATATTTATATCAATAGAGCATTCGAAGTGGTGGAAGAGCATACAATTGATTTTTTCATCGAATAAATTTCAATAAAAAGAGAAAATTTAGAATTATAACAATTTCTCACTGTCAAACGTTGATCACAAGGATATAAATAGTTTTTTATTTTATTTCATAAGTATCTAGTCAGTTGAATATAGTATCGAAGAAAAATACAATCAAATTTCATTGTTTTGTTCATGAATTCCCGGTGAACCGAGTAGCAGTTGCTTTTCTGACATTGCGAGGAAAAAGCCTTTTTTAAAATGTAAGATGTTTTTTAGTTTCAAAATATGCACATACGCCATTCTAAAGATTGCAGGAACATCGTAAAATGCGAATACATGGAGATAATACCAAATATCATGTCGATATTACAAAACCTCTTTTAATTTATAAAAGCAGCAGCACCTTACAGAAATGATTTCACAACCTTCATAATACAGCTTATAATAATATGCATTCCCAAATCAAGTCAATTCTCATTTCAATAATAATTAGTACAGAGAGATAGCATAAAAAGTGGGTCAAACAAACCATACGTTTAATTATATGAAGTTTGAGATGAACATATAAGTTTCTTAATCTAATTCAACAGTGCTAAAGCTTTAGGAGACTTAAATAACCATTCCCAGACAAACCAGGTTCTCCGATGGTCAAGGGCAAATCAACGGGCAAAATGGGCCTATAAAAAAATGAAAGGTGTTAAACTGTTTATGTTTACAAAGATAATTGGGTTTTTATCAATTTTTTTTAATTAACTATCATTTCAATGCATTGGCAGTCTCCCTCTGGGCTTGAATCCTAGAATCCAACGTTTTTGCCATTCAACTATTTAACTATTACCAAAGTGCCATTACGACTTTGACCAAAAACATTCAATCACTAAATGAATATAAAAAAACAAATTTCCCATACATTAATTACTTAAAGCGTGAAGTTTCAGCAATTCGCGATATATTTCATTGATGTTGTAGTTGGTAAATGTATTACCTATCTTCCAATCCTTCACCATTCCCCAAGCGCACAGCACAATTTTTTAATAAAACGATTATTATACATTATGCCGAGTAATTCAACTCCCGCTAATGAAGAAAAAGAGGAAGAGTCTGAAAAAATTCAGAAATCTCCCGTAGACACACCCCACACGCCTAATGGCTCAGTTTCCGATAATGAAGAGAATGAAACATCGAGTACTGGAGAAGTAACCCGCTGTGTTTGTGGAATTGTCGAATCCGACGATGAAGCTAGTGACGGGGGGCTGTATATTCAGTGCGATCAATGCTCAGTTTGGCAACATGGGAACTGTGTGGGATTTGCTGATGAATCAGAAGTTCCCGAGGTATATTATTGCGAAATATGCCATCCAGAATTCCATAAAGTATATCAAAGGGGCAGAGGGTAAGTGTTGATAACAGATGAGCTTAAGGATTTAAAATGGATTTACCACTGAATACCTAATGCTTTAAACTAATTGCAGTGGTTTCCAAATATCTCCATTTTATTCTTTTTTCTCTTCTAGCAATTAAAAAAATTGGGTTTTTCAACTATTGTTACTAACTTCGCCGCAGGGCTAAACAATCAAAGTATCTTGGAAATGGAAAACCTATAGAAGCCAGTCAAACAGAAGAATCTTCATCTACTCCCCCATCTCCGGCAACCAAAAAGTCGTCTAAGCAACGTCTTACTATGAATTCCAGAGACGCCGCTCTTGATTATGAAGAGTATCTTGCAATTGCTAAGGAAAAGTCACTAATACCGAGGAGATCTAGAGGGTATGGTCATTGATATTCATAGATGATATACTAACTGTTTTTAGGCGAACTTCATCGAAGTCTCTTTCTCCACCAGCTCCCCAAGATGAATCGCAAGGAACCGAAATAAATTTAAAACAAAAAATTGAAGAAGAGAATGATGAAATTTTAGAAGATAGTAAGGAGTCGAAGGACGAAAACGAAGAGAATAAAGAAACCTCTACTACTAATGTCGCTGAAACGGATGCCCCTGAAGAAGAAACTGTAGATACGGTTGAGGAGATTGCTGATGAAGAAAAGCACTCAGTAAAAGAGGAGTCTGGAGAAGCATCCCCTCAAAGCTCACAACAATCTACCATTACTTCTATTTCGACCACTACTCGGTCAACGCGAAAAGCTAAACGTGAAGCAGCGGCAGAAGACAAAGCGGATCTTCCAGCAGCTGTCGCACCGAAGCCTTCAAAAACAAGAAAGGTGGGAGGAAGAAGAGGAAAATCTAGTTCGAACGATAATCACCGAATTCCTCAATTACATCCGGATGGAACGTTCGTAGAGACCATAACCAAGCCTAAGGGATTGCACTCAAGAATCACTATGACTGAGATGCGGCGAAGAGTTGCCTCTATGCTAGAGTATATTGGACATATTCAAGTTGAAATGGCAGCTCAGTCTGCTGGTAATCAATCATCCACAAAGTCATCGAAAGAAGGCCCAGAAGAAGAGAAGGAAACTCTTAGGATGGTAGACAATCTCACCAGGGATTTATTGCATTGGGAACAACGATTCAGTCGAACTTGATGATGCTGTGTACTGTGTGAATTTACATCAGTAATATTAAAAAAAAGAAGCAAAGGAAGAAAAAAGGAGAAAGATGTGTTCAATTGAACATGTCAACATACATATATTTTTACTTTTTT
Organism: Schizosaccharomyces pombe; assembly: GCF_000002945.2. Lineage (NCBI taxonomy): Eukaryota > Fungi > Ascomycota > Schizosaccharomycetes > Schizosaccharomycetales > Schizosaccharomycetaceae > Schizosaccharomyces > Schizosaccharomyces pombe. Next base: position 515,824 of record NC_003423.3, read on the forward strand.
ATGATCTAATGGTTTCCTTTGTTGATTTATGATAGATATTTTGATAAAGATTTAGAGTTCCTTTGATGAGAGGGATATAATTTTTGTTTGGTTAATTGAAGAAATATAATTTATTATTATTTACAGGTTAAACTTTTGTATATTTTTTGAAATGAGCTATGTTTTTCGAGTACACCGATTTCCAAGTGAATGAGTAAAAACGTTCAAAAGTACTCACTAATTTAATAAATACAAGAGGTTTTGAAACTAAAAAAAAAAAAAAAAATCAAACGTAGAAAACACCACAATAACTACTTTCTGAAGGAAAATCCATCTTTCATTAAGTGCCTATTAAACCAGCTACAATATAATGTTATATAAGGCTTGGTACTGGAGAGGAAAAAAATAAATCCTGATTATTCCATCAATTGAACAAATATTTTAACTAAGTGTCTAATGAAAACAATTTCTACTTAAAAAATAGTACTATACATACTTTATTTACATTGTTGAGCACAATGTCAAATAACGAAATGCATTGTATTTCTCTATATTAGCCCTACCCTATGCCTAGAAGAGCAGTCACGACTTTCGTCTAGTAGAAGAAACGCTTGAAACAATCTCTACCTTCACACCAAAATGGCCCACGAAAACGTTTGGTTCTCTCACCCTCGCAAGTACGGAAAGGGCAGCAGACAATGGTAAGCAAGCATCTTTTTTATACACGAGTGATGTATTAATTCATAATTTAGCGCTCACACTGGTCGTCGTCTCGGTTTAATCCGCAAGTACGGTTTGAACATCTCTCGTCAAAGTTTCCGTGAGTACGCCAACGACATTGGTTTCGTTAAGGTAAGAGAATTTTGCTGTAACTTTCTTTTAAGTTTGCAACATCTGTTTCCGACAGCATATTAACTAGTTTAGTACCGTTAAACATGAGGCTATTCATATACTGAATCAAAACCGATTTGTGTGAAATATCATTTTGTGATGCTTTTGGCATTATAAAATATTTTGAATTTGTAAGGTTGAGCATTGTAAGTAGCTATTGAATTTGTAAACAGTTGCAATTTGAGCATGTAAAAAAAGCGTAACTTGGTATGAAAGCAGTGTATTTATTTTCATATGATTGTGGATTGCGAATTGTTATTCGCATAATTAATTTGTAGCTGATTGTGCGTGTGATTACTGGTAATTAAAGTGTTTTCTGGCTGAAATGTTTATTTGGGCGGTGCTGAAGCACCAAGAATATAAAGAGGGGAGTAAAGCATAGAATTGTTGCACAAGCCTGAAATGCTAAAAAAAACTAAATTAATATAAAATGTGTCAAATGAGTACAAGGGCATGCTAATCTACAACCTTTCATTCCCTAAATAAAATATATTTTCCTTGCATTTGTAATTTTAATGGCATAACGTTACTTTAAAGTGCTGCACTATTTACGAGTAACAACAAAAGCTTTGGTGTGACTGCTTTTTGAAGATAGACAAGAAACCCTGCACACACATCTCAGCTTCTACCCCGAGCAATTCACTAACAAGATGGTGGTATGTTATAAATCATCAGAAAAACACTAACAAAGTAGTTGGCAGTTGATCTCTTAAATCCCAGTCATGAATCCGAGATGCGCAAGCACAAGCTGAAGCAGCTTGTTCAAGGCCCTCGCAGTTTCTTCATGGTAAGTTTTCTTGAAAATTTTTCTCCAACAATAGTTTGCTTTCCAAATGCCAAATGTTTAAAAGAATGAAACCTTATTCTAATTCTGTACTTTCGAGAATAAACTGTTAATATTTTTCAATTTGTTGAAAGTGGCAACATGGTGGCAATAGGGAAAAATTAGAATGGTTTGAACTCAAAGACTCATTGCTAACTATTTTTTTAGGATGTCAAGTGCCCTGGATGCTTCAACATCACCACAGTTTTCTCTCATGCTCAAACCGTTGTTATTTGCGGTTCTTGTGCCTCTGTCCTTTGCCAACCTACTGGTGGTAAGGCTCGTCTTATGGAGGGATGCTCTTTCAGAAGAAAGAACTAAAAGGTCTTGTTCATATCTTGCATGTCTTGATTATTGAATAAAATTTTGTTCTAGGCATGTGGATGATATAAAATTAGATGTTTTTTTAGAAATCCTGTTATTGTTAGAGTGTAAAAATAGTCTGTATATTCAGTAAATGGAAAGTTTAAAGAACAATTGCACGTTGTTGGTATTGTTTGACCTAAAGATATTTTCTTTTTAGCATTCGGTTAGCAGTAATTGTATATCTGATGAACTTTAGGTTGAACTCACATGTGGGTTAATTCATAGGGCTCATTATGTGTAGTCTTCAAGTATTACCTCTGCACATCCTCTTTCACTTGCTTCTTCGGATTTGAAAAACACTGAAGCCATTGAATATTGGTTTGAGTGCTCACTGTTCTTATTATGGTATAGCTATTTTGATATTCATTGTTGGACGTGACTGCATGAATTGTCGTTGTTAGGGGTTGTTTCATTTACACTAAGGAAAGTAGAGTGTAAATGTTAAAATTTTTTGCAAGAGCGTTAATAATAATCATCTTTACAGTCTAAATGAACGCAGCTGAATGGGTTGCTGAACTAAAGAGGAAAAGCCAGATTGAAAGTTTTAAAGAGCAGAAAGGTCTCGTCTATGATGATCATATTGAAAAAGTCCTTTATAGTGGATCAGTGAATGGTACTTTACTTGTCATTGAAGGAAATTCTTGTTCTGGAAAGACCGAGCTATTATATCATTTAGCTTCAAATGTATTACTTCGAAGTTCGCAAGAGCTGGTGCTAATTGTCAGCAGTGAATGGGACTGGAGCATCAAACGACTCACGTTTATTTTACACGAACGTCTGATTTCATCGAGAGGTGTTTCTCAGACTTGTAAATGCAATTGTGCAGTGAAGTTGGAAAACGAGTCAACCGTTCACCTTCAGAACGCTGCACGTGAAGATGGTACTGATGAAGATATAAATTCTAATTCAGTAAACGACGTATCTTTATCCAGTGGTGAGACAATGCTACAATTTCCCGAGCACGAAGAACAGCATGAGTGTAATCGTGAAATGGAACAACTGTATGAAAGTGCCTCTTCTACCGTCTACCCTTGTTCCTTTTGGGAGGACGCAGAAAGAAAAATTGATGCTCAATGCGCAATTCTTTGGCCAATGGAGTTTTCTGGCGTCGTAGAATCAATCCCCCAATCTACGAAAGATTTGCTCCGGATTTGGAAGGAAGCGAAAATACAAATGCATGAGGATTTTCGTTGTAATAAAACAGAATTTAATGAAGCTTGCTTTGATGCTTCATCAAGTAGGCTAGGATGTATATTGATGGATGGACTTTCTACCTTTTACTGGCAACTAAGACTGGAAAGAGGATATACGCAAGTATATGCAGACTTGCAGAATCGTTTATGTACATCGTCAAAATTGTTTGGATGCCCAGTAGTTTGTACAAACTGGTTATTGAATAATAAGCAACATCTACCCATCCAATGCAAAAGATTTCGATCAGAAAGGAGAGCAAATGCGCGATTTTATTTGGAAAACTGTGTAAGTAAACTAGGAGAAACCTTTTATTTATCTGTGAAAGGTGTTCAAACAAAAACTGAGATGGCTAGTCCGTATAGTCAGCAAGAAATGGAAAAAGTTTAGAAAGATTCGTAATGGAATAATTAATACAAGGCATGAAGATTCATATATTGTAGATCTAATGCGATGCGTCAAGAACGAACGAGATTTGGACCGAATATTGAATAAGCTAATATTTTTGTTTTTCACTCAATTTTTTTTTTCTTAAATAATAGATTAATAATCAAATTTTTTACTATACATAAATGCAAAGCGTATTTGTAAAATAGTAACATGAACAACATTGCTTTTTTGTATTCATTTTGAAAGCAAGACATTATTTGTAATATAGTTTCTAAAGTAAGCAACTGTTTGCAAATAATTTTCTGTGTGTGTCAATTTTTATTTATTTATATATATATTTTTTTTATCATATTTTGTTTACATTTCTAAGAAACATGCTATTGTTCTTAACTTGAGGTTTTATTTTTATTTTTTATTTTTTTAATTTATGAAATGGACCCATTTAGTATTAGAATGTTTGTTGAATTCATGGGATGATACAAGAAAATGATAATGTAAACAATAATAAAAAATAAGACAAATGTTCTTCATGTATGTTAGACGTGTAATAGTGTTGAAACCAAAAAAAAATTAAAATTAAAATAAAAACAGCAAATATCAATTCATACGTATGTTGTAACTATTTGGTAAGTTAAATTTATAAAATGGAAAAACGAATATAAAATCGTAAATAAGAGTAAATAAAATAAAATAGTTTTTATTTAAATAAATAAATAAAAGGTCGTCTCGCTTTTTTTTTTTGTATTTTTTTTATTAACAGGTGTCCAAACTTCAATTAATTCAAAGTTCATAACGTTAATTATGAATTAGTATAAAATTTACAATTAATTCAAACAACTGTCTACGGCCATACCTAGGCGAAAACACCAGTTCCCGTCCGATCACTGCAGTTAAGCGTCTGAGGGCCTCGTTAGTACTATGGTTGGAGACAACATGGGAATCCGGGGTGCTGTAGGCTTCTTTTTATTCTTTTTGCGATTTTATTTTTTAATTTTATTGTTTACAAAGAGATTATAAGCCTTATGCTTTGTTAGCTTACTGTTGGGCTACTTTTGATATAATATAATGATGTCTATAGTTATTAAATATATAAACTATTAACAAAGTAGTAAGTTGAACAAATTGCGGAAACGTCTTGCATATATAAATATATTTTTTTAATTCTTTTTTTTTTTTTTTTTTTTTTTTTTTTTTGGTGATTGATGTTTTTAAGCATTAGTTTAAGTCTCTACAACAAATTCACCGAGGCCGAAAAAACACGGAAATCGTATTCTATTGATTACGGGTAGGAAAAAGTCAAATTTGAAAAAATGAATGGAACCAAATATGATTTTCTTGATCCATTTCTAGAAGCATAAAGTTGGGGATTGAATAGTTTAAAAAGAGATAGACAAAGGTTTAAAGGTTTCAGATGTAAGGTTTTAACTCATAGGAGAAGTCGTGCTCATTCACATGGAGTGAAGGAAGCATAAAGGAGGGAAGCAGAGAAGGATGGATTCAAAAGAAAGACTTTGTTTGCAATGCGAACGGTAATTTTCTAATGAGCGTTAGTGTACTGTTTCATAAATTGCTAATGCGATTACAAAAATCCGATTGTTCGTCTGTAACACAAATACAAGAGTGAAAAAACAGAAAAGGACGGAAGATTGCGGTCTATCAGATAGAAACATTGCTTACCAAACAAGCAAGCCAAAGAAACAGGACAAACAAATTTATCGAGTTTAACATCAACATCGCAAGCTAGCGCAATCCAAGTCATTGATTTGTCTATTGTAGTGTGCGATGAAGAACAACTGCCGTCAACCTTGGGTTTTATCAACAATGAATCGGCTTTTCTTATCATGGCACGAGATGAAGGAGGAAAAGATGGCTTTATGTATGGAAGAAAGGGAGAAGAAAAGAAAGAGAAAATAAAAAATAAATACAGAAAAAAAGAGATTCCAAGGTCCAGGTCGTAATGAAGCAAATTGCCAGTCAGTCAGCCACTCTATTGTAAATACCTAAATTCCATCCAAATGATTGACATCGGCAATGGTGGATTGTGGAGAAGAAAATTTTTTTTTTTAACCCCTTTGGATCCAGCTGGATAAAGATGGTTGGTATGGAAAAGTAAATGTGAAGGAAAAGAGGAAAACACTAGCAAACAAAAGAAGGTAAAGGGAAGCTGGCAATGTGGCAAAGTATAGAAAGGCAAAGTAAGACGAGGCTTGTACAGTACATTCATCATCCGTGTGTGTCCAGCGTATTTTTGTTTCATTTCATCAGGTGTTTTTTTTTTTTTTTAATTCTTTAGAAATTAAAGGAACCTACTTAAACCAAGGTACGGTTACACTACGCAAATCAGTGTAACGCAAGGGTCGGGCGATCTTTTCACCTCCCTGTCTATAAAACACATTGTCGAGCTTGGTCTTTCGCTACGATAACCCGTATCAACGGCATTTGAAAGCGAGTGCCTTATCCATGATAGACATGGATATGTTACAATGCTCTATAGCGAGATGGATGGAAAGTGTCCAGTATTAGGGAAAGAGGGAAAGAGCAAAAGAACAAGGCAGCCGAAGTAGAGTAAAAAAAAATCCCTCGATTTAGGCAGAAAAGGTGCCGCGGGAAGTAAGACAGACAATGAGATTAATCGGTGAAACAAAGCAACCAAAGAGAGAGAGAGAGAAAGAGAAAGAGAGAGCAGAAAAAGAGCCGAAAGAGAATGGCAAAAATGTATTGAAATAGCAGTGGAAGATGTGAAAAGATAAAAGGCGTCGAGAATGGATGAATGGATGGATGGATGGGTTGAATTGGATAGGATTGGATAGGATAGGATAGGAAAAAAAATTTATTTTTGGAGAAATTATTTTTATAATGAATTTTTCCTTGACAGATTTCAATAAAAGTTCATAATTTGATGAATTTATTTAATTTATTAAAATATATTTAAGAGGAGTTTTTATTAAAGAGAAGTTGTTAAAGAGAATTTCAGTAGTTTCATTTGTTTTAAAATAAATATATAAATATATATATTTTTTAATATCATTGAAAATGAGCATTTAGAAATAAAATAAAATAAAACTAAATTTAAGAATTTTTAATTCCTTTTTTTTTTTCCTTTTATTGTTATTTATACTTTTATTTAATATTATATTATATTATATTATATTATTTTTTTTCTTTTTAATTTCCATTTTCCTTCATTTTTTATTCCTTTTACTTCCTCTCTTATTTTTCTCGATGATTCGAGCTCTGCTGTATCTATTACTTTAGTTGGGTGTAAAAAAGGAGACGATGCTATCGTATGGCATGCCTTGCCATGTCCTTCGGAGAAACACTAGGATTTTGATGAAAGAAAAAAAAAAAAGACTTGGGATTATGTTCTGGCAAAATGTAGAGCGACGGAGATGTCCAGAAACACACAGCAACGAGGGAGCAAGTCAAGGGAAAAGAAAGAGGAGTGAGAGATTAAAGAGCGTAGACTTCAAGAAAGGTGTGTATTGTGCATGTGCATGTGCATGTACATTTCAACAAGAGTAGTGGAATGTTAAAAGAAAAGGTATCCTACAAAAAAGGTGAGTGAGATGAAACGTCCCCTTCTGACAATAATTACTGTTTCGTCAAGTATGCAAAGTTGCACAAGTGGAATCCAACGTTGCGACAAATGTCCACTCGGCCGCTCGTCCTCTATCTGGCTTCTTTTTTTAGCTTTGGGGGAAACGCAGCGTAGTACCGTGAATGAAATAGAGATGATGGCAAAAGAGTGCGTTGTAAGGGGTGGAAGAGATATAACGAGGGCAAGCAAATGCAACTAGGGTAGGGCGTGTCTAAGTAGAGAGTGTGTGTAAGTAGAAAGTGTGTATAAGTGTGAATGTAAGGAGAAAAGTAGATGTAAGTGTGTGTATGTGTAGGATATGTAAGATGCATGTGGAGGATATGTGTATGTAGATACGTACAACGTGGTGAATCTATTCGACGAGTAAATCAATCATTTTCATTTTCTTCCCATTCTGTTACAATGCGTATGTGTGCATGCGTGCATGCGTGAAATCATCATCATTCATTCATTCATCCCCGACCAGCTTTGGTAAGCAATACGCATATTTTGACCATGAATCGCATCGTTGCTTACGTTAGCTCTCACCTTTTGTTACATGCACATGATATGCAACTCCAACCCATCCTTACATAATCTATGCCCAACTGATCGATTGCGCAGTGCAGTACGAAGAAAAATTGCGATTGTCATCACACAAAGCCACACACACACTCTCTCATAATAATACGAAAAATAAAAAAAAATAAAAAATTAAATAAATTGATTGAGACCCCTACTGATTCAATATCTCGTGTTTTGTCTAGTTCTCGCGCTGTGTCTTGCCACCAAGGTTCCTCCATTTTCGTCTTTTATCTTTGTCTCTTGTCGCATCGCATATTTTTACTACATTTGGTGCATCTGTCGATGTGCGTCTGTTGGTGTCGCAGTCATAGTCGCAGTCGCATTGCATTGCATTGCATCTTGGAGGAAAAGGAAATTGCGGCATGCTGAAGCACACACACACGCATCTCCTTCGCTTGCTTTGAACCGCATCGTCATTAGTGAAGCATCATCATCATCACCGTCCGTCGAGGTACACTGAATACGTTGCAATACTCTATCTACCGTTATCGAAATATTGCGCGGGTCAGCGTAGGTCAGGGTTTGCGAATGTCGCTTCTCATCAGGTAGAAGGGATTCGACAGCAGTAGATACAATCGATAACAGTAGATACCATTCAACATGATTTGATACCATTCAGTATAATTAGATACCGGCAAATACCATTAGATACCATCAAACACCATTAGGTTCTACTGTACTGCCCTGCCCTGCCCTGCCCTGTCTGTCTCTCTTCCACTGCCTGTTACGGCTGAATGGCTATCGGCCCCACCTACCGCACGACTTACTCGAGCGCTCCCTTCCCTACTCTCTTACCAACGAGCTTAATTCCTTTGTCTCGATGCCCGAGATTGCGAGGCCGTCCATACAAAACCGTCGCTATTCCTCCGTCCGTCCCACTGTTCCACCTCACCTTTTCCTTTCCAGACCAGACCGGAGGGGAAGCGCGTGTAAAGGATGCGATAGGAGAGCACAAGCATAGCATACAACACAAAAGACACACAGGGACACCGACAGAGAAAGGACAGACAGATGTTGTGATATGCAAAGGGAAGACAGAGACAAGGCAAGGCAAGGCAAGGCAAAGCAAAGCAAAGCAATCGGCAAAATGTGAGTCAGCAATATGAGTCGGCAAAACAAATGATCAAGACAACAAGACAAGAACAATGAGGATTTCAACATTACAACGACGATTCAACATAACGACGACGATGATTCAACAAAACAACAATACAATCATTTAGAGAAATACATTTTTATAATTCGTCTTTAAAATCCTTCTTCATAACGCCTCTTATCACCGTTTCTCTCTTTCTCTCTCTCTCTACGTCGCACTCATCGTCTTCTACGTCGCCCTTCTTCGCCCTCTTCTCCCCTCCCTCTTCTCCCTTTCACCTTCCTTTCTGCCTTGCACCAGTTGAATCGTCCCCTCAACACACTCCAACGCACTCCTCCTTCAACATACATCCTAGCAAAGTAAAACGCAAAACTTGTCCTCTTTGTTCTCTCGCTCTTCTATTCGTACACGACTCCTCGTCTTCTAACCTCCCATGAGTTCATCCATGCCATTCTGGTCACTTTTACGCGTTGTCCATTCTTGCCTTCCTCTTCTTGCCCTTCACTCTACACCCTTCCCATTTTGTCTCGGCTTTCCCTCGTTGCTGTTGGTTTGGTTCGCCTGGCTGCGTATCTCTATTTCCTATGTGTCATGAATGCGTCACTATGTGCACTCTTTTCTCATGCATTTAGGATTGTTTTGCAGCTTAGGTCATCTCGTCTTTCTAAACTCTCGGCCCGTACGGCAGTTTATCATGACGACTCCCTCCGTAACGAATGGCGTCACAATGACTTAGCGGTGAATCGTGAAAATATTAAAATGCTTTATCTCCCCCGTGTATAAAAGCATTCTGTGTAGAAATTTCTATACTTAAAATCAGTTGTCTTTTTCTCTCTCCAAAGTAAATTTCCTTTGTTGATTTTTACTCTTTGCTGCTGTTGCTGTTGCTTACCAACTACAGTTCATCCCAATCTTATATTAAAGTCTTATTCTTTTTCTCCTTTCTTGTTTGATCAGTGGATTTCCCCCCTCTTGATATATAATAATTTATTATTTATTCAATTTAAACTATACTTTATTATTTTAACCCAAATTCTTCTGTGCTCTTCTACCACCTAAACCAAATCTATTCTATTCTATTCTATTCTATCTATCTAGCTAATCAACTTGTTCAACAAAAAAAGTTTATTAGTCTTGTTTTTACTAGTTGGTTTTATCTTATTATTATCTATTCTATCCTAATTTTTTGTTTTGTGTGTGTCTCCTCTGTCTGTGCGCCCAATCCTCATCAAACTGAAATTGGAAAATAAAAGAAACTATCAATTAATTTTTCTTTTCTTCCTCTTTTTGTTTTAATCTTATTACTTTTCTACGAGTATTTTATTATTATTCTCTTTTTTTTTTCAATCACTCTTCCTAAATTTTAAATATGGTTGGAATCAGACAATACGGTGTTTTCACCTGGGTTTTCCGGACTTTCCAATTGGCCATTGATACCATTGTCTTGGCTTTGGCTTCTGCCCTTGTCAATCAACAAACCTCCGGTGGCTCTCCCGGTAAGATTAACTTTTCCGTCGCCGTTGGCTCCTTTGCCATTCTCACCTTCTTCCTTACTGCCGTCGGTCGCTTCCTTCCCACCATCTTGGGTAATCCTTGGTTGATTGCCTTTTACGACTTTGTCAACTGGGTCTTTGCACTCACCGGTGGTTGCTGTATCGCCGTCGCCATTCGTGTCCATGCTTGCGACAATCAAAAATATCTCGACCGCAACCACTACACCCAAGGTTCCATGAGACGTTGCCAAGAGTTGAAGGCCTTGTGTTTCTTCCTTTGGTTTATGTTTGGTCTCTATGTTGCTTCCTTCATTGTTCAAATCTTCATTGCCAAGAACGACACTCCTAACTACACCTTCCGTGGTCGTGGTCGTGGAAAGGGAAGTGGCCCTGCCGTCGCCCCTCGCCCCGTCATGTCTGCCGTTTAAAAAAGTCAAACTTTTTCCACCTCCCTTAAAAAAAGTTTGCCATCCTTCTTTGCCGCTATGATCCAGATTGTCCCTTTTTCTCTCCCACTTCCCTCTTCTTCCTCTTTTTCTGGAAAAAAGAAGATTTTTCATTGGGAGGGAAAAAGTGTCTTTCTCAAAGCAAATGCTTTACACATTTACTCTTTTTTTCTCTCTCTCTTAGCAACTGCTTTGTGAGGTAGGCGGGTTGGTGTTTTTTTGGGTGCGTTTGTTTAGGTGTGCGTTTGTTTAGGTGTGCGTTTGTTTAGGTGTGCGTTTGTTTAGGTGTGCGTGTACGTGTGTGTGTGTACGTGTGTGTGTGTACGTGTGTGTGTGTGTGTATATGGGTGTGATTTAATTTATTTTTGTCAAGGCGGTTGGTTTGTCGTCGGCGGCTCTTGTAATTCTTTTCTTATGTCGATTGCAGTATGTTCTCAATTGACGATATATTTTTCTTATTTTTTTAAAAAAGTTTCCCCTTCCTCTTTTACTGGTTTCTTTTTCTTTTACTTGAAAACGTAGCATTAGGGGGGAATTTTTTTTAAAACGTTGGGTTTGGTGACACGGTTTTCTTATTAATCCTAATTAGTCTACAAGATTACCCGTTCATCTTTTTTCCCCGTGACTTTTTCGAGTTCTTGCACAGAGAAATCTGCCACTCTTTCACTTATTCTCTTCTCTTTATTATTATTATTTGCTTGGTTCGAAATTTCGAGATTGATGTAAAGTCACTAAACCTTTTCAATGTCTGTGTGCATATGTTGCGTTGTACATGAAAAAAAAATTAAAACAACAGAGACGAAGTGTGGTTTTCTGTTAGAGCACGCGGGCTCGTTTACATTTATTTTTTCTTTCTTTTTCTCTCTCTCCAATCAGGAAAATTCGAAAAAAAATTTCATTGGTCGTCGATTTTTTTTTAAACAAAAATTTACTACTCTTTGGCAGCCAAGCCAGTCTAGTTTAGTCTAGTCAGCCAACCAACCAGCATTTTTTTCATATTCTCTTTTTTTTTCTCTTTTCTAATCACCACCGCTCTCCACTCTGAAAAACGTGCCAATTGTTTTACACGCTTTTCACTTTATCTCTACAAAGTTGTGTGTCTTTTGATATTGTATAGCTTGTGCAAATCTAGCGCTATAGGAGGATGTTGTTTATCCCTTATTTGTTTGTTTCTCTTCTCCTCCCTTTGTAAGGAATGTTTATATTTCCCTAAAGCAATTTAAAACCTATTATTTATCCTTCCAGAATGGAACCTTTCCTTTTTTCCTTTACTTAGACATCACTCTTCTTCTGTGGTAAATTTTTTTTTAAAGAAATTTTTTGCTTGCAATGGACTGGGGTATATTAGTACCCTACCTTGTGGTAAATTGAAAGAGATTGCTCTCAGTGTATGTGTGTGTGTGTGTGTGTGTAAAAAGGGAAATGCTGTTTCATTTGTCTTTTTTTTATATATGGAGACTTGGTGTTATATTTTTGATTTTCCTCAAATTCTCTTTTTCTCAAATACTTTTTTAAACAAAATGATGTTTGGGTTGGCGACAACTGTTAATAATTTTCCTCTTTATAATAATTTTTTCGTCAGTTCCAATTTAATGAAAGTGGGCAGTTAGTTACTTAGTTTTATATACAACGTTTCCAAAACAAGTGCAGTCGCGAGACTTTAGGAAAGTATAGTAAATCGAGTTATATAAATTTTTTTATCTTTTATTTTATTTACTAAGTTTGATTTGACTTTGTTAGCAAGAGGAGGCTATATTATTATTCTTAGGTAGTCATGAGATATCTGGCCCAAACGAATTTATGATGGAAGAGTTTTTGTTTTTGGCTGCAAACTTTTATTTTGTCTGTATGTTTTGCTTTTATTTTTGGCGCCGTGAAAGGAGAATTTTTCAATTCACTTGTTATTTGAATAATTGAATAAATAAATTTGATATTTTAATTAACCGTTATTTGGTTTGTTTATAAGTATTATGAGACATATACATTGTAGAGGATTTGTAATAGTGTAACGAATGATTTTGTATATTAAATGTTTAATTACACTGTCACTGCTTTGAGTAAAGAGCATCTCTTTCCTTGTGATAAGCAAATAATTTTGAGTGTAAAATGTTACAAAAAAAATTATTTATATCCCCATTTACACTTTTCAAATCTCATAGTTTACTAAAACATGTATTTGTCTAATCACCCTACCCAAAATCCCGTACAGATTGCCCGACCAAAGATAATTCGAATGTTTGAACTGCTTTTTACGTGCACAAAGAAATTGTGATTATATTAAATTAAATAAACTAACTATAACAACTAAACGAAACAAATCCCACGTTTGCGACGGCAAACTAAATCGATCATCCAAAGTCCGTGAAAAACGCTCAAGGGAGTATGTAATTTATGTATGTACAAGATAGACGAGAAAGTAAAAAATCCAACTAGACTGTAATAATGCTGGGCTCTACTTATATATGTATGCATATGCAAAACAAAAAAAAAGAAAACATGCTCCCATAATAAGCCAACCATCAACTTCATATAGTAACAACGAAAGTATCAAACAATACACTAGGCATCATTAGTCGTTTCGTTCTATGGCCCGCACACACCCAAAGCGGGAGGAATAAGGTAAAATCGAACCCAAGCTCAAAAAAATCAAAGCCAAGGAGATCATAAAAAATGACAAAAAGAGCAGACAGGTAATACAAACATTAAAAAAATGACATTAAGAGCATTGTGGTGCACTTAAAGTCTTGTTCAAATCAAACGAAGTAACGATATACAACCCATCATTTATGATTTTAATATGGTGCATTGACAATGTCGTGCTTGGATCGTAATTTTTTTACCGGAGTGCAGATAGATTCCCGAGTTGGTCTACGCAGCGATGATTTGTCCACCATAGCTACGTCGTCAGGTAGAGCCACAATCAGACTACGATCGGTTCCAAACCTAAAGTCTTCAGCTTGAACATTGGCATCGTATCTTCGAATCTTATAACTATCCGTAAATCCTCGTTTAACACGATCCAAGTTCCAGCTGATCAAAAATGGGCCTATACTGGATACAATAGTTGTTTCCTTTGCGTCAATTCCGGTATTGAATTTAGCTGGTGTAAAGGATGCACCTCCCTTGAGCTCTCTCTGCATCATCGCTATATGTTGTGGACTTAGCTGTAGTCGTTTAGGTTTTGGCTTTTTATCTTTGGCGAAATTACGCTCAAAACCCAAACGACCGGCATATCGACCCTCTTTGATACGGGTGTCAATCAACAAAATATATGTTTTACAGGTAGCTAGCACAAAATCACCAGACGCTGTGACATCCACCCCGATAATCGCCTCACCAAGCGCTGGTAAAGCAGTCTTTGCGTTCACACCAATACGATCAAATAGACGGATGTCACCTTTGTTACTAGCAACTGCTATATAACCGTTTTCAGTTGTAGCAGCAGAACTAAAGTCATTCTTAGTAGCATACTGCTTGAACTGTTCAGCAACCAGTTTATTGCCCTCCACACGAGGATCAATTCGGAAGATGGAATTGTTTGAAAGACCAATCAAGGTTTGTTCAGCTGTCATTTGTGCGAATTTGTTGTCTGGTGTAAATGTAACGAGAGGAACATCATCGTGGACTTTCCACTCGTCAACGATCTTTCCATATTCAATATCCATATGATACAGACTATGTGGCGCATTTTCAGTTTGGAATAAAATCGAAGAATCTTGATTGTGTAACATCAGCTTGCTAGGTCGGAGTGATTTGCCCTTAGGCGTTGAAAGATTGTTCAAAGCGGTTTGGAATTTTAACCCTTTTTCGTCGACATGCTTAAAAACGCCAATTTTGTTGTTTCGGACGACGTAAGATCTATCGTTTTTATATCCTACCGCTAACAAACTGTTATGCTCTTTAGCAGCTTCCTTTCGCCATCTTGATTCATCCAAATCATCAGCCTCACCGTCACTAAAATCTGCAAACGAATCTTCGAAATCGCTGGCTTCCTCATCCTCCTCTTCCTCTTCCTCCTTCCTGCTTAACAACTGTTGACGAGCAAACTCCTCGTCTTCACTATCTTCTAATTCTTCATCTTCATGAAAGGTTTCCATAACATAATCACGCTGTTCATCATCAATTTTGAGCCAACGCTGTTGGTTGAGACTTTCCCAAAGTGCACGCATTAGCAGTTCCTGAAATTGCTCCATGCGAACTTGCGAATCGAATCGTAACAACCATGAAAAGGCATTACTATTGGCGTCAAAATAATTCCAAATAAACGAAAGATGTTCAAAAGAAAATACTGGATTCATGTCTGCATCTACAGACTGGCTTAACCATGTCTTCTCTTCAGTGCTTATAGTAAACCAATAATTCCAATCTCCCAAGTCAAATACGCTCGCTTCCACATTTGGATCTTGTAAAATAAAAACCTCCTCAACTGCATCGAATAAATGTAATTCAGCACTTATTGTTCCCATTAGCTCGCCCTCTAGGCTCTTGATATTTTCAGTTTTGGTGACCTCTTCTTTTTCCGGATTAACAATCGAGGTTTGCTGTTGAACTAGAGGCTCTTCAGCTTCCTGTTGTCCTAAAAGATATTTTTTTGCAATCTCATCATCCAATTGCTCTTGCTTTTTTAAACGCATCAAGTCTTCGGACTCCAAATCCAACTTGGTGACAATATTTTCTAAACTGTCCACTTCCTTTGATGGTCGAGTAATGGGATTGCTAAATTGCTCCAAGTCGGCAAGCGTAGCCTTTTCGTGAGATTGTCGGTATTTGCGTTCGTACATACACTGCAAAGCTACCATTTCAAAGGTATAAGCAACGCCTTCTTGTAAACAATTCTCACACGTAAACTCGTACAACGTGCCATCTTGAAAGTCTGGGTTATCCCACATTATCGTGATGCTGTCTTTATTTACGTCAAATCTCAAGTGCAATTTTTCGTCTAGTAAAAACGACTGTTCGTCCTCAGCTTCGTCTCCATCATCTTCTAGCTCTTCTTCTCCTTCTTCGTATGCTCTTTGTATGACAAGCTGATACTGAAATTCCGCCGTTGTTCGTCGAATTGACGCACTTGCATCCTTGAACCTATACAATCGTTAGCTGTACGAACCCAATACAAATATTAATGATTTATCTCATTCCGTTCAAACTTACATGCACTCCCTGTAATTTTCATGCACCGAATACAGCTGCCCATAAGGGATTTGAACAATTTCGGTCGAATTCGTGTTACCCCATATGTACTTCCTAGATCTTAAGTTAGTATTGTTATTTCATCAATTGCGACTTTAGCACTTACCCCAATGATTTTAGCATAAACATTGTTAATTTTTGAGTATTTTTCTTTGCTTGACAAGCGCTATTTTATACAAATGAGAAATCAGAGGTATATGCTGAGCATAAAATCGTTCAGCCAGGCATGATGAAATACGCCGATATCAAGTAACAATGTTACTTATGTTTACATTTAAAGGCGTCCCTAATACAAAACGCTAGCTGAATAAGCAAGATGAATAATCATACACAATTTCAAAGTTATTTTACTTTTTCAATTACAAATATTATTAAAAGAAAAGCACCGAATTAGAAAATGGAATGCAAAATGTGAAACGAGTAATTGATGCAAAGTCCATATAAATATATGATCGTTAACTTTAACGCCTTGTTCAAAAGTGCTATTAAATAGGGATTTCTTGCTTACAGACAAATTGGCATAAACGGTCAATCATTATCCCGATTAAATTAAAAATTGATGAACAGTGCACAAAACAAAAGCATTTTCACCTTGACATGAGAATATCAAAAATTATTAGGCCTCTTATAAATTAAATTCGTCAAATAAAAGAACGGCGCGACTATGGTTCATAGATACATGGATATGTCAAACAGTGTCTAAAGGGGAATGCAAAAAAATGATGAAATGCTAAATCATAAGTAGCTTAAAAATGAAAATGAAGAAAAGCCAATGAGGAGTTGATGTTGTCCTTCCAAAAAAAATTATACCAACTATTTGAGTGAAAACCGATCTCGTTGGTTTCTTCAAGCATTAGGAGTATTCTCAGTCCCGCCAGTTTTTTGTAAAGGTTGTGAAACAAGCGATATACGGCGTACTGGTTGTTTCAGTGCAGTTGTAATTATAGGACTCAGAGTATGAGTTGGCCATTTGGAAGAATGAGAACTTTTGTTTTTCGCGACATTAGAATGCAATGACAATGACGTTAAGCTATTTCGGGCATCTCTCGAAGGAACAAGAAAAGAGCGATCGTTGTTCATATTATGTTTATCTAAAGATTTTTCCACTTTCGGTTTCGAATCTTTATTCTTTATTTCAACAGGAGGTACGGAACTAGTAGTGGGAACTTCACTAAATCGAACTCGTTTCTTCAAAGGCTTCTTTAGAACTCGAGCAGCTTTGGATGGTGAGCGAGCCTTGAATCGACTAGGAGAGCGAGGTATTTCAAACATTGATAATAGAGGTGCTTTTCCTTTTTCAATTAAATTGGGAACTTGAATGGTTGGCTCTGAAGGTACTATTCCAACCAATTGGTCAAAGGCCCTTGCAAGGGATTCATTAACATCAATGGCATTTCCTGGTAACAGGGGGAATAGTAGGAATAGGTTCTGGATAAGCTTACGAGACGTTGAAGAGAATGTTTCAGACTCATGCTTGGCATCAAGAATTTGGTTTTCGATAATAGATTTCAACAAATCGACGTCGTCTTGCAACATGTCAGCATACATATCAGCCCCCTCACCTTTGAACGAAGACACTATATGAGAAATACTGTTTTGAAAAGTTTTGCAGATTTCTTCTGGATTAACTTTGGCAGTAATCAAGCTTCTTTGATCGTATAACTTTGCAAGTCTTGTTTCGACAGATTTTATATTATGCCCCGACATAGCATCACTTTCCTTAGCAATGGAAATCCACATCTTTGTTAATGTGATTTCATCTTCAATCCTTCTCAATGTACGTACATGTTCAATTAGTGATTTCTGCAGATCCCTTGAACCATCAAATGAGTTTTTGAGCATGCTTCTAGCATCTAACATTTTAATTTCTCGAGAAGAAATTTTTCGTACCTCCTTATTTAAAGCCAATTGCTTAGACTCTTCAGCAATCCTCTTTTGAAGTATGCTAACCTTTTGTCGTAATTCGTAAATGGTGCGTACATATTCACTTACATGCCTATCTACGCTCACCACGTTTCTCGAAACCTTCGTTTTGATGTTTTTGGCTCGATTGCCATACTTTAAGGTATTATGTGTCTCATCATAATGCTCCGACGACGGTGAGATACAAACTATCATACACGTGCGGCAATTTCCGCCTAAACTGAACTTTAAAAGACGAGTCAACTTCGAGTCTCTATATGGAACATGTTGTCGACGACGAGGTTCGCACAACGAGTTGATGCAATTTCCCAATGCCAGTAAAGACCGATTGATGTTTGCTCCTTCTACTAAACGTTTGCCTCTATTTTTCGTTGCACTCGCTCTCTCTGAGCCTGCTAAATCAATAAAAGAGAATACGGAACGGACTTTATGGGAATTTTGGGACTCTGATTCCTCCTGCTTCTCACCCGATTTCGGAGTTTGCGTGATATAAATCTGTAAAACGGCATGCGAGCGTGACGAAACAGCATTGGCTTCTGTTGGTGACATGGTTCGATTACTGTTTCCACGAATAATAATCTCCATTACTTCTTCCAAATTAGTTGGTGTAAAATATGAGAGACCAGGAACGGATACGTTTTGCTCAGCATCTTCACAAATATTTAACGATTTTGGTTTTTCCATAGAAAGGGGATCCTGTACTAAAAGATCTCGAATCTTTTCATTATATATTTCAAGATATGAGACACTAATGTCGACGTTCATCGTTCGCTTGAGTCCTTCAACTCTATCTAACAATGCCCTCATCGTTAAAAAAATAATGCCTGGATCGTCTGGTCTACCACTGATTGTGTGTGTCTTACCACATCCTGTAGCACCATATGCAAACACAGTGGCATTATATCCCTGCAAAACACTGTCCAACAACGGCTCTGTGGTACCCTTGTAAACATCCTCCTGTGAGGCTTCTTCACCAAAAAGACGATCAAATGCATATCGAACATCCCGAAAGCGTTTCCCTGCAGGTAATAGCGATTTTTGGACTTTGGCCAATGGATTTTCTTCAGGAGGATCGAAAATTAGCACGTTATCGTCTAAAACACGCACAATTTTTCGAATTCCATTCGTACAAAAAGTATTCGAAGATGTATTTGACACTGCCAAACTTCCATCTCCAAGAAATTCTTTGGATTTCGGAGTTTCCGCGAGCAATCCCTTTTCTCTTTCAGTAAACGGTCGTACACGAACTTGATGGTCAGTTTCGAAGGATTTTTTTGAAATTCTTACCTGCAACGGAAATTGAAGACCCTTCTTTCATAGCAGTATCGTAATACTGATTCTAGGAATGAATTTGTTTTAGTTGTGTGAAGCTATTAAGAAGAACACAAGTATGGGAAGCTTGAAATGTAAACAATGAAAAAATTACCAAGAAAAATACAAGAAAAATAAAATAAAACTATTAAAAATAAAATATACAAGTTATTTATGTATTTTAAATCCCCAAATAGTTACTTTTATATTTAGCAGTCACTTTTTATGAGTTGGTATCGAATTTGGTATAGCATTCCAATCCAGCTAAATTAACGGTTAACCCAGTAGTAACGGTAAAATGGCAGGTGTTAGCGTAAAGGACGTCGATGCTCAGCAGTTTATCAATGCTTATGCTGCTTTTTTAAAGCGCTCCGGTAGGTAGAAGATTGAGCTGTTAATGGGAACTTTTGGTTGTAGAAGGTTTTCATCTGTCTGATCACAGAATAAGATTGTTTAGCATACGTGTGAAATTGACAGTGAACTTGTAGCTTATTAACATTTACTCACTCATTTCTTTCTATAAAGCAAGTTTCTAACTGATCCGTAGGTAAAATGACCACTCCTCAGTGGATTGATATTGTCAAGACCGGTACTCACAAGGAATTAGCTCCGTACGATCCTGATTGGTACTACGTTCGTGCTGCCGCTATTGCTCGTCACATTTACCTTCGTAAGCAAGTCGGTGTTGGTCGTCTCTGCAAGGTCTATGGTGGTTCCGTCAACCGTGGCATGCGTCCTTCTCATCACCGTGATGGATCTGGCAGTGTCCAACGCAAAGTCGTTCAAAGTTTGGAAAAAATCGGTGTCCTCGAGAAGTCCGACAACGGTGGCCGTCGTATCTCACAACAAGGTCAACGTGACTTGGACCGCATTGCATACTCCTTACTCGAGGATGAAGAATAAAAAAAGGAATAGCTTAATCAATAAATGATGTTTCGTGGGTTGTTATACCATTAATTGTTTTGTGTAAAGGTATGCTGTTCTCGTAATTACTGGTCTTGGCACCATAACTTCATAGTACGTATATGACTGAAGCGTCAATGTCAGTGCGCTATTGGTAAAATCATTAAGATTTAAAAATATCTGAAGCAAGAATTCTTTATTTTTTTTGTTTGGAATTCGTCTAGTTGAAGCACTTTCGGTAATCGCAGAGCTTTAGCGTCTCTCAAACGTCTGTTTTAGCTAATAGTTAAAAAACGATTATCCTACCAATTCATAATCAAAATATCCTTTTGATGAGTTTATTTAGTCAACATTATGTTTGCTTATTACAAATCGTCTCTAATTATTGTACCTCATATATTAGCTAAATATACAAGGACAAGGGACAATATTTTATTATATCCTGCTATTAAGATTATGCAAATAGAAGCATTGAAGCCAAAAGAAAGTAATGTAATGTACTCTTATGCTAAATGTTTGATAATTTAAACTATATTGTAGTGTTTTGGTATTTCAAATTAAAGGAGAAGCGCACTCACAAAATTGATGCAGAAATATAAATATATATATATACAGTTTATAAAATTAAAATGTGGGATGAAAACTTGGTACTTTTTCTCATGAAGCAAACTTGGTGACTTCTCTTCTCCATGATTTATGATGAGAAAAGCTGACTAACCTTTCACATATTACCTTTCTAATGAATTCTTTACGGATGAGCATTTTTTCTTTTAATTATTGAACAATCAGATTATATTTTCATTAA
Source organism: Schizosaccharomyces pombe (assembly GCF_000002945.2). Lineage (NCBI taxonomy): Eukaryota > Fungi > Ascomycota > Schizosaccharomycetes > Schizosaccharomycetales > Schizosaccharomycetaceae > Schizosaccharomyces > Schizosaccharomyces pombe. Next base: position 536,793 of record NC_003423.3, read on the forward strand.
AAAATCAAAAAATTTGTAATTAAATTGAGACTTAGAGATTAAGAAGCTTGGTCATTACAAAACCCGTATCGACATCTATAAATTGCTTTCTTATTGATTGTTTCATTTCTAACAATAGCCATTCTCATTTTGGATTATTATTTGATTTTTTGAATTATCATACTAGGGAAATAAAATAAAAAAACTTCCGTAATGGAAAATTCGTCAATTGTCAAGTCACCGAATCCAACAATCGAGGAGCAAAGAAATGAAATTGAAAAGTTAAAGAATCTCACAGGTATAGAAGAGGTTCACGTTGATGGTGCAAAAGTTAATAAAAGGAAGCGTACTTTTGATGAGCAGTCGGAGATAACCAAAGATTACATCGAGTATGATTTTTCCAAGATTGAAGATACTAAAGGTGGTTATCTTCTTGAAGAAAAGAAAGTTGAAGACTTAAGGGAGAAACCGGCTGAGCGAGAGCTTAGAGAGCAAGAAGAACGCCAAAAAAAGCTTAGGCTAGCACCTCTTAATCTAGACCCAGAAACGGCACCAAAATGCTTCGAGTGCGACTCCATAGAATTAGACACAAAATATTTTGACATTTTTCATTGTAGGGTGTGTCATACGTGTCGGGAGAAATATCCGGATAAATACTCCTTGCTAACCAAAACGGAGTGCAAGTTAGATTATTTGCTTACGGAACCGGAATTGCAAGATCAAGAACTTTTACCTCGACTGTTAAAGGCAAATCCACATCAGCAAGGCTGGTCCAACATGATGTTATATCTTCGCTATCAAGTTGAGGAATTTGCAAAGAAAAAATGGGGTTCTATGGAAGCTCTTGACGCGGAATTTGAGAGGAGAGAAGTACAAAAGAAGGAGATGAAAGAGAAGAAGTTTGAAAAGCAGCTTTTGGAGCTTCGAAAGAGAACACGGACAAGTAATTACAGTCGAATGAGTATTCGTGAAAAGCGAAAACATGTTCATTCTTATGATGAGGAATTTGAGAAACCTAATGAACCCGGTGTAATTGTACAAAGATGTAAATGTGGCTTGGAAATTGAGCAGCTGGAAATTTAAGTCTTTGTTTTTTAGACTTTGGATTTGCACACCTAACTTTTTTCAATGTAAATGCTATCAGATTTCTTCAAAAATCGGGTTTTTTTATTAATGATGTTTCAATGCAGCTATTTATTTATTTATTTTTTCGACATACTTCATGATATTCTCCTTTATGTTAAGAGAACTCGCTTAATGGGAAAACTTGGGAGTATTAAAGTCATTTGTTCGTATTTTTTTTTATGAAAAGTAGACTGCTTGTAATAGAAAAGTACTATAATAATTTAAATGATCACTTTCATTTAATATGGTAAATGCCAAGTTATCATTCTCCACTAAACAGATCTTCTTCAGGAAACAGACCTTTTATTTTTGACCTGAAGGTGTGATAAATCAGGACATTAAGAGAAATGAAATTACAAGTACAGTTTCTCATCTTTTACATATTTTCGTTAATCGCCCTATAAGGTAGTATCCCTCTTAACTGTTTCTCACATTAAATACTCATTCCTTTCTGTTAGAAAATTCAAAGCGAATGTTCATTCAAAGCGTCTCAGCAAGTTTTTAAGTAGCTTTTTGGCAATTTCTCGTTCTTGCTCTCTCATTTCTTCAAACAATTTCCCTCTATTTAAGCTTAAAATTAGCGAGTGTGATCTAGTGAGGATGATAGATCAAAATCTTGACTTCTGCAACCGATGTCATGATCGGCGGTAGTCTGACTGTGGTATTTCAACTATTTCGCAAGTTTTTAGTCGTGAACATAAAAAAAAATATTGAGCATGAAACCTTCATGCTCATAGTGAAGACGATGCAAGTCTTCTTTTGCAAACCGTATGATTCTAGCGAAGCATAGGCCTAAGTTCGATCTTTCTTTCAATGCTGAGGAAAGAAGGTTAATGGTGGATCTAATACACCTCTTGTTCCGATACTCGGAAACTATTTAATATTGCCGTTCACTTCGAATGTAGAAGCTTTTGCTATAAAATAGCACTGGTGAAAAAAAACTATTTTATAACTTTATACAATCCAACACTAAGGCATGTGTAGTATTCATGAGCAACCGGTAAAAGATTTGAGTGATCAAACATTCCAGTCAAGCTACGCTACAAAAATTTCGAATGATCAAGTGACAATGAAAAGCAAAAAATTTAAAAGCTCAACTGAAAAAAAATAAAAACTTACCTTGCATTTGCAAACGCCAGCAGCAAATCAATAGCTATTTACACCTATAACGCACTTTAAAGCCAGTTCGATATACTCATATTGGGCAACCCAACATGTTTTTAACCATCAGATTATCTTTGCACAGCCTACAGCGAATATTGCGTAAGATGCTTAGTTTATGTGGTAAAAGAACTTTCCACCGCAGAAAAGGAAAGTATATATTTTATACATTTACAAACATTTTAATACATAAACCATTTATTTACAACATTAAAATTAGTATGCTTCTATTGTTGTTGTATAAATTTTTTGTCTATGCATTCGATCTCTGACGCGCACATAGAAGCCTGCGCCCGATTCACAACTTGCCAACTACCATCAACTGGTTTTGTTTTTGTACCCAATTATTTAAGGTGTCAAATGTCTGCTCAACAGTTTTATGGTGATAAGGGCTATGTATGGAATTTGTTATGCAGCTCAGTTGCAACAATTTATTCAGGATTTTACTAACAGCTTCAATTTTAGGCCCCTGCTCCTCCTCAACAAGCTTATGGAGGCCCAAACTATTATCCTCCTCAACAAAATTATCCTCAACAAGGTTATGCTCCTCCACAAGGCTATCCTCAAGGTGGATATCCTGCTCAGCAACCTATGTATGTTCAGCAACCTCAGGCCAGTGATCCTGGTGGCGATCTTTGCTGTGGTCTGTAAGTATAAAGAATGGGCGCGTAGAAGACGTCGAAATTGCATTGGAACGGTGAAGCACACTCTTAATTTTGAAAGGTGAATGGGGTATTCTTTATTGAATTAGGTCATTACGTCAGTCGATTAAAGTTGCTTTGGCGTTCCTTTCGAATAGTTCCCTGTTGAACTGTGTTTTGCTTTACCTTTTTCTCTTTACTAACGACTGTTTTTAGATTGACCGGTCTTGCTTGCTGTTGCTGTTTGGATGCAATGTTTTAAAAAACTATTTGGCTTGTTCTTTCTACTTTTCTCGAAAGAGAGCATGCACCACTGATTAAACTAAAAGCCGTGTTTATTTTCTGACTTGAGTGCAATTAATGATTGTTGGTTATTTTTTCATTAATTCCCTCGCCAGCAAACAACTTTATGGCGAGGATTTATTTATTTACATTGGTAAAGCGTTGGTCGAATAATTATAGATCTTGATTTTTCTGTACAGAGTGTCGTCTCACTTTTTGAAAATTGCTATTACCCAACCGTTTAATTTCAGCTTCTTTTCTTCGAAATTAAAACCTTTAGTTTTATGATGGACTGTCTTTTCTATTTTTTAAGCGCAAAATCTTTTACAGCATCCATTGGTCTAAATCGTTCTTTATGAATAATTTTTAGTTTGGATTAGTTGAAATGACTCGTCCTGAAAAAATTCGCATGTTTATTTATCTTGCTTACCCTGAAGGGGCAATATGTGTGTTTCGTTTTTAGCTAACCTTTCTATGGTTTGTCTACTTTTTTGCTGCTCGTTATATGTTGTGTATTCTGTTTAGTATGCTGTTGTTTTCTTTTAGTGTAGATGAACTCTTTAGATTTCCCAATATGTTTAAGTTTGATAGAGTCGGTTTTTGATCGATACGTATAAGAATTCCTTATTTGTTTTTTAAAAAGATTTTAAAAGTAAATTGAGGCATATATCTTACGTAAAAAGTTTAAAGTTTCTAAGATTTGCTTTGACTATTTCAAACAGGTAGATAGATGCGTGCTTTTTCTATGGTGGAAATACGACAAACTTGTTCACGAAAATGAAGCTCAACCATTGCGACCCCCCTTGATTCAAATGCTATGAATTTGGATGCGCAAGCTCGTTAAGACAAAAATTGCCATATGACTTTTATTGCAATGAGCGCTATATCTACAAATACTCAATATCCTTTATCAATTACCCATCTATAAGTATTATTTATAATCGTAGTAGTAAATGTATTTCATTGCAGCTATACTCTACTTCCTATTCAATTACCTCCTCCATATAGCGAAAAGACCGTTCACGATATCACAAAGTTTATTAACATACAATAACGAGTTCACATATTAAAAGAAATATGACGATACGCAGTGTGTAAAATAGTGTACTGAGAGGACGTCCAATGTAACATGCGATCGGGTTCTTTATTAGTTTGTTGTGTTTGTGCCATACGTTGAAAACCACCGAATTGGGAAATATTGTTAAAGTTGGGTTGTTTGGACATAATTTTGTTAAATTCGTTTAAATTATTTATATTTTTAATTATATTTTTACATGCAGAACAATTCAGAGATCCGATAGAATGTCAGGTAAGGAATTCCTATGTAAACAAAGCTAATCTCAAAATTTAGAAACTTTGAACACTCCGCCAACATATGCATGGGTTTTGAAAGCATTTTCTAGTAAATTAGCAGGAACTGTGACGAAGCCTGTTACAAAAATGTCCTCTTACATTGAGGATGCAGAATCTGATGCAGAACTTCCGCAAGACGCAAAAGAAGACCTGCGCCCAACTGAGACATTAACTCCGTTAAAAAGTAAAGCAGCACAAAATGGGATTTTGAAAACTCCAGGTACTTTACAAATAAAGAAGACCGTCAATTTCAAAGATATTTCAAAAGATGCTGCGACGTGGAATCGTCCAACGAAAAATAATTTCTTATTTACGAGATTAGATGATGAGAATCCTTTAATGGGTCATGAAGAATTCAAATCCCCTTTGTTACAGAGTACTCCAAAACCGAATATTAATAATCCGGATAATGAAAACAAAAGTAAGCATGACGAGTTTGATAATCGCTATAATATTAATATCAATGAATCCTATAAAAATGAGACAAAAAGCAATCAGAGATTAGGCGAAGATGTCCCTTCAAAGAAAAAATATCCTCACTCGATGGATGCCGAGATCTCTAAATTCAAATGGGATAGTAACAATAATAATGACTGGTCAAGTTTAATGAAGGATTGCTTTCGAGATGTTGTGAACAATAATCGAAAAATGAAGGAAATTATTAAAGACGTTATGATTGACACATCCCAAGCTTTTCCCTCTGAGAGCTTGGATGAACCTGACTATACGATAAACCTTGATGCGCCTCGTTCCTCTTCAGGAAAATACTGGAAGCAAAAGTTTAGTATGCTAGATTCTGCTCATTCGGATCTTGAGTTAGAATTAACCTCTATCCGTGAGCGTTTGGAATCCTTAATTTTAGAGAAACAAGAGGAAATCAATTTTTGGAAACAACGTTGTCGAGCTTTAGAAACGGAGAAAATCCATAATCATCAAGGACAACAGTCAAAATACAAAGGCAAGGAATTCGTTGGAAATAGATTTAGCCAAATGAGGGAGCTTTATACTGCTAAGCCAAGTCCGATTACTACTAAAGTTGTTTCTAGGCCATCCCAATCTGATGTGCGTGAGCCTCAAGAACAGGTTCCTTCCAAGAATTTACATCGGGGAGCAGATATGTCGCATTTGGCAGCTCAAATGCTGACTCATTCATCAAAAAAGTCCCATACGACAAACCTAATACCTTCTGAAGGAATAATTTCATCAACTCCTATTTCCGCAGCTTCCAAAGTACGTATGAATTTAATGCAGTCTAATCAAACTCCTACACCTGCTCCATTTTCAATAGCAGCAAAGAAGTCCCACTTACCGTCGAAACTTAGTTTCCCACAAGATGGTGGTAGCTTATCTTCTGCTACTACCTTGCAGCAATTGCCAAAAGCAAGAGTGACGCCAAACGTGTTATCTTCTTTAAGCTCAAACCTTGGAAAAACAAATCCAACGTCAGTATACCAATCAAAAGCGAACGTAACTACAAGTGCTGATGTTGAAAAACCACAAGTTAAAGTTGCAACTAGTTCTCGCGTGGATTATGATTTGAAGAGTCCAAATCAACGTACTGCGAATGCAAAGAAAAGATTAGAGGAAAGGAGAAGACGAAGGAAGTTGAAACTTCAAGAACTTCAGTTGAATTCCTGAAGGTATAATTTTACTAGATCGATATTGTATAATTAGAATGCATATCCTTTTTAAGTAAAGGACTGGAGCCTTAGTTTCATTTATTTTTGTTGAGGAAAGGTGTGTGCATCAAGTATTGAAAATTAACTATATTCCTTTCGAGAATTAAATAAAATATAAGTCCATTATTAATATTAACTCAAATTACTAATTTTTAGTATAAATGATGGATTCATTATAAGAGGCTTGTAAAAGGCCGTATTAGTCGTGGATATTGTAATTTAATTTCATCTTTTCATGCAGTATTTTACTAGAAAAACATTCAGCTGTACATTTAGATCGTAAGCTGACTGGAAGAATTCCATCTCCTCAACCTCCATTTGAATCTTGTCTTAGGCCATACGCAGTAAAAACTTGAAAGTAGCAACAATTTCATATTACCACACTACGATAGGTTATTAAATGGGAAAATGGGTGTCTTAGAAAAAGTAAATAAAAATATCTGCCGTTATATACTAATCTAAATTGGCTAGATTCAAGAGATTGAAGCTGAAATGCGCCGGACGCAAAAAAATAAGGCGACGGAGTACCATCTTGGTTTGGTAAGTTTTTTTAATTCATTTCTAACTGGAATGCCTTTTATTTTATAGCAAATATTACAATGTTGTTCCAACTTATAAAGAATCAACTCTAAATTAAACTAACCTAGTCCTTTAGTTGAAAGGAAAACTCGCCAAGCTGAGGGCTCAATTACTTGAACCTACTTCAAAATCGGGGCCAAAGGGGGAGGGCTTCGATGTTTTGAAAAGTGGTGATGCTAGAGTTGCATTTATTGGATTTCCATCTGTTGGTAAATCTACTTTGCTGTCTGCTATTACGAAAACGAAGGTTTGCTATTTCTTTTTAAATACTTTATTTTTTTACTAACAATGGTAATATAGTCGGCGACTGCATCTTATGAATTCACTACTTTAACGGCTATTCCAGGTGTACTCGAATACGATGGAGCAGAAATTCAAATGTTAGATCTTCCAGGTATCATTGAAGGTGCCTCTCAGGGAAGAGGTGGCCGCCAAGCAGTATCTGCTGCACGCACAGCTGATTTAATTTTAATGGTTTTGGATGCTACAAAAGCTGCCGATCAGCGAGAAAAAATTGAGTATGAACTTGAACAAGTTGGCATTCGTTTAAATCGACAACCACCAAATGTGACCCTTACCATAAAAAAAAATGGGGGCATTAAATTTAATCACACTGTTCCTCTAACTCATATGGATTACAAAATGGCATACAATATTTTACATGAATACAGAATCCACAATGCAGATATCCTAATTCGTGAAGACATCACCGTGGATGACTTTATTGATCTTGTTATGGGAAATCGGCGATATATCAATTGTCTGTATTGTTATAGTAAGATTGATGCCGTTTCGTTGGAAGAAGTGGACCGACTTGCTCGTTTACCAAAGTCTGTCGTTATTAGCTGTAATATGAAGCTGAATCTTGACTTTCTTAAAGAGCGCATTTGGGAAGAACTCAATCTCTACAGAATATATACTAAACGGAAAGGAGAAATGCCCGACTTCTCTGAAGCCCTGATTGTGCGCAAGGGATCAACAATCGAGCAAGTCTGTAATAGGATTCACAGAACATTGGCTGAACAATTAAAATATGCACTTGTATGGGGTACTTCTGCAAAACATAGTCCCCAGGTTGTTGGTTTAAATCATAGAGTTGAAGAAGGAGATGTGGTTACTATTGTGACAAAATAAATAGGAAAAATTTTTCGTTTATTAAATTTACAGGAATGCTAATATTTTTGTTCAGTACATACCTAGTTTTATAAAGCAAAACAAAGTTGAACTGCTTCATTAAAAAACTATATACATAAAAAGATTGTAAATATTCCTTTCCTATAATAGTGAACATAAATTAATTGATGTTATCGGTGTTTTGCATTGAATCGGCTTCAATCCAATAACAACCCTCAAAATAAAGTATGTTCGATACTTTGAATAGGAAGTCTCCATGCTTTTTAAATCCAACTGCTTCTGGAACTATATTTTAAAGTAAATATTTCTTCATCCTTGTTAGCATGACCCATCATATTAGGCATTTTATTGCATCATGGGAGTAACGGGTAAACCGTATTGATCACCTTTAATTTCTTTCTGTAACTGTTCATAATAGCCATAAATGGTGGTCGTACACAATAAAACAGCAGTACCTGATCCTAAGGCACCAAGCAAATCGGAAGCAACGGCCAATGCACCAACAACGGCACCAGAAAGCCAAGCGGCAGTAGGGATGATACGCTTTAATTCCTTGTACATGCTACCCTCACGATGACCGGCCATAACAAGCTGCTGACTCTTAAGTTGCTTGGCAACGTCTCTTGGGCTTGCTCCAGAAACTTCAATCCAAAGTTTAGAGAAAAGAGCGCACGCAAACATGGTAAAAAATACGTAGACCAAAGTATGAATAGGGTCAATGAGAGCATCTTGGAAGGACGCAGGAGGAGAGAGATAATACGATAAACCAGAAGTAGCGGTTTGTTCCCAAACACCTAAAAAGCGTACTAAGAAATTACTGGAAAAACGGTTGAATAAAAGACGGCTGGCGAAGAAGAGATTAGAAGTCAACGCAGATTGAAGCATAATAGGGGTATTAGACGTGTACAGCAATTTGACAGGGAAGGTACTTCTATAACCACGGAACTTTTGAGAACGAATTGGAATCTCGACGCGGAAATCTTGAAGGTAAATAACGACTCCGAAAACGAGTAAAGTAGCAAAGAAGTTCCAGAGGTTGGGAAGCTGAATTTGACTGGAAGTAAGTCCTGAACGGAAGAAAGCTTGATAAAGGGCAGCTGCTTTGTTATCCCATGTAAACATAACATAAACAAAATTGATAACGGCACCTTCAAATTGAACACCATTGGCAATATGATAGGTGGTGGGGGAAAAGGCTTTCCAAAAGATGTTTTCGCAATTGATTGTAGCAATAAAAAGAGAAATACCGGATCCTAAACCATAACCCTTCTGCAATAGTTCATCCAAAAGTAAAACAATCAGACTAGCGGCAGCCAATTGAAGGATAAGAAGCAAACAAATACCTGCACCTAAATCTTGAGGACGTCCGTACATGCCTGTCAACACATAAGCTGTAGCTTGACCAAACGCAATGATGATAGCCAAGACTAAATTAAAGTTAGCATAAGCCTTTCGAAAAAAAAAATTAAGTAACGTTTACGGCTGAAAGACTCAAAAAGTAAAGAAAAACAAAAGCTCCACTTCAGAATTGAAAATGAGCAAAATTAAAAATGTAACTAAACGCAGCCACGCTACATACTACAGTAGATTGGAAATCAAACATACATTTTTGAACAAGTTGGTACATTTCTCGATCGGATTTTAGCTCCATGTTAACTTCAATCAATTGTGAACCGACAAGAAGCTGAACCAGCATACTGGAAGTGACAATAGGAGATATACCTAATTCCATGAGTGTTCTTATAATGGTTAGTAAATGCATAAACACATTTTTTAAAAAATGAAAAATAAGGAAGTTAAAGAGTAATCTCTTGTCAGTGATGGTTACAATACCTTCACTCATCCATATTTCTTAAAAACATACCCTCGATTGGCAGCTAAAATCATACGTAGCCAGCTGAAAAAGTCATTAGCTTTAGAAAATTAAAATTTAAACAAAAATAATAGTCTTACAGCAAAGGATCCGAAGAGTCTGAAGAGACAATTCCATATAATGGTACTTGAGACATAACCAAAAAAATCAACAAGGTGACTCCAGTCCATAACATTTTTTGCTTGAAAGGGACCTAGATTCGATATTAGCTTTCGATGTCTCTTATGAGATACATATGCTACATACCTTTCGTTCGGGTGCAGCAATCTCCGGTAAGAATGGCGCGAAAGGCTTTACAAGGTCCAGAAATCGTACTGTATAGTGTTAGAAATCAATAAGAAATAAAGCATGGTCTTACAATCACTCATATTGTATAATTTAATTAGATTTCTGCCCAACTAAACTTGCTGGTTCTTGTTGACAGTGAAGTATCATACTGAGGTTTTGGTGGTGAATTAAATTAAGGCAGCAGAACGATGGAGATAACTATTCACTTAAATGCGATAACAAGTAAATATTTCGTTTCATTATATAGTTAATAAATACGCTATAATACCAGTATAAACATTTGTTGAAGCTGTAATGAATGCCTGAATTGCCCATTTAACAAGCGTTAGAGAAGTTTTTTAAGCCGATTAAAATTCAAAATAATAACTGCTGAAATGATTTTACTTCACATAGGGATTAAAAGGAGATGCGATTTCCATTACGACCCAGGCAACAAGGTTGACTAATAAATCAAGATCATTAATTTAATATGGAATAAGAAGGGAACTAAAGGCTATGATGAAAGGCTTAATATGTGTACCGATCTAAGATGCCAACTGTTTCACCAAAAAATGAAAACACAATATTGTTTTACCAATTTGTAATTGGGAGATTGGATCAAATAAATTGATTACCAATTCATGACCTCAACAAGTAATTCTAGTTGTTCATAAGTGTTAGCCTCTTTCTTGCAATTACTATCCACGTGATTTAGATGTTTCTGTGGAACAACAGCTATCTGGATAAAAAAACTTTGGGACAAACGAGAGTGAAACATTTTTAACTTAAATTATTTGCATCACTCTGAAAGTTATGAGTTGACTCATTCGAAGTCAGTTGAGAGATGAATCACAGACACTACTTATTGAGAACTTTAAGCAATGGAAAACTTGATATCGAAGGAGCTATCAAAGTCAATATTAATTGAATGAGGACATTATGCAAAGAACGTATTTTGGTTCATTATAAGGAAACCTCTTTTTAGTATCTTTCAAACAAGCAGGAGCTTCATGAATGCAAGGCCGGAGAGAAATTGGACTAGCCTACTCACAGACTAGAAGATTACAAAACTTCAAAGGATATGTCTCAGTACGAAGATCGTACCCTTAGCGCAAGAGTATTGAACCCTCGTCAAATTAGTGAGCAATATCAGAAAAAAGTTTTTGTATTAATTCCTTGTAAACTTTACGTTTCAGTAAAAGGAGCCTAGTCGTTCTTCTTCATTCCCTAAGCTTTTTCATAACTTCAATGCGTGAATTATTGTACAATTTGTAGTAAACTTCCATTTATTAAGTCTTTGAACTAAATGGCTTAAAAATGACAATATTCCTGAATATCCTTTGCAGAGTAGTTTTCGACGTGAATTGCGAGGAAAATGAACCTGTAAACTTTATTGAAGACGAGTCAAATTATTGAGTTATTTAATATAAGTCCAAAGAAAAGCGTTTTTTAAATAGTCATTATTGTGGTATGTTGCTAGTTGAATGTTATACACTTCGTTGTCCACACCAGTTACTGCTTGTGCATACAATAAAGCTGGATGCTTAAAAAATTGACTGGCATCATTGTAATTTTATAATCTACATATGCAAAAAGCCCATGAACTTTTTTTCTTGTACATAGACTCTAGAAAGAGGAAATAAATTGATCGATTTTACTATCAGACAAAGGCGTTTGTTTATGATTGTTGAGATCATTCAATAAACCTTTTAATACTTCCTGATACGATTTTTGTCTTTAGTCCATTTTTACGAGAAGTACAAACAATCGGTCTGATAATTTTTCACATATCGTATATTAGAAGATGGATTCCACAGCTCAACAATTTCCTTTGAACCACGACCTGCAAGTACAAAAAGACCAGAAAGGTGTTGTAGAGGAAGATGAGGAGCAAATACATAAGCGCATTCGCAATTATGAATCACATTCAGGATTCTCTGAATATTGTACTCTTTTCGGTCATGAGAAAAGTGTTACATGTGTCAGCGTTTCCCCTAACAAACGATGGATCGCTACCTCTTCATCCGATGGAACTATAAAGATTTGGAGCGCACTTACGTTTCGACTTGAATGTACACTTTTCGGCCACTACCGAGGAATATCTCAAGTAAAATGGGCAACTGGTAGTAAGTATCTAGCTAGCGCTTCTGACGATAAGACCATAAGGATTTGGGATTTTGAAAAACGGTGCAGTGTGAGATGTTTAAAAGGTCATACAAATTACGTTTCATCAATTGACTTTAATCCATTGGGCACGCTTTTGGTGTCAGGATCATGGGATGAGACTGTCCGTATATGGAATCTTCAAGATGGAACTTGCCTTAGGATGCTACCTGCACATTCAGAACCTATTATATCTGTTTCTATATCAGCTGACGGAACTTTATGTGCGACTGCTAGTTATGATGGAATGGCACGAATTTGGGATGTTCTCAGTGGCCAGTGTTTAAAAACATTAGTTGAACCCATTAATGTTCCTTTGTCTAATCTCCAGTTTACAGAAAATCGAAAATATCTGCTTGTAAGTAATCTTAACTCACAGATCCGTCTTTGGGATTATCGCCGAAACCGTGTGGTACGAATATTTGATAGCCACGTGAATACAAGATATTCTATGTCTTGGGATTGCTATTCTTCTAAAAATATTCCTAAAAATACTGAAGCTTTACCCAATAATGACTCTTCCTACCCTGATGATGCAGAATCTTTCATGCACGATGCTTATCTTTTAATTCCTAGTGAAGATGGAACAATCCAAATTACAGATCCGAGTACAAAAATAATTATTGACGATTCAATTAGGCATTCCGATGATCCAGAAACATCACTTTTAAATGTAACCAGTTTAGGTCCTTTCATAATCACATCAGGAACTGATCCTTATGTACGAGTTTGGGCTCCTTCTCTTCTATTGTCGAAGCACGAGAAAGATGGCTTTTCACCTTAACCTGAATTGTTGACAAATAATGTATAAAGTTTAAAGAAACTACTTGGAATTACGATGAAGATAATGATGCTAAAGGTTTACGTGCGAAAACAAGCTCCTTACTTCCAATCCAAAGGCTAGTTGGCCTATGAAAACTTAAGTGGATCGATACATAGAAGATAAAATTAATTTATACAGTCTTCGATTATTCTTTACAGAAGATTTCTCGAAGAACGAATGTCGGCCAAGTTGATATCCTGAAATTGATGGTTTTTCTAATTTTTCTCGTTTATTAAACCAGTTATATTCATTTTGTTACTAATTTTCATCATCTAGTTTAATTCGACAGATTTTAAAGGGAGATAAATTTTTTACTTTTTTTTCCTAATATTTATTCCTTTACCACTACTGATATTCTAATAAGGTAAAACTTTTTTCGAATTAAATCATTTGGCCGAGTCAAACTTAAAATAATTGAGAAAAAAACGTATTACCTGATTTTCAATGAGTGAAAACCCAGCACATAAGGATTTGGACAGTTTGCAGGTTGACGAGAAAGCAAAAAGTTGGATTGCTGAAAAAGTTGAAGAGGAGCTCCGAAGGTTAGAGTCAGTAGGTGCTAAAGCGATCCCCTTAGATGTTAAGAATTACAGTGTTATGTTAGATGAAGACACGGATACTGTGGTAAACAGAATTGAGTTGATGACTAGCTTCGACTTTGATCATGTTCAACAAATTCTTCTATCCGCCGTACAGCCCTATCCTTATGATAAAAACTTAATGTTTGTTTATTTGGTGATATTAACGCCTCTTCCACACCCTATGTTAATTCCATATTTGTTTGCACCCAAGGTCGTAGGCAAGAATCTACTACCCCGTGCTGACGGATTGGTAGAGAATACCTTGAAAAGATGGACATTCATTAATGATAAGCTCAAAAGGTCTGACACAGTCGTTCGCGAGTTCCAGGAAATTGAAGAGGAAGCGACTAAGTAAGGATAAAAGCCGTATGGTTTTCATTATGTTTCTCTTGCCTACTATCTTTTTCATTTTAACAAAGATTATATTTTTTAATCTTAAAAAATTTTTAAGAAGGTCCATGTTGGTCGTTATATTTTGGCATTTTTTTGAAACAGTATAGGAGTTGGGATTTGATACAATATAGGGGAAATTATAAGGTTGACGATGACACTAAAATTTTTTTCATTTAGATTGGCTATTCAATTTCAATTTGAAAACATAATTTTTATATTTCCAAACTGCTTCAATCTTACAGCAAGAAAAATTCGAGAATAAAAATGGAAGATAAATGGATATAATTATATAATTTTACTAATAAAGCCTCATTAGAGGGAGCTGGATAAAAAGAAAATCCGTTAGAAATGATTATTAATAGTTAATTTACCGTCGTCTGCTAGAGCGACAATTAACACTAAGGCAAAAAAAGATAGAAGTAAACAACAAACACGAATCATCAAAAAGCAAAGGTAAACGAATTCGTTCACATCTGTTGAAGTAATACATAACTTCTTAATACATTGACAAATCATTGCGATCAAGTATTTATTTCCAACAACGAGCAGTGAAAAACTATTCATTCCATACCCCCAATCAGACAAAACACTGGCACAGTTACATAAAAGAAATATTAAAATAGGAATCATATTTCTTAAAAAAGTGTAATAAAGCCTTCCAAAGTAAAATCACCGTATTAGGAAATCGGAAGTCATGAGCACGGCCATTAGGTCAATGTCATATAAAACTTACACAGGTACAAGATGAACAAAACAAAAACAAGATCCTTGAAAACCAACCAAAACTATAAGGGAAGCAGTATAATGTCACGCTTTTATTAGTTAAGTAGTCAAGGAAACATCCACAAAAGAACACGAACAGTAATCTCAGAGAATTCCAGCTTAGTGGAGAATACTATAAAGAAGAGTGATTGGAATTATGTTGCAACACCAGATTCTAAATTTAATTCGGATAGCAATTTTCCACGCAAATTTAAATAGTTTCCCCAATCGTAAATTGGTACAGAAAATATCAAAAAAGATATAAAAACACACTCCAATCGAAAGGAGAGGTATATGGAAGATGCCCATTTTCGCAAGGTAGCTTCTGGTGTTAAAAGTATATGCATGGCAAAACAAAGAAAAGCTAAAAGCAACAATAAAAATCGCAAGATACTATGGAGAGAAGGAGATATTGGGAGTACTGACATTGAAAAGCGATTGGAAGAACCAGCATCATCCGGATTAGTTAACATATGAACAGTTTCTAATCCCACTAGACCGTTCAGAACAGCCCTCCCAACGTTTTTATAACTCAATCCTTGCTGATCAGCCTGAGCCCTTGGCGACACCAACTGAGGTTGATTGTAATCAGAGGGAACTGTCGACGAAGGAAGTGATCCACCGTATTCTTGTGGATGCATCATTGATGTATGCGAAACCGCATTGCAGGACTTTGAATATTTCAAAGGGTATCTAGAGGAATACGCATTGTGCATCTCATTAAAATTTGCATGAGGAATCGTTTGCATCGAATCAATAGGAGATCTATTAACCTGCATTGGAGGTCGGGGATACGAGCTATTTTGAGGAACCGAATGGCAATTATGGGGAGCATCTGGAAAATAAGCTTGTTGAGAAGGAGTACCGATGCTACTCCTTTTCAATATAGGCGGAACATTGCGATGTCCTGGAGTGTTACCAGGAGGACCTAGCAAAGACAATGAAGCCGGTTGGGAGGGTGCGGTCAAAGAAGCTTGAATGACCGAGGTGTATTCTGATAAGCGTTTTTGCAAAATCTTGTTTTCTTCGATTAACTTTTTATTTTTTGATTGTAAACTTTTTATATACTCGGTAGCTTTTGACAAAATGGTAGCTTTGTTCAGCTTTCGCGATAAGGGAACGTAAGTACCCTTAAGCTCATCTGCTGTAGTAGAATTGTATCCAGAGCGCAGAGTCGGTACTGCATCCCTTAGCTCAGCAATTTTGTCATTAAGATTACTTCGGTAACGTTTTTCGATCATATTGTGAGCGGACCTTTTGCTCAAAGGAGAAAGGTTTTGTTCTTGGGTAGATAAACCAACCGGCTCCACCCCATTGCTTTGGATAGCGAAAGTTGCCGATGAAGAAATGGGGCTATTCGAATCGTTTACAGAACCTCGAACAGAGGTCGAAGAGCTTGAAGGAGAATCTGAAGGGCCTCCACCATTAGTCTTTGAAGATATATATGAACAGTCTTGCGCAATATCCCCATAGCTACGCTTTGAAGAGATTGAAGCACAAGGAGAAGATACCGTTCTCTTAAGCTTGTTAGGTGTCTCAAATTCGTTACCATTTTCAGGTGCGTTTTGGGGATAGACCGTACTATATTGAGAGAAATTAAATGCGACAGCATCATCGGAACTCATGATTCCTTTCACAGGCGATGGCATACCTTCGTTTGTAAATTGCATGGAGGAATCTGAAACAGAGTTTTGAAAATTAGATGTATCATAATTTGAATTTTGCTTCGGGCTCTGCAATAGCGTTAAAGCCGGTTTTTCAGTGTACTGGGGGAAATTTGGGTTCAAGGAATGTGGAGATATCGATGGATTTTCAGCACCAGTAAAAGTATTAAACTGACCGCTTTCCTCACGAAGAGCGTAAGTTGCGTCAGCTTCCTCGATCTTAACAACAGAATTTACCGAAGATTGTTGGTAAGAGTCCGTTTGAGTAGTCTCCAAACCGACAAACTTTGTGTTGGGAACTGGACCTTGATTGCTCTGTAAGGATTCATTTGCATGCTTCCAAGTGTTCCCTTGATGATTTATAGGTAAATGGGGGTGATGTGTGATTGATAAATCCGTTGAATCATGTAAAGAGTTTTTGACTTCAAAAGGATCAATGGATGGATCCCAGCTACTTGAGTACTGTCGGGAGTGATCCTGCGCTTGTGTAAACCAATGATTTGATTCTAGTGGGCCTAATTCCGTATTGATGGAGGAGTCAATAGAGTTACGTGCCAACATAGGTTTGTCAGCAACGTCTTGGTTAAGATTGAAGGCAGTAGAAGCGTCCATTGAATTGGAATTGACTTGATATGGATACGCAGACGCCATAGAGTAAGATCGTGGTATACCACGAGTTCCTACAGAGGGCACGTGGCTTATAGGGTATGAAGAAGATGCTGAAGACGAAACTATGGATGGGTGCTTGAAATCCATGATATTTGAGCCATCCACATAACTGGATGGATCAGCGTTTTCAGTGGGATTGGAAATCGCAGTGTTTTCGAGTTGACGATGAATATCCTTGAGCGACGAGTGTTGGGAAGGACACATAGCGAAGCGAATACCAAACAGTCGTTTTGGATATGAGTCAAGGAGAACGAAAGGTATTTATAGGTATTTAAAGAATGAAAAGTTTCCAAGACAAAAAGAGAAAGATTAAAAAAAGAAAAAAGAAAAAACACTCAGTAGTAATGGAGAGAATTCGAATTTCCGAACTTCTTGTTGATGAAACGCTAACCGCAAAAAAAAATTTAACAATACACCGTTTAATAAACGAGAAATTAGAAGAAAAGCGGGATTATTTCAAAAAAGGAGAGGAAGCGAAAACTAAAGGAAAGATAGAATGGGTGGAAATTGTAGTAGGAAAGCAAATAAAATTGGAACCCAAGAAAACGCCTATAGTAGTTGTCTTTGAGCGAAGGAAAGTATAAAACAACAAAAAATTAGGTTTTTCCTCTTTCAAGTTGAATTATTATGAAACCGGGTTGAACAGGAATCTTCAAGGTAAGCGACCCCAAGAACGCACTCGTTCACGAACTAACCAAGTAAACGAGACAAGATGAACAAGCTTGACAGGATAAACAATGAAAGAAGAAAAACTTATAAAAACTAAATATATAAAGGGGAATATAGTAAAAATTGGCCCCCAAGCTGCGTTATAAGGAATTGACAGCAATTATATGATGACGGAGAAGAAAGGAGTAGAAACTGACGCAAGGCAGGATGTAAACGTCAAATCTTCAGGTGTTCCGATATGTAATGAGTCTTAAAACTGCTACTAGCCTAAAACCTAGCACCGTTCATCCACAAAGCGATGTCCAAAGAAACGTTTCAATCCGATGTTCCTATTTTGCTTGAATCCGTCGACACAACACACTGACTTGACAGTAACCGGGAGTACGATGGCAAAAATCAATGTCAGTGGATCCAGCAATTCGTAACAACACCAAAAGAATGGGCAATTCAGAACAAGATCAAAATGCTAACTAAAAGAAGCCTAGGTGTTGGGAAATCTCAAAATACCAATTAACCGAACTCCCCAAACAACGATTCGTACGAAAGCAACAAAAACCCTCTAAGATTCAATCAATAGCTTTCTTGATCACTAGAAATTTTCAAGAACGGATGGAGTTAAATATTCAACAGGGATGCGCAATCTACGCGAGTCTTAAGTTATGTTTTGCTGTCGCTAAGTAGAATTTATGGGAGGGAGGAAAAAGCTAAAAGTAGACGAAGCCGCTTAAGCTAAGGAATGTCTATAGCGATTAACATTACGTTATAAGGATTGCGTGGTGAAAAGAAGGTTGGCAAACTACGCATTACATGAGTAACGTTCGTTTATGGTATCTCGTATACGCATTCTACAATCGCTTACAGTATTCCTGTTTAGCAAACTCGATACAAGCAAAGCATACCTTGAACAACGTGGAGAATGCTCGCTTTGTAGTATTCGTGTTACCGTAATTCGTGCTGTATCTCACTCCGGGGGTAGTGAATATGATCAATTCACACTGCTTATAAAGAGAAATAGAGTCAGCAGGAAGTAGAAAGATAAATGGAAGGAAAAGAACGTAATTTCTATCCCAGAAAACGTTTGAAATGATCTTTTGAAATTATGTTTTGTTTGTAAGTATGAACGAAAAGCAAGGCACAACGCTATTTTATAAACAACGGAGTGCACAATACGATACGTCCATCTGCTTTCCATCCTTGATACCTGCATTGTCTTCGTGTTTACTCAAGTTGCTCTTAACCATACTCCTACCACCAAGTGGGAAAGACGGGATTTGTAGGACTCGTTGAAAACCGGCTCTTCTCAATGGTAGTAAAAATTCGTTTGGCGCGTCATGGCGTCAGAAATAGACCTTTTTACCATATCGTAGTTGCGAATGCATGGTAAGTAGGATGAAAACATACCTAGACGGTTGTTTCGTGTTTTACAACACTTGTAGCGGTTCACGTAAAGGGGAAAGTTTTTGTACAGGATTTAGTAAGGGAGATGGCTTGATGTGGGTTATGAAAGAATGGAAGATAAAATGCTAAAAGACTGCTTTTTTTTGACGGTTCCTTTGGCTCTAAATTGCGATCTTTTTTAGAAGCTTTAGTTTTCAGGTATTCCTGGATGCTCTCATCTATTTAATCTAGTCTTTCTACATAGTATTCAAAATGCCAAGGACACCAACCACAATTTTTCTTATTAATTGACTATTTATTGTGGTTTGGCCCCCTTGGCCTCTATTAACTGTTTACATATCACCTGTACATCCTTTTTTTTCTCCTTCATCCATTCCTGTCTTTTGGTTCGACTTTGTTAACTCAATATAGGAAAGCACCTCAAGCCAAACCTATCGAAACCATCGGCACTTTTGATCCCATCCCTAAGAAGATTGATTCTCAGGACTCCATTCCTCGTATAAAAGATATCCAGCTCAACGTTGAACGTTTTAAATATTGGATAAGTGTAGGAGCACAACCATCCGACACCGTCCGCTCTTTAGCTGAAAAGGTATGCCCAAGCTCTCTTTATCTATTTTTATGACTAGTCCAAATTCGTTAAACTTTCTTTCAACTCTCTTTTTTGACTAAAATTTTCGACCCGCTTGCGATATACCGCTCGGGTGATTTTTCTCATGTTCCCTAACTGCCCGGCTTTCCGAAATGGAGTGTAGGATCTCATCCCTGTTTTCGTTACGATTTGGCTACTAATTTACTTGTTTTACTTCTTTCTATCAATCTATCAATTCTTACTAACGTTACTTTTTTCACTTTTAGTTCCAGTTGCTTCCTAAAAAACCCGTTTCTTGAAACTCACTATAATCGTTATTGCTCAAGTCATGACATTTCTTTTTTACGACCACTTCACAATGTCTAGATATCTTTAACACATTTTTTATTTTTTTTTACACTTTATCTCTGTGATCACGCTAATTACCTCTCTCAACTAAATTTCATAATTTTTGACCGATTTTACCCTTCCGTACTGTTTTTTTAAAACCACGTTTTTTGGCTGAGTGCGATATTTGTTTTCTTTACGATTCTTTTTATTACAATATCACCTTTTTTTTTTTAATTCCTTCTCCACATTATCGTTAGCGTAGTGATATCTTAATTTCTAAATTTTTTAAAGTGTCTATCTATCTGAGGTTATGCGCTAGTTGAAAGCGCTCATAATTTGATGCTATCCATTTGTAATTACTTGTTGCTTTGTACTTAAAATTGTTTGGTAATGAGAAATCTTGGTACCAATATTTTGCCTTTGTAATTTTTAGCTTTTGCGTTTATGGTTAAAATGGATCTTCACTTTATACTGAAACTTCATTTCGTTTACTGATGTTATACCCTTATTTTTTTAGAAACAAATTAACAGCTTCATTTCAAATATTTAGGTTAATATCGGTGTATCTATTATTGCTTAGATTTTTGGACTTTCCGTTCGGAAACGGCAATGCGCTTTGTTGCTTTCCTGATTTCCTCATTCGTTTAATTGGAACTGAACACGTTCATTAATAGCCAATTGCAATAGTTGTACAATTCTAACAAATCATTCCTGTACTTCCGTTGAATTTATAAAAGACTTGTCTCAAAGGATTTAAAATCGTTCAACAATGAATATTAACAACTTAATCGTTTGTAACAAAATATTATAAATGGTGAACTAGCCTTATAAGCTAATTTATTAACTGTACCAGAAGCAATTTACTTTGGTATTATTACCATATTTCATCAACCAGTCCAACTCTACACCACTACATTTATTCATGCACCGAACAGTGTAATTTTCAATTAATGCATTAAATACAAGCTAAACATCACAAACCAAATAGTATGTAAAAATAAACTTGAAAAAGAAAGCGAGAAATCACTTAATGAAAAAAAAAAATCTACTACCAAATCTCGAAATGAGTATAGATCAAATTGCAATGCTTTTTCCCTGACATGCATATGTGTAACCGACATATAAGTAATAAACTAGTATACCGCATAGATAATCTAAATGAAAAGTGCTGATTTCGTACTAAAAGCCAACCGTTAAAAGAACCTTTAGTAAAATCGTTGATCGTAAAACTTCAGTTGAACGTTTAAAGAGCGAAAGATACCTATATACTTTCAAGCATTATTTTAAGCCCTGATTGCACAACCAAGAGAGCTTTTGGGCCAATCCTCCCAAAAGTAGAAAAAAGGACACTGTTAAGGACGGAAAACTATAGCAGCCCGAAAAGCACACATAAATTTAAGAAACAAAAATATAAGTAACACAAATTTATTCCATCCGTTTGACAGGTTGTTCTCCTGCTGGCAATGAAGGATGAGTGTCACCAATGTAAATCCAGAAGCCTGGTTCAATAACTTCTAAAACAGCTTGGGCTAAAGCATTCCTGGCATCGCTATCATGCTCTTCCCATTTGAAGTATCTTCTGGCCCAAACTGCTCCCTCTGCTTCTTCTTTCTTACGCATATCACGTTGTGATTGTTCGATTGTAGACTTTTTCGAGCTTACAATATCATAATTACCACTGGCTAAGGCAGCGGACACTTCTTTCCAAACATTTCGAGACTCCCAGTCTCCCATTTCTGATTCAGGCTTGACGGTAATAGGAGTAGCTTCAAGACTAGGGATGCTTAAGAAAAAAATGGTACTTTTCAGACTAGGAATAGTCAATTTAGATTCGCCAGTCCATACACCTTCAACAATATAATCAGGATCTTCATTTTTCTCAAAGATAGTAGCCTTGAAAGAATTCTTGGTACCTCTGAAGTAACCTCGGCCGGAATAATCGATCTTTGTAATATAATTTGTGTTGCTAACAATATAAGTCGAACCGTACAATTCAATATAAGGTGCCATAAACCACAGTCCTTCAAGGGAGATATTGGGCAGAGTTATATAATATGTCTCATTATACTTTTCAAGATGAACACGAAGCTGGCCGAGTTGGTTGACGTATACAGTTCGTCCTGAAAATCCACTTCTGTATTTATTATGCGTATCAACGGTGATACCGGCTTCCTTACAAACCACATGAGCAGCTGATTCAGGTCCGTGATGGGATACTTGCTCGGCAGTAAGCTCCACTTTACCCTTGCTAGAATCCCATGACCCATAAAAAAGCTCTCCCAAAATAGGGTTCAACGGTTTCTTTTCAGTACCATACTGAAATTTTGGTTAACATTACATGATAAAATTTTATAAAGACGTACGTTCTTATTCCGGGATGCGTATTCACGACTAAGACCAGTTATGTACCACTTGAGAACAGCCAGCATACGTTCTTTAGGAGTGGGAAAATCGACAATTGTTACGAATAGCTCAGGAAACTCAAACCAATAAGACATGTATTCGAGCAAAGATGTCCCTGATAAAATGAAAGAAGGAGCTGAAAGTGTGGACAAGTCACCAGTACTGTGAAGTAAAGTTAGTATTCAAATACAGATTAAAAAGAGCAATCGACATGAGAAAAAGACAATTCCTCTCTGAAAAACAAAAAGAAAAAAACTAGAAAGTTATGAGATGGAAAATTAAGAAATGGCGCTGGAAAGTCCTCTTTAATGTTAGACTCGAAAGGACAATAGCACATATCAATATGAAAGCTAAAGGCATGACAAGCAAAGAACATGAGTAAAAAACAATTTAACAACAGCAAAAATAAGCACTTGTCCATATTTTGACGCGTTATTTCATTATCTAAACCAGCCAGCCATTTGAAAGCCGGGCAAATTGCTGGAAATAAGACAATTATAAGCAATTTTACGCTTAAAAAAAGTTCCTTTTATATTTCAAATTTTTACAAAAATCACATAGATTTGAATGAAACTAAAAATCGAATGAACATTTCCCGTTGGAAAAGAATGCATCGTGTTCAAATTTACCTTTTTTTTTTCTCAAGATACCATATTTCCAATTTTGTTTCTTTTAACTGAATATACTTACAATGTAGCCAAGTTCTTGATGAACCCCTTTTTTGAAGAAAAAGTAAGTAAAATGTTACAATGTCAAAGAAAAAAGTAAGATTCCTTGCATAAGGCTGAAAGCAGATTGATTATGCCTTCAATCTTATAGGACTCAGTACAATTCATACCATCCAAGTGCTCCTATCATAAGGAAAAAACATGTTAGTAAAATGTAAACATTTGATTAAAGAACATATGTGGTACTTACTTAGAAATGGGTTCATTACCAGATTGCACAGTCTCTTCCATTTGTTCTGATGTTTCCGACATTGTCGATCGTGTAATTAAATGCTATCGTGTTTGGTAAAAGAATAAAATCGACAGACCATGGATTGGGCGATGTTGGTTCGACTGCTCTTGCTTAACGCAGTCCTACTATTCTCCTACGTCAAAATAGTGTCATTTTACAAAGGGTACACCATTCTGCACTGTAATTATACTGCAGTAATGACTTTATTATTTAAATTATTTAACGTGGTTTATCGTGGTATATAAAAGCTGCAAAATGGTCAGTAGAAGGCACGAAGGATCGTAAATAAATGACTATTTATGAGCAAGCAAAATACATACGAAGCTTTTCTTATTTGATTAGCATTCTTTAATACATTATGTATAATATTTTTTACATAGAAAGGTTGTATGCCTTGCATATTTATACCTAGCAGATTCGAAACTGCCAGCTGGTAGACGCATGTTTTTACGACTTTTTAACATAATCGATGTTTGTTGAAACTAATTGTTTATTTAATTATTTAAACAGTTAAAGTACAAAAAAACTTCAAGCGCGCCTCCATTTCTAACAAACTACTACTCATTATTGTCAAAGCAATCTATTCAAATGTACCAAACTATCTGTTATAATTACAAGGTTATGGTGGGAAAAGTAATCTTGTTGGGAAGAATTGATTTTAACATAAAGTTAGCTATTGCCGAACGATAAATCACATGTTCGTTTCAACAAAAATGACATTTGTTGCAAAGGTATAAAAAGTTGTGCGAAATAAGAAAAGACAAAAAACATGATCTTATGACAAGAAATGTTAAAAAAAAAAAAAAAAAAAAAAAAAATTGGGATGGGATGAAAAGAAAGGTATGCAGACATAAACAACAATAAGCAAAGGGAAAATATAAGGAGAACGAAAGAAAACAACGCAAAAGAGATAACCAAACAGATGGCTATCAAATTAATGAATGAATCAAACGCAAAATAATCAAGTAAACACCACAACAAAATCTAGGTGATTCATCTTCATTTAAAAAGGTCGGAGAAGAGACCTAAAGAATACAAGCACACTTAAATTCTTCTCAAGAGCTCACAAATAAGAAACGGAGCATAGAAAACAAATGTTAAGCAAAACAAAATCGGTTGAGAATTAAGGAAATAAAAAGTTTTCAAATATGTATCTTTGCCAAAGTAAATTTGAACAGTTATAAAGTTTTTGTACAAAAGCTCGAATTCCAAGGAAAAGTTTAAGTTACCATTAAAAAATGTGGTAATATTTATCATAATGTTCGGAGACATTGATTGGTGTAATTTCCGTACTTTGGGATTCAAGAGTTTCTGGTATACTAATTTGAGAATCTTGGGTAATAGATTCTGTTAAAGGCAGCTCCTCCTCATTCAATCTAGCTCTTAAAGAAACACCACGGCTACGAGTATAAGATCGGGACAAATTTTTCTTGAGTTGCTGAACTTGTTGCTGATCATGCACTTCTTTGGCTGTATCCACATTATCAATATCAACAAAATCAACGTTTTCTAATGGTTCTTCCTCACCACGTAAGTGCTTCTCAGAAGCATCATCAGAGTCAGTAGCAAAATCAAACTTGTTATGTGTTTCCGTACGTCCGCTGTAAAACAAGGGAAGAAGTGCACGAGCATCAGATCGAACCATCGGCACGAGCAATGGGGCATAGGTGGATGGATGACCAAAGCACATTTCACTTTCACTAATCTCATTTTCCAAGGGCTCCACAACCTTCATGTATGGATCCTCAATCATGTAATGAGATTTTGGATCAAGAGCAAACATGCACCATATCTTAAAGGCAATGGCAAAGGAAAAGTTTGGAATTATGCAATAAGCGCGAACACGACCTCCCTGTACCCACAAGCATAAAAACAGAATTATGTTTGCTAATTCTAATCCCAGTAAAATACGATTCACCACTGGGCGCCAATACCCACCACCACTTTCGGTTGAGGAATTTGATACGTACATCAAAATATATTTTTGTGTTAAGTAATTGACGCAAAACAATACACTTGCAAACAAAAGGACCAAAGGGTTTATGCAAGCGTAACAAATAGCAATAGTAAAAAAGTATATTAACTTGTTGAGAACTTGACTGTAAACATACTTGGTTGGAGCGGTCCACTCTAGTAAGTCTCGAGGAGTAGGAGAAAAAAACTTTGTCTTTATTAATCGAATTGTCAAGGTTATAGGTTGAGCAATTTCGACAAAAAAAGAACAAGTAGAGTGAGCGATAAACATAATCCAAAAGGTTGAAAATTGAACAAAAGAACTAACTGACAAACCAACAGTATCAAATGTTGCAAACGCCGACATGCCTTCGGCAAAGTTACCTTCTTCCTTAGTTTTATAGGCAATAATTACACCTAGTCTCCAGAATACAGCCATCAAGGTATAAATGATGAAGTTGTCAAGGGTGAAAATGATGTGTAGTTTATTTAAAACACCACGTTCTCTAGACGACTTAGTGAAACTTCCTTGCCAATAGGAGATACGTCTCATGATTATTTCCAAAATCATAAATGTAAAACCCGCAACTGCAGGACTCAAAATACCCTGCACAATTGACCAAAAACCGGAACGAGATGTAAGCTGCTGCTGAAGCCAGGGCCAAACACTACCAAGGTGATATAAATTTGATATGAATATTGCAACCAAAGCGGTTTCAATAATCCAAGCGATAATTAAAATGATAAACAATATGTTTCCAATCATTCGATTGAATAACCTTGTGCTCCACGCCAATGACAAATTATCCCATAAGAAGTCGGAAGGTTCTGGAGCCATACTAACTGAAGCACCAGCAACTCTGGAATTATGGCGGGCGGTATCATGGGCTATATAAGATGATTTGTACGTTATGAATCCGTAGTGCTCAAATTCATTTTCATATAGCGACTCCCGAGCAGCATCGACCCGTAAACCGTAATTTTCAATTTTAGCAGAATAGTAGTCAATTGCGTCAACCTTTTCAGAAGTGAGTAAGCCTTGCTTTACTCTCCGTACTGGTCTATCATCTGGCAACTTTTTAGGATTCTTAAAAAATTTTGCCAAAACCGCTTCCAAAGATCGGACAGCATTATCATGCTTTTTAAGTATTTTTGGAAGATTTTTTATAGCGTGACAAATATGAACATGCATAGGTGCTTCAGAGCTTTTCAAACGTGAAGCAAGTATAGATAACCCATTATTGGAACGCATGGTTGTTGGGATATCCATAATTAACAAGGAACGAGAACTCATTGATTGTTGATAAGTAGGACTTCTGTAATACCTTTGTCTAATTCTCATCACAATTTGGTAATATCTGGCTAACAAGAACAAGACAAGGACATTAAAGACATAACAGATAACAACATGAGCCCATGTCCAATTTCCAGTAACATTTTGAATTGACAGTTTCGCATAAGCATTTTGCGAGTCAGAATTAGCAAGAGTTTTGTTAGTAGCGACAATGTTGATTGGAATAAGGATAGTACAACAAATTGCAGCTAAAATTAGGAAAACATCCCTACAAAATCGAGAGAAAAGCAGAGAGATAACGGCATCCGCTCCCATATTATACAAGCAATCCTCTACTTTGATAGACCATAATGGCTCAATCCAACCCCAAAGACTCTTCTTCATAGGAGGAATGCATCGATCGTATGTGCTAGTCAACGACGTTAGGCGTGGAGTATAAACATACTTAAACTTTGTCCTGAGAAGCGTAAATATGCACAGCAAAATCACTGAAAGTAGAGAAGAAAAACCAAGAGACACAAGAATTGAATACTTGTCAAATTTAGCTTGGGCAGGATTGTCATTTAGAAGACTATTAATGACAACCTCGATGAAAGATTCACGTTTCTCAATTACCATTGTAAAAACCATATGAGAATAGAGTGCTTTATGAAGAAAACGAAAATCCAAAATTGCTTCAAATCACTTCTTCAATCGGTCACTGACTCTACTTCAATTCTCCTGACTATAATAGAGTGCTAAAACGTAAAAGCAAAAAAATTTCTCAATACTGAGAATAGAAAATCAAACACGGTATGGTTATGTCTGAAGGTTTTAAAGACTTCGCAAATGAAAAGATAAAGCTGTGCAAATGATTTTGATCAAAGAAAAAAAACCGAGTCCGATAATTATTACGGTCTTTAAAAAACGAGTGATAAACGGGGTGTTTACGATTAAGATATATGATGCCAATAAAGATTTGGGAAGGTTTTAATAACAAAAGCTTTTGCTTTGAATCATATGAAGCGAACGTAAAGAAAATAATTTACTTGGAATGTGTAAACAAAAATTTTAAAAAATCGAAATCTTAATTGATCTTTAAATCAATCAATATATACATTCGAATCCGTAAAAAAACAATTACAAGAATATCTGGAACCGTGAAGACAATTCCTCGTTGTATTTTTAAAGAAAAAACAGCTCAAAATGTGCTGTTCTATCGCACTAAAGGCAACTGATAAAGCTTTCAAGGCTTTTAAAAGCAAATTATGTGGTATATTTATTAGTCCTAAAGATTGTGTGTTTAGTTCAGCGCAAGTTACTAGCAGCCGTCGAAACTGCAACTTTGTATGTATCAAATTATTAAGTGACCTCGGAAACCTGCAACTAGACAAATGTGGCTTATAGACGAACCTCAGATGACTTTACTTGGTAAAGGAGAAGAGCTAATCTATAATCCTTTTATACATAAACAAAGCGTATACTTTACTATAAAAACAAAGAAACTTAATCATTTGCAGACAAAGAAATTTTTCAAGAACAAAGGGATTCTGGCATCTCAAGGGAAATACACCACCATAAAAATATGAGTATACAATTATCTAAAAACTTTTATTGTTAAAAAAAGAAAAAAGTATATAGTGTTACTATCAGTTTCTTTAATAAATAGAGTGAGTAATTAATATGGATAAAGTAGGAATATCACAGTTGTAGGGAGATTCATAATAAACTTTGAGATTTCAACACGATTTGATAGTTTATTTATAAGATTTGAGTTATAGAAAACTTCCCAGAATCAAAAAAAAAAACCTTTATGCAAAACGAATCTCATTGTGCGCTCGATCTAACGCTAAGGCAATCCTTTTTACTTCTTTTTGAGCAGCTTCAACGTCACCATACAGTAAAGCATCAAAGATAGAGGGAAATAGCTGTGAATGTGAATTTCTTAAATTGGGGCCGTATATTAAATGTTTGTACCATTCATGTCCAGGAAGGCCAGCTTCATCAAGGAATGATCTCTCGAATCTGGCAAGTTTAGCATTGTACCCTTCAAGCTCTGGATGTTTTTTAACAGAGACGGTATAGCTATTGTGCATCATTAACGATTTCCACTCTCTGATTTCATCCTCAAAACGAATTAAGGATTCTAAAAGCTCAGAGAATTCTTCATTGATCTTGCGCAAGTCAAGTGCATTAGCCCCTGGTATCTCAGGTATACGTTTCAGCATTTCACCAACACCATTTATCTCGTCTTCAAGGTCGTAAGGAACAACCGGGTCATTCGCTAAAAACAATATTAGATAGCTCCATATTTTCCCTAATCTAGCAGCATTCTCCCAATATTCAGAACCAAAAGTATCAATCCAACTAACAGTATCTTCACAAGAGCCGAGAAATGGCATGGGTGTTGGATTTTCTTCATTCCTTTCGAATGCTAAGTTAACTACCGGGATTCCAGCAAAAGTTAAAAACGAAGTAAGGTCCGATGTGTAATCGAAGTCATCGGTTATGATGTTCGCAGCTTTCATCTCGTCTTCCTCATTCGCAACATCAAATGCTCGTTGGATAACCTTTTTTAAGCCAGGAACGGTTCGTGCAGTAAAAGTATCACCACTGACTGCAACATCCACATTTATGTACGCAACCGCTTTAGCTTCTAAACTTTCTTTCCAGTATTCCAAAAATTCTGTGCTACCAATTGCATTGAACTGCCTTGCATCCCAGCTGGCAAATACAATAGTACGTCTTGGCTTCCAAGATAAATCTTGCGCCATGTTTGCAAACGTTGAGATAACATCAATTAAAAGAGAAGTGCCGACGGATGAATCAGAGGCACCCGTACACCAGGAGTCCCGTGGAGCTCCTACTACCAAAATTTGATCTGACTCATAACCATCAATTTGAGCCATTATGTTTATTATTTTTTGCTTATCCTCAATATCTTGCAAAACATTAACTTCTAAACCGGGAGAGCTTATTTTGGAGCCAGTCCAAACTTCTGATAAGACAGGAGCCAGGTCTTGACACCAGTTGGAATCTTTGACTAAATGTCCATGCCCCTGTAGTCTCTTGAGTAATTCTATACCGTCATTGAAAGTGATTGGAATGCTCACTATAGAAGGCAATACATTCGCGTCTTTTGGAGAAATACGGTTTGTTTCTTCATGTGCAGACCAACCTGGTGTTAACGGATCGCCGACGTAATAATAATGGTTAGCGACGCTTCCTCGATATAGAGAATTTGCGGATGGATAAGGTCCAGCTGGGTACACCTGATTTAAATTATCGAGAGACGTCAGATAAGTATCTTCGAAAATCAAAATAGCAGAGGCGTTGTACTTTTCTGCATTAGCCGTCGCCAATGCAAAATCGCTTTGGTTTGCTCGAACAAGTACGATGCTAGATTCTACGTAAATACCACTATTTACAAGCCACTCGAAATCCTCAATTCTTCCACGGTTAGCATACACAAGAGGTGCATTCACGAAACCAGATGGGCTGCCTCCAAAAGTTGCCGGAGTCGGGATCGATACCCCGTCATAGCCCCCAACTTGGTAAGACTCAATCAAAGATGGATGAAAAGAATCATCGCCGTCTATCGAAAGTGATACTAATTGAGGGAAGTTAAGATAAGCATAAAATTCTCTAAAATCAACAATAGTTCCTTTTTCATAATACAACCTGTTCATGATCATCTGAAGAAGTGAGGAGTCCCCAACAGTACCAGCTAAATGAGGGATTGAAGAAAGA
Source organism: Schizosaccharomyces pombe (assembly GCF_000002945.2). Taxonomy (NCBI): domain Eukaryota; kingdom Fungi; phylum Ascomycota; class Schizosaccharomycetes; order Schizosaccharomycetales; family Schizosaccharomycetaceae; genus Schizosaccharomyces; species Schizosaccharomyces pombe. The sequence continues at coordinate 567,249 of NC_003423.3, forward strand.
GTCATTACTTGTTGCCGGGTATCTGATATATCGCATCCCTTGATGTAATTTAAAAGAACATCTTCACCGTAATGATGAACAGAACGCCAAGCAGGTACACCATCAAAGTAGCCGTAATAACTAGCAAGAATAATTACTGTTGCAATCACAGCTAGATATAAAAATTGAAACGGGATGCGGTGAAAGGTAGAAGCAAATCTGATCTCAAAAGAATGACAAGCAGACTCCCATCCTTCATGAATGGCAGCAAGTTTTGTACGCAACAACGGAAACCTTGAACTGTCTTCAGATGGGGGTTCGATAATCTCCATTTCTTCCATCGAAGTCTCATTCTGCTCACCGTCGTTTGGCGGCGCAGAATTGTTTAAAGCAGAATGAAGAGCTACTTCTTCATAGCTAGGAGGGTCCTTTGGAGGAGGAACGTAAACATGCTTCTCGTCAGTCATTTCATTTAGTCAGTATAGAAAGAATATATGTGTTAAACGCAGTAATGCGAATTATTAGAAACCAACAAAAAAGGGGGGGTTATAATAACTAAAGGAAATCAAAAGAATCGACGACTTTGCTCATATAGACAATAAGCGCAAGATATATTAAGAGGGAAGTTCTAATTTGTCGAAAATGTGTAATAAATAAGTATCAGATAAGGATGTGAGATGTGATGGATGATATATTTCGTAAATGAGATTTTCGAATAAGTATATAGAAAAAAATGGAAAAGACAAAACGAAAGCAAACAATTAAAAGAATGAACACAAATAGAAATGAAAAGGAAGAACAAATATGCAGGCCCAATAATATTTCAAAATAATTAAATGCGCTAGAAACAAAAGAAATTTTGGAACTTCAAAACCAAAAGAATAACCGTTCTGAAAAGAAAAAGATTTTACTTCTTTTCTAAAACCTGTTATAACAAAGAATAACAGTAAAATACAGCATGTAAAGACTACTTTTACGCTTTCGAAATAGAAAGTAGTAGTTGTAATTATCGGAAGGGAAAAAGAAAGCTGTCAAGCGACTACACGCTACTAAGTCTCGCTGCTATTCAATCAGAAACGTACTTTAGTATCAATGAGGGCAAAACAATGTGTCCGTGCTTTGTAGCCAAACGTTTAAGCAGAATGTGCTTTTGGTGGCTGATGAAAAGTGGTGGATAATGAACTAGTTTTATTCAATGGCAACCCACAAGCCAACGAAAGTTCAACATTATATCTATTTAATTTACATATTTTTTAGAATTCTTTCATTGATAATCAAGAAAAATAAAAAAAGTAGGCTCACCTCTAGATACACAATCTAATATGCTTCGTAAATTTCGCAAGCTCAATGTTTATTTGGGATTAGAGATATCTTCATTATGCTTTAAAACAGTGCTTTTACATACTATAAGAAATTCAGTCTTGCCATTGTATTACATATAAACTGGTTTCCAATAGTTTCGAGAAGGGTCGATTTTGGAAAGGGTTGAAATCGGTTTAGTTTATGATATTTTCAATAATGTTAAAATACTGTTTGTCGTTTTAACTTGGGACTCGTCTTGGCTGATTTGAATAAACCACTGAAGTTTTTTGTCTTTCTTTTTTATTCCTCTGAATCGGAAATACTTTTCCCGATAAGCGTTTCGAATGAATAGAATTGAAATTGTTTTGTCCCTTTACTTTCTACTTATATAAAAGAAGACGCACTTCTTTTGGAGACATATTCTCAAACAACACAAAATATGCTGGATTGTAAATACTCAGTTTAAACACATATGAGAACTTAAAGTAAGATATCTTTATTATCAATTTATTTTATTAGCTTCACATGAAGGAATATAAATTACATTTATTTCAAAACCTGATTAATACTTGTTCGCAGCTTTAGGTATGTGTATAAATTTATTAAATATGCTTAGTAACTGTCTACGGCCACACCTAGGCGAAAACACCAGTTCCCGTCCGATCACTGCAGTTAAGCGTCTGAGGGCCTCGTTAGTACTATGGTTGGAGACAACATGGGAATCCGGGGTGCTGTAGGCTCCTTTCTTTTTTTTTCGGAATATTATTTTATTCTTACAATGTTAACGGCTTCACTGAATTTTTTATGCTGCTTTGTTGATGATACTGTAAAAAATAGTGACAAATAAAGATTTTGAAATATATCAAACCTATCTGTAAACATTTGAGAACAATTCTAGCGTACGAATTAACTTGTCCATATCTTGTTGTCATACGAATGCACTGTTTATTGTTCATCGTTGACAGTTTTCAATGTAAAATCAATTTTTTATTTGAGAAAATGGTTTCTAATGTGCCGCTTTTGTTAAAAAATTATAGTGCAACAATAGATAGATATGCTATTCCTTGAAATGTGGGTTTCTTTTCATTACTCTTTACAGTTTTCTGTTATGTTGTCGTTTTGAAAATGGACTCTTCACAAGAAGAGAGTATTGACTTTAGCAATTTAAACATAGAATCTTAGCACGTTTGATTTTATTATTTTATAATTAGTTAGTCATTTGAATTGCCAAAAATGGTGACTTAATTTTGGTTACTAACAATTGAATAAAAAAATAAAATAAAAATAAAAAGAAGAAAAATCAATATAAATTGCGAGATGATACTACTAAAGTTCACAGCAATTTTTTTTAAAAAACAACGAAAATTTGTAAAAAATGACAAAATTAAAGATGAAATAGTAAAATAATGCGAACGCTTCATCAAACCATTTGACACATTAGTTATAAGCATTGACAGAAACTTTGATAATAATGCTTTTAGAATTTATCTTAATATAACTAGGCGATTATTCAGCTGTACAATTTAGTTTTTTTGAATAAATTATAATGTTATTTTATCAATATTCTATGTTTTTATAACTCTACAATTAAATAGATATATGCTTTTTAATAGAGCATTCTAACAAGCTTTGGTGGTTTAGTGGTATAATGAATCGTTGCCATCGATTCGACCCGGGTTCGATTCCCGGCCAAAGCAATGTTTCTTGTTTTTATTGTTAATTTAATATTAGCAGGCTTCATATTTATTTTTTTAGATAAAGGGCATCACGTTTATAAGTGTGGTTCACTTGAACCCAACAAAGTGAATGAAGAGCTTCGAATGTTACTGAAGCCGCGTAATTAGAACGGATGGATTATTACTTGAAGCAGTAATTAAAGTTTTCATAAATTGACCAACTGAATACCCGATATTGCATTGCAAATTTCTAAACATACCAACGTGTTAGGAATCTGTAATAGCAAAGCATGGAACGAAAGGTGTTTAGTCAACTTGAATTTAGCTAAACGAATTGCACATCTTTTAACAGTATCGAAGAAATTGGGCAATAGAAAAGTTAATACAATGAGCTCTACTTTCATCATATTTTCATGTATTCAGGCAAGCAGCTAACTAGCTATTGTCTTAAGAGCAATAAAGATACACAACGGTAAATCGTTAAATACAATAGTAAACTGCACTCCACTACTATATAAATCAAGCTTTTAGAAAAGGTAATCGCAAAAATGAAGAAAAAGTAAAGTAAAATTTAAACAATAACATTGTTCTTTATAACGTTATAAGTTTTTCTATGTATAAAAATTTCAAGGAAAGCTATAGTTTGCACTTTAGCGCATTCACTACCACCTTGCTCTGGTATAGGCAATTTCCATTTAAGCAAAAGCACTATGCTGCACGACACCAAAACGCAGCCAGAACCACTACCCTTAAATAACACGAAAAATCTTGCATATCGTCTTGAAGCACGAATACACGTGCCTTGTCGATTTTCAAGACCTGTATTAATTTTTGTAAAGAAAAGTAGAATCAAAAATGAGTGAGAATAAAAAGTTTCGGCCAAAGAAGGTCGGAAATACCGAACAAGTTTCAGAAAAGCAACACACAGATACAGCGTTAAATATATCGCAAGATAATAAAACTTCATCCTCTTCCGCCAAGAGAGGAGCGAAGGGAAGGCGAGGCACCAAAGGAAAATCTGGCCCGGCAAATTCGTCTCAGACTAGTAATATAGAGGGATCAAATGCGCTTGAGCTCGAATTTGATCGTGATTCGCAGTTAAGCGTATTGCAAGAGCTGTTTCCTAGCTGGACGATTGATGATTTAAGTTTTGCTTTAGAAGAAGCGGACCGGGATTTGGAACTGACCATATTGCATATTACTGAAGGTCACGCCTCCAAATGGGGTGAAGTTAAAAAGAAGCCAATCCCTAAAACAAAGTCCAAACCAACAAGTCATGCTCCAGTTTCCGATAATGTCTCTTCCACCTTTCGTAATGCTACACGTAAATCAAAGAAACCTTCCGCTTCTAAGGATACTTCTCGGGGGGTTCGAAAATCAAAAGCAGGAGCTCCCTCAGATCCTTCTTCCGTTCATGCACCATCCTCTTTAGAAAAGCCTGCTGGTACTGGCGATCTTCCTTCCTCAGAAATTTCTACCAAAGCTCCTGCATCAACGACAGTGTCTTCTTCCGTTGATCCTGGTACTATTAATGAAGATTCCTCAATGAAAGATCATACTACATCTAATGAACAAGCTTCAGTTTTAACATCGGCTAATACCGCTGCTTCAACAAATACGAACGGCACCGCAGGCGGTACTTCGGCCTCAGCAAAGTCGACCAGTGCGGCTGATCAGGCTGTTGCATCTTCAAAGCCTATAAAGAAGGCTTGGGCTTCAGTTGCAAAGTCGAAGAAAAAGGTCACTCCCGCTCCCGCTCCCGCTCCCGAATCCGAACCTTCTAAACCCTCTATCGCTCCTTCTCAACCCTCTAAAACTAATGTTTCCGCTGCTTACGAAAAACCTGCTGAACTGTCATCCTCATCTGTTCCTTTCCCTCACAAATCCCAGGACTCTGCAACTCCCGCAAATGTTGAAACGACCCCCTCCACAGCTACCTCAGCTCCCAAAAAGAGTACTGCCCCATTTGCCATAAATGCAGTCAAGCCCGCTCCTGGGCTTTCCAACATCTCTTCTGCTTCCCTACCTAAGCCCTCCTTTGCGAAGCAAGCCGCTGTTGGCTCTCAAAGCTCTACAACTAGTATGACTACTGCTCGATTACTTTCTGATAGATTCCCCGTCGTTATGCCTGTTGCTAATACTGCTGCTATTCCCGAAAAGGTTCAAGTGCGTTTCGGAAGCTTGACACTTGGGGGTGAGGACAAAAAATCGACAAAGTCTTCTTCAGACAACATAGCACAGTCTGGACCAAGAAGTTCCTATTTTCCTAAAAAGACAGTTTCACCAAAGCCAGAGGCAAAAAAAGAGGCGAGCAAAGTTGCTGAATCCACCAAAATCCCAAAGAAACAACACACTTCAGCATATGAAAGCCGTGCTCCACAATCGAAGGTTCCCGAAAACTTGAAGGAATCTCATGTTAACGAGACACCATATCGTGGTTTACACGATGTAAATTTACCGGCCAGTGGAAACGCCTCTTCTGTCTCGGCCATCCCTCCTCAAGTATCAGCCCAAACGACTATACCCGCTGCATCCACAAGTGCTACAAGTGGCCCGGTGGTTGGTAAACAAAGTGCCGGATATGGCGGTATTTATTCTCCTGCTACACATGGAATTTCCCCTCAACCATATGCTGGTGCTAGTCTTATTCCTCCGTCTACCGGAGCTGCTTTTAACAACGAAACTGCATCTTCAAATGCTGGGGAGACAACTGCACTTCCATATTCTTCTAGATTTATGAATCCTGTGGAAAACCGCTCCGCCAATAGCCCATTCGACAATTTTCAACACATCGACCATAGTACTGAATTGGGATATGCTTCAAATACTTCTCAACAATATCAACAGACTAGTCATCCAGCATACACTACTATGTCTCCTATTGAATATGGTCAAGCTGCACCAGCAGCTCATTACTATAATGAGCGTAATCAATACTCACAATATGATAATGTCGCTGGTAGTGCGTCGAATACACCAGATGTGCACTCGGTAATGCATAACAAGGTTGCATCTTCTAATGCTACTTCTCTACCTGCTGCTGGAACAGCGACTCCTAGCCCTGTTGTTTCTCAACAACAGCCCCAACCTTATGCATTTCCTCCAATGTATCCTATTCCTTATGTGTCTTATGGATACGGTACGATGCCTTACAATAATAACAAGTTTGGACAGCCCCAGCAAGGATACATGTCTCAGAGCGGCTTTAATGATTTCCCTCCCATCTTTGGTGGACACAGCAACGTGTACAACAGACAACAGCCTGGCAATGTAAGTGGTATGAGTGGAACACAAACTAGCAACCCAATTAATAATGCCACTGCAAATACTAGCGGCATGACTGAGAAAGCGGCTGGACATCGTGACTCTGTGATTGGAAATGGAGGCGTAACCGGGGCGAACAGCATGTCAAGTACTTTGGGTGGTTTGTCTTCCATGTCAGGGATGGGACGTGCGGCTCCTGGTATGTTTATGGGTAATGTTGGAAGTTTTGAAAACCTTAGTGCCAATGCGGCCTCTCCTTATGGCTTACCTCCTCAACAAACGCCATTGACCAATGCTGCTACTCAGCAGACAACCTCTTTTCAAAGCAATGCTAACAAGGTCAACAATGCAAACAGCCAACCCGCTGGGTTTCCGTTCAACTCTGGAGCATCTACCAATGCAGGTAGTAATGGATTAGGAGGCTATAATGCATACAACCAGTCATTTATAAACCGACCAGGAGGTTGGTACGGTAATGCTTAAATTGAACTTATGATCAAAAAGTTTGATAACGTAGAAGTTGGAAAATGCTTTTTATAAGGATTCAAAAATAGGCTAAAAATAATTGCGGACAAGATGCTATTAATGGAAGGGTAAAATCGATTTTATTGGGACAATCGAATTTATGAAGTTTTTCAATATATATATGTGTGTGATTTATATGGCTATGTGGTCACATGTGTTTTCTGTTTGATAGTGCTTAATTATGTAGTTTGAAATGTTGCTTGTTCATATCATAACATATCATACCACGCCGTAATGTTGCCATTATATGGTAATTCCTTGTATGTTCATAGAGTATTTTTTTATTGCATTATTAAAACAAACTGGCGTTTTGGAAGAGGGAAAGGGTAAATAAAGATTTGATGTTAAGGTATTTGTAGGTGTGGGTAAGCAATGCGAAGTGGGATAACTAGTTTCAAGTAATGATTATTATATTTCCAAAAGTCAAGTGCTAATGAAACACGTTTAATCAGTTGGCAATTTAGGGGGGTGGTTCACTCGGCATTCCTATTTTAAACAATTTTTGACGGCAAATGTTAAGCGAATTCGCTAAAGCAAAGTGTAAAAAAAAAAAAGCTTCGCTAGTAATATATGCCACACTTCAGTCAACAACACTACGTCAACCCTATACGCTAAGTCTACTGAATAGAAAAACTTGATACTTTTATTTACATTGAAATGAAGAGCAAATTTGTATAATACGTATTATTGATTCTAGAAATATAGCAAATTGAAACATCCAAATTTAGCAAAACAGCATGTCGCTGTTGTAAAATTCTCATGAAAAAATAGAATGTCTAACCTTCACTACTGGCAAGATTCGTTCATGTAGATGTAGTTGAAGAAGAGACAGTGTCATACACAAACGTAGAAAAAGTTCTGAAAAGGAAAAAGACTCCTAGTAGATTATAATTCAAATCAAATCAAACCAATTAAATTCAATAGATCGATGTCTTGAAACATTAATTCCTATAAGGTTGAAAATAGTAGCAATATAACGCAAAAATAGCGAGTCGTAATAGCAAGTAAAATGGTAGTCATTATAAAGGGTTAACTGTATTTCAAGTATAAAGAACGGAGAAAGTTGGAGCAATGGCAATAACACATCGAGGAGTAATTTAGGAAAGTAGTGAGAAAGATGTTAGAAAGGAAATTTAGTAATTTGTAAGTAATGATTTCAGAACTTGGAACGTGAAAGGGAAAAAGATATTTTCATCATAAAGAAAAATTTGCCCATCGTGAAATAGAGAAATAGTGAGAAGAAAACCACCACCGAAATAGCGAGACCCGCAGTATGTTACTTCACGAGTCTCGCTATTTTAGGATTGCATAGGTTATCGGATGGAATCCAGTAAACAAATGGGTAAGGAAAAGTGCGATCAATGATGAGTGGGTTGGGTTACAAATCAATATAGTCAGGTGAAATTAATTCGTTTCTCGATATAAAAGCAATTGAGAAAGGAATTGGATAAAATTTACAGAGAATTAAAAAATGGAGACAAGAAATAAGTGAAATGGGAGTGAACGCTCTTGTAAAAAAGCTATTGAGACAAGTGAAACGGTGAGAGAATGCGTTGACAAATGTGAAAGAAAAGAGAAAAGGGAATGAATATTTATAACAAAAAAAGGTAACAGGATTATCGATGAATTTTGGGGAAAATTTATGTTGAATTGCATGACTTTTTAGAAATCACGCCTCGAATACCGTTAGACATATCATGGTAAACATGTGATTTAGGAATTGGCACATGTAAATGAGGTTGTTGGGTAGAGAGCGGATTTGAATGGTGGTAGATAATTTAGGGTAAATTTGGGATGGATAGAGTAAATGTGAAAATAGTATGTAGGATGGCGGGGGATGCGTGCGAAAGAAAAAGAACGATGCGAAATGAATTGTAAAGTATGTGACTTGGGATGATGCGAAAAAAAAAGAGTCTGGAATAAAATTTGAAGAAGAGAAGAAATACAGTAGGTGGGAGTGCAATGAATTGAATTGGAAGCGAGGAAGCGAACAAAATCGATGGATAACAAGTGAATGAACAACAAAGTGAATTTAGTTTAAAGTCAATTGCTTTGTTGAAAATCAATTTCCTCTGTTTTATCAAGTGTGCGAAGGACAAAGGGAGTAAGAAAGATTCAAAAAAAAAAAAGAAAAGAAAAAGAGGAATTCCTTTTATGAGACATCCAGTTTGTTTGCGAGAACGCCAAGAACTCAAGCGAATATGGAGAGACGACGGTGAAACACGGTATGTTGCATAGTGTAGTGCGGGGTGGATTGCAAGGAGAATGGGTAAATTAGCAAGCGAGCTGGACCCCATTACTGTGATGCATGAGGTAACGCAATGTGCTAAAATGTTTTGGAAAGAATGACACTCTACGTTAGGATAGTGCACGTTGTTGACACTGCTCGTTATGGAGGACAAGGAAGAAACTAGTTCGGCCGTTTGAAGGGAATGGGAATGGGAATTGAATGAAGAAAGAATGGATTGAAGTAGTCAATTGATTAAAAACTCATATTTTTTTGTGTTACTCATTGACCTTTATGAAGACAACAATTCTGGGTTTCCATTGCTTACAGTGTGTTTCCATAGAGCAAAGTTCTTTTTTGATGGCTTTGTTTTTACGTTGCATTACTGTGTTATTCCTCACTCTCTGTATGTGAGTCTCGCGCTGTTTCAGCTGCTTCCTCCTGCTTCCTTCGGTTCCTTTTCCTTTCTTATCGGACGGTGGCCCGCCAAAATTAATTTCGCCTACATAAAAAGTGACGCAATAGAAACTCTCGGAACCAGTATGGACTTGAGGATGAGCGCATCCCGGACCTTGAAAGGATCCTCGTCGATGGTTGATTCGTCAGCTCATTCACATAAGGTTTCTCTAGAAGGTGAATTAGGGTTCTTTCAATCCGAATCCGCCAACCATCACAAGACCTTGTAACCGCCCCGGAAACTCAAATTGTCCCAACTGCCGATCAATTTTTTCCGAAGAAACAGCTTACGATTAACCGAAGGAACGTCCTGGGCAGTCAAGCGCAGAGGAACATAGTGCAAAGCGTCGTAGTTCAGTATAGTCGGACAGCAGAGTATTGTTGAACTCGATAAAGTAGGGGGGGAGAGAGAGAGAGAAAAAGGAGTGGAAAGTGGTAGTAGGTAAATGAGAGATGTCAATAGAAAGCAAAAACTTTATACAATAACAATCTCAACATCAACGATTTTCCTTTTCCAACTGAATCTCTTTTCCAAACTGTGCACTGTAAACAATTGTTCTATATCTTCTCCTTGTTATTCTATGTCTTCTCCTTCATGTTCCACGTCTAACCCGCTCCCTTCCTACCTTTTCGCTACCCTCCTACCCTCCTACCCTCCTCCATCCTCCCTCACAAACAGATGATGTTAACGAGACTTTGCACCTCGTTATTCCCGAGGAGCCGCTGGGATGCCATGAGCCTTGCTAATAGCCCTGTTAGCACGGTCAAACAAAATCATGCAATTCAATGCAAGAATCGTCAGCCTAACAACAGCTAACTGGGCCAACCCTCTAAACATTCCATTCCATCTAGGCATTGGAAACGCCATTCCAAGGGCGGATTGATGGATGATGGAAGGGACGAGACTGACACACACAGCAGATATACTCGATGACTATTAGTGAAGTGAGTCGATGAATAGTGAAGTAAATGAACATTTTTATAGAATCAATAGAAATGGATTGAATCCAATTGCATTCGAAATTTCACAGTTGACTTGGATTTACCACTTGTCTCATTTCTCCCACTTGTCCTCTTGATTACTATGCTATGCTATGCTATGCTATTCTCTTCTCTTCTTCTTTCCTCTACACTCATTGTTTACATTTCTTTTTCTTTTCCACCGCCATCCCAACTCATCCATTCCATGCCATTCCATCCTTGCCTCTCTCGTTCCTGTCAAGCGAGGCGAGGGAAAGGTCAACGCAATGCGTCGATTGTTGTATGATTATGAGCCAAAAATATTCGCATGGGAAGTTATCTAGAAGGCCGCTAATTTCATTATCCGATCTGCCAAGTACCGAACACGGAAATCGCCGCTTACGATACCGTCGTTGGCATGACAACTCTAGCGTAAACACATACAATATAAATAGGAGTGGTAGGCCAGTCTGCTTCTTTGTAGTATCAAGAAATCAGCAATAGTACTTGTTTGGTTTTGAGAAATAGCAATCGAATTAATTAGGTATGTGATGCGCTGTGGCATTGGCAAAGCATTGGCTTGGTGAGACATGTGACATGTGTCAAACACCTGCCAAGAGGGAAAAATAGATTGAGGAAAAGGAAGGGATATTTTCTTTTGATATTCTCTTTTAGTTGAAAAAGATGGATTTTGAGCGATGAATTGAAATGAAAATGGTCAGTGAGATTGCCAAGAGAAGAGGCTCTCTGATTTTACTTGACATGACGAAAACATGTCATATCCAGTATGGTGAAATTGTACAACGAAGTCGTGATAAGATTCGTTAGTTTCCGTTTCTTTCGGTAAAGAAGGCTTTATTTTTCGCTTGACGGCAGTTTGGTCAGAAATTAAAATAGACTTGCCGAAAGCGACAAAGCTGCTGTTTTTAGTATACTTTCTTTTCTATTCTTCTCTCAATAATGATATCTTTTCTTTTAATGACGCTCATCGTTTCTTCTTCTTCTTCTCTTCGCTTTCTTCCCTCTCTCGCTTCTTTTTGCCTTTTTCTCTCCTCTTTGATCTCTTCTTCTTACTAACTCTTTTCAGATAACAATGGCAATTCCTAAAGTTGGTATCAACGGTTTCGGTCGTATTGGCCGTATCGTCCTCCGTAACGCCATCCTCACTGGCAAGATCCAAGTTGTCGCTGTCAACGATCCTTTCATCGATCTTGACTACATGGCATATATGTTCAAGTACGACTCTACCCACGGTCGCTTTGAGGGCTCCGTTGAGACCAAGGGTGGCAAGCTTGTCATCGACGGTCACTCCATCGATGTCCACAACGAGCGTGACCCCGCCAACATCAAGTGGTCTGCCTCTGGTGCTGAGTACGTTATTGAGTCCACTGGTGTCTTCACTACCAAGGAGACTGCCTCTGCTCACTTGAAGGGTGGTGCCAAGCGTGTCATCATCTCTGCTCCTTCCAAGGATGCTCCCATGTTCGTCGTCGGTGTTAACTTGGAGAAGTTCAACCCCTCCGAGAAGGTTATCTCCAACGCCTCTTGCACCACCAACTGTTTGGCTCCCCTTGCCAAGGTCATCAACGACACCTTCGGTATTGAAGAGGGTCTCATGACCACTGTTCACGCTACCACTGCCACCCAAAAGACCGTTGACGGTCCCTCTAAGAAGGACTGGCGTGGTGGTCGTGGCGCCAGCGCCAACATCATCCCCTCCTCCACTGGTGCCGCCAAGGCCGTCGGTAAGGTTATTCCCGCTCTTAACGGTAAGCTTACCGGTATGGCTTTCCGTGTCCCTACCCCCGATGTTTCCGTTGTTGACTTGACCGTCAAGTTGGCCAAGCCTACCAACTACGAGGACATCAAGGCTGCTATCAAGGCTGCCTCTGAGGGTCCCATGAAGGGTGTGTTGGGTTACACCGAGGACTCTGTTGTCTCCACCGACTTCTGTGGTGACAACCACTCCTCCATCTTCGATGCCTCTGCCGGTATCCAACTTTCTCCTCAATTCGTCAAGCTCGTCTCTTGGTACGATAACGAATGGGGTTACTCCCACCGTGTTGTTGACTTGGTTGCCTACACTGCTTCCAAGGATTAGATTGCTTCTTTCGATTTATTCCGTCGTCAATCTATATCTCTCTAATCAGCCGTTGTTAAACTCCAAGCTATTCAACTGAACATGCGTTCGGTTTTGGGGGGTCTTACATATGTGCGAACTTTTGGTTTTTTATTCTTATGCTTGTTTTCCCCCTTTTCCTTTTCTGGGGTTTGCTACGATAATGATAGACATGTATGAGATTTTCCTCTTTTATTCCACGTTATCATTTTGATTGCGCTCCTAGGGCGATCTCTATAGCTGACGACCTTTCTACGAAATAGATTAAGATATAATTTTAAATGAATTGTTTTTTCTTCACTTGTTTTTAATGTGTAAAAAATCCGTAAAGTATGTGGTGTATGAAAATTTTGATTTGAAATGTGGTAGTTTATTGGAGGTAAAAAAGGTAGACTGATTTATAAAGCATTATATAGTTATCATAGTTGCTTGTTAGCATTCTATTACCGTTTGCATTTGAGATAATTGTTTTCGTCTTGATGATAGATATTCGCTAAGATGTTTCCATAAACTTGGCCCACGCTTTTTTGGGTGAAGTAAATAATTTTTCAGTCCTTTTGAGGGCCTCTGCTGCCTATCTTTACTGCCCCTATTTGCAAGTTTCTAGAATGGAAGTGTAAGTCAAACGATAAGAAAAATTATATATTAATAGATAGCAATTTAAATTTAGCATTTTCATTCTTAGTGTTCGTTCACTCCACTTTCCAGATCAATCTCAGACCATCAAGTATGATGATGAAAGCGAGTGTTCCATTTAGGCGGTTCTCGCAACTCTTAATGTTTGATACTTAGAGCTGTTTGTGCTTCAGAAAATTATTCAAAAAATTTCATGCTTGCATTTGATTCTTTTCTGGATAACAGCTAATCCTGTTTTTTGTATTTTGTCCTTTGGTTTTTTGATACCGCATTGCTAGTCACATGTACCCTCATAAAAAATACAGTTATATCTAAGCGAGAAACAATCGCTCGATTGCGAGGCTCATCTATGGAACTGTTTATACTTGTGTCTCATGTTCCAATAGCTTGAAAGTGTGTTTAAGCATGAGATTGTTATTTAAATTATCAATTCATATAGTAACAATATCTGCTTTGGTGCCAAACATTTGAATTCCTTACGAACTAATAATAAGATTGCTTCTCAGATTTCTCAGTGGAATACTTCCATTAGTAACTGCACCATGGGAGTTTGAAAGCTGCTGTCTTTCCTTAAATTACAATAGTCCGTGTAGAAGATGAGTTTTTGGTTCGTTCAATATGTGACTACTTGTTCACCTATCTTTCGCTTCGGCTCGTACTCTACTTTTCAACGCCTGCTACTTGGCTGAACCTCTTAGTAAGTAACGGATGTAGAACGGTTCTTACCAAAGCCAACGTCTCTCTAATCGACATTTATTTCAAAATTCTATCAGTGGAGAGTATATATTGAGGTTTATAGCTTTTACGGGCCTCGAAAACCTCGTGTAGTAAAATTTGAAATTGTTGGGAGAAGTATGACCTTAAATCCTTCGACTCTCAACAATGGAACTCTTGGGGACCTGAAAGAGCACAAGGATGTCGTCTTGTCTAGCAATGCGCAGACCGATGAGAAACGTTTCGAAGAACCGTCGCTAGAGGTGGGAGGATCGTTAGCGAAAGTGGAAAATGGCCTTTCCACATCAATTTCATCATCTGCAAGCAATTTGGAGGGACAGCAAGCTCCTTTCTTTACTAAGCAAAATTCGTGCTTGTCACGCTTTCGTGAGCTAGCTCAGACTTACAACATACACGAAATTAATCTCGAGGAGTACGTTTCCCAGATAAAAGAGGTTAAACAATCTCTGTACTCCGACGATAGCGTATTTAATGAATCCAAAAGTTCTTCACCTCCAGATGCTCATACTGATAAATATTTCACTCCATGTGGATCCCCTACTAAGCTGATACACTCGACACTATTGGAAGAGAGAGATACTCCGTCCTCCCTAGAACATGTTAGCTTTTACCTTCAAGAAAGCGCAGTATCAGAAGTTCGGTTTGATAAACCTTCAAACAATGGTCCTCTAGGGAGGTCATCCCTAAATCTAAGCTCCCTTTCACACGAGTTACAAACTTCACAAGATTCTCCCTCCTTGTCGGCTACGAATCAACTATCCTCATCAGATACGTTGGAACCTCTCCAATACCCACCATCTTCATTTGGCTCTCAAAGACAGTTCAATGCCTCTCAAGATTCTCCAAAGCGAAGCCCTTCCAAGGGATCTTGGTCCTCTATCCTCCGCCGCCCCTCTCTTACTTACTCTCCAAAACGTCAGTCCACTGGCTTGCATCGTCGTTCTTTAACGAATTATTTTAAATTTCCTCATCGTAATGCACATCAACATAATGCAATTGCTCATAATCCTTCCGTATTTGGTAAACCTATCGGCGATTTAACGTCAGATCCCACAAATCTTTGCAAATTTACATTTCCCACTCCTGAATGTGCACCTCCTTCTTTGTTGCTCCCACATATTTTTGCTCAATGCGTACATTTTCTATCTTTAAATGCTTTGCATGTACCGGGAATTTTCCGCATTAGTGGTTCTGGTCCCGTAATAAAAGCAATCACAGAATACTTTTATTCTCCACCTCATTTTTGGCTTGATGAAACATCAGAAATTTTTAAGCGTATTGGATTTCCAAGTTATATCGATATAGCAGCTGTCTTAAAACGGTACATTATGTTATTGCCAGGTGGCCTTTTTACGCATAAAGATATATTGAATCTTTTAGTACCATTATACGTTGATTCAAGTAGAGTAAAGGTTCCTATAGACATCCGGAATGAAATGGCCGCTCTTTGCTTTTCACAAATAGATTCTTACGTGCGCTTTTCTATCCTTTGCTCTCTACTAGCATTATTGCATCAAATAGCTACACGGACTCAAGAGTTGGAAAATGGAATGGAAAATACCAAAGACTCTACTTTGATGAAGCCGGAAGCCCTTGGTATTATTTTTGGTCCTTTATTGTTGGGTAACTCTTCTACTGATCTTTCGAAATCTTGTCCTTCTGGAAATGTGAATGACCTTATGAGATTTGAAACCGAAAAGGCTAGAGTTGAAGCCAAGATTGTAGAGGGACTGATTATTCACTGGCCAGAGGTACTACTTAAAATCAATTCTCTCGACATACCCAATTGTTTTTCTGATGTTGGGTTAACTGACCAAGTTGCTATTTTTACTCCTGCAGTCCCGAAAGAAGATTCTCCAGAACAGATACCTGAAAATGTGAATGCATCTGAGGAAAGTTATCCTAATGTTAAGCATATCTCGAAGCTTCCTTTAATCAATGACTCTTCCGATAATGAATCGGGTAACCAAGAAAATGATGATGCTGTAGCAAATGAGAGTACCAAAGTCGTTGTTGACAATCAACAGCCCCAGCCTAAGATTTCCACCGTTTCTGATACTGCTGTTCCTTCCATGAGTTTTGCTAATAACATTTCATCGCGGTCGGTTATTTCAGCTGCTACAGATAGTAAACCGTCAACTCGCACATCACCGCCATTCGTGAACAATACAAAACCGATCGTCGCAAAGTCACCGGTCACTGTTACTGCTTCTTCGGAAACCAATAAAAAATCGCAGAAGATTAATAAAAAGGCATCTCCAAGGGTCAGTTTGTGGACAAAACTGTTTGGTAAATTCCGATCAAACAAGAAGAAATCTTAAGAAAGGATTTCTGTTTTCGGTGTCATTTATTTATCATATATTACAACCATTTGTTTGCTCTTAAAGTTTAGGTTCATTTTGATATTTTTTGGTTTCATAGTAGTATTTATTAAGATATGCATGTTAGTTTTTCCATGTCACATGTTTTATTCAGGTGTTGAAGGGATAAGTTTATTATTTGGAATCAACTACGGACGAACTTTTATCATCTTCTAAAAAACTAATCATTAATAAAATGTGATTCATGTCATTAAGTCAAATAGACTTCCGAACTGGCAAACGGGGTTGAGACGGTAAAAATATAAAGAGATGAAGGGTAATATAATGTGCCAATAAAAATAAAAATTAAGAATCTGTGTCCTGTTCAATTAAATGCAATGCCCGGCCAGATAATAATATAACATCGCCTTCACCATCTTCATACTCTCCATTATTAGCATCTCTAGCAACTATGTCATTAAGTAATTCGATGATATCGTCGCTAGATTGTATAAATGCAGTTAAACGTGGAACTATAATGAGTTAGCTAAAGAATATATTCCGTATATCGTGTGTAGACAAAATCGTCAATAAATTCTCTAAAAAAAACTTACCACCAGCCTCTAGTAATTGTACAATGGTCCAAGCAGCAATATGGGCAAAAGTAGAATCTTCACTACTTAAAAACCTGACCAGATAACCATGAATGCCACCAGCTGGAGAATCCCAACACTCTATGAACCGGCTATAATCATCGACATTAGAAGAAAGATTACCCAGAGCAGCCGCAGAGTTGCCTTGGACTTCAATCGACATAGAGTCTGTCAATGGGATTAAAACATTACAAATACCAAAGTTAAGAAGATACGACTTGAATTCGTCACTTAAAGCAAGAACGGCTAGACAGGCAGTCATTTCACTTTGCACGCTAACAGGAGCATCTAAAATTAAACAGCGAAGTTTTTGAATAGCATTAGCTTCGATAATAGCGCGCTTATTTCTCTCCGAGCTAGCAGCTAAGTTTCGTAAGGTAGAAACAGCATGACACTGTATTTCTTCATTTTCCGTACAAGATAATAAATCCACCAACGGACGAAGAAAACCAGCATCAATTATCGGAGACTCATTTAAAGGATGTATAGAAATGTTACGGATACAGGCAACGGAAGCAAGTATTAAAGGAAGGTAGGAAGAACGAAGCAATCTTAATAAAGAGGGTAGGGCATTGCTTTGAACAATTTCTATTTGATAACGCTCATCAGAGGCAAGGTTTCTTAATGCTAAAGCAGCTTGGCACTGGACTTTAGGACTTGAAGTATCCATTAATTGAATAAGAGAACGAACGAGTTTCGGCTCACTTTGGGCAAGTCTTTTACGGTGTACTGCATCAACAGCAATATTACTAATAGAAGTAGTACAATAGTATTGAACGTCAGTGTCAGAGCTAGGAAGCAAAGATACTAGCACTGGGATAGTACCAGCGCTGACAAGTTGCTGTCGATTTTCATCTAGTATCATAGTTAGTTGATATCCATAGATTATGAGACAACCACTAATTGAAACTTTTTGCTCAAAACAAAGCTCAATAGATTAACAAATAATTAGCGACAAATGTATAACTTACATGAGTGAGTCATGTTTAACAATGCTCCAGTTGCATTTCTTTGAACTCTAATGTCCTTGCTTTTGGCAAGACGGGTAAGAGGGCCCAAGGCACCAGAATGAGCTATTTTTGATTTATTTTCGTCAAGGGTAGCTAAATTAGTAATGCAACCGACAGCATTGCATTGGACTTCAACGTGAGGAGACATCATTTGACGAATTAAAAGGTCTAATCCATTCAATTTGACGACCAAGGCCTTATTCTCGGCATTTACAGCAAGGTTTCCTAAAGCAACGCTGGCAGCTCTCTGTATTTCAGCATCAGGACTCTGGAGTAAAAACAAGACGGGCTCTATAGTTTCACGATCAACTTCTCGAACATCTAAAAAAAGTGTGTTAGTCAATCACTGTAAAAAAAACAAAGAAAGAAAGTTGATAACACAATATATATATTCTTTCCGTTTTGTTAAATCAAGACCTCATTGTTCATTTCCGAAGTTGGGAATTGTTTAAACCAAAACTATTGTTTTTATGTCATTACCTTTTTCAGTAATTTCTGCAAACGCAAGCGCTGCTGAACGCTGTAGATCAAGGTTATCGGAGTATGCCAAAATGGTTAAAGCACGTAAGGGCTCCTCGCTGTAAAAGTTGACTT
Source organism: Schizosaccharomyces pombe (assembly GCF_000002945.2). NCBI lineage: Eukaryota > Fungi > Ascomycota > Schizosaccharomycetes > Schizosaccharomycetales > Schizosaccharomycetaceae > Schizosaccharomyces > Schizosaccharomyces pombe. The sequence continues at coordinate 585,685 of NC_003423.3, forward strand.
CATTTCTCTACAACAAGATAACGTTAGTCAAGAGAAGGTAAGAATTTAAAGTAATCGACATTCACTAACATCTTCAAGAAAGCTTAATAAATCCGCAACAGCTTCCCTCTCCCGATCGGCCAAAAGAGGCTCATACTGTTCATCTTTTGATTCTATGTATTTGTTAATAAGTTTTTGATTTAAAGAAGCACTCATACTCTCACAACAAGACAAGCAATTGCCCATCTGACTTTGTTTATATGATTGTTTAGTGTTTGGAGGAAGTTAAGTGACAGTAAAAGCAAATTGCAAGGACAGTTAGCAAAACAGGGTTGCTGTGTTATCCATTTATAACGTTACTTACAGTGTACAATAAACAAACTTATAAAATCCCAAAACCTCGCAAAGCTAGTTAACGAAGTGGAGTTTCGGAGAATTAAAATGTAAACAAGACAAGTGCGAAGAGTATTTTTCCTATAGAGTGAAAATAAAAGATATTGTTCATTTAAATAAAGACTAAAATATAATTTTTAAATAAACACCCGGTTGTTTTGGACCATAGTTGATTTTGATAACTCGGCATGACCTGTGCTAGCAAATTGGCACATTCCCTCTGCACGGCTCAAATCAGACTCGCTTAGTTGATTTATTTTCATTCTTTCTAAGTGACTAACTCTGTATCAAAAGAACTACTGCTAACATCAGAAGTATCAACAGACTGTGATTTTGCGATATCGATGCCTGACTTCGCTAGACAGCACCTTATCTTGGAGTACTAGTAGCTGGCAATGAGTACTGATAATATATATTAAGCCCGACTGCTAAACCACCTTTTAAAATTTAATTTAAACCGCATCTGTAATATTTTTGGGATTAAGAATGGTAAAGAATACTAGCGTAATCATTGTTGGTGCAGGTGTGTTTGGATTATCTGCAGCTTTAGAGTTGACTAAACGTGGTGGATATACGATCAAAATCTTGGATCGAGCACCTCCGCCTGTTATCGATGGGTCTTCAGTCGATGCAAATCGTATAATTCGTTCAGACTATGCGGATGCAGTGTATTGTTCAATGGGTATTGATGCTTTAGAGGAATGGCGCACAAATCCACTTTTTAAAGAGCAATTTTATGGATCAGGACTTATGTTTGTTGGCCGTGACAATGTTGAGTATCGGGACATGAGTCTGGAAAACCTGACAAAAATGGGTGTGTCAGCAGCAAAGTTTCAAACTACAGAAGAATTGCGGAAACTTTTTCCAAAATGGATTGGCGAGCTGAATGATGGAGAAGCTGGGTATGCCAATTTTAGTTCTGGATGGGCCAACGCTGAGCAGTCTGTGAAATCCGTAGTTAATTACTTAGCACATGCCGGTGTTTCTTTCATTAGCGGACCTGAGGGAACTGTTGAAGAGCTTATAACAGAAGAAAACGTTGTTAAAGGCGTGAGGACTACTACTGGAGCTTACATGGCCGAAAAACTTATTTTTGCTACAGGTGCATGGACTGCATCTCTTTTACCTAATGACCACACACGATTCTTGGCAACCGGTCAACCAGTCGCATACATAAAATTGACTCCTGAGGAGTACATCCGCTTTTTGACAAATCCTGTATACTTAGATTTTGATACTGGATTTTATATTTTTCCCCCTACCCCCGATGGTTATCTAAAATTTGCACGCCATGGATACGGATTTACGAGAATGCAAAATCTTAAATCCGGAAAAGTCGAATCTGTTCCACCAAAGAAACCTCTCGTTTCTCCTATCCTGCCCAAGGAAGCGGAATTAGATTTACGCAGAAACCTTCAACGTACTTATGGCGAAGAAATTAGTCAAAGGCCATTTTACAAAACCCGTATTTGTTATTATACCGACACAGCCGATGCCGAGTTTGTATTTGATTATCATCCAGATTATGAAAATCTGTTTGTATGCACAGGTGGTTCAGGCCATGGATTCAAATTCTTTCCAATCCTCGGGAAGTATAGCATAGGGTGTATGTTTCGTGAGTTAGAGGAGCCCTTATTGAAGAAGTGGAGATGGAAGAAAGAAAATTTGGAGTTTGCTGCTTTAGACCACAGCCGAGCTGGACCCTCTCGACAAGAGCTAAGCTAAGATGTGCAATGCTAAACAAAAGAAAGGCTAGCGTCTATCTTTCTAGGCTACCTTATTTTTGTGTTGAATACTAATTGATTCTTCTTCATTCGAAATATTACGAGCATTGAATGTATACACATTAACAATTAACATCAACTTTATAACATCCAGACGATTATGTCGGTTTACTGTTTTCGAATAAAAACAGGGACATTTTCTATACCCTTTACATCGAACTTTATGTCCTGAATTAATATTACAAAGCATGCTAAGTAAAACCTTTTTTTCAATTATTTTAGATATGCATCATATAGCTAACTCGTTGGCTTTAAGAGAACTAAAGCGTCACAGCTTACTGAGGTTGTTTTTGATACTTAGATGCAATTCAAACATTTATAAATAATTAAATTTGACAATCTAATTAGAAATAACATAAAAAAAAAAATCAAAATAGAATAAAATGATCAAGAAGCTTTTTGTTTAAATGCAAATACCGTACTCGCTTTTATTCGTTGTATCGGTTAAACGACGTTTTACTGTTACGTTATCTGCCAATCTCGGATTTACGTAGCATCAAGTACGCATATCTTACCGCAATATTTAGAGGCGACTTAGTTTGTTAATATATTATATTTTTACACTAGTTATTGGAATGTTAACATTTTGAAGAGCAAGATCGTTTTATTTTCAAAAAGATTTTGCTGGATTCGTTGTTACGATTGACGTTCTAATCAACCCAACTTGAGTGTATGTTCATCAGGATCGGTATTTCCGTTTTCACTAGCGTTTTAGCCAGTATCCTGAATTTTTACCAGTTATAAATTGTATGAGGTTGAGAGTTTCTTATCCCTTTGCAACGTGTTTGTTTTTATCATTAGGAGTAGCGGTTTTTGAGACCTGAAAAGTGTGTTTGCTGTTTTTGCACATTTGTTCAAGTTCATGAGAGCTAACTACATTGTTTCAATATGTTACACATGAATAGTGCCAGTAGTGCTGACAGCATGGAAATTATGGAAAGTCATTTTGACCCGACACAACAGAATGATAGCACTATAATAGAAAGTCGTTACTCTCCGGAAGAATATCTGGAGCAGTCATTCGAGATACAAAGGATTATATCAGGAGAAAATAGTGAACCCCAAACTGTAGCGTCGCAAGAAATTAGCGATTCTCAAGAAGAAGACACTACATTAACATCGTCTCAATTTGAGGATTGTGGGACTGAATATAATGAAGTAGTGGAAGATGATGAGTTTCGCTCTGAAGATGAGGATGATTTTATGGACGAAGAGGAAGAATACGCTTTATATGAGGCAGAATTGAGTTCTTCCCCATCTATTCACGAAGAGGTTATTGATTGCAACTTTGTTCATGCCATTCGAGGCTTCGAAGCTACTGTTGAAGGACAAGTTGATGCTACTAAAGGAGACATGATGATTTTATTAGATGATTCTAATAGTTATTGGTGGCTTGTAAAAATGTGCAAAAATTTGGCTATAGGCTATTTACCTGCTGAATACATTGAAACTCCTTCAGAGCGTTTGGCTCGATTAAATAAATATAAAAATTCGGAAACGTCCAATTCTCAGCAGTCTGTGACTCTCCCGCCTTTAGATATTGTGGAAAAAACCTTGGAGGCTCCATCCCCAAATTTTCGTATAAAACGCGTTACCTTTACTTGTTCTTCTAATTCTTCCGATGATGAAATGGATTCTGAAAATGATTATGAGGCAATGGTAAACCGAACTGTCGCAGAGAATGGTCTTGAAATAGAATTTTCGGACAGTAGTGATTCTTCTCTCTCTGCTGAGTACCGTTCCGAATCCGAGGATCATGTAACTGATAGTCCTGCTTACGTGGATCTTACTGAACTGGAAGGTGGGTTTAACCAGTTTAACTCTACTTCTTTTCAAAGTACATCCCCCCTTGGTCTTGAGATTGTTGAAACAGAAATTAATGGCTCTTCCACTACTGCAGATTCGAAAAATTCACATTCCCCCTACTCTAAATTCTCATCAGCTTACCCAGATGCTGAAAATTCGAATATTAGTAAAATAAATATCTCAATAGCAGGAAACAAGGAATTATATGGCAATGCCACCCAGTCTGATCCTTCACTTTACAGTACTTGGATAGCAAATAAGCATAAAACTGCTTCATCTGCAACCGTTGATTCTCCATTGCGAAGATCACTATCAGTTGACGCAATGCAATCGAATGCTTCATTTTCTTCTTATTCGTCTACATCTAATACTGATAAATCATTGCGGCCTTCTTCTTATTCCGCCGTATCGGAATCCTCTAACTTTACTCATGATGTATCTCGTGATAACAAGGAAATCTCATTGAATGCACCAAAATCAATTATAGTTTCTCAGAGTGACTCTTTTGACACATCTAATGTTACTCAGGATGCCCCAAACGATGTAGAAAAGGAACCAATTTCTGGTCAAATGCCCAATAATTTATCAGTTCAATCCTTAAAACAATTAGAAGTGTACCCTATTCGACATTCGGTATCGATTGAAATGCCATCTGAAAAGCTTCTTTCCCCTCGATTATACTCTTCATCTACTCCATCCTCTCCAACAAAAGGATTCCAAAAGGATGACGAAGAAGACAGCGAAAACCGAAAGCAAGCAGATAAGGTTGAATTATCACCAAGTTCGCTTCTTCGTCAGATGTCTTTACCTGTTGATTCTTCCTCGCAAAGTGATGCACAGTGCACAACGTCTTCTGTATACATAACAGCGGAGCGTAAAGCATTTTCTCAATCTTCAATAGATTTATCAACATTGAGTAACCATCATGTAAATAACGAAATAAACAGAAGAAGTTTTGCGGGTGGATTTACAAGTTTAGCAGATGAATTAAGCGAAATGCGTGAGCTACTACACGAATCCCCGGCTCCATTGGAGTGTAATGAGGAAATGGTTATACCTACACCTGAGTTAGATGCTTCAAGTGCAATCCCGAGCTCTTCGATTTCACACGATGAGGATTTGCTACCAAGAAAGAACACAGAGGAATCTACCTCTTCTAGTTCCTTTTCCTCTCTTATCACTTCTCCTGCTTCTTTGCAATATGATGAAAATCCATTCAAGCAATCTGTGGTTGCGGAATTAAATAATAACTCCTCTTCGGTGCCATTCGTTGATTCGGCTCATGCTTCTGATATCCATGCGTACGATAACGACCACGTTAGTACTAAAAACAAAGAATTTAATCGTCGGTTGAGAGAGTTTATATTGGATCCAGACTCTCTTAGCGGGCTATATTGGAGTGTAAAATCAGCGGGAGTAAGGGCATCCCGCCGAGTTTCTCGTAATATCGAGGGTGAATCGGTGTCCTCGGACTTGGATGATATTTTTGCTAACGTATTGAAGGGTTTATCAGATGAGATGGCCTCCCTCTTAAATACGAATCGCTGAAATCTTTGATTAATTTAAAAGTTATACCATGTTTTTCCCCTTTATCAAACTATTTACACTCGTTATAAATCAGTTTTCTGTTTGATTAAACTGTTTCAAAAATTTGTTTGTTAATGTCTTTATGTTTGACTTTTTTTTCTTGTTAATAATATTTTTTAATAACTAACAGCATACCATAGTTGTATAAAGGTCTAAAATTCAATGTGCGGGTATGATTCGGATTATTGAGCGCTATAAAATAAATGTGTTTAAGTAAAATCTACCGAAGTATTAAATGAGCTAGTAATTATCTTATATGCCATTTCAAATTATAGTATCGCTGCATCATATTTTTTGTACAGTAATGCGAGCAGTGAAAATGTAAACTACTCAAGCAGATAGTAGTAGGCTTTGAGGGTATGATAGATTTTATGCATCCGTAAAAATAAGCCAGTGTACTTTACTTATGTGGCATGATGAATCAAATTCAATAGGGTATTAAAAAACAAAATTAGCACGATTTATAGCGATTCTTATTAAAAAATATTTCTCTTCTCTTTTAAACGAAAAAAATGAGATATTAACAAACGATGAACATGTTCATTAATCATTAATATGAGAATATCATCTGCTTCTACTTTTAAGGTATCGGATTCATCATCAAACCAACGGTGTATTTAAATGTATATTTTGTAAGCGATAGGCATATTGATTGTCTCATAATAAATAATTTATGTTTTTTCACTGGTAATTTTCACGCTAAATTAGATGATAATTAGCATCTTGACTACCAATTTCTCACCATCATCATAATTGAAGGGCGAAATTTTCAAATTTGACTTTTAATATTCTTTTAGTAATTGCACGAAGATATGTAAAGGAACATGGAAAAGTAAGAATGAACAATAAAATTTTTATTCCTTTACAAATTTACGACTTGTTATTAATTGGAAAGACAAAGCAATGTTATTTCTGTAACGAATTGAGTTTGTAGGAAGAAACAAAGTTCCTAAAAAGTATGCAAATATCTTCAATATGCGCTAAATAAAGAAAACAGTTCGTACAGTAAACAAAGTCAATAATTCGAAGCGACTAAATAACGAAAAATTTAGAATGAGACGGATATGAAATGCATTTTGAATTGACCCGTTTTCATTTGTACAACCACCATACATGATTATTCTCAACATTGTTTTTTATGAATGCGAAATAAGAAGTATTAGTTTAAAACATCAAGTAATTTTTTAACACGCCACCACGAGTGGACAATGTGAAGTTTACAACTTGTGCTAATTTTTTTGACTACTCAAAAAATTAAATATGCAGCACAAAACGAGAACTGAATTATATGCAAACCCTTATACACTGAGCCTTAAAATTCATGATTTTTTACTTGCAACAGAAAGTAATAAGTAGCTTAAAAAATTAGAGGAAATCTGTTAATCGTTACAGTGGATTCTCACATTAGACAATAACTACATTATTACGATAACAAATCATCGTTCTAAATCACAATATTTTATTATGCTGTTCATTATTTTGTAAACATTAATTTTGTTTGTATTAAAGTAAACCACTAAACCAAAGGAAAAAAATGATAATTAAGTTTGATTCATTAAGAATCAAGATGAAGAAGAAATGAATGCAATAAACGACAATGAAATTGTGAATTTAACAAGGCGAAACAACGAGTTTTTCGATTTCATTAGTTGATGATAACAGTCAATTAGTGAACTGCTATTTTAAAACGAATAAATAAAACCATTATTATAATATTCAATGCCCAGTGTATGTTATTCACGGAACCTTTCAAGCAATGCACTTGCTCATCCAATTCGTCAGGAAATGAAATATGCAATAAAAATACATGTGACATACTTTAAACAGATTTATGATTTGTTTGAGTAAATCACAATCATAAAGGCGCTTCTTTATTGCACATTCTTATGAAGAAAAGAAGCCTCGTGTAAAAAGCGACTTTATCATACAATTAGTAAAGTTAACAATATAATTAGGCTTCACTTTCGGGGTTCATCTCACGCAATGGAACAGCTGTGTATTCATTCACTTGCTGTTTGGCCTCATAACCTAATGATAATTAGCATACACAATTAAAAAGATATCATATTAAATTTACCCATCTTTCTGATCAAGTGTTGGATATGCCAACTGTAAACAATGATCACATCCAAGTTATTTTACAGCACTGGCAAGTTTCAACTTTCAATTGAGTAATTCCTTTCTTATTATTTACAATTCTTACCTGAATATGGAGGCAATGTACTTTCCTCCTCTGAATCATATTCTGGGAGGGGTCCTTTTTCCAAATCGATTTCATGATCTGTCTTCAATTCATCTTCTTCATCTAGAGGACTTTTCAAAGAAGTGTAATTATTCTTCATAATAATAAAATCATTCTTTATTTAATAAAATACATGCGCGAATTAATTGCTATGATTGCGACAAACCAAACAGCGAAATCAAGAATATTCACTTTGTAGTCCAATTCCAATCGCTTTAAAGACTTTTTAACAAAATAATAAAATCGTTCAAACAAATTTCCAACTAATTCCTTCAAACAATGGCATAAAAAAAGAAGAACGAAAAAACTGAACGAGGCAGTGAATTACTTCTGACACATTTATTTTGTCACTGCCCTTTTTATTCACCCCAACTTAGTTTTCCTTATACAGCATACTGTTAAAATTGGTTCGCTACGTTGCGTGTCACTAATTTCATATTTGTAAAATCATGTTTTTTAATATAGACATCAGTTAAGAACAAAGACTTAGAAGATTATAAATGGAATTAGTCGCTGCATCTCATTCCTCAGTTCAATTATTAGCTAAATCGGTGACTGATACTGTTAGGCGTCTTATAACAATAAATATAATATTGTCAGTTAACATAACGCACAACGCTATATGATTTATGTATCGCTAAAACAGATATCAAACGTCGTCGATGTCAACAGTATACGGTATACTTGAAATTTCGTTCCTACGTCTTATTTATGATGATACAAATGTAAATTTTTGAATTGTTGTGCTCAAGGATATAATAGAAATTTCTTTTTTAAAGCTTTATATGTAGAAAGATGATGTCTTTATTTTCTCATATTCATCTACTAATATGTTGCTCCCATTTTTTTTCATTATTCGTACTAAGGTGTTATGCAAACAGTATATGGTTGCAACGCATATGTATTAATTTTTAAGGAAGTTGCTCTTTGCATGAAATTTCCAATCTTTAGGGATCAAGTTCAATTATATAAACGCAAAATTCAACTTTAAATGATATGGAGAAGAGTGCAAGGCAATTATCAGTAGCCGAACAGAATGGTGAATCGGGAAGATTAAATAATGGATATACTTCAAACAATATTCAGCAGTATAAAGATGAAACTAATCGTCATCAGTTCGAGTATAACCAAAATAGGAACCAATTGTTAAGATCCATCCATATTATTCAAAATCTGTTAAATGAACTGGATAATTATGTAGATCGATCTGACTGTTTGTTCCACAGTGTTTGGAGAACCGATAAAGAAAAATCTAAATTTTCAGGAAATTACTATCCATTTAGTCCGTCCAAAATGAATGTGATCACCATTGATCTATCACTGCGGTCGTCGTCGACTGCTGATGAAAAATTAATCAGTCAATTGGGCGAGGAAGCTCATGAATCTCTACTAAAAGTACACATAGAGAAAGCAAATAAGCATCTCTTTTCACTTTTTTCTAGAGTAGAAGATACCTCTTCGAAAATCCTTATCACCGGGGATTTAAACGCAGGTAAATCGACCCTTTGCAATGCTTTGGTACACAAAGACATTCTACCAGAAGATCAACAACCTTGTACTGAGGTATTTTGTGAAGTGCACGATGCTGAACTCAATGATGGAAAAGATTGTGTTCACGCTATTCCTCATGGACTCACGTATAGTCATACTGACTCTTCAACATATAAAGTTTTTCCAATCGAGGATTTGAAACGCCTTGTTTATGAGACGGAAAATTGGAGCATGCTAATTGTATATGTCAATGATGGAAGACCGGCACATGAGAGTTTGCTTCACAATGGAATTACAGATATTGCACTTATTGATGCTCCTGGCTTGAATACTGATTCCATGAAGACAACTTCAGTATTTGCTTGCCAAGAGGAAATTGACGTTGTCGTTTTCGTTGTAAACGCTGAAAATCATTTTACCCTTTCTGCTACAGATTTCTTAAGAAACGCCTCCACTGAGAAATCCCACATTTTCATTATTGTGAACAAATTTGATAACATCAGAGATAAAGAGAGATGTAAACGATTGATCCTTGAACAAATTCATACCCTTTCTCCTGGTACTTTTGCTGACGCTAAAGACTTGGTACATTTTGTGAGCTGTCGTGTCGCTCGTGATCCAAATAATCGAGAGGATGCTCTATATTCTTCTTTTTTTCAGATGGAAAACTCTCTCCGTAGCTTCATTCTCGAAAATCGCTCAAAATCTAAACTTGCCCCGGTACGTAGATACTTGTCAGGGTTAGTCGGTGATATACTTAATATCTGCGAATATAACATAAAACTTATCGATTTTGATATTAATCACTTGCAACAACGTTTGACGGATCTTTCTCCAAAATTTCGTAAGGTAAAACATGAGCAGCAATTTACCTATCAGAAGAATGAATCTTTAGTTGAAGCGACTGTGCAATCTATTTCTCAGCATACACATTCCGAATTAGAAGATGCTATTGACTCATTAGGTTCTTTTGCTTCTGTCAAGTATTCTGGTTTTTTCTTTGCCTACCAGTATGCGATATCCGTAAGAGACGCCATGCAACAATATTTAGAAGAAAAATTGTTGGAGTCAGAAGATTATGCTCGAAAGAGGACCGAAGAAGCTGTCTTATGTATTCAAAAAGATGTAAAAGATAATTTTGACTCCGCCGTCCTTCCAGTCTTTCATGCCAACCAAATGTTTATTAAGAAACATAGATTGCAACTGCAGAAGCATTTTCGATTTGAACTTGGCTTGCTTGATTTTATAGATCTAGACCTTACTGAGAGATTAGGAACCTGGAGCGCTTCATTGAGTACTATTCTCTTGGTCCTTGGAAAAACAACCCCTTCATTTACAACGCTTGGTGCATTTACTGGAAATCTTGGTTATCCAATATTTAAATATTTTCAAAATAACTCGCTTCAACACTTATTGGTCCCGGTACTTGGTTTAGCAAGTATTTGCGTTTTTGGGTATGTTATTTACGATATACCTAGAGCACTTCCTCTTAAAGTTGCGGAAAAGATAAAAAAATCTTTAAGGGAGACAGATTTTTGTCACAATGCTAGTATTTGGATAGGTACAGAGAGTCGTAAAGTTCTCAATATTCCGTTGAATGATTTACGAAGAATGTTTCACCAACAATGGGATAAGCAGCGCGAGACTATATCTGTCGCTGAGAATGACTTACGAATTTGTCAAAAAGCAAGAAAGTTTTTTGGTGAAATAGAAAGCCGAACTCGTGAAGCTAAGAAGAAGATAATGATGGTTCAATTGGAGGGATGTGATATAAATTATTAGCAGTACGGGCTGAGGCTAAGTTTTAAAAAAAAAGAAAAGAAAATTGGAAGTGGCCTTCCTTACTGAAAACGATATACTCTTCGAGTTTATGTTTGATGATTTCATCTTATATTTTACATTCCAAGATTAATGAATTCAAGATACATCAAATTTCCATTTCCGAGTAATCATCCATATTCAATTTCGTAGCACGAATGCAATATTGGGAAGCATGGCATTTAATATTTTAATTCTGCTGAGGTCAATATACTTCAACTACTAAAGCCATGAGTTTTTTATTTAGGTTTCTGATGTCTTTCAAAGTCGATAAGAACATTTTATAAACTGGAATTTTCCTCAAGTTATATTGCATCCACTCAATTCTTTCATACATAAAATGTTTATGTCAAAATGTAATGATCTAAATTATAAAATCTATTTAATAACACATCTCCAAAGTAGAACAGAACTTGATATAAGACGATATAATGATTTTTGATAAATATCATCATTATATGGTTATAAAATGTATGCAGCACATCTACTAGCGTTACCGTGCTGGCAATTTCTGAAAAGCCCCTTATCACAATCTTTTTTTGAATTGCTATCTGAAATTTCATTTTACGGTTTTTATACATATTTTGGAAATATACCAATTTCTTTTGGTTACAGAGCCGCTTGTTCCATATTCTTACTTCTTTGAGCGACGATATTTCAATTAGTTAGTGTATTTTAAAAACAATACGCTGTCATTTAAGCTGTGCATTTTTTATCTTTAATTCATTTGTTCATCTCGATTTTTAGGCCTCTGAAGTACGCCTTGCAAGGTGCTTGTTCTGAGATACATAGTTGCGAAGTACTATCATAGTGTGTATCTCGTTTGATGTATATTCCCAATCTGAGAAATTATCACGACAAGGTGTTTCCTTACGGACCTTCTTCCAATGGCTACAACCCTGTAATTCGCTTGACTGATAGAACCACACAGCCTGATCCCTCGCAACATATATACCAGGAAGAGAAAATTAGTAAATGTGAAGGTCTATCATATCGAGCTCGTGAATGGCTTCTGCTTTCTTCTAACTCTAATGCCAGAGTAGCTATTGCGCTTGCTGAACCTGTGCTCTATTTACCTGGAGCGACTTCAAGTGAAATTCAAAGTGAACATTCAGCTGTTTTGCGTGGATCTTTGTGCATTCAAATTTATAAGCCTGTGAAATTGAAAAAGATACAACTGAGCTTTAAAGGAAAATCGAGAACAGAATGGCCTGAAGGCATTCCTCCAAAACTCTTTGACACATATGAAGAGAACAGTATTATGAATCATTGCTGGGTATTTTTTCATTCTGAACAGAAAGTGGATGAGAATTCACATGGTGCAGTGTGGTACAAAGTTTTGCCTCATTACGCAGATACCGCACACTATCCCCGCAGTATGGAATGCTTTTACCCTGGAGAATACGTGTATAATTTTGAGCTTCCTATCTCTTGTACATATCCAGAATCTATACAGACCGATATGGGTCGTGTATATTATTTCTTAGAGACATTGGTGGACAGAAGCAGCACCTTCTCTGGTAAGTCCACCGGCAGGATTCCCATTGAATTAATTCGTAGCCCGTGTAGTACTAGTGTTGCGACTTCAGAACCTATACTTGTCTCAAAGAGTTGGGAAGATAGGCTTCACTACGAGGTTCAAGTCGGTGAGAAATGTGTTGTAATGGGTCAAGTAGTTCCTGTCAACTTTAAATTCACCCTCTTGGGTGAAGTCAAGTTTCATAAACTTCGCCTTTTTTTAATGGAGCGAAGATATTATTATTGTCGCCAACGTTCAGTCCGTCGAAAAGAGAAAACCAGACAACTACTTCTGTATGAGCGTAGTGCTCCAAAGAACCAATGTTTGCTCTCCGATTGGAAGCAGGTTAGACCTGATGTTTACGAACTGTCTGATCAGGTACGTATTCCTGGATGTCATGACATGGCTGCCAATATTGTGCATTTCGATACTACGTATCCAAACATTAAAATAACACATACTGTGCGTACAGTACTTCGCTTTTCTTGCGAAAATTCTCCTGAATTAATGGGCTCTGCAAAATATTTGGAAATCTATATTGATTCTCCTGTCCGACTCTTATCTTGCAGATGTTCTGATGGTTCAACTATGCTACCTGCGTATTGTCCTATTATCCCCTCTAGTGAGGTAAATTTTTGCTCAATCGACAACAGAATCATTGCTGGTATGAACAGGGATCTCGCACTTGATTCTGACATTATCGGAAATTCTCCACCATCCTTTGATTCCTGGACCGCTGTCCCGTATCAAGCACCACCTCCAAAGTACGATGATATTTTTCAAAGTGGCAGCAGTCATGATGAAAATCATGATGACAACTAGTATCTATTATTTATCTGTGATTTATTATCTATTTGCATTTTTGTCTTGCCTTGTATATAAACGTTTTTGTTATTATATTTTTTTTCGCACTTGCTATTTCCATTGACTGTTGTACATGTTCTTTTTATAGTTTCATTAATATATTCATTATTTTTCTTATTATTAAACATATGTGTCTCATTACTAAAATGTTTTTAGGGTTAAACTAGCAGCAGTTTGCTGTAGAGAATTATTGGGGTGTAAGAGTTTATTATTTTTTCATTGATGTCATTGAAATCAACTTACAGAAAAGCAGTTATTTGTTAGGAGCTGCTGTTTTTATAACCGTGTTCTCTATAGTAAGACACGAACTCGTCTATGAGGGTTGGCCACGCACCTTCAAAATCATAATTAGAGCAATTGGGATCTGATTTAACAAATACACTAAAATCCCATAATTCATTCCACGTATCCTTTGGCAGAGATTTTTCGATAATAGGGGAAACTTTTAAAAAAGCAATCCAATCATCCAGAAGAGGAAAAGTATCTTTAAGAAGAATCTGGAAAAATTCAATGGCAATGGAAGTGCTTAAAGTCTTCTTTCCTTTATCACATGCAAGCGGGTATGTGTAAATATAAATGGCTTTTTGAAGGGATGCATCTGACCTCCAAACTTGCACTTTTTCTTTTATGGCAAGTTTTAATTGATCAAGGCTAGTTGTTGAGAGATTGAGAGCACCTTCAACAAAACTTTCTCGATGGAATTCTCCCATTCGCGGGGACTTTAGGAAATAAGAAACAAGTAGAGTTTCAGGATCCTCGAGTGAAATGTCTAGCGCCGTAAATAATTGCACCGAGCCATCAAGTTCTATCAAATCTTTATCCTCTTTAGAGGAAAATTGACTGAAAACATTGTTTAATTGCTTTTCCGCCTCTTCTCTAGATTTTTGCTGTATCCATTTCGTGTAGGCCACATCATAATCAAAATTATACTTTTTAAGCCAGCTGAGAGCTGCCTTAGAAGAAGTTGATGTGGCTTTAGAAAATGCTCTAGTCAAAGATACGGTATCCGGTTTCATAGGTTTTTGATTGCTATTGTATATACACTTAACTGGTAAAAGTAGCTGTATAAGTTTTTGAGAAATAAACAGACTGAATTTAGCAAAAATGTAAAATTTGAGCACAACCGGTTGACCAGATTTTCGAAAAAGGGAGACAATAATCAATTTTAACACCGTCAAACAGATTTGTATCTTGAGAGAAAACACAATCCACGGCTAACACAGAAAATGAGTATTATACGGAACAAAAGAGTTGAGTTAGTAATTTGGTTTTATATGCTTAAGCTGAGAGTTAGCGAATGGAAGTACAAGCAGCAATTAAGTGATTGTCTGTAGATAACTATTGGTGTATGTACAAAAACATCTGAAAACGGAAATAGTTAGTTTAAAATCTATAGTTTCACAAGTCTACTTTAAATGTTATTTTTCGAAATTCTTACCTTTTAAATGTACTTATTTACTATTACGTTGCATTTTCATATCAGTACAAAATTGTCCAACTCAATTTTTTTTTTAAGATTTATGGGTCAAACATAAACGATGCGAAAATTTGTGTTTTTTTATTGAAAGAAAAAAAGAAAATTTCGGTGTACTCACTCTCTTTCCAAAGTTAGTTTACCAAGAAAACTTCTCAACTTCAACAGAATGGTACATGCTCATATCGGCTGAAAAAAAAATATATTTTCTTAACTAATTCATATTCATAAGATTCAAATGTTTTCGTAACTACAATATCGTTCTGTATACTCTGTTATTGTTGCAATTTCTCAAGTTTGTAAAATTTGTTTAGAAACGTAAATTCGTTCCTCAGTCTGATTTTCCTCGTAATAATTAAGTTCTTAACCTTCTATTACTATAGTTTAGTATAGATAGCATAAAATTGCATTTAAACGAATAAACTCAACAATATATCAAAATATTGCAATTATTTTCAATTGCTCTGTCACCTCTTTATTCCGATATATTTGGAGTTTGCAATAAATCAACAGGGATATTGTTTTCGAATGTTTCAGTAACCCTACCCTGGTCGTTAAAGCAGTCACATGTACACTGTTTATCATCCAAACATACTGTTGAAGGTCCGTTAGGAAGTTTTCTATCGCCATCTAACAACCATGGGACGTGTTATTAGAGCTCAAAGAAAGAGTGGTGGAATTTTCCAAGCTCATACCCGTCTTCGTAAGGGTGCTGCTCAGCTCCGTACTTTGGACTTTGCTGAACGCCATGGTTATATTCGTGGTGTCGTCCAAAAGATCATTCATGATCCTGGTCGTGGCGCTCCTTTGGCTAAGGTTGCCTTTCGTAACCCTTATCATTACAGAACCGATGTTGAGACCTTTGTTGCAACTGAGGGTATGTACACGGGCCAATTTGTCTACTGCGGTAAGAACGCTGCTTTGACTGTTGGTAATGTGCTGCCTGTTGGTGAAATGCCTGAGGGTACCATCATTTCAAACGTTGAGGAAAAGGCTGGTGACCGTGGTGCATTGGGTCGTTCTTCGGGTAACTATGTTATCATTGTCGGTCATGATGTTGACACTGGCAAGACCCGTGTCAAGTTGCCCTCTGGTGCTAAGAAGGTTGTCCCTTCTTCTGCCCGTGGTGTTGTCGGTATTGTTGCTGGTGGTGGACGTATTGATAAGCCTTTACTCAAGGCTGGACGTGCATTCCACAAGTACCGTGTCAAACGCAACTGCTGGCCTCGTACTCGTGGTGTCGCTATGAATCCTGTTGATCACCCTCATGGTGGTGGTAACCATCAACACGTTGGTCATTCTACCACTGTTCCTCGTCAATCTGCTCCTGGTCAAAAGGTCGGTCTTATTGCCGCCCGCAGAACAGGTCTTTTGCGTGGTGCTGCTGCTGTCGAAAACTAAGCCATATATTATTCTAGGGCCTTTTAATCTTTCTATAAGGTTTTACACTTTTTCCTTCCTTCCAGTTCTTATTATCTAATTCATCTGGTATCTCATTTTCATACTTCTTTCGCCTCTTAGAATATAGTTGAATTTGTAGAAATCGTAAGCTTTGTGTTTACATTTGCTGTAGTGCCTTGTAACCCTTCAAAGTCCGCTTGAAGTTGAAATAGACGGTTGGATGGTAATAGTCGTATTCAAAGAGAATTGTGATAGTGGTTCTAATTTATTTTATGAATTGTGACTTACATTTACTGAGCATTAAGTGTAAAGATCCATTACTTTACCAAATGAGTTTATTTCTATTTCTTATATAACTCCAATGCGCCTCAAATACTAGTTTGTTCCTAATGGCGATAAGAGTACATGAATGACATCCTAACAGAAATATAAAATTAAATACACTGAACAAGGATACAAATTAATGTTTAAATCATTAAGTATAAAAAAAAAAAAAGTATAGTAAATATTCTAATTGTTTTGCTAGTTAACTTTTGTGCGCTTGGTGTGTGTATTTACGAAATATAAAAATTAAAAAATGAACTCCCACTGCGAGATTCGAACTCGCAACCTTCCGGTTAAAAGCCGGACGCTCTAAGCCGATTGAGCTAAACGGGACTTGTTGGTATGTACAAATAATAATTCTATTTATCCCATTTTCTTTCATAAAATAAGTTTATTTCTAATAAATTTTTTTTATACATTTAAGTATTGTTTTTGTATGTGCATTTTTTATTCATTTGCCTGAAGTAAAAATTTTAAAACCATGTTTATAGTATATGGATTGATGTTCATCAAAAATTAAATTCCGTTTAAAAATTGTTTCGGAAAAATAAAGGGATTGTGTACGATTGCTGTAAATGTTAAAAAGGAATAGCTTATTTATTTTAATAAAACATGCAAAAAATAAAAATAAATAAAAGGGATAGTTGGCTCTGTTTTATTTATGCTCGTATATCTCTTTTATTTTTTAAAAACAGAATATAATAGGTACAAGAGGTTGAGCATGTAAACGATGTCGTAAAGATGTTTTTGGGTAAAAAAAGGGTCATTAATAATAATTTTAATCATGATGAATTTCCTTGGAAATTAGACATTCATCTGCCACTGTTTGACATGTTGCTGTGTTGATAAAAATTCATTTAAGGACAATTGATACGTTTTAGAAATGAAAATGTTTATTGCACAAACAAAAATATAATGAAAATGTTTATTGCACAAACACAAAATAAATGCAAAAAAAAGAAAAAATCATTGAAAACTTAGAGAAAGCAGGTAACACATTTCATTTAATTATTAAATGTAATACTATTGCACGGATACTAAAAAATTTATCAACATATGCTATATTACTCAATTCCAACATATTAGAAGAACATGTTGATCTGCTTCTTATATATCTCTCTACTCAAAGAATGTGGAAGCTAAATAACTTAAAAAAAACACTGCAATATAAGGGAAGCAAAAAAAAATAGCCTTACAATACGATGAAATTTAAATACAAAAAATTCGCATTGAATAGTATTTTAATAACTACATCAAAGGAAAACAAAGATGAAGCCAAGTAATGGCAAATTATGCACTGAAAAGTATAAATGGACCCATTACGACCGAAATTTCATTTACTGTCTGCGACGGAAACGCTCTTGAGGGGCAGGAGCAAGCACACGGACGGGAATTTGATCGTAGCCAAGAGACTTAAGCATGTCCTTGGTGTCTTGGTCAACGTTAACACGATCGACCTCAAGCTCAGAAACTTCAGGAACGTATTGATCCTTGCGTTCACGCTCCTCTTCTTGAAGCTTGAAGGAGATACCACGAACGGGACCACGTTGAATACGTTTCATTAAGTGAGTCGTGTAACCGGCAATTTTATTACGAAGACGCTTAGAGGCGATGATAGCGACTTCGTCAACAATTCTCTTGTTGGTTTGGAAATCAAGAGTGAGACGAGGGTAATATTTTTCAATTACCACACGGGAAGCTCTCTTGGTAGTTTTGGTACGTACACGACCCTAGAGGAATGTTAGTTATGCACAAAAAAAATCAATTTCGTAGATAAACGTAAGGATTAGGATTGCAAAGAGAAGCATGAATGAAAGAAAAAAAATTTTATGTGTATTCAAATGGACCATGTGAAGAGAACCTACGTTTAAGTAAATGTTTATATTTGCCGCATAGAAAAAACGTCAATTTATGGCTTTAGTAAGCTACAAAACTAAAGAGTAAATTTTGTTCAAATAGACCGAGAGCTTCGACTTTGCAACTCCAACCATGCTTTATAACTACTTACCATTTTGAAGTTATTCGAGATGGAAGTGGTTGAATTCCTTTGGTTATTCTTTCAAGTTAGAAACCGACACTGTGACTGGTTTTTCATTAACTAGGGTAGGGTCCACATATATGTAACCGGGCGCCGCTTCTAAAGCGTATGCACATTCCAGTGTACATCTGCGACATAAAAGCTGTATTCGTTGTTCGTAACCTCCGTCGCTTCTGTTGTGATGGTTAGTGAATTAATGTGTGGAGAAAATTAAATTTTCGTTCCGAAAATCAGTAAACAAATAAAAAATTTCCACATGTATGATCAACCAACAACAAACCAGGTGCTTATGTGTTTATATAAGGAACGATAAGTTAAAACAACTTACCTAGTAATGTAATATTTGTTGCCTGTGGAGAAATGTGCTATATGATTTAATTTTTCGTCCACAACATGGCGTTTATCTAGTTGCCGTTGCGGAAGACGAGTAAGAGAGACATGTATGGTTAAAAAAAGTTGACCACACGGGCAAAAATATGAATAGGCTTTAAAAGAATCCTTTCCTTGATTACTCATGAAGTGAACGATCCTAAGAAGATGTCGTTTTATAATAGTCTTGCAGTTTAAGTTGTGTGTAGCAGATCAGTATTACTATAACGATATCGCAGTTTTATCAATTAGAACGAAAATTACGAATTACAAGGTATTGAAATTTTTGTGCGCAAAGTTTAAATTGTTCAAATTTTCGGTACAGTAAGATAAAAAAAAAAATTTTGTATCTCAATACTAGACTGCTTGTTATGTGCGAACCTCCGATGTCTTCTAAAGAGAGAGCTACAGGCTTAGTTGAGAGGCGTGAGTTGGCGAAATTTGCTGCTTATTAATTCAAGCTGAAATGAGTGAATGAATAAAGGGTTTGAGTGTTAAAATTGCCGACCTCTAACTAGCAGCAATACGAAATATAGAATAGGTAATAATATCCAATATTTCAATTAAATAAGCATTTGCATTCTTTATATAGCCTACCCATTGATGAAGTCGCACATTACGCTTGTCGGCGGATATCGTTATATAATTCCATTTGTAGTATATATGTTTATAGCTAATTTCATTGAAATTAAAGAAGGGGGATTCTATGGAAATGATTTTTTAAAAATTAAATTTTTAACCAGAGTTCTTTGATTCGTGCCAAATCCACCCGTGCATCTGTTGTAACTGCGCATTGAAATTATTCGTACCTTGCACTTTTCCTAGTATGAACGAATATATAGTCTCATATGGGAGTCAATCAAGTACAAATGGATTTAGGAAAAGGTGTTATTGCTTAATCGGCTTCTGCTCGAAACCGGTACATCTATTTACTTAGCCCACAAATGATTTAAAAAAAAAACACAGTAAGAACTCATGCCAAAAGCATTTTTTTTGAAACTAAATGTATTACTAATGTATGTATCTCAAATTTTGTAAATGTGCTCCTTTCAGTTAAATTCTCAAAACATCCTTAAAAAGATTTTTGGTATATTCTCTTATATAGTTCCCCGCATATGCTCGAAGCAAAGTTCGCAGTGTCTTCTTTTTAGAGTTTTCTATTTACAATTAACAGACAGGCTAGATGAGAACACCTTTTTTCAAAACAATCTTCAAGTGCTGCAACAAGCGATAAGTCCGAAAACATATTAAAGGTTGCTGTTTTGTTCCTTCATTATTTTGCACAGCAGCATGTGAGCGAAAATTGGCTTTTTCTTGCATTACATCAGGAAAATTCAATAATAAAAAAAATGACATTTCGGAGAAACGAGCTGATGGCCATGTTACCGGGCATATCGTACGAATGGTTTTGCAAAACGATCTAATCAAATGTCGAAGATATCTCGCACGAATTCAAAACTTCGATTAAAATCTCTAACTAATTAGTAAACTAAAGATAGTTTTTTTGTGCAAGGCGCTTCTTTCATTTCATCTACACATACTCTCTAACTTACTCACCCGTCTAATGCGACATAGCGATACGCTAAGTAAGTTTCTTGCGTTTCGATAGATCTTACATACCTTATCTTATCTTATCTAATGTCGCAATTAGTGGAAACTATCGCAGAGTGTGCAGAATATTTAAACAAATGTTACCGATATTAATTTTGAACTTTAATAAGCGTAAAGGAAATTCAGAGCCTAAAATTTCCAAAAAGAACAAAAAACAAACAAATTTGGCGTGATAGGACTGGAATATGGGTCCTTTCTACTTCCATCACAAAACTCCGATCTTCGGTCGGTTCCCCATATTTCAGCAATTAAGTAACACATTACTTTCAAAGAAATAACATGTTACCCTTATCGTAATTATGTTACCTATAAAACACCGACATGTAGCCACCTTCGTAATACTTATTAGCGTAAGGAGGATCGGCATATGAAAATTGCAAAAGTATACGTAAACAATTAACACTGCAAATGACTAAGCCTCAATCTTGGCAAACGTTTCAACGTTCAGGTTGCCTCTTGGATTTCATTCCTTGGTTAGTTTCTCTCAAAATTTCTCGGTTTTTTTGACATTTTTTTTTCACTCTGAGTATTCTTCTCCTCTGTCATGGAAATCCACACTTCTTCTTCTTTAACCGAATAATCTTAAATGCTAAATCGTCCTCTCATCTTCGCTTCCCTTGAATAACAACACTCCGCCATTCGTCATTTGTTACTCCGCTTGATAATGTCAGCTACTATGATTTACGTAATTTTATAGTTAAATTCCCCAGGCAAGCTTTGCTGCTTATTGTATCTCTAGCCAATGTATGTTGAGGAAATCAATGTCGGAGTCATTGCAATCCGACACTCTGATATCGTTTTTCTTCCAAGCCGTATATATACTGCTGCTATTCCTCTCACTTTTCTCTATATAAAATATTCTTTAACTAAAAAGTAGTAACTCGTCCTTTTTTTTTGAACATTTACTACCTGCTACCTGATCTGAGCTAAAGATCTGATAGCCCCTTGACGAAGATAACATTACGAGCTTCGGTTTACCGTGTTAAGTAAATTAAGCTCCCCTGATTATACTTTAATTATCACTCATTTTTCAAATTCTCTCGATCCCCTCCATTTTAGTTTAACTCTTTTTTTCCCTCTTCAAAATTCCCCTTTTCGTTAATACACCTTCTTGCGGTCTTTTCTTTTTCCGTCCTGTGTTTATTTGTTTATTTGCCTTTCCACTTTTTGTGTTTTGCTAGATCTCTGTATTTGGATTTGCGTAGTACGCAATTAAGTGAGCTCGAGTTTAATTTTAAAATAATACGTTAATTCCCCAAAAGGATCTCATTTGATCTGATCTGATCTGCTGTCCCTTGTTGATCCTTGACTTTGCGTTTGGTTTTTGAAAACCCACAGCACAATTTGGTATTTTCTTTCTTTCTTTACCTTTTCGCATTCTAATTATTATTTCATTACACTCCCTACGCCTCTATAATTTCTGTTTACTGAGCGTGCGTGTGAGAATATTTGTGTGTGACCTTGTTTACATCATCTACACGATTTATTTACTAATTTCGCTTCCAATCTTCTCTGCTATTTTTAGGTCAAGCATCGTTCCATTAATTGTTTATATACATCTTTGAGCAATTTATTTTTAAAACAAAAAGTATTCCTCTAACTATTCCTATTTCCTCCTTCTCCTCACTACCGCTTTTTTACTTTTATATTCAGACATAAACCTTTTCCTTCCTACATTTCTTTTGGAAAACAAAACCAGTTGCTTTTTTGATTTTACTTATATTTCTCCCCTTCTACTCATCCCGATATATTCTTACTTCCTTGATTCAATCTCAAATATTGTTCAATGGTAACCATTAATATCTCGAATCCCGTTTATTTCTCTGACATTAAAGATGTTGAATCAGAATTCCTTACGTCTATCCCCAATGGACTTACCCATGAAGAGGCTCAAAATCGTCTTTCCGAATATGGAGAAAATAGACTGGAAGCCGACTCTGGTGTCTCAGCCTGGAAAGTCTTGTTGCGCCAGGTATTGAACGCAATGTGTGTTGTCTTGATCCTGGCCGCCGCTTTGTCTTTTGGTACCACTGATTGGATTGAAGGTGGTGTCATTTCTGCAATTATTGTTCTTAATATCACCGTTGGCTTTATCCAAGAATATAAAGCCGAGAAAACTATGGACTCATTGCGAACATTGGCTTCTCCTATGGCGCATGTCACACGCTCGAGTAAGACTGATGCTATTGACTCCCACCTTTTAGTTCCTGGGGATGTAGTCGTGCTAAAAACTGGTGATGTTGTACCCGCTGATCTTCGGTTGGTGGAAACGGTAAACTTTGAGACAGATGAAGCATTGTTGACTGGTGAGTCGCTTCCAGTGATAAAAGATGCACACGCTACTTTTCAAATGAACGAAGATGTTCCCATTGGTGATCGTATCAACCTTGCATATTCCTCTTCCATTGTGACTAAAGGTCGTGCCAAGGGAATTTGTTACGCAACCGGTATGCAAACGCAAATTGGAGCTATTGCAGCTGGTTTAAGACAAAAAGGAAAGCTCTTTCAACGTCCTGAAAAAGATGAGCCAAATTACCGTCGTAAACTGAACAAGTACTATCTTAAAGTCACTTCTTATTATGTTCAAAGGGTTTTGGGCCTCAACGTAGGAACACCTCTTCAAAGGAAATTAACTGTTCTTGCTTATATTCTTTTTTGCATTGCCATTATACTGGCCATCATCGTTATGGCCGCCCACAGTTTCCATGTGACCAACGAAGTTTCTATTTACGCTATATCCCTTGGTATTTCCATCATTCCCGAATCACTCATTGCTGTATTGTCGATTACGATGGCTATGGGCCAAAAGAACATGTCAAAACGTCGTGTAATCGTTCGAAAACTAGAGGCGCTTGAAGCCTTAGGAGGTGTTACTGACATTTGCTCTGACAAGACAGGTACTATTACCCAGGGTAAAATGATTACTAGACGCGTTTGGATTCCCTCATATGGTTATTTGAGTGTTGATACTTCTGACGCCAATAATCCTACAATTGGCACTGTATCTGGCCTTGAAGCTGCGATGCAAGATGTGTTGAAAGAAAAGAAGCAAGAGATGAAAAACATTGACCCTTCAAACCAGCCTTCTGACCAGTTCATCCCATTACTAAAAACTTGCGCGTTGTGCAACCTTAGTACAGTGAACCAAACTGAGACAGGTGAGTGGGTTGTAAAAGGCGAGCCAACAGAAATTGCTTTACATGTATTTTCGAAAAGATTCAATTATGGTAAGGAAGATTTGCTAAAGACGAATACTTTCGTTCGTGAATATCCATTTGACTCGGAAATTAAGCGTATGGCTGTTATATATGAAGACCAACAGGGTCAGTACACCGTGTACGCCAAAGGTGCTGTTGAAAGGATTTTGGAAAGATGTTCTACTTCAAACGGATCTACGCTGGAAGAACCCGATCGTGAATTAATAATAGCACAAATGGAAACACTTGCAGCAGAAGGTTTGCGCGTCTTAGCTCTAGCAACGAAGGTTATAGACAAGGCAGACAATTGGGAAACATTGCCGAGAGATGTAGCCGAGTCTTCTCTAGAGTTTGTATCTCTTGTAGGTATTTACGATCCCCCAAGAACTGAATCGAAAGGTGCAGTGGAACTTTGCCATCGCGCAGGTATTCGAGTCCACATGCTTACTGGAGATCATCCGGAAACCGCAAAAGCTATTGCAAGAGAAGTTGGAATTATACCTCCATTTATCTCTGATCGAGATCCTAATATGTCATGGATGGTGATGACCGGTTCACAGTTTGATGCTCTTAGTGATGAAGAAGTTGATTCATTGAAAGCTCTTTGTCTAGTTATTGCTCGCTGTGCTCCTCAGACAAAGGTGAAAATGATTGAAGCCTTGCATAGAAGAAAGGCGTTTGTAGCGATGACAGGTGATGGCGTTAACGATTCTCCATCTTTGAAGCAAGCTAACGTAGGAATCGCAATGGGTCAAAACGGAAGTGATGTAGCCAAAGATGCTAGTGATATTGTTTTAACGGACGACAATTTCTCGTCCATTGTCAATGCCATTGAAGAAGGACGCCGTATGTTTGATAACATCATGAGGTTTGTTCTGCACTTGCTTGTTTCAAACGTGGGCGAAGTAATACTCTTGGTGGTCGGCTTGGCCTTTAGAGACGAGGTTCATCTTTCCGTGTTCCCAATGTCTCCCGTAGAAATTCTTTGGTGTAATATGATTACCTCCTCTTTTCCTTCGATGGGACTGGGAATGGAGCTAGCTCAACCTGATGTAATGGAGCGTCTCCCTCACGACAACAAAGTTGGTATTTTCCAAAAGAGTCTAATTGTTGACATGATGGTGTATGGATTTTTCCTTGGAGTCGTTAGTCTTATGACTTGGGTTGTCATAATGTATGGATTCGGTACAGGCAATTTATCATATGATTGCAATGCCCACTATCATGCTGGATGCAACGATGTTTTCAAAGCACGGTCTGCTGTTTTTGCAGTTGTGACCTTTTGCATCCTTATTATGGCAGTCGAGGTGAAAAACTTTGACAACTCCCTATTCAACCTTCATGGGATTCCTTGGGGTGAATGGAACTTCCGTTATTTTCTCCATACGTTGGTTGAAAACAAATTCCTCGCTTGGGCCATTGCCCTTGCAGCTGTTTCGGTGTTTCCTACCATCTACATTCCTGTTATTAATAGAGACGTTTTCAAGCATACGTATATTGGATGGGAATGGGGAGTTGTTGCCGTTGCAGTGATGTTTTACTTTTTTTATGTCGAAATTTGGAAAAGCATTCGAAGAAGCTTGACCAATCCACAGAAAAAAGGAAAGTTTAGAAGAACGCTCAGTAATACGATTACCACTGAATCCAAATTGTCCGAAAAGGATTTAGAGCATCGTTTGTTTTTGCAGTCTCGAAGAGCCTAATGTTTTCTTGCCATGAATATGTATATGAATATGCGTGAGTGTATCGTTTTCACAGAACCGACAAATCGTAAAGGATTTATAATTTTTTTTTGATGATCGTGATTATACCGATCAATGACTTTAATTGGGAATTTGGGAAAATGTTGGTTGATTATAGTGTTTATTGTTTGTTTATGAAAAAGGCATATTAAAAAATAGTTTCACGAAAGGCAAAATCAAATGATCATATTGTTTACAATTATTGCATGCTCATATAAATCCTTTTTTTTCTTCTTCTTCTTCTTTTTTAATCGTTTAAAGACGTTTACTAATGAAAGACTTCTTTGCTGTGAATGGTAAATGGCAAGATCCTCTTTCATCTTCTGCTCTACTAATTAATTTTCTTCTCATTTTTATAATTACTTCCTTTTTATTTTGAGGAAAAGTTCCTTTAATCGCTTTTCTTGTTGATTTCCTTGTTTCATACTTTCTTTCATTTTTTCTATAATTTCTAGTCCGTTTTTTGTTAAGCTTCTTAAAGCAATAAAAAGACCAAAAAGAATAAATACAAGTCACTTTAGACTAATATCTTTAAATAATGTTGGCCGATCATTTCACGTCGCAACTAGCTATATATTTATTCACTTTAATCAATATGGCTTAACATAGCAAATTTAGAAGTAAAAAAATATCCCTTTTAATTTTTTTATTCTACAGGTAGTATATACAAATAATTAATGAGTTAGCTGTAAACACATTTCCTCGTTATCGCGATATAAAAATTTTCGATTAATCGGTTTAATTCATTAAGTCAATAGAGAATCTGTTGAAGAGAAAAGCGGATTCTACAAATGCCTCTTTATTCCAGCATTTTAAGAAAATAAAGAAGAAGATCTTGGTCGCAACGATGCCCATAAATTTGCGACATTCCTACTAGCCTTTTTTATTTACATTAACAAAACTGAACACAACCCCAAATGACAAACTCGGCCCTGAAATGCAAAGAAATAATTAAAAAAATAAAAAAAGAATAAAAGGAAACGACACCGATTATCTCATACATGTTCTCATGTTTGTGATTCCAAAATCTCAAAATCCAGTACTGGATGTAACGTACCACGCTACAGACTTCGTTCTGAGACATTGGCATCCTTGTTTTCTACCACTAATATATTTCAGTAGACGAGAAATACATACCTTGTAAACGGATACTATTAATAATACCAGACTATTTGATTTCCCTCTTTTAATCTTTACTTAAGCGAGTTTGTAGCTACTACTATTGTGTTTGGTGTTCTCTACTTTTCTAACTGAATTTTTTTTTCTACATAGCCGTTTGCTTCAATTCAGCTACTTGATAGTTGTTCATTTTGCTTTTAATTCACTTTTATAGCCTTTCGTAAACGATGTCTACTTTGTCTTATGTATCGCCTGATGCTTTAAAAGGCTGGTTAATGGAATCGCCTAACGAGATTAGCATAATCGATGTTCGTGACTACGATTACGAAGGAGAACGTATTCCTGGCAGTGTGCGTATTCCTTCCGACACTTTTCTCGCTAGTGTTGATCAGCATGTTGACGATCTCATGAAGAAGAGATCACTCATCGTCCATTGCACTTATTCTCAAGTTCGCGGTCCTAAAGCTGCCAGAGTACTTTCAGAAATTTTGAGAAACCGTATAACAGAAAGTAAGGAAAAGCTCTCTTTAAGCCAAAAAGAAAAGCTCTTTCAAAACCTTCCTACTGTTTACATCCTTCATGGTGGGTTTTCCGCATGGAAACGGCGGTATGGTGGTCAACAAGGTCTTATCGAGTATGATTAATTGATTGTGCTTGAAAAGTCCTTTGACTTCTTCCTTGTCACTCATATAAATCCTGCTTTAAACTTTTTTATTTGGTACGTTTTATCCCACTCCGGGTTCATACTTTGTGTTTTCGCAACACCATTCGTTTGATATAATCCTTACAATCTGTATGGATATAAACTACATCTCATAATCTCCAAGAACCTTAGTAGTAGTTTGCATGCCTACAATTATACAAACACATTTTCTTTAAAATAATCCTTCGTTTATCAGTGTTTTATACTTTTAATATTTACCTACTTCGTTAATAAGGTCATGTATAGACATTCTCATAATCGGTTTACCAATATATATTTATAAAGAATAAGTAAGGGAAGAAAAAAAGAGAGAACGATGCGATACTTCATCGAGTATCAGCTATCTTAATATTATCTAAATTTAATTAACTTTCTCATGAATAGTGTAGGTAATATTTTTGCAAAGAATCGCGCTTGCATGTTCCAGAGCAGTAATAAAAAGTATCAAAAAGTTGCTGATGCAAAAATGACTAATACTCACACCAATGTCCTTCCACGAGCCTTCGTCCTTTACTAAATAAAAAAAGTTAATTGTAACTATATCAGCCATTCCAACTGCCAAAAAGAAAGTAACTTGCTGAATCCCTCCCAGTCGTTTGTTCATTATTCCAAAAGCTGCCGAAAGTGCGATAAATGGAACCAGAATAGTGTACATTAAGAGTGCACCTTGTGTTACCGGATTGAATACAGGAATAAAACGTTTCACCGAATCCAAAGCGAATGTGGAAAGTGAAGCCACGTTTCCTGTACCAAAAAATGCGACGTTAATAAATATGTAGAAGAAAAGGGAAATGCGAATATGAGAAAGAGATAAATGGAATTTTGCATCTTTCTTTCTGCTATATTCGGGATGTAGTTGTTCCGTATATTTTTGAAGTTCTGTTTCTAGTTCCATCCATAATCCTAATGTTATAAATAAAACAACATAGAAGAGTGCTTCAAAAGAAATAGATAACATGCACATTGTAGGCGAAAATGTGAGAAACAAAATAGCCAGACGGTCAAGAAAATAGTGTTTACAAGACCGAATATGATGACTTGGAATGATGTACGACGTTATGAAAAGTCCAAATGCAACTAAACGTAAAATTGGTGGTATGGCAATATTCCTTTGCAGACTGTCTGCAATTTTAAGCGTAACAGGGACAGTTGCCATAATAATAAGAACTTGTAAAACCAATTGTTTGTTTGTGACCGTTGAGCTATATTGAAATGCTTGATTTCGTCGGTAAAGAATATAAAAAACCCCAGCAACTGACATTGCAAATCCTCCAGCGAAAATAAATAATAACGATTCCTTTTTATTAACTGGTAAAATCGTAAAAAAGCATAATAAGCTCGTAAGCACTGACCACGAGACTGATATAGTTTTGTGAGAAAAAGCATAATCCGCATGAAGGAGCCATGGCCATGCGGCCAATCCCATTAAAATTACGGAAAATCCTTCGCGGTGAAAATAACTGTAAACGATAAATTGTAACAGACAGAGAATACACAACGAAATAAACAAAATTTTTAATAGAGAAAACCCATGCTTTTGCTTTGCAACTGTTAAAAAATTTTTGAAACCAAGTTTGGTATTTGGGAAAATTGAATGAATGAGTTGCAGAAATATGGTTGGGAAAAGAGCATACCCATAATAAAATGGTGGACTAGACTGGATATAAAAAAAGATGCAAATTAACAAAAAAGGAATATTAAATGCGACTCTCTTGACGACGGAAACAGGCTTTACTATTTTGGAGGATGGTTCTATGTTTAAGCTGAAGACAAAGCATATGACATATCCAATCCAACTCAAATAACCAAAGAAAACAATAGATCGAAGAAGAAGCCAATCGTAACGTTGTAGGTAACGTAGTCCAGAAAGAACCGTTTGGCTAAAGTGGAAACAATGCTCAATAGCAATTTCATATTCACCAGATTCTATGTCAGCAATAACTGAGTTGTAAAAGGATGCTTGTACCTCTGTATAGTTCCTCAAAGGAGAATATGGGCGAAAGAAAATACTAGTTTGATCCTTTGAGGCAGACTTTAAATTATATTGTTCACCAATTTCTAAAGCATTCATTAAGGCAACCTCAGCTTTGCGGCGAGAAGAGCAATCAAGATAATCCAAGGGTATTTGACCCACGGAATTCACAGGAAAATTTAAACCGACAAGGTAAGACATTAAAGCTGCAATATCTGCTTGTTGTATATCAATACGTTTTATCTCCGTCAAATTCCATGGCAAAGAATACTCGTCATGCCCATAATTCTTCTCATGAGTAGGACTTTGAATACCAGCACCCCAGGCAATGATGGGAGTACGTGTATTATCAAGGTTGCCATCACCATGACTTCCAAAGTCACTCATACCATGGTCTGCTGTAAAAACCCAGCTAGAGGCTCCGTCGTTATTGTAGTAGTTGTTCATCTTATCAACGAGTTCTTGAATTTTTCCATCTATATACTGTATGTTTTCGACATATTCAACTGAGTCAGGGTGTTTATTATGGCCAATTGTGTCAATGCCCAGTAAATGAAGGAAGAATACTATTTTATCCCGATGCAACATATCCCAAAGTTCCTTATCCTCTAAAGACTGAGCGAGAAGTTCATCTAGCCTATCAAAAACCCATTCGTCAAGAACAATTCCGTTGCTAGAGAAATCCTCCAATTCAGAAGAATACATGAATGTATCAACTCGAGATGGATCAGATGCACCTTCACTAAACATAGGCAAAATATCTTCGGATCCAAACGAATAAGTATGCCGACTCTGATTAAACACAGAATCGAAATTTACTGGATTTTTTTTCCAGCCTTTTGTGACGGCTGAAACATCTTCGTAAAAACCAGCTATTAGAGCAACATGTCCGGGGCGTGACTCGGTGGGAACACGAGTATGAGAAACACCGAAAGTACCGTTATTCTGAATAATTGATCTTAAAAATGGAGCGGCATATGTCTGCTCTTCTCCAATGACCTTTTCGGAATGTGGTTGTAATAGTTTATCAGGACGTAGTCCATCGCCTATAAGCATATTGGTTAGTAAAATAAGAAAAAGAAGGACAAGAAAAAAGTTGTACTATTTCTTGTTTTTTTTTCTAAATCCAAAACGAAAATATGACATTTTTTTCATTAAGCTCTATACACTAATTTCACTATTACAAATGTTTACTTACCAACAATTAGAAATAGGCGTTTAGCAGGAGCTTCGCCTGCAGAATACTGCTTCATGCCATGTATTAGAGGAGTTACGAAATAGATATCAAAAATGGATTTGAGAAAGACGACATGGAATAAAATCCCTAACAGCAAGAGGCGACCAAACATTGCGAAAATTTAAGCGTGAAACCACTACCACAATTGACTGGGAATACTAGGGGTTTTTGGCAAAAATTGGATAGATGCCAGGACGCTTCTTGGAAAAGAAGGATGCCCTAAACAAGGCAAGAAGTGTTTTGTTCTGGTGAAGTGCGTTTGAGTGTTGAGTCGTTACAAACATCAACAGAAGTCCCCTTTAATCTACCATTGGTTAAAATTCAGATGATCTACGCTCGATCTAATGAATAAGCGAACGCTAATGAATGTATACTGAGTTTTGTAATTAAGGATGCCGTGTTTGAATGCACTAATGAATAGTGGTAGCGCTCCATCGTATATTGTGAGCTATGGCCAATATGCGTAATTAGTTCTAGCTGGATGAAAGAGTAAATAATCAGAAATCTATTAAGGAAGTGATAAATTACTTTATGGTATGCAGTGCACAATAATGGGACTTATAGTCATCTGGTAATTAAGCAAAAAATGATTCTGTAAATGGATATTTTCGGTATTATTTTAATTTCCGTTGACAGAAATGTAAAATGGATGGTTATCATTTCATTGCTCAAATCCAAGATTAATGAAAATTCAGCGGTAAGCATATTTGGTTGTTACACGTTGAGAGTCGGTTTACTCATGACGATTATAATAAGATAAAGGGATACAACCATCAAATTGCTGCTACATGGCCAATAATAAAAAAATCATTTGCAATACGAAAGGAAACGAATTCATTTATTATAACATGCAGAAGTAATAACTTCCTGCGACCAGCATTAGTTTGAATAAATAGAGTAACAAACTCATCGATTTAACTAAGAAAATTGTTATAGGCTAGCAAAACAGAATAGTAATATTAGAGGGTAATGCAAACATTAAGCTCAATCTCGCAGTATTGTCAAACTGAAAAGATAAAAGAAGGTAGAGACAGTTATTAGACAATAAATCCTGTTAAGTAGAAAATCATAAGATAGGGGAGGGGTTAAGCAAAGATACCAGGAAAAATTTAGAAATGACAAAACAAAAAACGAATATTTCCCAAAAATGTCTAGCTCTTAAATCCGCGGAGAAGTAAAAAGCAATATATTATTTTACTTCAA
This sequence comes from Schizosaccharomyces pombe, assembly GCF_000002945.2. Taxonomy (NCBI): domain Eukaryota; kingdom Fungi; phylum Ascomycota; class Schizosaccharomycetes; order Schizosaccharomycetales; family Schizosaccharomycetaceae; genus Schizosaccharomyces; species Schizosaccharomyces pombe. The sequence goes on from NC_003423.3 coordinate 617,558, forward strand.
AAGGGGGTTTTCGAGCATTCTCGTCTTAAATGAAAAGCTATGAGAACAACGATCTCCAAATACATTAATTTAATATGGATTTTCGTAACCAAGAAATAGAATGAAATGTTCGAAGAATCACTCAATAACCCCAACGACGCATGTTCTTTGCTAAGTTTACAAGTCGAACAATTCCAGCGCGGAACCTTGCCCTGTGTCTTTCTGAACGAACGCGGGATCGCTTTTCGGATGGTTTTTCATAAAATCTCTGTGAACGGAATAGCCTTGGCACATTATTCCTTTGACATATTCTATCAACTTGTCGAAATGCTCTTGTTAGACTATTTCCAACTGTCACACTTGCACCTAAATCTTTTGTTTCTGCTGCGGGTATCATAAAATGAAGCGAATCTTGGAACGCACCATGCTCCTCTAAATATCAATAAAGTATTAGCAGACAATAATCCAACAATCGAAAATCATATTCTTGAAAGACAATAGCAACTTCAATGGATTTTCTTCGTACCTTTTCTCTTTTGCAATTTCCTATTTGTATGTACCCATCTGACCCCTAGAACACCTGGGAAATAAGAACTGTTCATTTTAAATAGTTATTTTGCGTTTTCTTGGCAATTTGAGAAGCCTGAATCTCACCGCAGTACAACTGCATAAAGAATTCGTTAAATTGCCTTGAACATCGATTTTTTGCATTAGCGTAAAAGACATAAAATTCATAAACTAAAAATAGGATAATCACATTTACACTTCACTATATACCTTTACATGATACACATGAATCTGTTTTCCTCCAACAACTATGCAGCGGCAGAATACGCGTAAGTAATTTCAATTTCATTGCTAAAGAATTTATCTAATTTTATTTAGAGGCTGCCGGTATGCCAATGATGCCACAGGTTCCTATGGTTGGCAACGGCGTTCCATATGTCGTCCCAATCCAACCTGTATTCGCCCCTTTACCTCCTGATTACAGGAGCTTATACAAAAAATTGTATGGCCAAGGCGCTTTTTTGGTAGATAATCCTGTTGAGGCAAGTAGTCCCTATGATTTTTCGCAGCCAATTCTGAAGTTTGGTAAACTTCCCATAAAACAAGTTTTAAGAGATAATGAATCGCAACAAAAAGATAGAAAAAACTTACCCCGAAATCAAAAAAGTAATGAGATTCAGGAGAAACAGACGTTTCAAACACCTTCTTCAGAGAAGTCTACAACAGAAAGGGAATCGCGGCCGTTTGTCCCTCCAAATAGTCAACAAATGCGGCGGATGCTCTTTATTGGTAATATACCGAAAGAATTGGATGATTTTTGGATGGATAAAATTCTTCGATTGTCCGGGAAGCTGGCTTCTTGGCGAAGGGTTGCTGATGCAGATAACTCGATGACTTCGTTTGGATTTGCAGAGTTTGAATCAAATGAACAATTCAGTAGAGCATTAGAAGCATTAAATGATTTTGTTGTTCCACCTTTGTACGAAGGTGGTCCTTCAACTCGCTTGTCATTGATTACAGATGTTGAGAATGAGGGATTGTATCGTGAATGGCAAACGAGTCGTTATGCAAGAAATAAGCAGAAAGAGATAAACATTTTACAGCAAATTCGCTTTAACCTCGAAAGAATTTGTCAAGATATAGGCAATTTTGATGTCCGTTCTCGCATTGAAAGGGCAGCTCGACAGGCCCGAGAGAAAAACGAAAAATTACTACAAAATGTCAAAACTTCGGAAATTCCCATTAATGCTGCTGATTTAGAAGGAATTAATCCTGAATTATTACCGGTTATTGAAGAAGAAATACGATCCTTTCGCGATCAATCTGCTATGAAAAAACGAGAAAAACAAAGGTCTAAGGACGAGTATGCCAGTTTATATAAAGAGTATACACGAAAAGAACAAGAAAAGCTTCGAAAGCAAAATGATGATTTACAAAACCTTTTGTCAAAACATCGTATTTCACGTATCCCTATGTCTACAGTCAATGCCTTTTTAAGAGCAGAAGATAGCATTCCCGAGTCGTTCTCCGATGAACAAGCTTATTATGAAGAGAAGAGAAGGAAGGATCAATTGGAGGCTGAAGAGTATTACGCAAGGGAACGGCGCTGGATGAATCGTGAAAAGGCCCGAACTGCAGCTTTAGAACGAGAAGCTGCTCGTGAAGAAGAAGAACGTGTTAATAACACTTCCTTTGGTACTTATCTTTCGGAAAAATTAGCTTCTTTTGATGACGATGAGGAAGCTCGCGTATCTCGAGACGAATATTTTGTCGATCGTGCTGCTTGGATTAGACATCGTGCAGTTGCTCGTGCTCGAGAAGAAGACGCAGATGCTCTTGACAGAAAGGAGGAAGAAAGAGAACTACGTACCCGTGGAGAAGGTGCAACCGTTGAGACAGAGAATTATGTCGAAAATGGTAAGCTGGTGACTAGTGAAATGCCTCAACATGAAAATGGTCCCTTCAAAATCAAAATACAAACCAAGAAACCAGCTGTTCCTTCTGAAAGACGAGAATTTGGACTTCCGGAGAGACTGCTTTTGGAAGAAGAAGACGAAGAACCGCAAGGCTATTCTCCCAACCCTCAAAAACCAAAGCCTGCTATGGAAGAAAATGATGCCGAGAAGACGAAAAGACTTCGTTCACTTATTGAAAAGATACCTGTTGAAGCAGAAAGTCTGTGGGCACTACCAATTGACTGGAGCAAGGTTACTGAGGTTTGTGATTTTTTCAACTTTTATATGTATCTAAACTAACACATTATAGGATCTTCTAAAAGAAGAAATGCAAGCTTTTGTTACCAAGAAAATTATCGAGTATATCGGTATTCAAGAGGATTCACTTATCACATTTACCATTGATCATATCAGGCAACATAAAGGTGCGGAACAGTTAGTGTCTGAATTGGACCTTGCTCTCGCTGAAGATGCTCCAGAGTTTGTTAGCAAAGTATACCGATACTTGCATGTACTACTGATTTTACGTTCTGAAGCATAACGTACATATTTGGGTAAAGTTTTTATTTAATGGTGACGATTAAAAGTTTGTAATATGTATTTATAAGAAATTTTTTTAAAAAAATAAAGGCAAACCTATGATGCCTTTTTTTTCGCAGTAGAATTGTTGTTTAGTATTTTGAGGCCGGCTTCTAGGGAGATTCCCAAAAAGACCAATAAAATACCAAGCCACTGAATCGAAGATACAGTGTGATGAAAATGAAAAACACTAAGAAGCATGGTGAAAATTTTTCTTGTAAGTGTAATGGTAACGAGCGTTATGCTTCCAAATTTTTCAAGGGTGAAGAAAATGAATAATTGACCGACAGAACCTGTGCAAGCAAACAACAACATGTCTTTAAGGATGCTTGGATGTCTGTTTATAAAAGACAAAGGCTGCTGGTTGCAAAAAGGAGAGATTAAATACAGGCCATTTAAACATGCGATACCCAAGTTGACCGCAATCATCATGGTAACGCTTGATAATTTGTATTTACCAAAAACCTTGTCTTGAGTAGTATTAGTAATTCCGTCCATGAGCAAATTAAAAAATAAAAGCAGTAAGCCAATAGGACTATCATGCTCAGCATGTTTACCTTTGGAAGAAGTGTTTTGAAAATAACTAAAGATACTTACACCTGCTGTAATCATTGTAACAATCAGGTATTTGTGAGGAGGAAACTTTCGTTTGTAAACGAACACATGTAAAGCAATAACTGGAAGTAACTTGCATGATTTTCCCAGAATAACAGTAGGATAAGACAAATGAAACATGCTTGCATATCCAAAGTAAGAACTTAAGCTAGCCGATATGGCAATACTAGAAAAGTATCCTAAAAACTTAGGCTCTAGCAAGCCTCTAGCAGAAACACCATGAAACCAGTTCCAAAGCAACCCACAAAGGACTGTCATGAAGGACTGTGCTAAGCTAAGTAATGCAGGAGAAGAAAACCTTTCACCATCGTAAGGTCTTGTTATAATTTTCTCCTGCATAACTGCCCAAGAAAGAAATGAACCATAAATCCCAATCATGCAAACAAATAATTGTCGCATAAAGCCAGCCATTCTAAAGAAATTGATGAACCAAAGGTAAAAGGAAAGTAACAGAATTAACCAAAGAATGTAACTTTAACAAGGATAAAGCAAAAAGGGTCTTGAAAACTCGCTCAAGTGAAAGTGATAGTCGTAATACTTAAAACACGAAAATTAATACAGGAGTCTTTGTCTAATTTTCTCTAATAGGTTTACAACTTCAAGAATTAGGCAGCTCAGTTAGATCATCGTTTTCTTAGCTTTTGGTGTTGTGCCTTTTGGTTGAGTTTTCGAACACAAACACCCACACATAGCCAGACATTGGCAAGTACAAAGTGATTAATCAGAGACGCTTAATCACTTTTACATTGGTTATTTCTTTTTTGTTTTTTGTTTTAAAAAGCCGAGTTTCTTTCATCTATCTTTGGTGATCCTCTTTTAAATTTACTTGATATTTTCGTTAACCAACTTTTGGCACAATTTTGAAGCCCTATGGTTTGGTTTCTTCTCAAAATCTAGTTTTTTATTTAAATATTCTACATTTATTTAGTTCTTTTTGAAACCTATCACTTCTCATAGCTAAACTACAGCTCTTTTTAATTTTTTTCAACTTTTTGTTACTGTGGTGGGGTAATTGGCTTATTATTTTTGTTCCAATCAATAATTCAGAAAGAAGTATTTAAAAGTTTTTTCCATTGTTAATGTTAAACTCTCTGTCACACTAGTTCGAACGTTTGAACCCCATTCTTACAATCATCACAATGCGACGTGGAGCTCGTGGATCTACAAATTTGGGAGGAATGACATGGCAAGAAGTACTTGAGTTTAATGCCAATTCCACACCAACAAAGTTATACCCTGATCGCGATATACCACTTCAACGATCTATTCGACCTGAGGAGTTACTTGAACTCCGTTTTTACAAAGAGATACGAACTTCATTTCTAGATGAAAGTGCATTTTATATTCGAAGGAATCCAATTAGTGTTGTACAAAGGAATGAGGATGGACTAGTTCGTTACAGTGATCGAAATAAACCCAAACGGAAAAACGACAATTTATCGCTTTCAGACCTTGATTTGGATCCCAAGTTTTTTCCAGAGGAACTTCGCAAGACTCTGGGTGCAGCATCTGCCACCGGTCGTAAGAGAGCTCGAAGAAAACTTGATATGAAGACATTCATAGATTTCACTATCAAAGCACAAGATTTGAAAGATGAGTCGTCTGAGGCTGCTCATCCAAATATTGAAGAAGAACCAGACGAAGGGTTGGAAGAGGAAGATGAAGATTTTGGAGATGATGATGACAACGATTATGGTGAGAATTACTTTGACAATGGTGAAGGAGATGATTATGACGATTATGATGGTGATGAGGGTGCTATTTACGAATAGGGTAATTTCCATTCCATCCAAAATGCCAAGGCACCCATTGTCAAAGTTGTGTTTAGGGCTTCATTTTATTCAATATAATTGGATAATAGACCACTGGCCACGAGCTTATTCTTAAAAGAGATCATTATGCCTTCTTCATTTTTAGCAAACAGTGTATATGTATGCGAGGTTTTGCGGTATATTACATTGAAACAAAAGGATTAAAGGATATCATAAAATAGAAAATGTATTTAATGGATGATAATCGATAAATTAAACGAAAATCAAAACTTACTTTAGAAAACTACCTTATAGTAAATTGATTACAGTAAAATGGATGCTACACACACACGAATATATGCTACAAGTTCATCGAGAGTAAAGTGAGACGGTTAAAAACAGTGAATAATTAAAGGGAGACAACTACCTTTCTACCTAATAAATGAAAGGGAGTATTTAGTAGCCGAATTGGGAAAGTTTTTGGTTAACAGGAGAAGCTTCTTTGGCGGAAGCAATCTTCTTCTGCTTGGCGAGCTTAGCTTGGTAGAAAGCGGCACTCTTAACCTTTCTACGCTCTTCTAATTTAGCGACAATATCATTATATTTCCAGCCAACCTCGGAAGAGAGACGACCAACAGTGCAGTACTTGCGACCAGGCTTCAAGCGCAAAACACGAAGGGCAGCGGGGACAACGACACGCTTTTGCTTGTCAAATGGAGGAGGGATACCCTCAACGGCTTGAAGGTGCTCCAAAGCAGCTTGGCCACGAGCGGTCTTGTGGGGAAGCATACCACGTACAGCCTTTTGGAAAATACGAGAGGGTGCGCGGAAATGGAAAGCACCACGACTAGGGTTGTAACGGCATGCCTTGCGCAAATAAGCAAGGTACTTAAGTTTGTTACGGAAAAAGTGACCAGAGATGTTCAATTCCTCGCAACGAACCACTACAACTTTTTGCCCACCCAAAAGCTGCTTAGCAACGACCGATGCCAAACGACCGAGAAGATGGCTATTCATGTTAGTATTACAGCTTTAAATTTATTCTGTTTACATACCCTTTGGCGTCAATAACAACAACTTTTTGAAATTCAGACATATTGGTGGTCTCTGATAATACACATTTAGAAAAGCAGCAAGTTCGGTGTATGTGTGACGGTTGTTCCAACATTAACCCTAACCTAAACAGAAAATGTTTTTTTTTCAAGTCAATAGCATGGTAGAATTAAGAGGTGTAGCTATTATCGTTAAACTGTTTAACAAACACGTTGAATAAGCTGCACAACAATGCGTTCCCACTCGCCCAATATCCTAAAAGGTAGTTTCGAGAAAATGGTAACACTCGCTAACATGAGAGTAAATAAATGAACTAAATAAAACGAAGGTAAATGTGACTCTCATCTACAATATTTACCATAGGCCTGATAGGAATTTTAGTTTAAGCATGAGACGCCAAGTGCCTTATTTCAGTGAACATTAAAAATATTATTTTCGATTAAAAGAGGGATCAATTTGAAAGGCAATCACGGAGGTAGAACTACCGGTACTACCTTGAAACTCAAATACAGGAACAGGAACTGTAGAGTGGACAATAAAACCATTCTTCGTAAACCGCTCCTCTAACTCTTGAATTGTCCAATTGCAACTGGTAATGAGAAAAATGCCATTGGGGGATAGCATACCGCGAACCCTATCAACATAAACACTGTTCAACGGACGACCATCCAAAAGCTCCCCACTTAAAGAGATGGCATCAAACGTACCTTTGTCAAGTATTAAATCCCAATCTTTTGAGCAAAATTTAGAATCTTTAATGATGTCGAGTTGCTGGAATTTGACTTTATCTGAAAACTGACGATGTCTAGCAATGTTTTTAGCCAAAACAATTGCAGCTTCGCTATAATCTACACCTACCAATTGGCAAGGGCTTGGAAGCAGTGTATCTTCTTCTTCAAGCAAACGAAATAATAAATGCCCATTACCAGTACCCAGGTCCAGGACACGAAAAGGCGCCGCTTCCGATACTTCTCTAAATGAGGTGGAAATGTGATCTTCTAACCATTGAACAATTCGTTCTTCAGCCTCTTCACCAAACCAAACTTCCCCTTCGTCATTAAATTCTGTAAAGTTGGATACTTCACGTTCATAGACATTATCCCAGCTAAAAACCTTTAGTAATATGCCCAATAAGAAAACAATAATGTTTAAAAACATACTATTGTTTTGTTCCCAGCTTTGATTCCGGTAATCCACTCATTGTCCTTTTTTTTTATTTTATCTTTCAAGACTTTCCCTACACAGTCTTTTCTATTTCTGTTCCCTATATTTACAAATTTTCAGAAAAGTCTTTGGAAAATGTTGTAATTTCTATTCGATAACAATCAATGTAAAGTTCTATCTTCCCTTCCTAGCTCGAGGTTAAGGGCCGGCACATAGGGTGGGAGAATAATATGTATTATTATTGTAAGGAAAAAATAATCCATTTGTAATCGTATTAAACAAAAATTTTTACCAAAAGTGATTAGTGAACAAATATTAAAAAAATACTCCAGAAATAATTTAATTGTTATATTTCTTGCATATCATAAACACCTATAAACCCATCAATAAATTCTTGTTGACAACAGATTTGTATATCCAGGCCACAATGTGTACTTATCCAACGTCAAAATCCTATTTTCAATAAAATAATGAGCAATGCCATTAAACTTAATCGATTTTAAAACACTCGGTCTAGTTTAACTTGGCTTGAGTTGCTACGCCGTTCGCTATAAAATCAAAAGTTTTGGTTGGAGATGTAGAAAACTTTTCAGTAAAGATGTTACTTTTTTTTTTAGTTTTTGCAAATGAAAGTTAGAATCTTCTTAACATTGTAGCAGGTTGCTTGAGCTTCTTGCATTACTCAAGAACGCCTGCCATCACTCATTCGAGTTTCTAAACATAGCGGCATTACTAGTTGTATAACGTTCAATTGTCAAAGAGAAACTGCTATACTTTAACTAAACAACACCTCGTCGCATTATATACCATACTTACTACACAACTTACAATCTAACATACACTCTAGAAAAATTATATTATCAATGTATTCAATACCCTGTATCACATGTATTAAAAATTAAAACCTAAACAATTATTTTTTCCGTAAGCAAACATTGCCTAAGCTTATTTCTTAGCACCAGCCTTAACAGCGGCCTTGGTAACCTTAGCGGCACCAGGAGCAACCTTCTCGACAGCTTTGATGACACCGACAGCGACGGTTTGACGCATGTCACGGACAGCGAAACGACCAAGAGGAGCGTAGTCAGTGAAAGCTTCAACACACATAGGCTTGGAAGGAACCATCTTAGCAATGCAAGCATCACCAGACTTGACGAACTTGGGGGACTCCTCAATCTTCTTACCGGAACGACGGTCAATCTTCTCAATGAGCTCAGCGAACTTGCAAGCAATGTGAGCAGTGTGGCAATCCAAAACAGGAGAGTAACCAGCAGAGATTTGACCGGGGTGGTTAAGAATGATGACTTGAGCGGTGAAGCTAGCACAACCCATGGGAGGATCATTCTTGGAGTCACCACAGACATTACCACGGCGAATATCCTTGACGGAAACGTTCTTAACGTTGAAACCAACGTTGTCACCGGGAAGACCAGCGTCGAGAGACTCGTGGTGCATCTCAACAGACTTGACTTCGGTAGTGACACCAGCGGGAGCGAAGGTGACAATCATACCGGGCTTGATAACACCAGTCTCGACACGACCGACGGGAACTGTACCAATACCACCGATCTTGTAAACATCTTGAAGGGGAAGACGAAGAGGCTTGTCAGTGGGACGTGCAGGGGGCTCAATGGAGTCAATAGCCTCCAAAAGAGTCTTACCCTTGACGACACCAGCCTTGGTCTCCTTTTGCCAGCCTTGGTACCAGGGCATGTTGGTGGTGGGCTCAATCATGTTATCACCTTGGAAACCGGAGACAGGGACGAAAGGAACGGTCTTGGGGTTGAAACCGACCTTCTTGATGAAGTTAGAGGTCTCCTTAACGATTTCCTCGAAACGAGCTTGGGACCAGCCAGTGGTGTCCATCTTGTTGACGGCAACAATAAGTTGCTTGACACCCAAGGTGTAAGCAAGCAAAGCGTGCTCACGGGTTTGACCATCCTTGGAGATACCAGCCTCGAACTCACCAGTACCACCACCAATAATAAGGATAGCACAGTCAGCTTGAGAAGTACCGGTAATCATGTTCTTGATGAAATCACGGTGACCGGGGGCATCAATGACAGTAACATTGTACTTGGGAGTCTCGAACTTCCAAAGGGCAATGTCGATGGTGATACCACGTTCACGCTCGGCCTTGAGCTTGTCCAAAACCCAGGCGTACTTGAAGGAACCCTTACCCAACTCGGTGGCTTCCTTCTCGAATTTTTCAATGGTACGCTTGTCAATACCACCGCACTTGTAAATCAAGTGACCAGTGGTGGTAGACTTACCAGAATCGACGTGACCGATAACAACGACGTTAATATGTCCCTTTTCCTTTCCCATTTTTGTTTAATGTGAGTTCGATGAAACAGACTCTAGGTAGAAGCGAAGGGCGCCAGCGCCTACATATATACTTGCGCAAAAAAAGCAGTCACATAACGTTCGTTACGTCTCGAAAGTTTTTTTCTTTTTTTCCGGCTTAAAATATTGTCGTGAGCCTATCAGCGAACGAATTTTGTTTGCGCAGGAAAGTCATGATGTCATTTAAAATTTTTCTTTGCTTCTTAACCTTTTGTCTTTAGAGTACACTTAGCCGAATTTGCCACCGCAATAAACATTAGCTTAGCGAACGTCGTTCTTGGCGATTTTGATTTATTGGGCGGAAACGATCAACGCTGTATATATGAAATGGATCGTTTTTCGTTAATTTAAAAATATATATCTGGTTTATTAAATGATGAAAAATATTTAGTTGTATCATTGAACCATTTTTGATGGCCGTTATCAGATCGGATTGAGATTGTGGACTGAGATTTTCGCTGATATACCCACCTTAGCTGCTTTTGTTTGTTCTTTGTCCGTCACCACAACGGTAATAGTTTTGATGGCTTTGCTTTTGGAGGGTACTTCTTTGGCCCGGTATGTCTTTTTTATCGTGTATATATAGTTTTGTCTAACAGTTGAATTAGCAAAGTTCGAGAAGAACTTCGGGAGCAGATCTCCTCGATTAAATCTGTTGACCCTTATTTCAACGTTTCTTTAAAAATCATTCAAGTCGGAGGTAGAGAGGACTCAAATGTATATGTGCGCATGAAAACTCGTGCAGCTAATGAGGTATGAGTGAAGGCGGAGAAGGGTCTCCTAAAATGATTGAAATGCGTAGGGACGAGTTATTAAAAGCGCACTGGTTTTAAAAGTTCACCCTAACACTCATGTACAATCTGGCGTTAGTTGGCGCGATGGATGATTTTTTGGTTTTTCGATAATGTTAGAAGGTAGATGATGCTTGGGTGGACTATTTAAATATTTGCAATTCTCTTATTCATTAAATTCATTTTCTTTCTTTTACATCTCCTTCAATTAAATCCATGCATTATTTTCTAACTGTTTAGGCTGGAATCTCCTGTGAGCATGTGAATTTTCCTGAAGATATTACAGAATACGACTTGCTGCTTGCCATCAAAGGCTTCAACGAGGACCCTACTGTCCACGGTATTATTGTACAGTTACCTCTGCCTGCTCACATCAATGAGCAGATTATTACAGAAGCCGTCGCTCCCGAGAAAGACGTTGATGGTTTTTGTGAAACTAATTTGGGAAAATTGACCAAGCGCGAAGGTCAACCCTTGTTTACCGCATGCACCCCAAAAGGTATTATGTGCATTTTAAAACATTACGGGATTAATGTCCAAGGAAAGCATGCTGTTGTCATAGGCCGTAGCAACATTGTTGGTCGTCCAATGTCCATACTTTTGGAAAAGGCAAATGCCACAGTTACTTTATGTCATTCAAAGACGGAATCTATTGCTGATATTGTTAGGACAGCTGATATTGTCGTTGCTGCCATTGGTATTCCTCATTTCGTCAAGGCTGACTGGTTGAAAAAGGGCGTTGTCGCTATTGATGTTGGTATCAACTCTATTCCAGATGCCACCAAGAAGTCTGGTTACCGTCTTACCGGCGATATTGACTTTGAAAATGCCAAGGAGGTCGCCAGCGCAATCACACCTGTCCCTGGTTCTGTTGGTCCTATGACCGTAGCCATGTTGCTGCAAAACGTGGTTGAATCAGCTGTTCGCTTTCGCAAAATGTCTCGCAAGCGTAAACCAACTCTTCTTCCTTTAAAGCTTCAGACCCCTGTTCCTAGTGATATTGAGATTGCGCGTTCACAAACCCCTAAAAATATTGGTGACTTGGCTTCCGAAATTGGTATCGCAAAATCTGAATTAGAATTTTATGGATCCCATAAAGCCAAGGTCAACCTTGAAATTCTTCAACGTCTGGCTCATCGTCGCGACGGCCACTACGTTGTAGTTACTGGTATCACTCCTACTCCATTCGGCGAGGGTAAAAGTACACTTACTGCAGGACTCGTTCAAGCGCTTTCAAACTTGGACAAGCTTGCTATTGCATGTGTTCGTCAACCCTCTCAAGGCCCCACATTTGGAATTAAAGGTGGTGCTGCCGGAGGTGGTTATTCTCAATTCATCCCTATGGAGGAGTTCAATCTTCATTTAACTGGTGACATTCATGCAATTACAGCAGCTACCAACTTGCTTGCTGCTGCCATCGATACCCGTATGTTCCATGAAAACACACAATCCGATGCCGCTTTGTATAAACGTTTGACTTTGGTTAAGGGAAACAAACGAGAGTTTGCACCCGTCATGTTCCGTCGCTTGAAAAAGCTTGGCATTGATAAAACTAATCCTGAAGAATTAACCGAAGAAGAGCAAAGAAAATTTGCTAGGCTGGATATTGAACCTTCAACTATTTCATGGAATCGTACTTTGGATGTTAACGATCGCTTTCTTCGTAAAATTACTATTGGAGAGAATCCTACGGAAAAGGGTTTCACTCGCCAAACCGGTTTTGATCTTTCTGTCGCTAGCGAATGTATGTCTGTCTTGGCCTTGGCTACTGACTTGAAAGATATGCGTGAGCGATTAGGCCGCATGGTTGTTGCCAGCAACAAATCTGGTGAACCTGTTACCGCTGATGATTTAGGAGTTGGTGGTGCCTTGACAGTCTTGCTCAAAGACGCAATTAAACCAACACTTATGCAAACGTTGGAGGGTACTCCTGCTCTTGTTCATGCTGGCCCTTTTGCAAATATCAGTATTGGTGCCTCTTCCATTCTGGCTGATCGCATTGCCCTCAAATTAGCGGGTACCGAAGTGGATGAGGATGCTAAGAAAGAAGCTGGATATGTTGTAACTGAGGCAGGATTCGCTTCCGATATCGGAATGGAAAAGTTCTTTAATATCAAGTGTCGTACTTCAGGTTTAAAGCCTGATGCCATTGTTATCGTTGCAACTGTTCAAGCATTGAAGTTACACGGCGGCGGTCCTCCTGTTGGACCTGGTAAACCTATCCCTGAGGTTTATAAGCGCGAAGACGTTGATTTGGTTCGTAAAGGATGCGCTAATCTGGCTAAGCACATTAGTAATGCACGTAAGTACGGTTTACCCGTTGTGGTTGCAATCAATAAGTTTTCTTCCGATTCTCCTAATGAAATTAGTGCCATTCGTGAAGAAGCCCTTGCTGCCGGTGCAACTGATGCTGTAGACTCTAACCACTGGGCCGAAGGTGGTAAAGGAGCTCTAGGTGTTGCACGTGCTTTGATAAATGCTTGCGAGAATGTGGATTCTGAATTCCGCCTCCTTTACGATGTACACGAGCCCATCGAAAAGAAGATTGAAATTATTGCGAAAGAAATGTATGGTGCTGACGGCATTGAATTGAGTCCCTTGGCTAAAGAACGTCTTGAAACGTTTACTAAACAAGGATACAACAACTTACCCATTTGCATTGCCAAAACACAATACAGTTTATCGCACGACCCAGATCTAAAAGGTGCCCCTACTAATTTTACCGTGCCAATTCGTGATATGCGTTTGAGTGCTGGTGCTGGATTCATTTATCCTTTAGCAGCAGCCATATCTACTATTCCTGGATTACCTACCAAGCCAGCCTATTACAATATTGATATCGCAGAAAATGGTGATATTGTTGGGCTGTCTTAATTCGCCAATGCCTGTCTCTATCAACCCCTTTTGCTTTGTTCTGAGAACAAGGCAATGGAAAACAGTTGTTCAACCAATAGTTTTCTTGTTTCTTTCAAATATCTACTATTAAAATTTAAGCTCAGAATGATCGACATATACAACTCTAGCAAGTGCCGTATATGCCTATATTTTCAGGCCCATATTTAGTATTAGCAATGTTAGCATAATTTGCTAGTTCATTGCATGATACTTATCCTTTTTGGAGTAAAAAACGTTAAAAAACTGTTGCTTCTTTGACAATCGTATAGAATTCCTGTTTTAACTTTCATACTGTTCAACCTAATGAAATAAACCGATCATACCATATGATTTTTTTCTTGATGGTTTAGTTGAAAACTGAACGTGTAATTTAACTATTTGAAATACAGTCGGAGAAGTTTGATTCAACTTATGAAAGTGAAATTTTTCAGAAGTAAATATTTCTCTCTTTAGCAGTAATCTATTGATCGTAGGCATCATTATCGCTATACGAAATATATCATAGTGCAAGAAAATATAAGATATTAAAAAAAAAAAGATATATTTCTAAACTGGGAAACGTTATTATACTTAAAACACTAAAAAAATTGTGGAATAAGTAACAACCGCTAGTAAGATGCATGTATCATAAAAAGCGAAACACTAGCATTTAAGCCTTCTTATCATTGATAGCAAGCAACTCAACATCGCTATATAGGTTAAAAATAAATCACGAAAAATGTACATTTGTACTTACAAAAGAAGAGTGCTGTTAGGAGGAATCAATCCAGGGAAACCACGTGGGCCATAGCCATAATCAGGAGTGATAGTAAGCTTAGCTTTCTCACCCAAACTCATTTTGGGTACTCCTTCGTCCCATCCGCGAATTAATTGACCAACGCCAATAGTGCAAACAAATGGGGATCCACGGTCAACAGATGAATCAAACTTTTTACCATTGGTTAAAGTACCTATCCCACGGTTATGTCAGCAATGAAATATTCGTTTTGGAAAGGAGAAAACAACACAATATAAAAATTGATTTGCTAGAATAATTCGTCGTAGATTTCACATACCGGTATAATGCATGGTGATTCTAAATGGTGTTAGTAACTGCATTTAGAATAAAATTGTAAGCAAATTCACTATAGACCCTAAGAAAAGGAGAAGCAAAGCTCCTTTGGTAACAAAGAGTTAAAGTGAAATCACACATTAAATACATACCTGTCACCAGGTTTGGGAAAGTCTTGACCATTTCCGGACTTTTTTAAAGGTTAGAATTTGTATGAAAGGAATAATGTAGAGACAAGGACATCAGGAATGTGACAAATTAAGGAAATGCAAATCAGTGGTGAACCGACTAACACGGATGAATTGTTTACAAACATAACCAGAGAAGATATTTGTAGATTCAAAAGAAATTACCGATTTTTTCAACACTTACAGAAATAACTTGCTTTTCGACACCCATATTTAACAGATTTCAAATAAAATAAGTGGTTGGTTAATGAGCAAACCCGAAAGTAGTAATGGAAGATGTATATGGAATAACTTGCCCAGTTTACCGCATTCTTTCATTCTGTGATGTAAACTCGTTATGCACTTCTCTATCCGGTTTACCGATTAGTAAACTGAAAATTCCTTACTTATCGCTATACCATGTACTCTAGTATTATTCATTCTGCATACTATAACTTCTTAGAGTGGGTTTAACAATATATCAAAATACACCATCTGACTTTATTCTAGTCGCACTTACATTAGTTATTACATTCAAGTAGTATAATAATAATTGCTTTGTCTTATTCGTATAAGAAAACAGCATATTGTAACGAAGCACACACCACAGTTTACTGTTTTCTTAAGTAAATACTGAGCTATGTAGCTGGTTTGAAGCTTGTTTACCACTTTTCGTTGATAATCACTATTCAATAAACAATAAGAACTATAAACCTTTATTGAGAAAATAGAAAAAAGAAGTATTCTTAAAAACAAAGATTAAAATAAGGCGCACCGAATATATTCGAACAGTAAGTTATTTGACACATGTAGCTCTCATAGCAGTATTTAATAATTTGCTTGTAATCGTATCAATCATCCCGAAATTCAAAAGAAATAGGATTGTAAATTACGGACACTCAATAATAAAATTTTTATATAATACGATGGAATAGAATGAGCAGCACAATTGTTTAACTTAAGTACTGAGTAAATATATGGACTCTTAATGTAACAAATGAGGGTAAACGCACAATTTAAAGCATATTTTCTAATTTTATTGAAACGGATTTTGATGAAAGCTAATAAATAACTTTATAAATCTTTTTTAGTTGAACTGGCGATCTAGTGGTTAATGAAAGGCTGGGACATTCAATTAAATTTCAGTTAAACTTATTGTCAGAACGAAAAATAAATTGTTCATCGTAAGAGAGTTATAAGATAGATTTACTTTTATTTCCGAAAACACTTAGTACATGCTGTGAAATTAGCATGGAGGATGAACAGAATGGCAATAACCGAGTACCATAAATCATACTTCTCGTAAAAGTATGGTTTGTTTGATTCAATCTTTATTATACAGTATCCTAATCAAAAAGCTCTCAAATATAGTTTGGGTGTCTGTAAGAAAAGCATATTTCACTTCATATTGTTTTGGTATACCTATATACTAAATAGAAAATCAATGCATTTACCAATTTTTTTAGCTCGACAAGAAGAATCAATAGTCAGAATAGAGTGTTGAAATTGTGAAAACTTCGTTAATACGCAAACAATATCATATGAAACGAGCATTAAAATTTTAATGCTGCTTAAACAGATAATTACAGAATAGCAACAGTGAATCTTTTCACTAGTATGACTTTATTGTCTTTTGTACGTTCAGTCCCAGTGGTCGTCCACTTATTGGAAAGGAGCTTTAAATATGAAAACAATATTCCCTTCATTTGAACATTATATGATTTTGGTAATCCCATTTCAAATTCTTTAAACGGTTTCTAAAACATGCAATTCATTACCATTGATTATGGCTATGAGATGTTATAACGCAATTGTTAAAACCAAATATTCACTATTTTAATTCTAAGATCACTTCTCATTTAGTTTAAAGAAAAACAAGCAAGGATTTTCACACTGAAGGGTTACTTCATTTAATAAAATTGTAAATATTCTTTTACAACTGGATCGAGCTAGAAGATTCAGAACTTTTATATGCAGCCTCCATTATTTTTTCTACTGCCAAAACTTGATCAGATTTGATAGGAAACTCGTTAGCTTTTTTTAAGATTTCCTCAAAAACCGCATCGTAGAAGTCCCGGTAATTTCCCTGAACAGTAGGAACCGTAATTTTAGTTGGTTCAGGCAAAGCTTTCACGTCAGCATCCAAAGGAACAGTCCATAAGTTTCCATAGAGCTCAAATCTATCAGTTCCAAATCCATGATCGTTAGGCTTCATTCCTGAATGTAATTGTGACTCTTGTGGGTCAAACCCAAATTTCATAAAAGAACCACGAGTGCCCTTAATACAGAATCGCATTTCACAGCCGCATGACACATTAGTAGAAGACAGAATTACGTTGATTGGAAGTTTGTTTCCTTTAGCAGGGTAATGAAGAATAATACGAAAATAATCTTCCACCTCCAAAGGAGGAATTTGACGTTGAGCTTCCAGCTTGGCAGTAACAGAGTAAGGCGTGCCAAACAAGGAGACTGCTTGATCAATTAAATGTGAGCCTATCCCGTACACCATTCCGTTCCCGGGTCTAGGTTCATCTTTCCAACTTCCAGATTTTCGACCCAGACGGTATCGATCAAAGTGAGATTCGAATTCAACAACTTGACCAAGTCTTCCGCTTTCTATTATTTTTTTAGCAGTCAGAAAATCACCATCCCACCGACGATTTTGATAAATTGCCAGTAGTAGGCTTTTTGATTCGGCAAGTTCATAGAGCTCTTTGGCTTCCTCATAGGTAGGAGTAAACGGCTTTTCACAAACCACATGCTTACCAGCGTTCAAAGCTTTTTTTACAATTTCAGAATGAACATTGGGAGGTAGGGAAACTACGACCAACTCAATATTGACGTCGGCTAATAATTCATCCAAGTTTGTATAAACCAAAATATTGGGATATGCAGAGCGTGCTTTGGATTGTGTAACTGTTGCCCTACGTTCTAAACATGCATAAATTTCAAATTTTGAAGGTAAAGCTTCAAGGAATGGGAAATGAAAAACAAAAGCTGACACACCAGTTCCAAGCACTGCAGTCTTAATCGGAGGCATAGTTTAACTTAATCAAAGTAATGATTTGTAAGCTGTAGAATACAGAAATTTTTTTAATACGAGAAAATATCGAACCGCTAAAGGAAGAATTTTACTAACGACAGTGTAAGCATATGATCAGATATTAATAATCGGTAATTATAAAATTTTAACCGAATGAAGGGATCCATTTATCAAACATAATCATCATTTAGCTAAACATATGCTAAAATGCATTCATGTGAATACTTGAAAGAAAATGTTTGAAATCAGTCTATTTTACGAACTTTGATTTTAGACATACCAGTTACGCTTTTTTATTATAACAAGAAAGCAGTAAGATTTCAATTAAAAATTCAAGTAATAAAAAACTGATTTTTGCTAATCAATCTGGAAAAGGTTACAGAGTCAAAGTGGATGAAATAAACTAAATTTAAAAGTAGTTTGTTTTCGACAGCTCGATTACCTAACAAAGATCGCTTATTAGCATGTCATTAAAATATTAAACACTATAACGATCATTAGGTTGAGCTTGTTAACCATAGTTATCATAGCTTTTGCTTTGTAATTAATATCATGCCAATATTTCCTCTTATAAAAACGGGAATTTTCGAACAAATAATGTACATACTATGGGATAAACAGTCATCTACTCAAAGATATTTTTATAACATTGAGCTTTAGCGTAGTTGATGCCTAAGATCAAACAAAGTAATGACTTATGGGAATTTTGAGGAAGTAAACATTTGAAGTATCTGTTTAAGTGCTTCTTCTAAAATTCTTTATTGCCTGCCTTCTTTCAGAATACAAAGTATCGCCTTAACAATTCACTTCGGTTTTACTATTTGAATGGTGTTCGCTTAGATGAGCTTAAAAATTTTATAGAGTTTATTAATTTAAGGCCTTTACTGCGTATGAAGATAGTTTTTCTTTTTCTTTTTTTTTTTTAAGCTAATGGCATCAGTTTATATTTCTGAGCCAACTTACTACCCTTTTTTTTAAAGTAATTAGTGAAAATTTAAAATATCATTCATGAATTCACATGCTAAAATAGCGAATACATATGCCTTATTTTATCTACTAAGAAGCTTTCAAAGTTCTTAACTCAAACATTTCAGTATTCCTTATTATCACGTTTTAAGAATTTCCCTCCTTTTTTATATATCATTTAACAACATTTGTTACACATACAAGATCATAACTTCATGCAGTAGCTGTGTGTAAACACTAGTATATTAATATATAATTCATTTATTTGTTTGTGGTCTACTAAAGATAAAATAAAATAAGAATAAACATAAGAAATATTAATAAGCCAAACCAAATAATCACAAAAAATACGTATATAGGCGTTTTATAAATATCTGCGTTTTGCTGGAATAATAGTTATGAAACTAATGAACGGAATTCAACTAAACATACTCTACAGCACCAATTAAATTCACTATCGATACGAACTTCTTTCTTCGGGATTTCCTTAAAATCACTTAACATCAATTGTCAAACTTATTAACAAACTGAAGCAATACTTGATATTGACCAAATTAATATTATTCTCGTACTTTTTAATTGAGTACAAAAAATAAAGTTGCCATTGTTTGTTGAATATACAAAAAATGGAAAAGAAATAAATAATACTTTAATAACATGAGTTCCAATGTATTATTGAAATTCCATGCGATTAACTTTTTTACTAATATACAGAATAACTCCACCTATCTGGGATCGTATGGAAGTATAGTTGCTTATACTTAGTTCCATTAAATTTAAAATTTTTTAAACAAGAAATTTTTTTATTAAGAACAGGTTTCTATTTACCAACGAAATAGGCTTGACTTACTAGTTTCAGATTAACATTTGCTCATGATTAAGACAATACGCAAACGCATATACCGAAATCATCGCAATTCACTATAATAAAAGCAAACTGCACTGCCGAACGCTATTCAGAGGCAAGAATAATCATGCATCTGTCCAACGATTTATATTTATTCACTTAAAAACATATGTCTTTAATCACTAAGTACGTCTTGTAGTTGACATATTTTCTTTCTAATCTTTTGCTTTTCATCTACAATCGTTCTACAGCTTTATATCCACTCTCACTTTATCATTCCTGAATGAATTCACTAATTGATCAATAACCACTTTTTTTCTTTACTTTAGTTAGCTTACGAAACATTATTTTTGTTCAAAAGTTTGTATTTAATTTGGTCATATCATCATGCTGCAAGTGCTTCGTGTTTCAGCTCCTTGTTTTGCTTTTGTTGATACTATAGGAAGCATTGGAGTTTGCAGGGTAGTTCGCTTTACCACATTTCATAATACACCTATTGAAGTATACAACAAGAAAGTTAATGACGGCGTATGGAAACGTGACCCGTATCAAGAAACAGCGGTTAAAGCAATCAACCGTTTGTATACCGAATTGGAATCGTATACACAACCTCCAATAACGCAAGATAGTATGCCAGCTGAAAAGGGATCAATCCTATCTTGGATATCCCCCTTAAAGAAAATGTTTTCTAGGAAGAAGTCTCCCACTCTAACTTCTTCTTTACCTGTACCGGGTATGCCTAAAGGTATATATCTATATGGTGATGTGGGCTGTGGTAAAACCGCTTTGATGGATCTATTTTATCACAACTTACCACCCAATGTTACTCGTTCTCAGCGCATTCATTTCCATGCATTTATGATGCAAGTTCATCGCACTTCACATGATTTGCAAGATCGTTATGGGTTTGAGATTGATTTTATAGATCATATTGCATCCGGAATAGCAAAAGAAACAACAGTGCTATGTTTTGACGAATTACAGGTAACCGATGTCGCGGACGCTCTTTTACTACGCAGACTCTTTGAGGCCCTTATGAAGTATGGTGTTGTTATCTTTATTACTTCTAATAGGGCTCCTTCTGATTTGTATAAAAATGGAATACAAAGAGAGAGCTTCATTCCTTGCATTAAACTTTTGGAACATCGTCTTCAAGTAATTTGTTTGGACAGTCCAAACGATTACCGACGCCTAAAATCTAAAACAGAAGATACATATCTTTATCCTGCTAATAGCCCAGAAGTTAAGAAAGCCTTGGAAAATTGGTTTCTTTGCTACGCTGATGAGAAAGATCCTGCTCACCAAGACGAAGTTGAAGTATTTGGGAGAAAGATAATCGTTCCAAAAGCAAGTGGCAACGTTGCATGGTTCACCTTTGAACAATTATGTGGAGAACCGAAAAGCGCTGCCGACTATCTTTCATTGGCAAGCCGTTACCATGTTTTCATCGTTTCAGACATTCCCAAATTGAGTATCGAGTCGAAAGACCTTATCCATAGGTTCATTACATTTATTGATGCCCTTTATGACACCCATGGAAAACTCATCTTATCATCTGAAGTTCCAGTTCAAGAAATATATCCGACAGCACCTTCTGAAGTACTTTCCTCTACGGCTGATCCTGCTGCCAAGGGGAAAATTGAATCTCACTATCATGGAGCATTTGGTGGGATTGAAGAGGTATTTACCTTCACGCGTTGCTTGAGTAGACTTTCAGAAATGAAAAAACAATCCTGGATTCATTCTCCTTAATACAAAGGTGATTCCTTTATAATGAGATTATATATCATGATGTATTATTTTTAAAAAAATATTTTGAAAGATGGCTATGAGTAATTTCTAATTTTTTAGTGGTTGGGCTGTTACAGATCATTCCAGTTTCTCCTATCATTCAGCTTTAGTAAAGTAAAAATTGGAAGAATTTAATTACAAACCCTTATTAATACAACTCCCATTGTCACCAAACTATTGATACATTTTTTTCTGCTCTCATTCTGTTTTCGAATAACGAGGTGTAAGCTAGCTTATTTCCTACTTGTGCAAAGGAAGTAGAAACGTTTCTTCTGTCTCTGCAAGCAAGCAACTTTGTTGCATTATAGAAGCTGAAATGAACCGTATAGGTATCCTCTCAAGGTCTGATGGCTCGAGCGAATGGAAACAAGGTAATGCTATTATCCACGGTATATTAGCCAAGCAAATGCCAATTAAAAAAAAATGAATTTTCTTTATGCTAACATCATTGTAGGTTCTGCTAGGGTTATTTGTGGTGTCAATGGTCCTATTGATGTAAAAATCAGGGACGAAAGGCTTAACAAGGCCACCGTTGAAGTTTTGGTTCAACCTGTGAGTGGTGTCGCTGAGACTTTGGAAAAGATGATTTCTAGCAGAATTGTTGGTATCCTAGAAGATGCAATATTTCTAAACACATATCCAAGAACACTTATACAAGTGTCAATTCAGATAATAGAGGAAGATGGCACAGATACATTGGCTGCCGTAATCAATGGTGCGGTACTTGCTTTATTGGACGCAGGTATCTCTTTAAAATATATTCCCTGTGCAATAAATTGTCACTGGAAGAACAAAATAACTCAAGATGAACCTGATGTCGATGGGACAATTAACAAATTGGAGTCTATTATTACTATTTGTTATTCAATTTCCTCAGAACCAGCCAAATTAATTTTTCTCGAAACAGCTGGCCCCATTCCAGAAGAAGATTTTTTCCGTGTTCTGGAGACAGCACCATTGCATGCCGAGGAAGTTTCTAAGAAAATGAAAGAATTGCTTTTTGAAACGTACAACGAGAGCGATGGTCATGAAAATGAAAAGAACCCCAAAGAGGATGTTGAGATGGATGTGGTTGCATAAGAAAATCAATAAAGTGCATGTAAAAAGTCCATCTCAAGGACCTTCGTTTCGTATTTACCATTGTACCTGTTAAACGACTATACCTTTGAACAATATCTTTGGCTGTTCATTTTTATACTTAGATTTTATATTACTTGGGCGATATACATTGGGTTATTTTTAATTTATTTTAGTTTATTACTAATTGAGAAACCAGAACCTAAACAATCCTACTACATTAGAAGGTTTACTGTCATTCTTTCAATTCACTAGCAATTAATGTGTTCTTTCAATACTTCAATGTATGCTGATACATTTGGGTTAAATCATAAAAGAAGATCTGTCATAAGACAATCGTTCAGTACAAGGCCTTGGGTATATACACTCATGACTTTTTTTTTTAATTTTGCCACTCACTCACTTACTCTATACATATTGAGTCTATCTAACGTATCAAGCTGTTAACTAAGAGAAACGATTTGAAAACACATAGGAAGGTCGCACACATTAGCTGTCTTATATACTACTGAATTTTAAGTTTAGGAAATCATTGAAGGTAAAATAGGTAGAAAAGTGAATAAAAGGCATTCATACCCAGGACAAAGCATTGCCTTCATAAACTGGGAATTTGCCATACACTAAAAAATTACTGTTGCACAACTTTTCCTAAAAAGTAATCTAATGTAGTAATATTATACTACAGCAGGTATTAATATTTTTTCACATGTCCTTTTTTTTATGTGTTCGCCAAATATGACGGTTATAAATTTAGTTAAATACTTTTGATTGAAGGTACTATTAGCTACAATTTATGAATAGAGATCAATTGACCCGGTTCTCAGTCCAGTTATAAGCTGATTCAACGATGAGTTACACCCTTCATGCCACAAAATTTATAGCATTTGTCACCCATATCACTTTTTTTAGGACAAATAACATACACTACCAATGTAACATTAAATGTGATAACACAGTGCGTTGCTAACATTTAGCAATTCTTTTCTTACCACGTAATACTTTTTATGGATAACCTTATTCCGCGTTATTTTTCCCCACTCACAGCACACTTGATTGCCGAGTCCAATCAAGTTGATATGAATAACCGTGATGACGGAATTAGGGCGCTTCGTAGACCTTAATTGTTTACATACAAAATGTTCAGCTATGCAGCCCTTTCGTCCACATTCAACACTCCCCCATCTCTTCTTAAAAAAAAAATAAGCAGAAAAACTCGTTTTCTGTAAAGTAGAAGGTATTTTAGAATACACTACAATTTTTTCTAGTAAAACTATTATTGGATACCTTTTTTTCGCAGTTCTAAAGGCTTATTTCTGCTAGTTATAGTAATTCACTGTGTATTTAGGAGAGGACTCAAGGTTGTCGTTCTCTCTTTCTATTACTGTCTATTAATATCGTAAAATAGCTCAATTTTGAATGGGTTTATCTCTTTAGTTTGCTTGCTCTTTAACATTTGTCATTATCTCATACATTTTTTTACTCACGCCTCCCTACCACTTATCACTTAGTCCTATTTAAGGGGAAATTTGTTTACTTCTTTTTTCTTAAAAAATGTCGGTCTCAAAAGCTAGACTACAGTCTGTGGTTCGCCTGTCTCGTACAGTGCCATATTCAAAAACGATGGTTCGTTCATTTCATGTATCCTGTGCTGTAAAGAACAGTGGGAATGTTCCTACACCCCGTAACAAATCATTTTTCTCTCGAGCACTTGAAATGGCGGAAGTTACTTCTTCTTTGTCCATGTTGGGTGCCGTAGCCCTCTTCCAATCCTTACGAAGACTGAACAACAGTTCGCCAAAAGGAAAATCTGGTGTTCCGAAAAAGAACATAGTTGTTTTGGGTTCTGGATGGGGTGCAGTCGCGGCAATCAAAAATTTGGACCCGTCCTTGTACAACATTACCCTCGTGAGCCCTAGGGACCATTTTTTATTCACCCCTATGCTTCCTTCATGTACCGTGGGTACTTTGAGACTTCCAAGTATTACTGAGCCCATTGTGGCTTTGTTCAAAGGAAAAATTGATCCCTCCAACATTCACCAAGCTGAATGCACTGCCATCGACACATCGGCTAAGAAAGTTACCATTCGTGGTACGACCGAAGCTAACGAGGGAAAGGAAGCGGTTATTCCGTATGATACGCTTGTTTTTGCTATTGGAGCTGGTAATCAAACATTTGGTATCCAGGGTGTCCGCGACCATGGCTGTTTTCTGAAAGAAGCGGGAGATGCCAAGAAGGTGTTTAACCGCATCTTTGAAATCTTGGAACAAGTTCGATTCAATAAAGATCTTTCTCCCGAGGAACGGGCTCGTCTCTTACACATCACTGTTGTTGGTGGTGGCCCTACTGGAATGGAATTTGCAGCTGAGATGCAAGATTTCATTGATAACGACGTTAAGGATATGTTTCCCGAGCTTCAAAAAGACATCCATGTCACGTTAATTGAAGCTGCCCCCGGTGTTCTCCCCATGTTTACTAAATCTTTGATTACGTATACGGAGAATTTATTCAAAAATCTTAACATTAAGATCATGACTAAAACCGTGGTTAAAGATGTTAATGAGAAGAACCTTATCGTTCAAAAGACCAACCCTGACGGAAGCAAGGCTATGCAAGAGATACCCTACGGAATGCTCGTTTGGGCTGCCGGCATTACTGCTCGTCCACTCACTCGTACATTGATGTCTTCTATCCCTGAACAAAGCGGTGCGCGCAAAGGTTTAATAGTTGATGAGTTTTTTAGGGTCAAGGGTGTACCTGAGATGTACGCCGTTGGTGATTGCGCATTCTCTGGATTACCTGCTACTGCTCAAGTTGCTAACCAACAAGGTGCTTGGTTGGCTAAGAACTTGAACGTCGAAGGAAAGAAGTTTGCATTGCATGAACGGATTCAAGCTCTTGAAAAACAGTTAGGTGAGAAAGAGGCTCCTTCTCAGGTTGCCGGATTGAAACAGCAAGTGGAGCAGTTGAAGTTAGAGCCCTTTAAATACCATCATCAAGGAGCTTTAGCTTACGTTGGAGATGAAAAGGCCATTGCCGATTTAAAATTGCCATTTATGAAAAAGATGCTGCCTTTGCAGGGAATTGTCGGCCACACCTTTTGGAGACTTGCATATTTAAATGAGTTGATTTCTGCTCGATCCCAATTCATGGTGTTGATTGACTGGTTGAAGACAAGACTATTTGGACGTTATGATGCTAAGGTTTAATGAACGGAATGAAATACTTTTGGTTTACAAGCAATTGTTTCCTTGTGCTTTGTCGTTAATCATAAGATGATTATTTTATACTTGAAAAAGGAACGTATTTGAATAACAGATTTCGAGATGAACGATTCGTTTCGACTACTACTTTGATAATTTAAGTTTATGTTATTCTAAATGATAATACTGATGCCTTATTTGTTCTATGATGGAATAATTCTTAGTGTTACTCCATTGATGTATGTAGAAAAGCTGGAAGTTAACAGTTGACAGGTAGTACAATTTCGTTACTCAACGAGACTATATGTTGCATATGAACTGAAAGAATTATATTTATGTCTTACTGTATTCAGAACCACTTTAATTAGAGCCCGTATAAACCATGTTCTCTGCTTTTAGCTAGCTAATCGTATAATTAATATGCCATGCTGGCTTCACCGGCACTAGATTCGTTGTACAGTATTATATTACACTACCCCATCAGGAACCGTTTCACAAAAAACCCGTTCGCTTACATAGCAACATTTCTTAGATAATTTCATATTTCTAATCCACTCCAAATAAGATATCCTTTCTTATATAGATTGAAAGTTTTAAAATACTGCTTAAATATGCTTAGTTGACTCTACCTTGCTCACTTCAATTTTAAACCGTTTTCAAAGGTTCTATCAACTCCATCGCACCGGTACTTTTTAAGATCATTTAATGATATACGTTGTATAACATAATAGATGATTCACTAAAAAAACTCACCGTAGTACTGATTGCATCCTTATAAGCCTAACAAAATATGTAATTATTCTGTTAAGTTATTTACAATATTTGTATTTGCCGCTCAATATTGTTTAGCGCAATAAGGTGATATAGCCTGGCCAAAGCAGAGAATGTCGAAGAATCTTTCTACTTGCAAAGCAATTGAAAGTTGAGGCTTTATTCTTGTTTTTAACCCTCAATAATGTCTCTAAACCAAAAAATAACAAAGGCAGTTGCTCTTTGGCCGAAGGATGAATTGCGACCTTGGTTGTCGTTTCCTAAGACTCTTGACACATCTATTAGAGCCAGACTTCAAAAGATGCCACCTCAACAGGCTAATAAGCAGTTAAACGCTTTGAATAATTTGCTTGATAATGTCTATTGGAATAAGGTATGCTTCTTATTACGTGCCTTGATAGGGTCGCCTTACCTTTGTTCGCCTTTTAACCAAATTGTAGTATATCCCCAAGCAAGTAGTATTGAAACCACAATTTAAACCTTCTTACTACGAAAGTCTTACCCAAATAAGAAGAAAAGAAGAGAAAGCTCCTCTTTGGAAAAGATTGTTTAAACGGAAATGAACTCCCATTATGCGCCTGCGAGACATCCTATTTATTTATGCCTTGATTTCATAATACTTCAATTAATGTGTTACTTCTATGACTTTCTAGGTTAAATGATCTTTCGAGATATATACTTTTTTTATATCTCTTTACTGCGCCTTGATGAAAATTTAAAGACAAAGTGATATCTTACTAGTTATGAGGGTGGGCTATTTTAATCTAAATTGTCTGTCTCAATGTCATTTCTTGTGTTAAAAATTCATTTTCGACTAAATAACGAATGGAAACACGATAAAAGTAGATAAATAAAAACTGTCCTTATAAAGCATTAGTATAAAAAATATATTCATTGCAGCACCACTTTCGATTACCAAGTAAAATCTCTCAGCAATGCGACAATTTCGAAAAAAGTAAAGACCAAAAAAAAAACCATCCTTTTTTTGATACAAAAAAAAAAAAAAACTAGTAATACACATAAACCAAAACAAATAGAATCGTCACATTCAGATACAAATGATAAAACATTCTTCATAATTTTCTGTTTCCTTATAAAAAAAAGCTTGCTTCTTTAAACA
Source organism: Schizosaccharomyces pombe (assembly GCF_000002945.2). Classification (NCBI taxonomy): domain Eukaryota; kingdom Fungi; phylum Ascomycota; class Schizosaccharomycetes; order Schizosaccharomycetales; family Schizosaccharomycetaceae; genus Schizosaccharomyces; species Schizosaccharomyces pombe. Next base: position 645,227 of record NC_003423.3, read on the forward strand.
GCCGATCTCGATGAGCCGTGTTGACTTTGTGAACATAACCAAAGTGCCTCAATTGCTAATGAGCGTACAGTGAGGTGCTTTACTTGGTCACTGGCAGCGGCGGCAAGTAATTCATAGATATGTGCATCTTCGACTAGTGTATGCAATTCTGGACTGAGCACCTCTCTGAATTCGCCAGAGTTTAATCGGTAAATAATCCTTCCAATAGTCTGAATAGCAATGCATCTCTGGGTTGGGAAACTTGAACGCAAAAGATGAGCCAGCTCAACTAAAGTGTATCCGGCACTAAATGGTGCGTCTCCATGATGATGAAGTCCTTCATTAACAGGGATTGTTTGACTTTGAGAGGGGGTTATAATTTCACCTTTGAAGCCAAATCGAATTTCATGAGCATGCAAACTCTCGACAGAAGGATGATAACTATTCTCGGCAGGACTGGGATCATGCAGCCATTGCATTTGCTTTTCATCAACAGGTAAATTCGGAAAATATTTATCATGAAGTTGTTCATAAAAACTTGGGTCATTAGGATCCAGCGTTACTTGCTTCTCTGGAAGATGCGTAGTATCAAATTCCAATGGCGCACCATCATTACTTGTTGTACCGTCACTGAGGGCTGGAGAATGTTTTTTGGGGCTATGTTTCGCATCTTCTGACGCATCGTCCTCTTCGTTACCTTTAATTGGAGCTAAAGTTGGAAGGGAAAATATTTTTGTCAGTTCCTCGGCTTTATCTGGAAACATAACTCGCTTTGTTTGACGAGATCGAATCTCAGCTTGGCTCAGCGCCATCGGGGGAGAGGGAGAACCGGAGGAGCTATCGACTGCCTCACTAGACAAAACGCTTTGAAGATTGCGATTCAATTTTTCAGAACTCCTTAATTTTTCATTCGATAAAAAGCTATCATCACTGGGACGCTGACTTAGGTCGGGTGTGTTAACTTGGGAGGACCGATCTTTCCTTTGTGCCAATTCACGTTCCGCCTTCTTTTTAAACGCTCTCTTTTTCAACATCTCCAGCAAGTCATCACGAATAGTGGCCCTAATTTCCTCTTGAGCTCCTTCAATTTCCAGATCATTCATCCTTTCCAAACGAACGCGATTTTCCTCATCAATACCTTGATCATCCAAATTCCCTTTTCCTTCCAAACCCGGAGATTCCTTATTCTTTCGAAGCATCTTCTCCTTATAAGCACTCATTGATTTCGATTCTCGTTTCGGCAATGTTCGTGAAACGGCTGGAAATCCCCTAGCATGCCGCTGAACTGACCTCTTCACTTCAACAAGTTGCTTCGGCGGTTTTTCAACAATATCACCTATCACATTTGAGAATACACTCCTGTGATTCTCCATAGCGATTGAATTTTGAAAATATCTGCTTTTTGTATGTAGATGTTTCCTTTTTATAAGAATTTAAGGGTCAATTTCTTCAAACCTCACGAATAAAGCCCTCTGAGATAGTATTATGAGATTCTGATTAAATGAATAATAAATACTTCAACCTTATGAGTTTTTTCTCCCTTTCACTATTTACATACCATTTGGTAGATTGCAGGGATGGTTACGTTTTCTCTCATTTTCTTAGCTATTTTGCGCTCACAAAATAACGGTACATCTCACTATATATGATAACGTAACTGTAAAAATTGATTTATTGTATGGAAAAAAAACTAAATGTTTACATGATATGAAAAATGGATGGTTTTTTCCTTTTTTAATTCAATACTTTTCATTTAATATTAAAAGTGCATAATAAATAATTAATTCGTGAAAAAGTTTTCTAGTTATAAAAGAGAAATTATGAGAAAGATAGTATCCGAGTTTAATAGGACTTGGGCTATCCTTGAAGATTAAAGAAAGAAAGAAGTTATTAGAAGAAACGACATTCATCCAAAAAGAAAAAATAGAGAACAGAAAAATGAGTGGCGAGTAGAAGATTAGACAAGAAAAGAATGATAAACACTAAAAATATTTCGTCTCAGAGAAAATATCTTAATTCAAACATAAAAACGAAAAACGTCGCTTTAACCCTTTTTCATATGACACACCTAAAACCAAACGCAGATGAGATGCGACTAATTATTAGCTCAATGTAAACTTCTTGTCCGTTGCCTATCAGGCGAAGAGTTAGAAGATACAGATCGTCTTGAATTGAGCAGAGCCCCATAAATACATCAATTATTCCAATATACATAAATCTTGAATCAATGTTCAATTATAGCAATTAAGTTTGGAATCCGTGCTTTGAAAATAAAAATTGGATTAAACTTGAATCTAAGATTCATGTCGGAGACCAACGATTGTCGAATTTTGTAGATGGTAACCAAAAAAGAAAAGGCCATTGTTGAATTGTTGCAACATGAAAAAACAAAAAATAAAAAATATGAATTCCGATGATGAACAACAATGAAAAAAATAAGACACGCAAAATTAAAGAATTGGGGAGTGAAACTTTGGAAAAAGCATTAGAGAGTATGGTGGAGGGAGATAAAAAATCTTTGGAAGACTTCTTTTTTAAGTTTTCGAACTTCTTTAACAGATTTTTTTGACTTTCAAGTTCTGATGCCAGTAAAGAGAGACCAGCGGCAAATTGGGAATCGTTCAAAGTCTCCGTTTTAGGGATGTAAGGGATGTGAAAGAAAGGGCTGGGAAAAGTAATTTTTAGATTTTGATACGGAGGGTGATTTTGGAAGGGTTGAGGCGCCTTTTCCTTAAAAAATAGTCTCAACTGCTCGTTTTCCAACTGAAGATGTGCAACCTTTTCTTCTAAAATCATGTTTGACTCCATAAAAGCGCCTCTTTCTTTTTGTTCCGACAAAGATTCTTTCTTCATGTAATCTGTTTCCTATTAAACAAATTAGTAAACTGGCTTGTCTCTACCTCGAATAAGGCATATTCTTAAAAATCATACCGTTTTCCTTTCCTTTTCTACAGCATGGATTAGCTCTTCCATTCTCACAATATGGGCTTGCTGTTGCTCATACTCTTCATGAATGGTTTGTAATTGAGCTGCATACTCCTTAGAATCACGAAGAGCTTCACGAAATTTTTTCTCCCAGGTTTTCGCTTGGGTATAACAAGACTTGCAAGCTTCTTCCGAAGAATCCAATTCCTCCAATAATTTTGCATTTCGCGCGTTTAGTTCTTTAACTTGCTCGTCTTTAGAACGTAATTCTGCCGCTTGAAGCTCTATCCTTTCATAAAGCTGTTGAATTAAAGAATCATCAGCATTTTCCTTGTTTATATGAGAAAATCCTTTATTTGATCCATATTCATTTTTAGTTCGAAACATTGACAAAGGGGTTGAATGACTCAAAGGTGATCCTTTTCTTGGTGTTATGTAACTTGCGTCTTGATAAAACATATCTTTTCTCTTTATTCGATTTTCTGATATTTTTTGAGGCTTCGCTACACTTTTTCTTGGTAATACCCCATTCTCGCGCAAAGCTAATTTGTTTACAGGAAGGGTATCAGGGTCAAGACCAGTTAACTCATAAAACAAATTCTTAATTTCACTCGTAGACACTACAATCTCACTGTTATCTTTTATAAAATCTTGGGCCGATTGTCTTTGCTCATTATCAAGCAAAGGGGCCTCTGGATTAAGTCGCAATGCGTCAACATCGTCGACAATTTCTAAAAATGCTTGAATGGAAACCTGTCGAAAATTAGAAACTATTTTTCAAGTAATGAGAAATTACTTTTCCTGTATAATCTGGGTCGTATTGGCGCACAATATCGTCAAAAGGGATGTATTCATCCATTTTGATTGTTTATTGACATGTGCTTTGGTTAAACAGAATTAGTATAAAGGCAGGTTTGTTAACGATAACTTGTGCGATTTTCTTATTTTTGTAATGTAATGCAGAACAATACGTTATAGAAGTTGCCTTAAAAAAGTAAACAAAGTGCAAGTCAAAACATAAACAGGATATTTTAGCAAAATGTTGCAGTACGAAATGTATAAAATTGTTAGCAAAATCATCTTCAAAATAAATTATTTTTTACTGATTGAGTTAAAGTGGAAGGAAAGCTTTACACTTACCTTTTTTTAAAAAACAAACAAATAAATAAACAGATAAACAAATGTGATCCGTTTCTTGAATCTAGATTTACTTAATTGAAGTAAATAGACTACTTAACTTAGAAAATTTACTACAATCATAAACAAGTGAAATTCTGCTCTCCTTTATTTTACAACGATGCACAAAAAGTTAGTCAGCGTTCCGACTAATTGGCGGTAGTAGAAATAGTAATTATACAAATTCTTTAAAATTTTCTAAAAAGTATATTAGTATCAAATTTTTCTTTTGACTATTTCACTGATTATGTTAGGCTATGGATTAATAGCTATTGAACTCGGTTTTCTTTGCATGGAATAAGCAAACTCACATTAAAAGTTGGTAAGTCGTTTTTAAAAGAGATGAAAAAGCTTAACTGTGACGATTATATCTCCTACTTCTCTATTCAATTACTGACAGCTTACACATAACAATGATAATATGGAGGATCGTGTTGCTTCAATGGTGCAACGATATTTTATTTAGGAATTTCAGTAATCTAAAACATACTTAAAAATAAATAAATCTAAACTATAAGCTTATCGAATTCCCAATACTCGTTCACTAGTACACGGAGTCTTTGTCTACCTCTCCTTAACCAAACTGTTGAAAGCTGAGAAACCTGTGAAACTATTTCTAAAAATCATTCAAACTAGGACTTTTATTGAACTTATGCGGTGATTGAAGATCCCTATGCAAATTGTAGGCTATTTGTCTGCAGATTCGCAGAGTAATCCTGATTTAAAATCCGAAAATGAAGCAAAAGAAGAAAAGCCTATTGGGAGGAGACACACAATGTCACCAGTCCCTGCCACATCTGAAAATAAATATTTTGGCAAATCTCCTTTGTCAGGGTCTCGTAAACCTCGAAGAAGCCGATCACTTCATAAGGAACGTAGCTACATGAGGAAATTCTTTGATATGGATATGGAGGAAAGCAAAGACTTTGAAAATGATCAATCTTTACTAGTAACGCTTAAAGTATCGACTTCCTTGGGTCAAAAAATTGAGAATATATTACACCCAAAACTCAGCAATGATACCAACTCAACTGCCTTTCCGCCTGCTAAGTCGTCGGGAGAAGCATCAGATACTAATATTTTAGTTGAGAATATTAATTCACAGGAAACAGTTAATTCTTCCCCCCTTGTTTCCGAGTTACATTATTCAAACTTAGCAGATTCACCTAGTAATCTGCGAAATACTGTCACATCCATGCACCCGTTTTTCATGTCAAAGTCTGTGAAAAAGAATTCTGAAATCAAATTTGTAAGTGAAGAAAGAGGCGGTACTAAGCCAGAGAGGTTACTTGATCCATTATGGCCGACACCCGATTCCCAGAGTATGTTAGAGTATGCCGGCTCTATTGAGCCGAGTGTTTTCTGGTTTCCGAAAAAGCATTTAGAAGAAGCCATTTTAGAAGAGACCTCTCATCTTTCGTTTAAGGAGGTTCTTTCCTCCACCACCGCGAATATGATAACCCCATTAGCTGAGAAAAATAAAACAGAAGTATTACAGGTTACTCCTTCTAAACTTCATACTTTTGCTTTGGAATCGTTGTGCTTTTCACCGGCTCCTTTTATTCAAAAGGTTTTGTCAAGACTTTTGCCATCAGATCCTAATGTTGAAATGCCAATGATCCCACAAATATTAGAAAAAGGACTGTGGGTGTCAAAATATGCTCCATCTAAAACACAAGATTGCTGTGCGTTCTCTCAATGCCTTTCGAAGATAGCGGATTGGCTAAGGTCATGTAGGTTGACCAAACCTGAAAGCTCATCTGTACCTCCTTCATCTTCTATATCTCGATCCTCGACTATTCATTCTTGTACATCTTCTAAAAGAAATGAAGATTCTCTTTCGGAAAGTGACTTTGAACCGGATATCATTGAAGAAGAAGATGATTCCGACGAGTTCAATCCTTCTGTGTCGCGTAAAAAAGCAAAGCTTACATCTTCTCAATTTTCTAACTGGATGCTTGTTACTGGTGTTACGGGAATAGGAAAGACTTCATGCTTATATGCCATATGTCGTGAGCTTAATTTTGAAGTTGTTGAAATACACCCGGGAATGAGACGCTCGGGAAAAGAGCTGCTTGAACGGATTGGTGAGCTAACACAAAGTCATATCGTTGATAAATCTAGGCTTAATAATACTCCTGACATTCTTATCCTACTTGAAGAAGTTGATATTTTATTTCAGGACGATCGTGGCTTTTGGCAAGCAGTCTCTACTTTAATTGAAAAATCTAAACGTCCTGTTGTCATGACTTGTAATGGTAGGGAGAATGTTTTAGTTTTTCCACTACTAACATAATTTTAGAAACTGATTTTTTACCTTCTGCCTTTCTTCAGGAAGACCACATTGTGCAATTTCAGTCCATCTCTTCTGCCTTGCTAACCGACTATATTTCTAGTGTATTGTATGCTGATCGTTGCATCATATCAAGAAATGTTGTTGAATCAATAAGCTACAGATATGGTTCTGATTTGCGAGGTATACTAATGCAATTAAACTTTTGGTCCCTTGTAAATTTCCCTTCTTTGCCTTCTAAAGATAAGCAAGATGATTCTCATGAACCATTTATTGAGGCAACTATTTCTGCCTTTGATGAAGGCGTTGGAGTTTACAACCCACGAATTCAAACTAGTGAAGATTTACTGCAAACGTATTCTGAGGAACAAATGGGAGATATTGGGTTACTGTTCATGCCGAATTTAGTAAATTGGAGAAAAGTTTGCGTCCCAAAGTCTGAAATGGAAGAGAAGGAAGCAATTATGGAAAAATTAATTTACAGCCATCAATACGCGGACTCTCTCTCTTATGTAGATTACCGCTTTAGCTCTCAACCCACTATTTATGAGACTTATGAGTTAATGAATGATTCCGCGTCATTTGAAGATATGAGTTTGGAATGTCGGGATAATTGCGCTAACGCGTTTCAAGATAATCTTGTGGGATTTCCAACGATTTCGAATCCCTTTCATGCCAACGCTCCTCCCGAACCCCATGAATTAAAGCTTCAATACCATTCATTTTGCTTTATTAATAACTTATTTTCAAAAAGCTCTTTGAAAGCTATTTCCAGTAACGATAGCATTGTTCCAAAAGCTCTCAATAACCGTGAATTACAGCTATCTGCATTAGCGTCAACTATAGGTTACAAGTACGGTTACAAAAAAAATAGAAAATCTTACTTACTGTTTAATTTAGACTTGATCCGGATGATGTTTATAACATTCTTTCGTTTTTATCATTTGCTAATTCACAGGTCACCTCTTATACCCCCCCTAACAGCATTGACCGTCCTAATGACATTTTGATCCTTGAAGTTGCACCCTTTGTTCGTTGTATGCGAAGATATGATCGCATTCGTCTAAACAGCTATAAGTTGCTTCTCTCATCGAAAGGTCGTTCAGCATCTCATATATCGAGAAGAGGTGCAGCGAGTATATTACGGAGCGCTGGATATAACTATGGACGACTACAATATCTAGAAGGTAGCGACCGCATACTGTCTACTTGGTTTTCAACAACTCTAGATTAGCTTCTACATTTCCATTTTATTTTAAAAAACAACTCCTCCAGTTGAAACCAAAATAAGTTTCACTGTTTCTGTATATAGTGTATACTACTGAATATATCAAATCTTTACATTTATGATATTCAATAAAATTTATTTTATTTACTAAAATTTGCATTAAACGCATTACGTTGCACAATATGAACATCATTAAAACAAACAAAGAGCTTAGTAAGTCATTCGCTATGGATTTCTAAACCATAACTCATCAAATCATTACATTAAACGGCGGGAAGATGGCAGCGGCACACGGGACAAATACTTCTAGTTTCCATCCACTGTAGTAAGCATTGCCGATGGTAGAGATGGTGACAAGGTGTAAGCATGTAATTTCGTCTTACCATCATAGAGGCAGGATTTAAAGTAGATCCAGTGGAGACAAGCTCGATAGGTTGCATGCAAATTGGACAAACATTTGCATCTCTCATAAAGGCCTCCAAATCATCTTGTTGAATAACAGGATGATAGTCATAAACTGGGCTTGAAAGAAAGAACTAAAATTGAGTTAGCATTTTAAAAACATTAGAGCTTCAAATGCTCGGTTTAAAAAGTGTTGGCTTACCTTTTTAGGGAGAAAGAATCTCGGTCCCAATGTGTCTTGAACAAGCAGGACCAAAACCTGAAACAACATCCATAAAACCAGACCAAGTGCAAAAAAATACTTTGGAGGAAAGCCGAGTATAAGCTCGGAATCTATAAATATAGCCAACGGTAAATACAGCCGAAGAACGCTTGCTCCTAAAATGTAAGTCCACGTAAAGCTACGGGAGGTACCCTGCTTTACGTTTTGGATAATTTGGGGGATCCAAAAAGAGTAACTAGTAAATATGAGCGCAGATATAAAGTAAAATCTGTAGATGACAGGCCAAAAAGCAGAATAAAGGGATGCAATGCAAACAACCAAAATGATAAAATAGAACCGAAGACAGACAGCAGACCAATCACGCTGGTCCCGTTCATGCTGAGTCATAGGTTGGTCATCTTCTTGAGGTGGATTAACTGTCGTAGTTTCGGTATTATCATTCGCGGCTGATGGCGCATTGGGAGAGTTTTCGTTCGAAGCGTTGGACTGATTAGTGTTATTATTACTGCTGTTATTAGTGACAGGACGTGGCGCTGGAGGTGGCATATTGGAATTTTGAACGCGAAGTATTAAAGCTAGATAGCGCATAGTGAACATAACAGAAGGAACCAACGAAAGAAAGGCAACAGATACAAATGGAAGATAGCCTTTCTCAATCACAGCGTTTGTACTCAAGAAAAAAATAGCGATGTAGGCGTCCAATCCGGCTTGCATAGCAATAGTTAAAAATGATAGTCGCTGAACGTGGGAAGGTGAATTTATACGCATCTGTCGCAAGAGAACAAATATTTGGGAAAGAACGATGAAAATATATAAAGAAGAAAAGCGAACAAGATGATTTTCAAGGACAAAATTACGAGGACCTTTGGTATTTGAAAAAGTGAAAGCAACATTACAGTCTGGGGAATAAACTAGTCCAGAAACAAACACCTCTGGCATTTTTTGGGTTGAAACGCCTTGGGGATGGTAAAATTCATTCTCAATGGCCTTCAAAGTTTCCTTGTCCAAACCTGTATTTTTGTTGTGAAGAAACACAAAAGCGCTACAAGTCACTTCTTCTTCCTCAAATACAAGTGGTGACCAACCAACTGTTTGTGCATCCTGTAATCGAGTCTCAATCCTTTCAAGAGACCTATTTTGAAGTAGCGGGAAATATTCAGTACCATCTAAGGGAGGTGCATCTTTGTAGGGCGAATCCTTTAAGAGCCAAGGGATAACATCAACACCGCCGAAATTAGGTGTGACATCGGTAGATCCAAGAAAAACGTTTATAGGTTTTACCCTATCTCCATGAAAGGTCATATGGTATACGGATGTATCATTATTATTTTCTAAATTTAGGACAAAACTGATTCCATCGGAATTTCCGTCCACATATTCGTAAAGATTGGCAGAAAATCTACCAGATTGAGACATAACGATGTTTCGCAACGTTGTGTGCCATGTGACATTTGGAGAAACTTTTCCAAACGAAGGGTACGGAAGAATATTCCAATTCCCTGTCATTACAGAAGTGTGATTTAAATGGCTATCCCCCTTTCCCACAGGTTCCTCAAACAAACCGTCTCTGGTCTCCCAAATTTCGGTTGGAAATGTTAACGAATGTTCCACTCTTTCGGGAATATTTAAAAACGTCGCATTTTTAATCTCAGAGAAAGCCCTTTTCTCAGCCTTAATACTCTTTTCTGATGATTCTCCATTTCTTGAAGGTAGTCTAGGAGCCGGTGCAAATAACATAAACAGCAATAGCAATGTCACTACCGGCGTTGAAGGAACCCACCGACGACGGTCCATAGATCATTGAATTTGAGGAAAGAGATAATTTACTATCTCAATGTTTAATCCTATTCACTTATACAAATGAGAGATGTCTTTTTACTCAATGATCACAGTGTTTAAGGTTCTTGGTGAATTGAATTTGCCCTAGTTGGTTATTGAGTCTCGCTTTTGTATAGGGATCTACAAACTTAAGAGCTTAAATTATTTAACGAATTTAAAAGCCCACCTCAGCGTAAATTTGCCAACAGTGCTTCAAAGAACTGTGGTAAATTGCGTTATCTATCGTTATAGCCAGACACTCCATGGGAATGTACCTAATAATGCAGTAAATGAACATTTAAACAACATTTTTGCTTCTATTTATAAAAATGGTTTTGATTAAAATGCAAACAAATTTGCTTTCCGTGGTCTTACGTAGATTATAATACTAAACAAAATCTCCGTGATACATAAATATATACATTTCGAGGTTATCTAAATATACTGTTTATACTTATAATTAATGCAATGCAAATGATACTGCAATCTAACGTGTCACTAAAAAAAACCGGCAATGACAGTAGCCGAGTTTAGGCTTTGCAAACGCTCGTTTACGTTAACTAAGTTTAGGAAATATTAAACGATTCCCCAATTTTTAAAGAAATGTAAATTTCTTTTTCAGTTGAATAAGTAGCTGTATCTATTCAGAGGCGATGTTCTTATAAGTATAGATGGAAAAGTCTTCCATAAAGAAGGTCATGGCAGAAAAACTTGAAAGTGTTCGAAGGAGCGATTTGTGGTACTGTTGCTTGTTGCTACGGTGTTTTGTATTTACAGATGAATGAAAGTATATATCAATATAGATTCATAAATGTGAAATCGTTTTTTTGAAAAATTCTGACAAATTTTTTTTTATAGTATATATTCAATCTTATTCATTTCTAGTGTATGTAATCCACTTTAAATATCATCAATGATTTTGAGTGTTATTATTCATCGGCGTCAAATTATGTTCGCATCATTAATTTTTCCTGTATACATAAATTTCATCATACGTTCAAATTAATCGTTTAAAAAGACTCATTATCCAATAGCTTTATTATCGTTTCGCTTTACAAAACACGCAAAGCCGTTTTCGCCGTAGATGTAGCACTTGCAGGATTGGAACCAGTAACTAATCTTCCATCTGCTATTACAAAATCACCGAATGGGTTTGGTGACTTGATAAAGTTGGCTCCTGCATCATTCAACATATCGTCCAAAACCTCCAAGTTGTATTTTTTCAGCGCTTCCATAAGTTTGGATTTATCCTCGGCCACCCTATCGAAGGCGGTAACATCTTTACCACAGACAATTGAAACAGAGCCGTCGGACGTTTGACGCTTCATGAATGGAAGTAATGTAGGACCATGGCACACGGCAGCTACTACTCCCCCATTTTCATAAATGGAAGTACCAAGTTTTTGCAAATTTGTAGCTTTTGGAAAATCAAATAGAGTGGCATGTCCTCCTGCTACGAAGAAAATGTCATACTTGTCAGGATTCACTTCGTCGGCGGTTTTGGAATTTTGCACAATCCTCCAAAACATATCATCCTTATTTTCCAAAACATATTTTTCAGCTTTGGATAGCTCAGGGCCACTTGCGATGTGATCATCATAGCTCAAAAACTCTTCACCCTTAGATCCCTTGTCAATTGCCGGACCTGCTACTGAATGATCATCGAATTGGATTTTCCCTGATTCAGTAACAATGTCAACATTGAAACAAGCATCTCTAAATACCAAATAAGGATGTAACAATTCTAAAAAAAATGCTCCAGTATTCTCACCATCTTTATAAAATGGTCCATAATAATCAGAGCAAGCAATTAAGACATTTCTAGTTTTAGCAGGCATTTTTGAGTTAAAAATAGTTTGTATAGTGCTTTACAATGTATAACTCCTTGAAGACAGAAAGAGTTCGATGAAATTGTTTGGATTTTCGGTGAAGACCATCCTTTTATGTCTTTTTTTTGGACTCTAAATATTAGTATTTCTTCGATAAATTTTCGTTTATCGGTTTTTTACGTAAACATTAAGTAAAGTGCAACGTCCACTGATTAATTATTTCCATGTCAGTTACAGAAATTTTCTCCTTAGACGGCATAGCTCTTTTCATTGCCTATTGGTATTCTAGATGCAGCAAGTTCATATAGCTAACGACTTATTTTTTGCTAATTCACCCCTAAACTTGTAATGTGGCTACGAAATGCATTTTGCATCTGGTTTGTTCGAAATTCCGTATGACAGCAGGAGCAATGCGTAGCCAAGTATTAGTGATGAAAAAGGCCAGGGTCTCGTACACTGAGCAAATAAATTCCTCGTACAATAGCAGGTTTGCGTATTCACATGTTTACATTCTAAAAGTCGAATAATAGACGAACAAAATATGTCTGAAGCACTGTTATAATCACACAACGAAAGAAAAAGAGATGTCGGGTAATTTCTGGTTCACCGGCTGAATCAATAATTCGTTAACTTTCTTTAACAAATGTGTATTCGACATGAATTTTTCTAAAAATCAAAAAAATGAACTAACTACCACTTCCTGCTAAATTTTTAATAAAAGGATGGTGAGTTGTAACGAAAACCACAATATACTATAAACCACTGCTGTATATGTTTTGTTGGCACTAAAGCAAACGATGGTTTCTTTTTGCCTTGGTAGATCAGGAGTTGTAATCTAGAAAATTACGAATAAAAATATTCGTTGAAAAAAAATTCCTAGGATGTTATGACTTTATTCTTCGATAGAGTCGCAAATGTCTATACTACAATGAATGCGACCTGCAGTAGAAAGGGAATAACGAATTGGGGAGCAGCTAGCTATTTAGGAGAAATGATTATGAGAAGTAAGCTTATATTGAGTACAATTTGTTTATTAAGAGCTTAAATGATTAAAATGACAATTTCCCATTCATACAGTTCTGTAGTCATGATACTGTGCACACATGAACAGTTTTCTTTACTTAGTAGTGGAGTATTGATAAAGCAATGCCAACTGAATACCCAATTTCCATGAATAAAGTTTTCCTTAAAAACAAAAAATTCAGATCAATTAATCATTTTCATTCCTTTCTTTCCATTGAAAATCTCCAAACTCATATATACGTATAGTAATTAGAAATGATAATTTATCTCTTCATATAATTAATAAATTTACCCTATATATAATGTAACTTTTTTCTGTGTACCACAAGCTTCTGTAGCTCAGTCGGTGGTAGCATCCCTCTCATATAATGACAGGGGAAGGTCGTGAGTTCGAGCCTCACCAGGAGCATTCTTTTTTGCCCTTTACTTTTAAGAAAGTGAGGATTGCTGCGCTAATGTTGTTCAGTATAAGTTGCATTATAACGTGCTATTTACTTGATCTATCCCCATACTGTGGGAATTGTTCGTACTCGTTTCAAAGTTATTACCAAATAAAGTATTACTTTACCATCCTCCTAATCAAATTATTGTTTATCATTTAACCACTTTGCATTTTTTGTTGCTTCTAGTTCAATCACTTGTTGTTGCACTCTCTTATAGAAATTTGACGCAGCGTCGCAGAACTTATCATTTATTCAGTTACAAAAAAGTGCAAGCGTCCAATTTCTCATTTTTTGGTCTGCAGTTTGTTTCTTTAATGCTATCAACTCTTAGCCTTGTTCAATTGTTAAGAGTGCTCTTGAATTGAAAATTTCTATTAACTTATCCATTGGATTCAGTGAAACGACGGCACTAAGTCTTGGACTCAATTGTAATTAAAACTACCATTTTCGCTTGTTAGGATTACTTTTCCTTGCAAATTTTTTCTTCTACGTTTTCACTATACTTCGCTTTTGTTCGTCATGTCGCTTTTGTCTGGCGACCAACGAATTATTTGCTTGGAAATTCCTTTGCAAGGCAAAGAAAACGTACATATTAATTTTGCAAAAGAAGTGGAAAAACTTTATGGACCCTCTGTTCAGGAGAATTCAAAAAAAAATGATCTTTCAGACTCAGCGGATTCTGAGGGCGAAAGTACACATGTTGATGAGCAACAAGCAGCTAATGGGGCGGCCGATGGTACACAGACCATAAAGAAAAAGAAAAGGAAAAGGAGGTACGCTGACGAATACTACGATAGAACAGATCCCTTTATTGATGATGCTGAGCTCTACATTGAAGAGAAGGCTGCCGCTACCAAAGATGGATTTTTTGTATTTAGCGGTCCACTCGTGGCCGAAGGAGATACTGTGAAAATCGAAAGATCAAAGAAGACTAAGAAAAAGAAGAAAACATCTTTATCCAATGCTACACACCCTGCGCCAGCTGTCTCTGCGGTGGTGGCTTCAGCGGATGCTAGCTTTGACGATAGTAGGGATATTGAATCTGAGGACGAGCAGCCATTAAGGACTTTGTCCATTGAAATGGCTGCTAAGAATGCTTTAAAAGAGGCAAAACGGGAAAATGCAAAGGTTCCCAAGGATGTCTCTAAGAAGGAAGCAAAAACAACGAAAAGCAAAGAGAAAGCCACAAAAAAGACATCCTCTTCAGTGCCCAAACAAAGTACGGGAGAAAATACCAAAAAGGCTGTTAAACTTGAGACACCTCTTACATCTACACCCCCTATACCACCTCTCTCTGAACCAAAGCATTCTCCCGCTACTGTTAATGAGCACATTTCTCCTCCAAGTGCTTTAACTAATCCTTCTACGGAGGAACTCAAACCTTCGACCTCCCTACCTATTGATCAGGGCAATGCTTCTGTCGTTTCGAAACCTACTCAACAAGTAAGCATCGTTCTTTCTCAGAATGCATCCTTACCCGTTGATGAACATCAAGCTGAACCAGAGAAATCAATTCCAACTAGTAGCATCCCATAATTATACATATGTAGTGACCTGAAGATCTGTCAATCGATTTCTGTATATTATTTTTATATCATATTTTTTTCGTTAATAAAAAGCAATTATCATCACACCGCATTGATTATCTATTTCTTTTTTAAGGCAGAATTTTGTTTCAGTGTTACTGTTTGTATGAGTAAATTTATGTATTCATTCATAATCAAATGACAAAAAAAGCTATTTAAACCCAAACCTCCTTGTTAACCATTAAATCCCAACAGACCAGTATAATTTTTGAACAAATTTAAAGTTAAGCGTCTATTTTTTCTTGGATGGCTTCTTCTTTTTTGGTGCCTTCCCCTTCTTAGACTTTTTACTTTCTCTACGTTTTTTCAAATTTTCTTCTCTACGTTGCTGCCGCATTAACATTGCTTTTTTTTCGTTGTCCTTCCTTTCCTTCCAAGCGTCTGAAGACTTTTTCTTTTCCTTTTCTTTGCGACGAATGCTCTTTTTAAGCAATTGCTCGTTATCTTTGAGTTTTTTCCCTTCTGCCTGAAGCAAAACTCTATGCCATTTATCACTTTCTTCAATTTTTCTCCTTTTCTCTTCGTCCATGCTTTCAATACGGCGTTTCTTGGCTTCCAAATGCTTTAGAGCGCCAAAGACATCAGTAGGACCTCGCTTTTTTCCGGCAACTTTTAGTTTACCATTCGAGAATTTGTCATCTCCGACTATTAAAGTACCATAAGTAATAGTGCTCTTGTGGTTGTCATTTTCCTCGTCAGCAATGTTATCAGAAGAGTTCCCAGTGTCATAAGCTGCCACTTTTGATTCCTGTTTAGCCTTTGACTCCTTTTTAGCTAACTTCTTCGCTTCAGCACGAGCTTTTGCCTTTTCTTTTCTGCGCTGTAAAAGTAGAGCACGGTCTACTTTTTCAGTAGCTTTTCTTTGAGAGCGAAATGTCTGAATCTTTTCAGCAAGCTTTGCTCGTAAGTCATTTTTTCCTTCAGTTGTTTCCATTACAGACCGATGATAAAGGAGGAATCACAAATAATGGAGAAAGAGGATGAAAATACACAATCAGAATTGGGTTAATAAACAAAATCCGATACAACCCGATAAAAATAGAAAAGGGATGTTAAAATTTCTTAAACGAAAAAAACTTTTGAATTGATGATTGATAATAAATAAAATGAAGCCTAATTACCCACGAACAAAAAAAGAGAAACCCGATAATATGGAGTTTGCGAATCCAAAAACAATTGCTTTGAAAGAAAACTTAATAAAAGGGAAAAAAAGCTAAAGTAATACAAAGATTCAATGGCTATTCAAGATTGAAAGAACGCCTTTTTGTAATAAAGACATGTACTTGTAGTGTGGAAAAGACTGAAAGAAAACCTCTATTTCGAAATTTAACGTAATACGTTATTGTATTTACCAAAAGTTTACGCGCCGTTATTATTGTTTAATGAAAAGGTGCATACCGTTAAGCGAGATAATGGGTAGGGTAATTTGTATTTAGTCCGCGCAGAAAGCCACAATATTGGAAAGAGTAAATAGTCTATTTCCGCGTTTATGAGTTTCTCTATTTTGTAAAAAAAAACATTTATGAAAATAATTTTCTATGTTTTTCGTTATGACTTTGATTCCACAGTCATACTGGAAAGGCTAAAGACGATGTAAACAAATACCTGAACCAAATGTATTTGGAAGGGATGCGATGATACGCAAGCATTGAGTGTTTTAAGAATATCCCTTATCCAAGAGGAACAAGATTGTTTTCAGTTGTTGGATTTTATCAAGAAGCAGCCTCGCATAATATAAAGACGGATGTTGGGTTCTGAAGAAAACGGCAATTCCGTTTTTAAAATCCCCATAAGCATGTAGGGCAGCATATAGGCCGAAATTAAACAAAAAAGAGGAACTTATGATGATAGAGGTCTTCTTATTTTGGTGAAAATGTACAATTTCGTTTTTCCTACGGAATGGAATTGAATTGCATTGTCGCAGTCGCTGTCTTGAACCTCATCCCTAGATACTTGCGAATTGAAATATTTATAAGAATGCGAAAATGATTTGAGCGTGTTTTTGTTCCATAATAAAATAGGAGTATTTTCAAATGACTCTTATGAAGGTTCGTAGGAAAAAAACCGTTAAAAAAAATAAACATAGTAAAAATACCAACTATCTATCCAGCACTATTCCAATTCTATCACACCCAGCGCGCATTCTCTTTCTTTCCCCAACTGGAAAATTCAAGTGCATAGAGTGTTGTTTTCCATGGACAGCATATAGGGACATTGGCCTAGTGAAGCTGGAAAAGTAATGCATCCACGCAGCATTTTTTTTTTTTTACATTTAATCAAAATTGCTTCTTTGACCTTCTATGCTGCTTTATTGCTAGGATGGACCGATGTGAGCTCAAGTTCTATACAATGTGAGCTCCACTACAGCTACTTGCATTAGGACCCCTATCTTATCAAAATCTGGTAACTTAGTGTGGTACTGTAAAGATGGGTTATGTGAAGACATATTTTATAATGGTATGCAGTTATATAATTATAAGCTGTATGGTAAAAAATGTGCCTTTGGGAAAATATTTATATTAAAGAGGTATCTCTAACCTTTTTAACATAATATTTTACAGCAAATGCTTTTTTGTTAACATTAGAGTCCAGACTAGATAGATGGTATGGGCGATGCTGAGGCTGTCAACAATAATGAAAATTTCGGCCTCGTACTGAATTTGCTGTTTACAAATAACTAGACTGGGATGAAATAGCAGCTCTGAAAGCACTAACACCGAGGTTTACGAAAAATATAACTAGGAAAAAGTGTTAGACATCGTCTGTGATTAATTTCCTTCTTATAACAATGAAAGAAAATGATCATTTGAACAGCGTCTCATCCTCCGAAATAGAGAAGTGCGATGAAGACGTTGAGGAGGAATTATACTCCTATCCTGACAGCGATTTTCTTGTAACATTCAATGGCGAAGACGATCCTGAGAAACCGTTGAATTGGCCAGTTTCAATTAAACTATTGAATACAGCACTTTATGGATTGACAACATTTGCTGCACAGTTCAATAGTACTACCATGTCACCTACTACTTCTCATCTCGTCAATGCATATCCAATTGGTCATGAGGTTGCCGTTTTACCCACTTGTTTATACATTTTGGGGATCGCATTTGGTCCTATGATTTTTGCGCCCTTCTCTGAAGTGAATGGGAGAAAAATCGGCGTCTTAGTTCCTTTTTTCCTGTCCATTCTCTTCACAATAGGAACTGCCAGCTCTGACAGCGTGGCGGCCATCATGTGTACACGATTTTTTGCTGGCCTGTTTGCTGGCGCCCCTGTCGTATCTTCAGGAGGTGTGATGGCGGATCTTTGGTGCCCGGCACAGAGAGGTACTGCGTTGATTTTCTATGCGTTTTTCGTCGTTAGTGGAGCTGACTTTGGTCCTATTATCAGTAGCCTGGTTACTGAACACTCGGATACTGCGTGGAGATGGCCGCTATGGACAATTGTAATTATTGAGTGTTTTATCCTGACACTCGACGTATTCCTCATTAAAGAAACCTTTGGCCCAGTCATCTTGGCTACGAAGGCTAAAAACTTGAGGCTGACTACAAAGAACTGGGGCTTACATGCTGCTCATGATGAATATAGATTGGATTTTAAGGAATTTGTGACGCTGCATCTTGTGCGACCCTTTGCAATGTTGGCTACTCCAATCGTCTTTTTCATCGCAATGTTTGCCAGTTATGTCTACGGTATCCTTTATTTAGTTTTGACGACAATTCCTTATACCTTTGGAATGACGAAAAATTGGCAAGGCACAATTTCTACTCTTCCAATGATTGCCATGTTTACTGGAGTCGTAATCGGAGGTTCGTTCAACATCATGTGGAATCAGCGGTACGCAAAGTTAATCACTGCAAATGGTGGTAAACCACTACCGGAGCAAAGGCTCCCACTAATGATGGCAGTAGGTTGGCTGATGCCTGCTGGTATATTTGTATTTGCTTGGACGAATTCCCCCAATATACATTGGATTGCTCCGTTTATTGGGATTTCGATGATGGGAGCTGGCTTCTTCGTGATATTTCAAGGATGTTTAAATTACCTGGTTGATACATTCACCAAGTTTGCGGCTTCTGCCATCGCTGCAAACACTTTTACAAGGTCAATTTTCGCAGGTACTTTTCCGTTGTTTTCTGAAATTATGTTCAAAAAGCTTGGCGTTCATTGGGGAGGAAGTTTGGTCGGATTTATCGCTCTTGGCATGATTCCCATTCCTTTCATTTTTTACATGATGGGTGATAAGCTGCGACGCAAAAATCGCTTCATCAAGCTAATCACTTAGCCCTGAAGCGAGTAAGCGATTCTATCACTAATTATTACATTTTATTATATTATATCCCTTCTGTGCGTTTTCAATTTTTAATCCCGTCGCTGTCTTTTTTTACCTTTTAGATGGATTTTTTAACTGCATGCGGATGTTTTACTCTACTTTGAGGCTTCGAAAAACATTCTTTTTTTTAAATCTCAAAAAGTCGGGTTTTTTTACTAAACCTTTTACTTTTTCCTTTCCTTGTGGAATAGCTGCAACGGATGCGCATGGATGGATGCAATGCCTATTAATTTATAACTGTTTAATTTCCGCCCTTTTCTATATTATATACATGCTAGACACTCTGCGTGCTATTTGTTATACCCTGTGGAAAATGAAAGAAAGATCAGAGTGCTGGCTATGGCAAAACACCAGTGAAAGTTTCTTTTAGTTCACACAAAAGACAAAAATAATATTTCTTTTTCAACGCCTATCTTTTTCTTTTATATATTTATTCCCTATTGTGCATCTTTCGCATTCCATACATCTACCTTTTCTATTTATCGATAATGGATTTAAGAATGCAGGAATTAGCCTAATGTTTGTGGATACTTATATGATGCACAAAATCGAAATAAATTTATGTGATGTGATTTACATCCGTTTGTGTTGGTGGTATGTTGGATTTTTGTCAAAAGCCATGAAGCATATTTAGTAATTCATTACCAACTGTAATTTACAGATAGTAATACTGTCAAGAAATCATTCCCAATCAACCGTAAACTGCTCTCTCCTCCTTTGTAAAAACTATTTAGCAACAATATATATGTGAAGATGTTCTTGTCTTTAAGGCTTGTTTCTAATGATGATGATAAAAGCAATACGCGCTGACCCGAGAAGTTTTCTTCAACGTTTAAAGAGGAGCTTATTTTTTATTTTAACGTCGGTGTTCATATCTTTTACGGCCTCCATTTAACCTTAGAACTGTATGTTACAAAGCTTACAAGTTTCGCTTTTTACAAATATTATATCACTGTGAAACAGCCAGTACAACGATATACCGGAAAACTTAAAAGCAGCTTTTTAACTAGTCATGCTTGACCTATTACACGTCCTTGTTTCAAATAATAAGTAATGCCAATTAAATTGTCTTATACACCTAGAAGATTCCCTTATTAAAGATTAATCACTTTGCATAAGGAAGCAACATTGTACCTTAAACCTCAGCAGCGTTCTCATTCACAAACCGATAGGCTCAGGAAGACAAGACCCAAGAAGGCTATTAATGGGGTAAACTTGCATCTTTCGATAAAACAAGCAGTTTTGGATATCTCCTACTTTTTCACTTGACACTGATACACTGCAACCAGTTTAAGTTGCAAATTAGTTTTTCTTTTGTGAATTCCCCTCTAATCCATTTATCTTATACGGGTATAGGAGAGTAATACTTCGAACGAATTGAGCATTATCTTTAAACATCATGTAGCACTTTTCGACCTTCCTGCTTATTGGCATCAAGTCATGTGAACTTTGGTAAATAAAGGCAAATTCGCCTTAGCGGAACCCTAATCCTCAGAGCTTGCGTTTGTGCCTAAAAGGATAAGCACCAGAATGAATCAAAGCTACAGGAGAAAATACCGTTGGATGAAAAAGCGCAGCATTGAATTTTCATGTCACAAGGCTTGAATACGCAATGCTTTATCAACACAACCCAATTAGCCGGTTTTTGAGTATCCCAATCCCACAAGATACTCATTTTTAGTTTATGATTACCATAGTAATCAACGGACTCTTAGAACCTGTTGTTACTTCCTTGATGTATACAATTAATGTTGAAAGTTGGCACTGTCGACAGTGCCTCACATGGCGTTCCTTTTTTAACTCTCGAGACAATGATCTATTGGACATTTTGCTCAGTTTTTATCACAAAAAAGAACAGAGAGATTACAAAGTACATAGGATATAGTTGAAAAGAATGCGGTTGTTTTTTTCAAACGTTGTGCTGATTGGTAGTATCGACTATGTGTTTTTTTACCTTTAACTTTACATGCGCTTCTGTGCACAGATACAATGGAGGATAAATGTTAACTAATAATGATTATCTTATATCTATGATCTTATTATGAGGTACAAAAGCGTCTCCTTCAATATCCAAGATCCATATTTAGTTTTTATATATCTATTTATTTTCTTTATTTACTTTTGGCTTGAATATGCCCATGTCATTTGGAGAAGGCGTTGCTATCTGATCAGATAAAATTTTCTTGTTACCTCCGATTCAAGATTTATGTATAGATAAATACAGAGGGAGATCTGATAAGTTACTTTACTATATCAGATGAGGCTTAATGAAAACCAAAATATTAAATGTATAAAAACGTATACATGGGCGCCTTCGTTGATGATAAACTATTTTTTTAGATTAAATTTTCTTTTTCCGTGTTTTTTTTTCTCTTGCTAAGTTTATTTCGTTTTTTTCTTCTTTACTGCTTTGCATTGCTGAAGATTTATGAAAGATTTGGCTTTTTATATTGAGGTTTGTATGGTTTGGTTGTGACCAAATTAGATATCCAATCGATTTTCTCAATTTAAATTTTCTATTTTTCACTCTATTGCTTTGAAGTGCTTTTTTTTTTACGCTCGATTATTATTTGGAAAATTTAAAGTCAACGCCCTGGAGCATTTTCCATCCTTTTCTTTCATTGCAAAATCACAGTCATCATGATTTTAGCTAGAGATGACAAATGGACTTTAGGCTCGATTGCCCTGATTTTCGTGCTGCTTATAGGGTTTGCATTGCTCTTCCTTCTGGAGCGTTTTCGAGTCAAAGAAAAGTCTCGGACCTTTAAAGACTGTGTAAACGTTTATCAATGTCCGAGTAAGGGAGAAAGAGTTTATCTGGCGCTGAGACACTGGTTTATATTTTTGGCTACTCACAAAGCACAAATGACATTAATATTATCTCCATTGGTAATGTTGGTTACCATTCCTTTCACTGGTAAGGAAACAAAAAATAGTATTGCATCCTATGATTGGAACTTAACCGGTGTTGCTGCACGACTGGGTTATCTCTCTTGTGGTCTTTTCTTTGTTTCCTACTTTTTCAGTTTAAAAAATAATCCTTTTTGCCTGATGTTGTTTTCATCGCATGAAAAAATGAACTATCTTCATCGCTGGCTGTCTGTATATGCCGTTCTCATCAGTGTACTGCATGGAATACTCTTTATGATATTTTCAGCTCAAAGCTATAAACCACTTCTGTATGATAAAATATCGATCTACGGATACTTCATTACGGTAGTGTTGTTTCTAATGACCGTGGCCAGTCTTCCTTCTGTGCGTAGGAAATTTTTTGAGTGGTTTTTCGTCCTGCATCACACTTGTAGCGTTTTGATAATCTTTCTCATATGGCTGCATCACCCCAGAACCATTGTTTATATGAAAGCTTGTATCATTATATACGCATTCGACAGAGGATGCAGACTATTTAGAAGCATTTGGAATCGCTCAAATTTTCGCATTTACCTATTGAATGAAGACATGATATATATGGTGGGTCGTAAACCGAAAAGATCGTTTTTTGCATTGCCATGGGCTGCTGGAAGTCATGTTTACATAAACATTCCCTCCCTCAGTTATTGGCAAGTCCATCCCTTTACCTTAGCAAGCGCTCCTTTTGACGATTTTATTGAACTTTTTGTCGCCGTCCACTCAGGATTTACTGAAAGGCTGGCTAACCGCTTATACTCTATGCCCCATGAATATCCTAACTTTTCGCTCGCACCAGGGACTCCCGAGTCTTTGTCGAATACGTATCGTGAATTGAATAGTTTCAAATCTTACGCCGTTGAGATTGAAAATACCGCACAAGGACACACGTATGAGCCTGAAGACTTATACCTAGAAACGACTGTTTTTATGGATGGCCCCTATGGCACTACGTCCAATGTATTCAAAGAGTACTCTTATGTTCTGCTTATTGCGGGGGGCGTAGGGTTTTCATATACTTTGCCAATTCTTCGCGATTTAATTTTAAAAGAATGTAATGTTACTAGCATCACATTTATCTGGAGTTGTCGATCGCTTTCCCTATTAAAAGTTGCTTCGAAATCTCTAAACTCGCTTTTACATCAGAGCAATGTTCGCCTAAAAATTATAAACCATTTTACCGGCAGCATCTCATGTAAAGAGTCTTCTGAATTTTCGAACCAAACAACCGAAAATTCTGAAATGGAATTTTTTGATGACAGGCCTGATCTAGACATGTACATTCAAAAATTTTTTGATTATGTCGGATATCAAACAGCTGCATTAGCAGCGTGTGGTTCCCAGAGTTTTTTGAAACGCATCAAAAACTCCGTAAACAAAAGTATATCATCTACGACTGATATTTACCAGCACTATGAAGAGCTCTAATTTCATGTTTTCTCACTATGCAAGATGTTTCAGACTTCTTGTTCAATTTAACATTCCAATTCTGTTTTCGTTTAATTATCCCTTCTTATATTAAGTCATAGCGCAAACCACCATAAAAGTTTGTAATAACAAAATATTTGTACAATTAAAGACTTCTCAATTATATAACCATACTAAATGACCCTAAGTAATATTTTATTTTATTGTCTATTAGGATAAAATCTGTAGATAACAAAATCTTAAGAACTAAATGACTGCTAAAAACATCAGTAACTACTATCATTAATCAGAAATCTGAAGAATAAATCAACATTGTAGAAATCCTTTTCTCTGCAATTTGCCAAAGCTCCGATCATGTTAGTTGAGCCAGTAAATAAAAAAAAAGAACAAATGCTTCCTAACAAATCTACATTTTATCCATAGAGAGCAAAATTTTACGATTGTTCTTTTATTTACAGAAGCATCCAGCTTAATTTTTATAATCAATTTGAAAAGCAGCTCTGAGTCAACTAAAGAAGAACGAAACATGCCGCCTTGTTTACTACTAATTTCAAGGTCTGCGAAATCCAATTTTTTTAAGAGTTTAATTTAGCAAAACCTTGCCAGTGTTCTATGGCTGCCTTTAAATCTAAATTATAAGGAGTAATGTCTTATACGTGAAGTTATAATTATCGATAAACTATGGTTTCTTATGAAGAGCTTTGCAAATGCTAAAGAATGCTACTGGAATCATCGGTAACAAAATAATATAAAAAATAGGATAATGATTTAGTATATATATATATATATATATTAATTATTAGTAATAATTATTAAATAAAACATCTAAGTTTATTCATAAAAGCAACAATTAACGACTGTAGAATTTTTTATTTTTTAACTCACAAAACACCAGTACGCGATAGAGAATTCTCGCGAGCTTATAAAGGCACAGCCTTAAAGTAAACATTTGATGCACGAACTTTTTGATTCAAAATAGTAGATGACGATGAATCCATGGCTTTGAAAAAGAAAGTGCTGTCAGCCAAAATTTTAACATCTAAATATTCGGAAAATGCGCCGTAAGTAAGCTTAAACTTGTAAGTTCCATCTCCTTCATCCTCAATGAAAAAGTAAGTTTTGGCAAGATCACCCTCCATAGTACGGTAATAAGGTCTTTCATCACAACATGTAACAACCCGCTTCAAAGTACTATCGTAGTAGAAAATTCCTTCAGAACCGGCGGGCGAAGGGTTCGAACTAGCAATACCAAATCCGTCAGATTCCCGGTAAGTCAGGTAAGAAGGAGAGATTGAATCGTTTTCGACAAGAATACGGAATGCATTACTGCTGGTACATTTGCTATTACAGCCAGGGAATAAAGAAGGTACCACTTGTAATACAGTACCAGTAGACGTACCCGAAGCTGTAGCCACGGTAGTAGCATACGAACTAGAGCCCAATGAAGTTGTAACAGTAACATACCCAGCAGTAGGTTCAACGATCATTACAGTTCCCGATACTGTACCCTGTACAGGATATGTGGTAGTATATCCAACTGATCCAGAAACAACCGTTTCAGTAACAACACCAGCAGTCGGTTCAACAACCTCAACCGTTCCTGAAACAGTGTCATGAGCCGGATATGTAGTAGTATATCCAACCGATCCAGAAACAACCGTTTCAGTAACAACGCCAGCAGTAGGTTCAACAACCTCAACCGTTCCTGAAACAGTGTCATGAGCCGGATATGTAGTAGTATATCCAACCGATCCAGAAACAACCGTTTCAGTAACAACACCAGCAGTAGGTTCAACAACCTCAACCGTTCCTGAAACAGTGTCATGAGCCGGATATGTAGTAGTATATCCAACTGATCCAGAAACAACCGTTTCAGTAACAACACCAGCAGTAGGTTCAACAACCTCAACCGTTCCTGAAACAGTGTCATGTGCGGGATATGTAGTAGTATATCCAACCGATCCAGAAACAACCGTTTCAGTAACAACACCAGCAGTAGGTTCAACAACCTCAACCGTTCCTGAAACAGTGTCATGTGCGGGATATGTAGTAGTATATCCAACCGATCCAGAAACAACCGTTTCAGTAACAACACCAGCAGTAGGTTCAACAACCTCAACCGTTCCTGAAACAGTGTCATGTGCGGGATATGTAGTAGTATATCCAACCGATCCAGAAACAACCGTTTCAGTAACAACACCAGCAGTAGGTTCAACAACCTCAACCGTTCCTGAAACAGTGTCATGTGCGGGATATGCAGTAGTATATCCAACCGATCCAGAAACAACCGTTTCAGTAACAACACCAGCAGTAGGTTCAACAACCTCAACCGTTCCTGAAACAGTGTCATGAGCCGGATATGTAGTAGTATATCCAACTGATCCAGAAACAACCGTTTCAGTAACAACACCAGCAGTAGGTTCAACAATGATATGTTCACCGCTGACTGTTCCACTAGCAGAAACTACACTAGTAAAAAACCTTGAACCAGACACTACAGTCATAGTGTTCGTACCAGCGGTAGGCAAAACAACCTCTACAGTTCCACTCACAGTGCCACTAGCATCCGTAGTAGTGGTAAAGAACTTTGAACCGGAAATTTTAGTAACAGTACGGGTTCCGGCAGTAGGGATTACTACCTCAACAGTACCACTAGTAGTTCCATTGGCAGGGAATGTGGAAGTATACAATTCAGAACCAGAAATCTCGGTTTCAGTGACAGTACCAGCAGTGGGTATCACAACTTCAACTGTGCCCGTCCTTGTTCCACTAGCAGGATACGTAGTATTAAATATTTCAGATCCTGAAACAATGGTTTCAGTCACCATACCAGCAGTAGGGTAAACAATAACCTGTTCACCGCTGACTGTTCCACTAGCAGAAACTACACTAGTAAAAAACCTTGAACCAGACACTACAGTCATAGTGTTCGTACCAGCGGTAGGCAAAACAACCTCTACAGTTCCACTCACAGTGCCACTAGCATCCGTAGTAGTGGTAAAGAACTTTGAACCGGAAATTTTAGTAACAGTACGGGTTCCGGCAGTAGGGATTACTACCTCAACAGTACCACTAGTAGTTCCATTGGCGGGGAATGTGGAAGTATACAATTCAGATCCAGAAACGGCTGTTTCAGTAACTGTTCCAGCAGTGGGTATCACAACTTCAACTGTACCACTAGTAGTTCCATTGGCAGGAAATGTGGAAGTATACAAGTCAGATCCAGAAATCGTAGTTAAGGTGATTGTCCCTACCGATAGATATTTTGATGTAATATCATTAACGCTGGTATTTGAATTGGTGATGCGATTGGAATACGGCGTTGTAATATTTGACGATCCTGATGTTGAGTAAATAGCAGTTGTCGTCGGATTTGTAGGCAAATTGGTTGACCAGGTATCGTTAGTTGATTTATGCCTCTCTGACGATGGATGATACTCGTACACAACATCATCGGTCCCTGTAGTATCATAATAGACAGACGTATAATCAGAAGTTCCACTGAAGAATGTAATTGTCTTCGTATTATGTCGCTGAGAAGAGGTTGTTGAAACATTATTAGAAGTAAATTGACCACTTGTTGATATCAAAGGCGAAGAAGTACTTAACAATGTCCCGTTGGATAGGCTTACGCCATTACTATAAGAGTTGGGGGGAATGGTAATTGTTGTTTCGTACTCGCCTTGCGAATAAATAGTAGTATATCGCAGACATGTGTCGCCATCGTCCCGGCGCACAAAATCCTTATAATCTACCTTGTCATGCTTCTCTGCATTAGAAGTCGATTTTAGTGTAAATGCAAGAAAGAGAAGCCTTAGTAGAATTTGGGGAAACAGGCTCATGTTCCGCGAATCTCTGTATCAATCAATCGTAAAACACAATATACATAAATAAAGCTTTTGCACTTTTGATCCAGAAGTTCCCAAATCGGCTAAAATTACTCGAACATAAAAAACCAAAACTAACTAAGCAGGTTGAAAGCTTTTTATACTTCGCAATAAAAAATTCTCAAGTCTCTCGATCCGTGTACCCAGCCAGTGTGTTTATAGGGATAAAATAAAATTACATCTTCATAGAAAACTCCGAAATTTTTCGGCTTCAAACAGAACAGATGGTAGGCAAGCAGCCGTTTAATCCTGACTGATTTTAAAAATAACTTTTTTAACCTTCCTGACCATATTGCAATGTTGGATAAAATATTACCGTACCGGATTTATCCGAATGCTTGAATGGCTTGAGATTTCCCTATGTGAGTACTATCTTAAAGAAAAAAAAAAAAAAAAAAAAAGGAAAGGAAAGGAAAAAGAGAAAAACAAAGAGATTATTTTCTTCAGTCCTTAAAAAGTCTATGGTGAAACAGTAAACGAATTTGGGAGATTTATTAGCGAATTTTTTTCCATTCCTGCGAGTAACTGATGTGTTCCATTTTATATACTTGATGAGAGAGCGTCTAAAAATTTTATACTGCTTTTCTGAATTTACATAGACTAATAAGAAAACCCGCACTAGATAGGAAGATTGACTAAAGAAGAAAGGAACAAAATTTACGACTTAAATCCAGTGATCTGACAAAATCTTCTGCATATTGCCTAAATGTGATGATTTTTCGTTTAATTTCCAGAAATAACATTGTTTTTATTTATGATTTAATCTTATTGTCACGTTCATTTGTTGTTTTCTAGTTTCATGTAGATCGTCGTCTCTTTAAGCTCACTTGACTATTTGGGGAAACCTGGGTAAACGAGAGAAAGCATCGCTCTACAAAAATAGATTTGCTAAAATATAAATTGGTTTATTCATAGAAAACTTACATAGATTAGTAACAAGTACAGAAATCTAAAACAAACTCTATCGTAAGCTTATTCGAAGGTTATAAATGTGGATGATGGGTGAATAATTGAATAAAATGAATGTACACAAGGTTTTCTATACGCAACGGTGTTGTATGGTATTAAAAAAAAAAGATACCTTGCAAATAAAAGGAGGATAAATTGAAAACATTAATAAATTAAAAAGAAAATCAACATTGAGTAAAAGCAAATAAAATAAATCAAAAAGAATAAAGAAAAAAATAAAATAAAATAAAAAATAAAAAAATGATATGCAATGACGAAAAATTATGAAATATACAATTCTATTCTATTTCATTTAATTATTAAATTTAGTGGACGTAAATTAAAGAGAAAATTCAAATTTAATATAAAATTATTAATTTTGTAAGTTTAGACACAATAATCCATCAAGTAAGCATAACTCTGACATAAAGTAAATAAAAAAAAAAAAAAAATTAAAAAAAAAAATTTAATAATAATTATAATAAAAATTTAAATGAAAAACTGTTCAACATCAATACTTATCATAAATATTCCGACTCAAAACACTTCCTCTAAGAGTTTTTTCATCTCACTCATAATACTTTTTCTATCCAAATTTCCGATGTTTTTTCCCATACCATACATACTGTGGCTTAAACTGATAACTTACTATTCCTCCTTAACAGCCAAGAGTTGACTGTTTTACCAAGTCCATTTCGAACTGCTATGATCGTTTAATAATGTCATTTTGCACATATTTGTTTGCCATATGCATGCACATTTGCCATGCCCCTTGTCCATCTTCTATGTGCTGCTGGAAAGTCGGGTAAACGGGTAAAATTGAAGGTTTGTAGCATGTGTGTATGTGCTATCCCATCTAATGAGCTTGGATGGAGTTATTTGCTTACTGATATTGCAAAGGGGGAAAAGCGAATTGGAGACTTTTTTCTTGCATTAGAAGGGTACTATTGATTACCTTTTGTTTAATAGGGCACCTTGGCAGAATGCGAAAAAGTAAGCCAGAAAAAAAGGAAACTCTAGAAAAAGAGAGGCAATTGATTAAAGAGTATTAATAATAATAATATTTAAAGGAAGAAAAGAAAAGAAAGCCAATAATCGACTGCTAGAATATCCAACCCATTTAAATTTTTCATTTTTTTAACGAACTCTCGGCCCATCTCGAAAACATATTTTATCGATACCAGCCTTCTACTTCATTAACAAGGATAGAGTACCGATGGACTACGATAGGTGATTTCGCTGCACCCGATTGCTGTATATTGTATTTCGCCCCTGTGACCGTTAAGATTTTGGTCAGACTGAGTGCAGCTTTCGGGGTGCAATAGTAATGCCAAAAATTCAATGGCGTGACATGCGATAATATCGAAATTTCTGTAATGTAAAGCGACTCAACTTTTTCCTGTTCGACAAAATTTGATCATAGGGGAAAAAACGAGATGAAGTTTGGCTATTCATATAACGATGAATTTTATGTGCTGGAGGGAGCTCGGTTGAACCTATTACCATAAGTATTTTTTACAAACACATAATTTTACTGTTTCGTAGCACGGTCTATTATTGTAGAAATGTTTTAACCTTTATAAGCGAGATAAAACAGTCAACTCGTTACGCAAACTTATCGACACTTTGCGAGAGTTAAAGTTACCAAGCTTTCCTACATCGCTGGTTGGAAAGACATAGTTAAAATGAAGCTGGTTTGCTGGCTTTCAAAATAGGAAGATTTCCCAATGTTTTAGTATATAACCGAGATCGCTTAAAATACTTTACTCTGATATCAACAACTCTATGTTCATATCCGTTATCAATCAACAGGGAATTGAGGAACCGTAGCAGTTTTTGTTAAAGTAGAGAAAATGTCAAGTGACCCATAAACTTGTAAATTGGAGATGAACGAACCCCTTAAAAAACCCATTAACGAAACGATTCCCTCTTTTTTTCTCATACAATGAGTTCTTAATAATAAAACTCACATGACAAGTCGGTTCATGAATTCACTTTACTTTGCACTAGACTGCTACAATTCCCTCTCCTTGAAATTTCCAGTACTGCATTGGGACGAAGTTGCCTAGTGTCTTGCCGTCGAAAGGCAGTTTTTGACTCGGCAAGCTTAGAACGTTTTCATGAAACTCTATCAATTGCATAAATGGATGCAAAGACAAACTATTCACGGCATTTGTTTAAACTATTTTTGGATACCGCGATGTAAATAGTATGTATACGGCCTTGATATCCTACTGTACCAACTGTATACTAAATAACGATGCGAAGCGTAGAGGGTTGAAATCAGTAGGAAAAAATACCTACTTTCTGGATTATAATTTCAACCATTCTTTATGAGAATACATTCATGTTGTATTTAGGATCGGTAATTATAGTAATCTACCTTCTCTTTCATCAAAACACACTCTTCAACATGCTAAAAGATCGATACAAAATAAAATCGCAAATGGGATAGTCCGCGCTATGTTATAGAGCATTACGTTGCCATTACTCACCCCACATTCAGTTACTCTATTATACGTAGTTTGTGATACTTAAGGTGATATCGTATACTATGTAAAGACATGCACCAATTCCGTTGTTTAAAATACCAATGTTAATTGCACAGTTTTCAATTCTCCCTAATGTTACGCAGTTTGGTATCTGATTTAAGGATACGGAGAACTGCGGTGAGTTTTCCTTATGGTCTATTTATATTACAATACACAGGTTGTATAAGTAGCAACTGAGTATAGGTATTGTATTAACTGGGTTATAATGTTACCTATCACTAATATAGCTCATAACTGAACTGAGGAACGAGGTTCAGTTGTAACGCTATTTATAATATTTCTAAATAGTTGTTATTAACGGGTATCTATGTATATAGACGGATAATTACCCGTGATTATCAATAAACGGATCTTAGCTAGTATTCCAACATATGACATATAGTGATACGCAACGTAGTGTATCATAGCATAGCGTTATATTAATGGCACTACATTACTTTTTACAATACGATGTTCAAATTTTGTGCATTGCGTTAATGTTTAGTATTTTCAGAGTATGTATATCCACTGCTATTGATTTCACTTCCCCCAAGCTTGATGAATTTTCCTTGATCATGGAAAATGGAGAGATTTTACTGACCAGCTGGCTCAATCGGTCAGTTCATATTGAAATTTTTGATGAGAGAAAATTCATCGGAAAGTTCTTGTGCACTGACAGAGAAGGCGCTGCCATTCTCTCAAATACCACAGAATACAACAAAGGTAAGATTGATATGTGTTCATGAATAGCGCGTCCCTCAAATTCAAGTAAACTTTCGCTGGGTTACTGTTTAAATTGAAAACAAACGTTCCAGCTAGTACCTCTTTCTGTTTTTCACCAATTTCGTCAAAACTAATATAATGAAATCAGGCTTCTCTAGAGCTTTGGGTTTAGTGGTGATTCCAGGAAAGCATATCAAAAGCTTCTCCGTACGTGCCTAAAGCACCCATAAATCTCCTTAACATTTTCATCTCACTTACGTATGTATGTATATATATATATATATATATATTGGAATGAATTCAAAAACGAATATCGCCAGGGATAATCATTACATTCGTACAGATTAAAAAACGCCTATAATTAACATTACAATCTGTACCACTCGTGATAGCACCTCAGTGATAATGATTACTGCAATGAGCAGTCCCTATTTTTGCTTCGCATCCATTTTAACAAATATTTTTTTATTTATTTATAAAAACGAAAGAAGAACATGCTTTCTATGTTAAAATTGACTTTCTGATTTGGGAAAAAACAACAATTGAAACATATCTTCATAAACTAGATGTGCATCAATCAACCTTATCCCGTTTTTCCCATTAGACAAACGAAACGAGATAAATATTAATAAAACAAATCATCATCTATCATGCCACTCATCTGTCGTTTATCTTTAAAGCCCTAACAGATCATCTGTTGCCGATCTAGCCTTTACAGGTTCAGCGTTATTTGTGCTCGGTGCCTCAAAAGCCATGAACAAATCCATTGCACTATTTGAGCCCGACTGAGGTTGTGCGCTGGTTATTGGAGAATCACTGGCAGACGTTGCGCCTGGATCAGTAAAATCAAGGTCAAGCAAATTTTCAACGTTGGCTCCTTTTTCAATAGCTTCATGAACATTGGCTTCTTCAATGTTCAATTCTTCAACAGCTCGACGCTGTATTGCGTCTGCGCCAAACTTGCCCTGGCCAATAAAGGATTCCGGTAATTTATGGTATACAGAAGCAAGAGTTGTGATTTCACACAACAGAGCATCCAAAAGTGCCTCAGGTAGATTGTTATTATAAGATACGGAAGGCTTTTCGCAACAAACAATTTTTTGAGCTTTACGAACATTTTCAGGTGTCAACAACCGCTGATATGCAAAGGCACGATCCCTTAAATCCTGATTGCTTGATTGATTAATTGCATAATTTAATACTTTCTGTACGAGTTCTTCATCGTTTCCTTTGCCGTTCATCAAACTCAATTTTACAACAGCCGTCAGTAAAGCCAATTGAATCTGTAAATCTTCATCCGCCATAGTAGAAATCATTTCGGATAATAGTTTAGAAGAAGTAGGTATAACGTGTGAAAATTCCCCTAAAATCCAAGCCATACTACTACGGGCTCTAGGGTCACCAAGCTCCTCAATGACACGAGAAAGATATGGAAGTAATAAGTCAATCTTTTGAGGGTATTTGCGCAAAACCGTTTCCATCACCACCGTGACTTCTTGAACCATATAACTAATATTTAACTCATAGATTTCAAGAAATATGGAGATGCAATCATTGATGACGCTTGGAACTTTCAATGCAACGTCTCCAAGGCATTTAATCGTTTGTTTCACAAATTCTAGTTCAACTTCGGAAACGTACGCTCGAAGCTCGGAAATGGTCTCGTTAATGTTTTCGTCACATGCAAGCATTGTAATTATCTTTAGTTTCTCCATTTTAATATAAAGAGGATCATTATATTTGCAGAAAAAAACCCGAGTTTTGACATCAAAAATAGAAGGCCTCTTTTGTAATATTAAATTAATGTTCCGTAAGGCTACATACTGGATTTCTGAGTCCGTAGAAAGTAGCGTCAAAAGAGGAGGAGCCATTTTTTTGTACAGAAAGTCTGTAAAGTCACTGGAAAAGAGAGGGATATGTACCATTATGACTTTCACAGCGGACAAAACGACACCACTATTTGCATGTTGGAATTGAGGAACCACCCTTTCACAAACATATTCAGCTTCCTTGATATCAGAAGTGCGAAATCTAGCTAAAGAATTCAAAATAGTAATCCGACCCCACTCATTACACTCACTCAAAGCAACCATTAGCCTGTCTGTCATCGTGTAAACTACATTAAAATATCCCTTTTCAGGGTCCTGATCATGAATTTCAGCAAGTGAGCGGACTGCATTAGCCACAACCACAGGATTCGGATCAGATACCAACGCCTGCAATTGTTCGATGAAACCATTTGATGCACAGTATTCTCGATCAAGGTCATACATCTTTACAACACAAACCGCTGCAGCCTTACGAACATAGGGATGCTCATCCTTCAAAGCTTTTCGCAACGGATCTGCCAAATAGCCAATGATTTTATTTACCCGAATGCAACCCATAGTTCTAATTGCCAGAGCTCGTAAAGTAGGATTATATTCCTCAGAATCCTTTACAAAAGTATTAACGGCTAAAATACAAAGATCAGGGTGTGTTTTGGCATAGTTAATTAGATATAAATAAACCAGTTTTTTCAAGGTGATATCGCGAGTAGCTAGGTTCTTTAAAACATCGGGAAACAGACTAGACACATCCTTGCCAACAGTCATTGCGGCAATAGTCCGTTTCACAGCATCAATTCTCTCGTAGGCATACTGAGAAACTAGTCCCTTTTGTAATTCACTTGTTTCGCTTTTTTTAAATGCCTTAAAACGGCTCGATTGAAACAACTTTGGAACCATTCGGTACTATTGTATAATTCCGCTCTTTATGTAGCTCTTTTAAAGGTGGTAAACGTCCTAAGGTCAAAAACACGTTTACATATATAAAGCAGTGGTTCAATAATCATGTCAAGTCAAACCCATTCGGTGAGAAACACCCACTCCCAGAAGTAACAAAGGTGACAATATCGAATACTGAAATCCAATTTCTATATATTCATGATTTCATTTTCAACCTGCAATGCTTTAAACGCTACTATTATGACCTTTAAATAAATTTTAAAACATTTAATTCAGTATACAAACAAGAGGTTGAAATGTTATTTCAATAAAAGCTATAAGTTAATTGCCGTAAAAATGCGATTCAAGTAAAGCAATACCCTTTTCCAAACATTAAATAACTAATAATTATTGTTCAAAATTGGAGAATAGTGAAGGGAAAAAAAGTAGCCCAATAGGTTGAGGCTGTATGTAAACGAAATAAATATGACGATAAATGGAAAAAATAAAATAAAGAGAATTGATGGAAAATACAAAAGGGGAGCATTTGTAAAAGGCGCTGTCAAGTCGGCTATGATTTAAAATGTCGTTTATAGCGATAGTCAAATCACGAATACATTTTAGTTGTTGTAGGAAAGACGAAAATAAAATGAAGGTAAACAGAAATTAAAATTCGTAATAAGCCAAGTTTATGCAAAAGAAAGTTATTGAAACCACATGAAAATCAGCATCCACGATTCAATCCCTAAATGCACGGTAATTCTCATAATATCCAGAAAAACGATACCCAAATGATTCGTTAAGAAACATTAAAGGATAAAATTAAAAAGAGAGAAAGGAAGTTTGAATAAATTAAAGGATACCCTGCCTTTTTGATGCAAAAGAATATATGATTTCTTGAAAATATTAAAGGTAGAATACTCTACAAAGTTGTTTTAACGTTGCGAACCAAATTGTTTATTCCACTCTTCGTAACGATGAATACCCTCTTGTGAGACACTTGGACGAATAGTACGAAGGCTAGCTTTAAAATGATTCAAGCTGATCGGAGGTATCATCTCTGCACTGGTGGTAAGTAGAGCATCACCCAAGTTTCTTAAAGGACCCATTGCTGCGTCTTTGGCTAAAGCAGTGATATCAGAGCCTGAATAACCTAGATGGCGTTAGTTAACTAACCAATCGAATTATTTATATACATACCTTCGGTAAGATTGACAAGTTCTTCCAGATCCTCCTCCGTCAAACAGTGTACTTGATTATGAAGCAAATGAGAAAGATGTTTATATCTTGTTTCTTTTTCAGGTAACGGAATATAGGTTCTTTTAACGAATCGGCGTCGAGCAGCCTCATCAATACACCACGGAAGATTTGTAGCTGCCAGCACCAAAACACGGGGAGAGTGACCAGTTTGCTTGTCCGGAGCCGCATTAGTTAACGAAGACCATTGAATTAAAAATTCTGTTTTTAATCTACGAGAGCTCTCGTGCTCATTACCGCTGTCATTACGAGCGGAAAGAATGGAATCAATTTCATCAACAAAGATAACGCTACATGTCTGGCGCTTCGCAACTTCAAAAAGGGCTCGAACCAACTTTTCAGAATCACCAAGCTAAATCAAGGTTAGTTAAGAATGGGGTTAAATATAAAACTTGCTTACATATTTCGAGGTTAATGATGAAGCCGAAATCGAAAAAAATGTGGCTTTCGCTTCGGTCGCAACAGCACGAGCAAGCATGGTTTTGCCGGTGCCAGGGGGGCCAAAAAGAAGCATGCCTTGTACGGGTTCACGCAATCCTTGGAAAAGTTCCGGGCGTAAAAACGGATAAATGACTGCCTCTTTCAAGGAATTTTTAGCGTCATCTAATCCGGCAATGTCCGACCAGTAGACAGGTTCATGGTTAGAAATAATTTCATTCATAATAGCATATTCAAAATCACTTGAAGGAGTGGTCTGTTGAAGAGGTTCAGTTTGTTGAGTAGTACTAGCTGAGATAGTTTTTGACACAATTGTCTTAGAATCAGCGGTTGCCGGAGGAGATGTAGCAGGTGATCCGGCTGTGTCAGCGGAAGACGGTCGAGTGGAAGAACCAAGGGTATCATGAGAAGAGTTTAAGTATGGTTTATATGGGCTAGGATGCTTGCGCGATTTTCCATCGCTGGATGAATGCGATGCAGACGTAAGGGGGACGGCAGGAACATGGAGTGGAGGAATTGGCGCATGGAAGGAGAGGGGAGTGCTATTGTTAGCATTTTGATTGTTTGACACCTGAATAGAAGGGCTAGATACCGAATTGGAAAGCGTCGGTTTAGTCGTAGACTGACTTTTCATAGCGGTAGGAAAAGTGGTGGAATTCATGGTAGCAGAACGACCTGTATCAGAAGAAAGAGCAGAAGCAGAAGCGGCAGCACTCTTAGAAGCAGCAGCAATGGCCGAAGCAGAAGAATTGAAAGAGGCAAAGGGATCTTCGGGTTTGAGGGGTGGAGAACGGTTTGGCTTAGAGGGTGCCAGATAAGAAGGTGCATCTCCATAGGAAGAAGAAACAATGGATGAAGTGGAGGTAGAAGGAGGCGAATGCTTGGAATATATTTGCTTAGGCGTAGATAAATTTACCTCCGACTGCGCACCTCTCGTCTGTCTGTACATCATCCTAGTAGTCATGGGGGTATACGCAGGTGTTTGAGATCTTACTGGACGTAAGGGGTGAAGATCAACGGGCGCCTTCTTTGAAAGTTTGGCTGCAAGTTGATAATTTTGCCTTTCCATTTCACTTTCCAAAATCGTCTTACGCAGCTTGCTTGCCTTGCTCAAACAGTTGTCATAGAGCCCGTTCCAAGAACATGCCTCTGCGCCCGTCAAAGGTCCCAATCCCATGCGATCGCGAGCTGCCGACGACTTCTTCATCTCCTCTAAAACCTTGCAGTAACTCACATACGCACCAGCCCAATCCCTATTTCCTTCACACAATAATGCTCTTGATGCTATCGGTAGTATTCTATCCAAGTCTGAGTCCATTTTCCGCAGTCGACTCGTCAATGGCTTTTTTGCTTTTGGCAAGTTCAAATGTCAAAAGTGCTGTCTTGTCGTTAAAAATCCCATAGAATGTTCGAAGTAACGCTGTTACTTTTCAGCCACTGGTTTTCTTTCATCTCTTCAAAAGCTATTTGATAAGGAATTCGTATTGGAGAAAATCATTTTATTCATAGATTCAATAGATGAGTAAATATCTTTCTTTCACACTCTTTTTTTTTTCCCGCTAATTCGCAAATCCGGAAATTTGTTTACAACAAAAAACGTATTATTAACGATATTAATCATTTCATCGCTATGCTAGTAGTGTGGATTAGAGAGCACTTTAAAATCGAGCGCCTTCGACTGGCTGAAAAACAGAAGCCAAGCGGTTTTCGATGAGAACAAATTTGCGAAAATTTAAGTATCTTTTGATATACCTACAAATTCTAAAAAAAATTTCTCTAGTTGAACTTAACGCTCAAATAGAGCTTTTTTTAAGAATACTTGAGGCCCGGGAGATGTAAACAGATCAGCTATGTCTGAAAGGAACGGGATGGCACTTAATGTTGATAAATTTTTTATTTTTTAAATTCTTGAAGTGAATGGTGAAAAAAGTCGGGCGCCTAATCGTTAAAAGCCTTCAAAAGTCAAAATGTGATAAAACAAATATGAATGTAACGTTTTGTACTACAATGACAATAATCTTAGCAGGCGAATCGTTTTGTAGACTAGAAAAGTACGTAATTTATTTTTATTAAATGATCCTACAAATACTAAAACTTGTAAAAATGCTTTTAAGCAATTTCTGATCAATTAAAATTTCACGCATGTCAAACCATTTAGAAATGTTTATGTTGTTAAAGCAGTGTTACAAAGCTATTAAAATACCTAAAAAATATCAACAATGTATTCGTAAATTCCTAGAACCAATAATTGTTCAAGTAAGATGAGAAACTCTTGGAAGATCAACACATATAGAGGATTCCCTGAAGCTGTTATATTAACTTCGCCAAAAAAAAATTAGTTGTAGTATAAGATTCATTTACTTATCTAAATATTCTGCTTTTGAGTATTCAACCAAGTAGCACTTCTCCCATCGAATATTGAAGCAATTTGGAAGTATAAATTGTTTTGATTATTGTGTCGTATAAAAAATGATACACGGGAGAGATGCATATGCAAATAGATCTGTGAATTTTATTGTTAACTGATTTGATGTATAAGCTGTTGTAAGTTTTGATAATGAATTTGGCCTCTGAGGAAGATGCTCAATATCCTGCTTGACTCAACAGAATTCTTCAGAAAAAATACTTAAGATCAGAATGGTATGAAGAAAAAACGATAATTAAAAAATGTTTTGTTTGTTTACAAACTATTTAATGATTCTTCCGTTCTTTGAAATAAACTTATCTGATCAAAGCGACGTCATATCTAAGCGAAATCACGGTAAATACCATGATATACAAACCATCCCAACTCTAACTTCATCATTTAGTTACTTTTGAAAATAAGAAATGAAATGATTCAGTATGTATATTTAAAACATATGAGGAAATTATGGAGTCTTGGAAAAGTCCGTTCGACTGTTCTTCGGTTTTCTACTACGAACCGCAATGCTTCACATTTAATTAAAAACGAGTTGGAACAAATCTCACCAGGGATTCGTCAAATGCTGAATTCAAATTCAGAATTTCTTGAAGAGTGTTCTAAATATTATACCATTGCTCAAGGAAAACAAATGCGTCCTTCTCTTGTTTTGCTGATGTCCAAAGCTACAAGCTTGTGCCATGGTATTGATCGGTCCGTAGTGGGCGACAAATATATTGATGATGATGATTTAAGATCATTTTCGACGGGTCAAATTCTTCCTTCTCAATTGAGATTAGCACAAATAACCGAGATGATCCATATAGCAAGTTTGCTGCATGACGATGTGATTGATCACGCTAATGTCCGTAGAGGCTCACCTTCAAGCAATGTTGCTTTCGGTAATCGACGGTCAATCCTTGCGGGTAATTTCATCCTTGCACGGGCTTCGACTGCTATGGCCCGCCTTCGAAATCCCCAAGTTACGGAGTTGTTAGCTACAGTGATAGCAGACTTGGTTCGAGGTGAGTTTTTGCAGCTAAAAAATACTATGGATCCTTCATCTTTGGAAATAAAACAATCAAATTTTGACTATTATATTGAAAAAAGTTTTTTGAAAACAGCCAGTTTAATTTCCAAAAGCTGCAAGGCTTCTACAATCCTCGGACAATGTTCTCCTACTGTAGCAACAGCTGCTGGAGAATACGGTCGATGCATTGGTACTGCTTTTCAACTAATGGATGACGTGTTGGACTATACGTCGAAAGATGATACTTTAGGAAAGGCGGCTGGTGCAGATTTGAAGCTAGGGTTGGCTACAGCTCCCGTCCTCTTTGCATGGAAAAAGTATCCAGAACTTGGTGCAATGATTGTGAATAGATTCAATCATCCTTCTGATATCCAACGGGTAAGAGAAGCTGAAGTTTTATTTATTTATTTGATTTCCTTTTCTCTATCGTTAATTTTCAATTGCTAACATATAATTTAGGCTCGTTCTTTGGTTGAGTGCACTGATGCTATCGAGCAAACCATCACTTGGGCAAAAGAATATATCAAAAAAGCCAAAGATTCCCTTCTGTGTCTCCCTGATTCACCTGCAAGGAAGGCACTTTTTGCGTTGGCTGATAAAGTAATAACGAGAAAGAAGTGACGAGTTTAGTACGCTGCATCTTTAACTATTAGATAAAGGCCTCTTTTTCTTATTCTCGAAAAATTTAAAACAATTAGGTTTAATTATATATACGACTTTGGTAGACCGAGTTGAATTACCGCTCTTAATAGAGCAGTGAAAATATTACTAATATGCGCTGCCTTGATTGGTTTTTCTTCCATAAATGATTTCAGGTTATTACAAAGTGAACGACAACTGCCAACGAATGCAATGATTTTATAACGACATTGCAAGCCACTAATGATACTGTCTATAAAAATTGGACTTCAATAAATAAACCAAGCACTTCGTAATAACTATTCTTGACTAGTGTTATAGTCTTTGTGATCTCGCTGCTCAAATGTCAGATGCTGATTTTGGCTCCAATTTTCTGTTTACGTTATAACAACTATCATGTAAGTTTGTCCATTACTTATATCTGGTGAAAAAGGCTGCATAACTATGGTAATACTTTTTGTCAGATCTAAAATTAGGAATCAGATTTTATCCGGTAGCTTGCTGTGCTTTCCCTGGACTGCAAAATTATTTTCACCTGTATTCTTTTACTATACCTTTTTGATAGCCTATAAACGTTGAGCGTTGAGCTTTTAAACTTACCAAAACTACAGGGCCTTCCTTCTTTCCCCAATGCTCGAATGAACTTTCGTTAGTATCAACGTTTCCTTTTGTTTAGTACCCCTATAACAATATATATAACGACCTTCTTTTTGAATAAACCATAGCAAAAGCTAAAAGTTTGGATGTATTAATGAACATTGTACACCTCAGTCAAACAACAGTAATTTGACTATTAGATGATGATCGTAATTACTATGTTAACATATATCTGATGCCTCAAAAGTGCAAGAAAATGAATAAATTTCAAATTAGTAAATAATTGACTATCGGAAATACTTAACAATATATAGATCCAGTTTTTGGTTCAAATAATTAATATTATTATTAATAATATAATCGTGAATTGCATCCTGTTGCTAGTTTAAAGCCCTTTGTTACCACAATGAAGTTTAAATGGGTTTAAAAAATCCTTAAAAAAATAGATTTTATTGATCATCATGCAATGTCATTAGAGTAAAAAGTACGGACGAATGTATATTTTTTTTATTTACCATAATTTGGTACACTTTGATATACTAATGTAGGTACAGTGCTTTCAAGAAGAGCTCAAGTAACAATGTCAGTGGTTACCTACTAATTATATTTTTTCCATTAACAGAACCATCTAATAGCAAACCTTTTTGAATGTCAGTTTAATTCAATATACATGTATGTGAATTTTGTGCTCATAATTAAACATATTAAACATAATAAATAACTAATCTCGAAAATTCAAACATCCGCAATACAATTACAAAGTTTAAAACACGCTGATAAAAAACTTCTTAAATGAATCCTGTATCCGTAAAGGGTCAATGTTTTATTCTAGAAGCCCACATCCGCTTAATCGTCTATCCAAAATTTTTGGAACGGGTTAAGCTTTAAGCAGTTAAACTTGCTCATAAACTAAAAATTTATCTCTCTCATATAAACGCTTTGGATTTTGGTATTATTGTGAGATGCCAGAGTCACTTAAGCTTGTTTAATCAAATTATTGCTACGCTTTGTCGTAAGGGAATATGTTCGATGGATGATTGCTACTCCCAACATTTATCCAATATGTTTTATCTCTTCTGATTTACTCATGCGATATTGCAAGATAATCGGCCTATATTCTGTAAGCATATTACATGCTTCGTTATAGCCGATTCTTACCGGTGATGTTTCAGATCTTCATGGGCTTCTAGGCCGTAGTTGTAGCGATACATTGTCAACTTGTTCCGTCGGGACATAATGGAAATCAATGATGAGGCTGGCTCAAAACTATGTTTTTTTAAATAGAAAAGTGTATAATTTTCCTGGGTGATTTATTTTTTTTTGGCGTTTCTTTTTTTGGGAGAGTTGGCTTTTGAGTGTAGAATACTCCAGTTTAACTTGGCCATTTATTCTGTCGCTTGGATCATAGTGATACCTTTAATCAGCTTAAACTTCATTCATTTTCTATATTTAGATATTCACTGCTCTGAGCAGATTAACTCATTGGTATTCTCTGTTCCTTATTTCGGTAAATTCTAAGCTCATTTCAGCTCCCACATTGCTCAGGGATTTCGCTTGAGATCTGATATATACAAAGAGTTATACTTAGCGAACATTCACCCATTACACGTATTTGATCGTTTGTATTTACTCTTTGTTGTTCGTCGTCGCCAATCGGTTTCATGAATATATTTTGAAAACAAACTTTCTTGCCTAATCAAAGGATCAACCGATCTGTGCCAACTTTAATGGTGTCTAAGAATGGTCGAAAAAACTTCACCGATTTTAATAACCCTTTGTATATTTTTGTTAATTCCAATATCAAGTGCTCTTCCTTTTCAGACTTTCGAGGAAAGCCTGAAATTGAAAAGTAATATTTCGCATACTGGATCTTTTTTCGCTAATCTTTCGCAATCATATTCTTCAACTAGCATAATACATTCAGTGAGTTCTCCTGTTGATTGCTCTTTGGACGTTAATAACCAAATTAATACTATTAATATCACCTCAGTTTCAGCTGGGACTAATGAATTGTTTTTACCTACTTTATCCCATGCTCACGCTAATGACCGGGAAGCATCTCTTTTTTTTCCATACACAGACATAAGATATAACGGCTTCCCAGAACCCTCCAATACGGACAGTACGAGCATATTATCCTTTAATACCATTCGTTTAATCCCGTCCACTAATGTCATAAACACTTCACATTATAAAGGTTTTAATCGCTATCCAACGATATCATCAACAGTCAAAGTAGGTAAACGCGCAGCGACCGCTTCATTCTCCTATACCAACGTTTCGTCTTCCGTAATAGCGACAGCGTATACTTCTGCTTCTTCAACAATTTTATCTTCGCCATCAGTTGAACAATCTACTCCAAGTATCATTACTCAAACTGAAAGCTCTACAACTACTGAAGGCAGCAGTGTCGCTTCTTCTGAAAGTACTATTGCCAATTCCGATCAGTCATCTTTTATAACGTATGAATCGACTCAAAATCCCACTGCGAATAAAACGGACGCATCGCAACAAAGTACAGAGTCGACAAGTAGTTCTGCAAGTGCCTATTCGTATATCACAACACTTCAGACAGCCACAACAGCTCAACAAACCACTTCTGAAAATACCTACTCAACCTCCGGACCCAACTTGACAACATCAAACACTTCACCCCAAATTTCTAGCACCATCTCCTCAAGCTCTTTCATAGTTGAAAGCCCATCCGTCGCGCTAAGTACATCATCCACAACCACAATAACAAATGCATCAACACCCGCAGCCAACACTATAATCAGCAGAAGCTCAAAGCCAACCGATACGACCAACAGCATATCGTTCGCAAACACTACTCCCGAAAACACATCCACACAAATTACTAGTCCAACTGCTGTGAACAGTTCTACACCAATTACTAGTTCTAGTGTTCTGAACAGTTCCACACCAATTACTAGTTCTAGTATTCTTAACACATCCACACCAATTACTAGTTCTAGTGTTCTGAACAGTTCCACACCAATTACTAGTTCTAGTATTCTGAACAGTTCCACACCAATTACTAGTTCAACTGTTCTGAACAGTTCTACACCAATTACTAGTTCAACTGCTTTGAACACATCCACACCAATTACTAGTTCTAGTGTTCTGAACAGTTCCACACCAATTACTAGTTCTAGTGTTCTCAATAGTTCCACACCAATTACTAGTTCAACTGTTGTGAACACATCCACACCAATTACTAGTTCAACTGTTGTGAATAGTTCTACACCAATTACTAGTTCAACTGCTTTGAACACATCCACACCAATTACTAGTTCTAGTGTTCTGAACAGTTCCACACCAATTACTAGTTCAACTGCTTTGAACACATCCACATCAATTACTAGTTCTAGTGTTCTGAATAGTTCCACACCAATTACTAGTTCAACTGTTGTGAACACATCCACACCAATTACTAGTTCTAGTGTTCTGAACAGTTCCACACCAATTACTAGTTCAACTGTTGTGAACACATCCACACCAATTACTAGATATAGTGTTCTGAATAGTTCCACACCAATTACTAGTTCAACTGTTCTGAACAGTTCCACACCAATTACTAGTTCTAGTGTTCTGAACAGTTCTACACCAATTACTAGTTCAACTGCTTTGAACACATCCACACCAATTACTAGTTCTAGTGTTCTGAACAGTTCCACACCAATTACTAGTTCTAGTGTTCTGAACAGTTCTACACCAATTACTAGTTCAACTGCTTTGAACACATCCACACCAATTACTAGTTCTAGTGTTCTGAATAGTTCCACACCAATTACTAGTTCAACTGCTTTGAACACATCTACACCAATTACTAGTTCTAGTGTTCTGAACAGTTCCACAGCAATTACTAGTTCAACTGCTTTGAACACATCCACACCAATTACTAGTTCTAGTGTTCTGAACAGTTCTACACCAATTACTAGTTCAACTGCTTTGAACACATCCACACCAATTACTAGTTCTAGTGTTCTGAACAGTTCCACACCAATTACTAGTTCTAGTATTCTTAACAGTTCCACACCAATTACTAGTTCTAGTGTTCTGAATAGTTCCACACCAATTACTAGTTCAACTGTTGTGAACACATCCACACCAATTACTAGTTCTAGTGTTCTGAATAGTTCCACACCAATTACTAGTTCAACTGTTCTGAACAGTTCCACACCAATTACTAGTTCTAGTGTTCTGAACAGTTCTACACCAATTACTAGTTCAACTGTTG
Organism: Schizosaccharomyces pombe; assembly: GCF_000002945.2. Classification (NCBI taxonomy): domain Eukaryota; kingdom Fungi; phylum Ascomycota; class Schizosaccharomycetes; order Schizosaccharomycetales; family Schizosaccharomycetaceae; genus Schizosaccharomyces; species Schizosaccharomyces pombe. Next base: position 690,216 of record NC_003423.3, read on the forward strand.
TGAACACATCCACACCAATTACTAGTTCAACTGTTGTGAATAGTTCTACACCAATTACTAGTTCTAGCGTTCTGAACAGTTCTACACCAATTACTAGTTCAACTGCTTTGAACACATCCACACCAATTACTAGTTCTAGTGTTCTGAATAGTTCCACACCAATTACTAGTTCAACTGTTGTGAACACATCCACACCAATTACTAGTTCAACTGTTGTGAATAGTTCTACACCAATTACTAGTTCAACTGCTTTGAACACATCCACACCAATTACTAGTTCTAGTGTTCTGAACAGTTCCACACCAATTACTAGTTCAACTGGTTTGAACACATCCACACCAATTACTAGTTCTAGTGTTCTGAATAGTTCCACACCAATTACTAGTTCAACTGTTCTGAACAGTTCCACACCAATTACTAGTTCAACTGCTTTGAACACATCCACACCAATTACTAGTTCTAGTGTTCTTAACAGTTCCACACCAATTACTAGTTCTAGTGTTCTTAACACATCCACACCAATTACTAGTTCTAGTGTTCTGAACAGTTCCACAGCAATTACTAGTTCAACTGCTTTGAACACATCCACACCAATTACTAGTTCTAGTGTTCTGAATAGTTCCACACCAATTACTAGTTCAACTGTTGTGAACACATCCACACCAATTACTAGTTCAACTGTTGTGAATAGTTCTACACCAATTACTAGTTCAACTGCTTTGAACACATCCACACCAATTACTAGTTCTAGTGTTCTGAATAGTTCCACACCAATTACTAGTTCAACTGTTCTGAACAGTTCCACACCAATTACTAGTTCTAGTGTTCTGAACAGTTCTACACCAATTACTAGTTCAACTGTTGTGAACACATCCACACCAATTACTAGTTCAACTGCTTTGAACACATCCACACCAATTACTAGTTCTAGTGTTCTGAACAGTTCCACACCAATTACTAGTTCAACTGTTGTGAACACATCCACACCAATTACTAGTTCAACTGTTGTGAACAGTTCTACACCAATTACTAGTTCAACTGTTGTGAACACATCCACACCAATTACTAGTTCAACTGTTGTGAACACATCCACACCAATTACTAGTTCAACTGTTGTGAACAGTTCTACACCAATTACTAGTTCAACTGTTCTGAACACATCCACACCAATTACTAGTTCTAGTGTTCTGAACAGTTCCACACCAATTACTAGTTCTAGTATTCTTAACAGTTCCACACCAATTACTAGTTCTAGTGTTCTGAATAGTTCCACACCAATTACTAGTTCAACTGTTGTGAATAGTTCTACACCAATTACTAGTTCAACTGCTTTGAACACATCCATACCAATTACTAGTTCTAGTGTTCTGAACAGTTCCACACCAATTACTAGTTCAACTGCTTTGAACACATCCACATCAATTACTAGTTCTAGTGTTCTGAATAGTTCCACACCAATTACTAGTTCAACTGTTGTGAACACATCCACACCAATTACTAGTTCTAGTGTTCTGAACAGTTCCACACCAATTACTAGTTCAACTGTTGTGAACAGTTCTACACCAATTACTAGTTCAACTGTTGTGAACACATCCACACCAATTACTAGTTCAACTGTTGTGAACACATCCACACCAATTACTAGTTCAACTGTTGTGAACAGTTCTACACCAATTACTAGTTCAACTGTTCTGAACAGTTCCACACCAATTACTAGTTCTAGTGTTCTGAACAGTTCCACACCAATTACTAGTTCAACTGTTGTGAACACATCCACACCAATTACTAGTTCAACTGTTGTGAATAGTTCTACACCAATTACTAGTTCAACTGTTGTGAACACATCCACACCAATTACTAGTTCTAGTGTTCTGAACAGTTCCACACCAATTACTAGTTCAACTGTTGTGAACACATCCACACCAATTACTAGTTCAACTGTTGTGAACAGTTCTACACCAATTACTAGTTCAACTGTTGTGAACACATCCACACCAATTACTAGTTCAACTGTTGTGAACACATCCACACCAATTACTAGTTCAACTGTTGTGAACAGTTCTACACCAATTACTAGTTCAACTGTTCTGAACACATCCACACCAATTACTAGTTCTAGTGTTCTGAACAGTTCCACACCAATTACTAGTTCTAGTGTTCTTAACAGTTCCACACCAATTACTAGTTCAACTGTTGTGAATACATCTACACCAATTACTAGTTCAAGTGTTGTGAATAGTTCTACACCAATTACTAGTTCAACTGCTTTGAACACATCCACACCAATTACTAGTTCTAGTGTTCTGAACAGTTCCACACCAATTACTAGTTCAACTGCTTTGAACACATCCACACCAATTACTAGTTCTAGTGTTCTGAATAGTTCCACACCAATTACTAGTTCAACTGTTCTGAACAGTTCCACACCAATTACTAGTTCAACTGCTTTGAACACATCCCCCCCAATTACTAGTTCAACTGTTGTAAATAGTTCTACACCAATTACTAGTTCAACTGTTGTGAACACATCCACACCAATTACTAGTTCAACTGTTGTGAACAGTTCTACACCAATTACTAGTTCAACTGCTTTGAACACATCCACACCAATTACTAGTTCTAGTGTTCTGAATAGTTCCACACCAATTACTAGTTCAACTGTTGTGAATACATCCACACCAATTACTAGTTCAACTGTTGTGAATAGTTCTACACCAATTACTAGTTCAACTGTTGTGAATAGTTCTACACCAATTACTAGTTCAACTGCTTTGAACACATCCACACCAATTACTAGTTCTAGTGTTCTGAATAGTTCCACACCAATTACTAGTTCAACTGCTTTGAACACATCCACACCAATTACTAGTTCTAGTGTTCTGAACAGTTCTACACCAATTACTAGTTCAACTGCTTTGAACACATCCACACCAATTACTAGTTCTAGTGTTCTGAACAGTTCCACACCAATTACTAGTTCAACTGTTGTGAACACATCCACACCAATTACTAGTTCAACTGTTGTGAATAGTTCTACACCAATTACTAGTTCAACTGCTTTGAACACATCCACACCAATTACTAGTTCTAGTGTTCTGAACAGTTCCACACCAATTACTAGTTCAACTGCTTTGAACACATCCACACCAATTACTAGTTCTAGTGTTCTGAATAGTTCCACACCAATTACTAGTTCAACTGTTCTGAACAGTTCCACACCAATTACTAGTTCAACTGCTTTGAACACATCCACACCAATTACTAGTTCTAGTGTTCTGAACAGCTCCACACCAATTACTAGTTCTAGTGTTCTTAACAGTTCCACACCAATTACTAGTTCAACTGTTGTGAATAGTTCTACACCAATTACTAGTTCTAGCGTTCTGAACAGTTCTACACCAATTACTAGTTCAACTGCTTTGAACACATCCACACCAATTACTAGTTCTAGTGTTCTGAACAGTTCCACACCAATTACTAGTTCTAGTGTTCTTAACACATCCACACCAATTACTAGTTCTAGTGTTCTGAACAGTTCTACACCAATTACTAGTTCAACTGTTGTGAACACATCCACACCAATTACTAGTTCAACTGTTGTGAATAGTTCTACACCAATTACTAGTTCAACTGCTTTGAACACATCCACACCAATTACTAGTTCTAGTGTTCTGAACAGTTCCACACCAATTACTAGTTCAACTGCTTTGAACACATCCACACCAATTACTAGTTCTAGTGTTCTGAATAGTTCCACACCAATTACTAGTTCAACTGTTCTGAACAGTTCCACACCAATTACTAGTTCAACTGCTTTGAACACATCCACACCAATTACTAGTTCTAGTGTTCTGAACAGTTCCACACCAATTACTAGTTCTAGTGTTCTTAACAGTTCCACACCAATTACTAGTTCAACTGTTGTGAATAGTTCTACACCAATTACTAGTTCTAGCGTTCTGAACAGTTCTACACCAATTACTAGTTCAACTGCTTTGAACACATCCACACCAATTACTAGTTCTAGTGTTCTGAACAGTTCCACACCAATTACTAGTTCAACTGTTGTGAACAGTTCTACACCAATTACTAGTTCAACTGTTGTGAACACATCCACACCAATTACTAGTTCAACTGTTGTGAACACATCCACACCAATTACTAGTTCAACTGTTGTGAACAGTTCTACACCAATTACTAGTTCAACTGTTCTGAACAGTTCCACACCAATTACTAGTTCTAGTGTTCTGAACAGTTCCACACCAATTACTAGTTCAACTGTTGTGAACACATCCACACCAATTACTAGTTCAACTGTTGTGAATAGTTCTACACCAATTACTAGTTCAACTGTTGTGAACACATCCACACCAATTACTAGTTCAACTGTTGTGAACAGTTCTACACCAATTACTAGTTCAACTGCTTTGAACACATCCACACCAATTACTAGTTCTAGTGTTCTGAATAGTTCCACACCAATTACTAGTTCAACTGTTGTGAACACATCCACACCAATTACTAGTTCTAGTGTTCTGAATAGTTCCACACCAATTACTAGTTCAACTGTTGTGAACACATCCACACCAATTACTAGTTCAACTGCTTTGAACACATCCACATCAATTACTAGTTCTAGTGTTCTGAATAGTTCCACACCAATTACTAGTTCAACTGTTGTGAACACATCCACACCAATTACTAGTTCTAGTGTTCTGAACAGTTCCACACCAATTACTAGTTCAACTGTTGTGAACACATCCACATCAATTACTAGTTCTAGTGTTCTGAATAGTTCCACACCAATTACTAGTTCTAGTGTTCTTAACAGTTCCACACCAATTACTAGTTCAACTGTTGTGAATAGTTCTACACCAATTACTAGTTCTAGCGTTCTGAACAGTTCTACACCAATTACTAGTTCAACTGCTTTGAACACATCCACACCAATTACTAGTTCTAGTGTTCTGAATAGTTCCACACCAATTACTAGTTCAACTGTTGTGAACACATCCACACCAATTACTAGTTCAACTGTTGTGAACAGTTCTACACCAATTACTAGTTCAACTGTTCTGAACAGTTCCACACCAATTACTAGTTCTAGTGTTCTGAACAGTTCCACACCAATTACTAGTTCAACTGTTGTGAACACATCCACACCAATTACTAGTTCAACTGTTGTGAATAGTTCTACACCAATTACTAGTTTAACTGCTTTGAACAGTTCCACACCAATTACTAGTTCTAGTGTTCTCAATAGTTCCACACCAATTACTAGTTCAACTGTTGTGAACACATCCACACCAATTACTAGTTCAACTGTTGTGAATAGTTCTACACCAATTACTAGTTCAACTGCTTTGAACACATCCACACCAATTACTAGTTCTAGTGTTCTGAACAGTTCCACACCAATTACTAGTTCAACAGCTTTGAACACATCCACATCAATTACTAGTTCTAGTGTTCTGAATAGTTCCACACCAATTACTAGTTCAACTGTTGTGAACACATCCACACCAATTACTAGTTCTAGTGTTCTGAACAGTTCCACACCAATTACTAGTTCAACTGTTGTGAACACATCCACACCAATTACTAGTTCAACCGTTGTGAACAGTTCTACACCAATTACTAGTTCAACTGCTTTGAACACATCCACACCAATTACTAGTTCTAGTGTTCTGAATAGTTCCACACCAATTACTAGTTCAACTGTTGTGAACACATCCACACCAATTACTAGTTCTAGTGTTCTGAATAGTTCCACACCAATTACTAGTTCAACTGTTGTGAACACATCCACACCAATTACTAGTTCAACTGCTTTGAACACATCCACACCAATTACTAGTTCTAGTGTTCTGAACAGTTCCACACCAATTACTAGTTCAACTGTTGTGAACACATCCACACCAATTACTAGTTCAACTGTTGTGAACAGTTCTACACCAATTACTAGTTCAACTGTTCTGAACAGTTCCACACCAATTACTAGTTCTAGTGTTCTGAACAGTTCCACACCAATTACTAGTTCAACTGCTTTGAACACATCCACACCAATTACTAGTTCTAGTGTTCTGAACAGTTCCACACCAATTACTAGTTCAACAGCTTTGAACACATCCACATCAATTACTAGTTCTAGTGTTCTGAATAGTTCCACACCAATTACTAGTTCAACTGTTGTGAACACATCCACACCAATTACTAGTTCTAGTGTTCTGAACAGTTCCACACCAATTACTAGTTCAACTGTTGTGAACACATCCACACCAATTACTAGTTCAACTGTTGTGAACAGTTCTACACCAATTACTAGTTCAACTGCTTTGAACACATCCACACCAATTACTAGTTCTAGTGTTCTGAATAGTTCCACACCAATTACTAGTTCAACAGCTTTGAACACATCCACATCAATTACTAGTTCTAGTGTTCTGAATAGTTCCACACCAATTACTAGTTCAACTGTTGTGAACACATCCACACCAATTACTAGTTCTAGTGTTCTGAACAGTTCCACACCAATTACTAGTTCAACTGTTGTGAACACATCCACACCAATTACTAGTTCAACTGTTGTGAACAGTTCTACACCAATTACTAGTTCAACTGCTTTGAACACATCCACACCAATTACTAGTTCAACTGTTCTGAACAGTTCCACACCAATTACTAGTTCTAGTGTTCTGAACAGTTCTACACCAATTACTAGTTCAACTGCTTTGAACACATCCACACCAATTACTAGTTCTAGTGTTCTGAACAGTTCCACAGCAATTACTAGTTCTAGTATTGTGAACAGTTCTACACCAATTACTAGTTCTAGTGTTCTGAATAGTTCCACAGCAATTACTAGTTCTAGTATTCTGAACAGTTCCACCCCAATTACTAGTTCTAGTATTCTGAACAGTTCCACACCAATTACTAGTTCAACTGTTGTGAACAGTTCTACACCAATTACTAGTTCAACTACTTTGAACACATCTACACCAATTACTAGTTCTAGTGTTCTGAACAGTTCCACAGCAATTACTAGTTCTAGTATTGTGAACAGTTCTACACCAATTACTAGTTCTAGTGTTCTGAACAGTTCTACACCAATTACTAGTTCAACTACTTTGAACACATCTACACCAATTACTAGTTCTAGTGTTCTGAACAGTTCCACAGCAATTACTAGTTCTAGTGTTCTGAATAGTTCCACACCAATTACTAGTTCTAGTGTTCTGAATAGTTCCACACCAATTACTAGTTCAACTGTTGTGAACACATCCACACCAATTACTAGTTCTAGTGTTCTGAACAGTTCCACACCAATTACTAGTTCAACTGTTGTGAACACATCCACACCAATTACTAGTTCAACTGTTGTGAACAGTTCTACACCAATTACTAGTTCAACTACTTTGAACACATCTACACCAATTACTAGTTCTAGTGTTCTGAACAGTTCCACAGCAATTACTAGTTCAACTGCTTTGAACACATCCACACCAATTACTAGTTCTAGTGTTCTGAACAGTTCCACAGCAATTACTAGTTCTAGTATTCTGAACAGTTCTACACCAGTTACTAGTTCTAGTGTTCTGAATAGTTCCACACCAATTACTAGTTCAACTGTTGTGAATAGTTCTACACCAATTACTAGTTCAACTGCTTTGAACACATCCACACCAATTACTAGTTCTAGTGTTCTGAACAGTTCCACACCAATTACTAGTTCAACTGTTGTGAATAGTTCTACACCAATTACTAGTTCAACTGCTTTGAACACATCCACACCAATTACTAGTTCAACTGTTGTGAATAGTTCTACACCAATTACTAGTTCTAGTGTTCTGAATAGTTCCACAGCAATTGCTAGTTCTAGTATTCTTAACAGTTCCACACCAATTACTAGTTCTAGTGTTCTGAACAGTTCTACACCAATTAGTAGTTCAACTGTTATAACTAGTTCTGTTGTAATTGGTAGTTCTAGTGTTTTGAGTTATGCTTCTTCTATTGTTAGTTCTGTTTCTTTGAATTCTTCGTTATTATCGTCTTCTGGTGGTTTTAGCAGTAGTGCTTTTTCTACTGGTTCCTCCAGTTTTTCATTAACTTCTGAAAATGGTTCTGTTTCTAGTTCATCTTTGGTTTCTTCTTCTCCAGTTCTTAGTGGATATAGTGAGTCGAGTTTTGATAGCAGTGTTTTCGTTCCAAGCTCGGTTTCTCGTTCTTTTAGCTATAGTCGTTTTAGTAGCGGTTCCCTGGATTCTTCTTCTGTTTTTAATAGTACCACGGTTTCGACTGCGTCAGGTATTTCTCAGGGTTCGGTTTTGTCTTCTACAAGAGCAATTGAGTCTGAATCTACAGCTAGTCACCGTTCTTCTGTTTTAAGTGAACTATCTAGTTATGACCTAAGTACTTCGGCTTTCAGCAGTTCTTCTAGCGAGCCTTCAACGTTAGATTATTCGGTTTCGTCATCTTCTTTGAGTTCGTCGATAGGCGTTGGCAGCAGTTTTTCATCAAATAGCAAGGTTACTTCGAACAAAGTTCCATCTACCGTGAGCCCTCATTCATCTTCTATATCTGATACTAAAAGCCCAGCTACTGTCACTATTTCGTCGTCTTCTGGACAATTTACGCATAGTACTTTCAGCACTGGAAGTACTATGCATAACACAGTTTCACATGCTACAAGTACAAGTAGTAGCTTTACAACTTCTCATTTGCCTACAAATACTCTTGCATCTACTTTTGACAATAGTCAATCGATTTTTTCAAGCAGCAGCGGAGTGCCTGGTCTTTCTACCAAGTCTTCTAGTTTGGGTAAAATTGGGAGTTCGTCTATTTCACTTACATTGTCTTCTTCTAGTATACGGGATGCCGAATTGCCAACTCCTTCGAGGATGACTAGCCCTTCGCTTTCAGAAACGATACCACAAAGTAGCAGCATTAGTGAAGCGTCGACGTCAAATCCCAATATTTTGTCTTCAACCGTTCTTAGTTTTGACTCAACAATTACGAATAGCTTCACCACTGCGTCTACTTCCATTATGAAGACTACATCATTAAATTCCAATAGCTATAAATGGTACAACAGTACGACTCAATCTGTTTACTATAATGCTACTTCGAGCACTGTACCCTGGAGCAATTCAACTTTCCGGAATACTTCAAACACTATGACAAGTCGGTTTGTGTCAAACGATTTTAATTCTACGATTAGTTTACAACCCGTGGTCCAATTTAACAATTTTACTAAGCGTGAGATAACTACTATATTGATTACTGCTAGCGATGGAAGCGCTGTAACCACGTCTTTATCAACTTTTTACAGTGCTTCTTCTTTAGCCTCTTCCGTTGTTAAACCGTTATATATACTAAGTACATTTTTTGTTGCTGCTGTGTTTTTTATCATTTTTTAAAACAATGAATTATGAAGCATATGCATGTTTACCTTTTGATTCTCCAATGCATTACGAGAGTGTTCCGTAAAGTCATTACCATTTAAAAAGCTTCTGCTTTTAGTTGTATCTCTATTTTGTTGAAACCCGGTTTTCGAGTAAAATATCATTCGAATAAAATGACATTTTTCCTCACTGGTTTAGGCAGTTATGTCTTTTATTGGAGCTGCTTGATATACAGGTGATTAATTTCATATCGACTTCTTTAATCGGCTAATTAACGATCGTGTAATTTTAGTGTCCGAATGGAATAATCCCCATTTCTTTGAATTTTTTGTTTTGTATTTTAAATTTATTATCTTCCTGTCTTTACTTTTCCCCCTCTATTTTTACAGATTTAACAAGTTTTCAACTTCGAAACCCTAGAAATTTTCATATGTTGAGGGGGATAATGTCTTATCATACTAATAAAACCTATTGTTCTTTATCAAAAGTTATCATTAAATTGCCCTGCAACCGATATTTAATTTGTACAAAGATAATTTCTCCCTCATCAGTTGTAACAATTAACTAGACAATAGGCCCAACCAACAAAGAAGTCTCAGATTTTTTAAAACTTTAGGGAATTAAAAAATGTATTAAAGGACAGGATTATTCCGTATTTTCTCCATTGAATTCAACAGTTTTCAATTCACTCTCAAGTCTTTTACCCTTTTTGTTGACATTTCGTTTTTTTACTTTCTTTACTTAACAATGGACTCAATGGCTAACACTGTTTCTTCCTCCGTCGTTAACACTGGCAACAAGCCTTCTGAAACTCTTAACAAGACTGTTAAGAATTATACCCCCAAGGTTCCTTACATGTGGTAAGTCAATAATTTCCCAAATACTTCGTAGACAGGATGTGTTCAAAATTTACTAATTTCATTTTAGTGTCATTGCATAATTAAGGTCCGGGTATAATACCATGATCTAACAGTCGGTTTCGCTTTCTATTAGTGTAGGCACACCCGAGGCCTTTTTTTGTAACTAACTTTTCCAAGTTCAGTTTTTCGGCATTTTGCTTTTAATGAATACCTATCTAAACCATAAACGTTTTAGCGATTGAACAAACAAATCAAAGCACTTTATACGCACTAACAATGAAGGCTGGCTTTGCGGATAGAACTTGTAGACAAGTAAGTATTCAGCTTTAATAGTACCAAGTAAAAACCTTAAGTGGTTGTAAGATTTTGCAGCAAAAGTAATAGCTCCTCCTTGTCAATGGGATCTTTGGAAATACAACCATTAGTGATAGCGTCCAAGGCGTTAGGGTCAATCCCCAATCGCTTCAAAAAATAACACATCTAAATCAGCGGGCTTCAGAAAAAATTCCCAGCTTAATGCCCAAGGCATTGGAACAAATTTTTTGATGATTGAGATTTAGGTCCATATCCTTACAATTTCACTCCTCTCAGACAAATGTCTAAGACAAGTGTCCATGATCGTACCAATCGCTCAATTTAATTCTCAATCATTATTCTTTACTATTTAAGTACATGGCACCTTGGATAGATTCCAATTTTGAAAGCATCCTTGCTAGTGAGACGTCTCATACTTCTCTTTCACTAAGGATATATATGCATATGCTTTCTTAGATATGCGAATAATTGAAAGGATATCATAACAATGCAGTAACTAACCCATTTTTGTATTTACTTTTTTTCAAGTTGAGTCGAACAACTGGATCATAAGGCGCAAGGAGGTTTTTATATTTATATTAGCAAAATAGAAACGATAGACAACAACAGGCAGCACAAAGAATCGTGCAGCTCTTTTACCAAAGGGAGAGAAGGTCTAGTTTACTTCTTCCTACGAATTTCGCCAAGGTAAAAAGTTTTTCCTCCAAATTCTATGAAATCTGGATAAAATTAGTGATTCTTGGAACAAACGGTTCTTTCAATAAATTGGCTTTTTTTCTCTGAGATTTCTCATATTTTGGGTATACTTTTATATCGACTATTCGAAACATCTTCTCCAAATAATCCTAGAAATAGCCAATACCACGAGATAAAAATACTAGTTTCATTTGAAGTACATTAGTAACTTTTTCTTAAAAGAAAATAACTGAAAATCCAGTTTTTGGGTTATAAAATTCCAATAGATATAACGCAGGTTTTAACAGCTTGGTTCGTAAATCCTCCAACCTCCCTTAGACCAAGGTAGTGAAACGACTTCTCCACAACAAACAACTGGAAGATTGGGATTTCTTCCAAACTCTCCAAAACATTTCTTTGAATATGGAGATGCTAACAAAATTTGAGTCGCGCTCATCTAGAGCCAAAGGCGTCGCATTTCATCCGACACAGCCTTGGATTTTGACGTCGTTACACAATGGAAGAATTCAACTTTGGGACTATCGAATGGGTACGCTTTTAGATCGGTTTGATGGCCATGATGGACCTGTACGTGGCATTGCATTTCATCCTACACAACCATTATTTGTGTCAGGCGGTGATGATTATAAAGTGAACGTATGGAATTACAAATCAAGAAAACTTTTATTTTCATTATGTGGACATATGGACTACGTTCGTGTTTGTACCTTCCATCATGAATATCCATGGATTTTGTCTTGTTCCGATGATCAGACGATTCGTATTTGGAATTGGCAATCCCGCAACTGTATCGCTATATTAACTGGCCATTCTCACTATGTTATGTGTGCTGCCTTTCATCCTTCTGAGGATCTGATTGTTAGTGCCAGTTTGGATCAAACAGTTCGCGTTTGGGACATTAGCGGTCTTCGCATGAAGAATGCAGCTCCGGTTAGTATGTCGCTTGAAGATCAGCTAGCTCAGGCCCACAACTCGATTTCTAATGACTTATTTGGTAGCACAGATGCTATCGTAAAATTTGTTTTAGAAGGTCATGATCGAGGCGTGAACTGGTGCGCTTTCCATCCAACTCTTCCTTTAATCCTCTCTGCTGGCGATGATCGACTTGTAAAATTATGGCGTATGACTGCTTCTAAAGCTTGGGAGGTTGATACGTGTCGTGGCCATTTTAATAATGTTTCTTGCTGCTTGTTCCACCCACATCAAGAGCTCATATTGTCAGCCAGTGAAGACAAAACTATTCGTGTTTGGGATTTGAATAGAAGAACCGCCGTTCAAACTTTCCGTCGCGATAACGACCGTTTTTGGTTTATTACTGTTCATCCCAAATTGAATTTATTTGCAGCTGCTCATGATAGTGGTGTTATGGTTTTCAAGCTGGAACGTGAGCGCCCTGCACATGCGCTTAATATCAATACTCTTCTTTATGTCAATAAGGAGAAGTCAATTGTTTCTTATGATCTTTTACGCGCACAAAGTACTACTGTCGCTTCTGTTAAGCACTTGGGAAGCGCATGGCTACCTCCTCGTTCTTTGTCTTACAACCCCGCTGAGAAAGTTGCTCTTCTTACTTCTTCTGCTGATAATGGCGTTTATGAACTTGTTAATGTATCATCACGGTCTAATTCCTTGCCTTTGAAGGATAACATTAAGGGTCCCGGAGATGATGCGATTTTTGTAGCACGTAATCGTTTTGCTGTCTTTTCTCGAAGCGACCAAACCATCGAGATTAAGGATCTTTCGAATAAAGTTACAAAGACCATTCAGCTTCCTGAGAAAACAAGAGACATTTTCTTTGCTGGAATGGGTCATGTGCTCTTATCTACCGCTACCCAAGTTCATTTGTTTGATCTTCAACAAAAGAAAATTGTTTCATCTTTTAATGCCAACCGCGTAAAGTATGTTGTATGGTCAAATGATAATTCGCAGGCTGCTCTATTAGGAAAGCATTACGTGTACATTGTGAAGAAAAACTTGGAATTAATTACCTCTATTCATGAAACCATTCGCATTAAAAGTGCTGTTTGGGTAGAGAATAACGTTTTACTTTATGCTACTTTAGACCATCTTAAATATGCATTAATGTCTGGTGATACAGGTGTCATAAAAACTCTGGAATCTACTTTGTATTTGGTCAAAGCAAAAGGAAATATGGTTTTTGCTCTCAATCGTGCTGCTGAACCCGTTAGTTTTGAAATAGATCCCACTGAATATTTGTTCAAATTAGCCTTGTTAAGAAAGGATTACGAACAAGTTCTTCATTTAATTCAAAATTCTAACCTCGTTGGTCAGGCTATTATAGCTTATCTTCAGAAGAAGGGTTATCCTGAAATCGCTTTACAATTCGTTGAGGATCCATCCACCCGATTTGAATTGGCATTAGAGTGCGGAAACTTGGAAACTGCTTTAGAGCTTGCCCGTACGATTGACCGACCTGAGGTTTGGTCTCGTTTAGCTTCCGACGCTATGTCTTATGGCAACCACAAAATTGCAGAAATTACCTTTCAGAAACTCCGTTATTTTGAAAAACTTTCTTTCCTTTATTTGATTACTGGCAATGCTGAGAAGCTTCAAAAAATGGCAATAATTGCCGAAAAAAGGAATGATACCCTAAGTCTGTTTCAAAACAGTCTCTATTTAAATGAAGTGGAATCTCGTATAAATATCTTAGAGCAGGCTGGAATGTATCCTATCGCTTATCTTACCGCAAAATCTAACGGTCTTGAAGAGAAAGCCCAGCAAATACTATCACATTGCAATAAGACTGAAGAGGAAATTAAATTGCCATCTCTCGGTTCAGCATTCACGACTCCTGTACCCGTTAACGAAACATACACCCATAATTGGCCTTTGCTCGACACCTCTCATTCTACCTTCGAAAAATCACTACAAGAGAGGATGGAGCAACTTGCAATTGAAAGACAAGAGGAACAAGAATCTGAAGAAGAGTATGAAGAAGTTGAGCAAAGTCTTATGGATGTTGTTGATGAAATGAGTGATTTGGCAGAAAGCGTTCCAGAGGAGGAAGTTGATGGATGGGAGGTCGAAGATTTGGCTCCTGAAGAAGCTGTTAACGATGTAGTTGATGACGCATCTGCATTTGTCGGTGCGGACGAAATTTTCTTGTGGAAAAGGAATTCCCCATTGGCAGCCGATCATATTGCTGCCGGTGATTTTGAAAGTGCTATGAAGATTTTAAACAAGCAAGTTGGAGCCATCAACTTTTCTCCTTTGAAAACTCGATTTTTAGAAATATACACTGCCTCCCGCGTATATTTACCTACTATAAGCGGCTTAGATCCTTTAGTTTCTTATGTTCGTAGAAACGCTGAGACTGCGGAACGTTCACAAGCCTTGCCATTCATTACCAGGAATCTTGCATCTATTAAATCGCACGAACTTCACGAAGCGTACCGTTTGGTGAAAGCTAATAAGATTCTGGAGGCACAAATTTGCTTCCGTAGTATCATTTACTTGGCCTTAACTACCGTAGCAAATTCGGAGGAAGAAGCAGATGAAATTTCTGCTTTAATAGATGAATGCTGTAGATATATAGTGGCATTATCGTGCGAGTTGGAGCGTCGACGTTTGGGAGAAGAGGATACAAAGCGTGCACTCGAGCTTTCTTATTACTTTGCTTCTGCGGACTTGCAACCTATGCACTCCATCATCGCCCTACGGTTGGCAATTAATGCTTCACATAAGCTGAAAAATTACAAATCCGCATCGTTTTTGGGAAATAAGCTATTGCAACTTGCTGAAAGTGGTCCTGCAGCTGAAGCAGCCAACCGCGCCATTACCTTAGGTGACCGAAACCCTCATGATGCCTTTGAAATCGAATATGATCCACACGTTGAAATGCGTATTTGTCCCAAGACTTTAACTCCTGTATATTCTGGAGATGATTTTGATGTTTGTTCCGTTTGCGGTGCCGTATATCATAAAGGCTATGTCAATGAAGTTTGTACGGTATGTGATGTCGGTGGTATCGGTCAAAAAGGTACTGGTAGAAGATTCTTTGCATAAGCATCTTTGAATTCAAACATGTCTAGTATAAAAGAAGCTACCACATTTTAGCATAGCTTTTTTCACAATGATCTCTCAAACAAATACCTACTTGCATACAGCACATTCTTGACCGTTGAAATTAGACGTTGTAAAACGGGGTCTGTCTTCACTTAACAATCACTATTTACGAAAATATTGCTATCCTTCTTTTTCTCTTTTTTTTACATTTTGCTGTATATTGATGCTAAATTAGATAGTTTCGTATCTAGACGATTTAATTCTTTGTAAGTT
Source organism: Schizosaccharomyces pombe (assembly GCF_000002945.2). Lineage (NCBI taxonomy): Eukaryota > Fungi > Ascomycota > Schizosaccharomycetes > Schizosaccharomycetales > Schizosaccharomycetaceae > Schizosaccharomyces > Schizosaccharomyces pombe. Next base: position 705,787 of record NC_003423.3, read on the forward strand.
AAAACCATTATAAATTGTATTTCTTGTTTTATCATGTATGGGGATATTTGACCATTGGTGTGTCACTTGGTAGAAACGGACCTAAATCACACAACTTACCACTACCAAAACCGTAAGAAGCGTAGCGTTAAAATACCCAATTGATATGTCTTCGGCTATATCTCGTTCACGATTTAATTCTTTTATTTTGCATACAGTTGCGACAGCGAATTTGATATGGGCGTTTAACTGGATTAACCACAATAGCGATGTTGCTATTAGAAGGTCCTATGGTTCTCATTTTCAGCATTTGTAAGCGCATACGTCTGGCCTGATACCTTACTTAATATTACTGAATATTAACACTTTATGTAGAACTGTTTTGTCACTGGCCGTTACATTGTTGAGTATGGTAGTAGGATTATTTTCTGATATTTCTGGTTCCTTGACACTTGTAAAGCTAAAAAATATCCTTCTTTATATTGTTTGTCCACTGGAAACTATTGTTTCAATTTTGTATTGGTCTATAGTTTCTTATGATAGGTCTCTTTTAATCCCTAAAGATCGCCCTGTGCCTCTTCCTCTGAATTTTGATATTAGCGTACATTTAATGCCTACCGTTTATACACTTATCGATTACCTTTTTTTCTCACCGCCTTTTAGTTTGTCTATTGGTCCTTCTCTTCTTGTCTATCTGTCAATCGCAGTAAGTTACATGTTGTGGGTTGAGAAATGCTATCAAATGAACAAATTTTACGCTTATCCCATTCTTGCTATTTTGGATCCTATAAAGAAGACAATCTTTTATACTGTTGCGAGCATCATCTCGTTTTCTTGTTACATTGTTTTAAAGATGGTTCATCCGTACGCATTACCTTCTGGTGCACCTCCAAGATCCTAAATTAAGCAACATGGAAAGCAGTTATCGTAGGAAAGGAACAAAACTTCTTTGCTCTCTGAATTTACAAGGTCTTGCATTGACTGTTGTTTTTGATCGCCCCCATCTTTTGATATTCAGAGTGTGGACATCTGATGTCTGCTCCAACAGACGCGAAATTCATTTTCTTGGAATTTGGTCTTTTTTGATTTGAATTATTTAATAGTTTATTGCTCCATGAATGCAATATTGCACGTTTTCAGTTAAAAAGAGGTGTGCAACACTAACACGAACAAGTTGCTTTTCATTTTTATGACAAAATGACTACAGGGACTTTTTTTTCCCCATTTATTATTGATTATGTGCTAATCAATTATTTCATTATCACAACTATGGGTTACAATTAGAAACCTGTTGTAATAACAATAATTGTCTCACTGAAGTAATATAAGCTAATGATTATAAAATTTATCAATTGCATATACATTAAATAATTTAATTCATGGAACCAATTCATCTATGGTGATTATTTATCTGGTTTGCTGGATTGAAATGATTATTTTTAGCATTCTGGAATTTAGATCTTGTAAAACCTGTGTCAAGAATTTTTATTTTAACAAAATTCGTAATCAGTAATATGGAAAAGTCTTCCTACTTTCGAAGTTTGGATTTTTGTATAGCGCCTGACCAGTTACGAATACTTGCAAATTATTCCTTGGTAATTAATTAGTCATAGAACAAAATAGGAAGCCGAAGTAAGATTATAAATTAGATACAGCTTTAAATAGCTAATTATTATACCACTTGTTTACTGTTCTATCGATCAAGTAACTGTTCACGTAAATAGTCGCGTTAGTCCTCTCAACTACTTAGTTACTCCGCCAACTTCTTTTGTCGTCAAAAAAATAGCTAAACATTCCAAAAGCAAAAAGAGATAAGTATAAGATGAGATGGGGCTTTTGGTTTGCTATTGCAACTCTCATTACGATTTGCTATGCCGCCAAGCCTTTAGATGTCAAGATTGCTGCGACTTTTAACGCTCCTTCATTTTCTGCACTTATAGCTGAGTCATTGTATCAAGAGAAGAAGGAGGGATTCATTTGGTATTTAAATCACTTGAGCGATTTACTAGATGCTGAAAATACCACCGAAAAGGAGCTGTACATTAATGTTGTCAATTCACTTAAACGCGAGTATGTTCTTTCTGATGAAGAATTATCTTCCTTGCAGTTTTCTCTGGGATTGTTTTCTGGCGCACCAAAGTTACAAGCATTTTCAAGTATTGTTCAATCGCGCAGCTGTGATTGTGACACTTGGCTACAACTTGACGAAGAATCACAGGTTTGCTTTTCGGATTTGCCAAAGGACTCCCCATTGTTTAGCAAGCTGTACAGCAAAAATCCTCTAGATTACGAAGTTGTAAAAACCTCGGCTACTGGCATTCCGTACGCAGTGGTTGTAACTAGCTTCGAACGAGATCTTATTCCTTTTCACGAACTATATTACAAGCTGGCATTGGAAGGAAAGTGCAATTATGTTATAAGATATTCTCCTCCTTCTTCCTCGAAACTTAACTCCAAACTTTACGTTAAGGGCTTTGGTACCCATGTGTCATTGAAGCGCACAGATTACTTAGTTGTAGATGATCGCGAGTTTCCAAGGGAAAAGGGAGATAACCCAGCAAGTTTTACATCATCCCGCAACAAAAGATCAAATGAGAGACTATTTGGAATGACCTCCGACAGCCTACAAACTGTAACGCCTGATAAAATTGCAATACTTGATTTATTAGCTACACAAAGTATTGCTAGCAGTACTGACATGTTGACTGCTTTTCGAGAGCTTACACAAGATTTTCCTATTTATGCGCATTACCTTTCTATACAACCGGATGTTTCTAATGATTTAATCGAGGAACTGAACCAATTTCAATCGCAATATGTTCCTGAAGGCATTAATACGATTTGGTTGAATGGTTTATCTCTTGATTTAGAGGAAACGGATGCTTTTTCTATTCTCTCTTTAATTAAGAAAGAAAAAGATATGTTTGATAGATTTGAAGCTCTAGGGATTAAATCTTCGAAGGTCTTAGATATAGTCACTAATGAGGCTTTTGCTAACGAGGACTCAGATTTCAAGTTTGTTAAGTTTCATTGTCAAGACGATATAGAGGACTGGAAAGCCATACATTGGGTGAACGAAATAGAAAGCAACCCTAAGTATGACAATTGGCCCAAGAGTATACAAATTTTATTAAAACCTATCTATCCAGGACAGCTTCATATGCTCGGAAAACAACTGCATACTGTCATTTATCCTATTTTTCCTTCTTCTCCTTCATCGTTACCTCTTCTTTCCGAGCTTATTCAGTTTTCACGGCGCCCTTCGCCCGTTCAGACTGGTATGGTATGTGCTGCTAACGATGACGATGAATTTGCTCAAACTGTTTGCAAATCCTTTTTCTACATTTCGAAGGAGAGCGGAACTGACAGCGCTCTCAAATTTTTATATAAATGTTTGAACAGCGATTCTAGTGCTGATTTGTACTCCTTGCTTGAAGAGCATCTTCCATTAAGCGAGCATGATGATGATACTCTAGCTAATCTTAAAAAAGATCTTTCCTCATCTTTTTTTGACCACTATATGTCTAAGAGCAATAGCTGGGTTAATCGTTTAGGAATAGATTCTTCTGCATCAGAGGTCATAGTCAACGGCCGAATTATTTCTCATGATGAAAATTACGATAGGAGTATGTATGGGATATTTTTAGAAGATATCCCTGAAGTTCAAATTGCAGTTGCAGAAGGGAAGATTTCTGAAGATGATAATCTGTTAGATTTTATTTTGCGAGATGCTTCGTTAACGCGGAATCCTTTAGTTTACCCTTCCGCAAAATCTAGTATCAAGAGTATTGATATTAAACGGGTTTTGGAGAACGTTGGTAGTTTGAACCACGAAGATATTTTACTTATCGGCAGTTCTAATGCTAAATATTCATTCTGGCTAGTTGCTGATTTTAATGAAAAGGAAGGGCTTGAAATACTTTCATTACTTGCCGACCTTCTTTCGGAGAATAAAGATGCAAATCTTATGTTGATTCAGGAAGGAAAAAATCATGTTGTACCCCCTCTGTTTGCTAAACTGTTATCATCACCAAAGAGATCTAGTAAGCATTTACAAGAAATATTAAATTCCAGCCTCGATCCCAGTTCTGGCGTCGTTAACGATATGGATAAAGCATTGAAATTTCTAAAAAAATCGAAAGCCGTTGTTAAAGAGTTGGGTCTTACCGGTGAATGTAAATCTGCTTTGTTATTAAACGGACGGATGATTTGTTCTTTCTCAGTTGATAGTTTGAACACCGCTGACTTAAAAATGTTAATGCAAATGGAATACGATAATTATCTGTCAAAACTGTCAAACATTGCTGGAAGCTCAAGAAGGTTAAAAAACAGCCGTGCTATTTCATTCCTTAGCTCATATTTAAAAACGCTTGAATCTACACCCATGAGTACTTCTTCACCTACTAAGGAAGAAAAATTATTTCCTCGTGATTTTATCTACAATAAACTTGGTGTTGGAAATGCTACATTTGAAACTGACGATTTTTCAAAAGCTTATTATCAGTTTGTTGCAGTTTTAGATCCTCTTTCAAAAGATTCTCAAAAATGGTCAGCTATTCTTGAAGCAGTCTCAAAGTTGAACGGCGTAGGAGTTCGAATTCATTTCAATCCTAAACAAACTTTGTCTGAGCTTCCATTAACAAGGTTTTATCGATATTCAATTTCTGCGGAGCCAGAGTTTGATGCGCTTGGCCATTTAGAGGAGTCTTACGTAGAATTTGACAACTTACCGGCTGATACACTGCTTACAATGGACATTGAAGCTAGAGACGCATGGACAGTTATGCAAAAAGATGTGGACATTGATCTTTTCAACATAAAATTAGAGCACACTTCTGAAGCAGAGGCTTTGGACTCACATACAGCAATCTATGAACTTAAAAACATTTTGGTACAAGGTTACTCTCAAGAAGAATTCAGGAAAAGCCCACCGAGGGGTATGCAATTAAAGCTAGGCAACCTTACTAATTCCCATGTGACTGATACAATTGTATTATCAAATTTAGGATATTTTCAATTGAAGGCGAACCCAGGCGTATGGACTTTGGAACCTATGGATGGGCGGTCTTCTCAGTTTTATGAAATACTGTCGCTAAATAAGAAAAATTCCTATAAAGACCCTCAAGTAATTGTTGACAGTTTTGAAGGTGTCACCTTAAATCCGGTTATGCGACGTAAACCTGGTTTTGAGTCTGCCGACATTATGGATGAAGACCTTAGCTCCCATAAATTTTTCGATAAAATAAAAAAGTCTCTCAGCTTCTTTAATTTCAAACGTAAAGAAGCATCTATAAATATTTTTTCTGTTGCCAGCGGACACTTGTATGAAAGATTCTTATACATCATGACTAAGAGTGTAATTGAGCATACGGATAAAAAAGTCAAGTTCTGGTTTATTGAGAACTTTTTGTCCCCTTCTTTTAAAAGCTCTATTCCGGCCATTGCCAAAAAGTATAATTTCGAGTATGAGTATATTACTTACAATTGGCCACACTGGCTGAGAAAACAAGAAGAAAAGCAACGTGAGATATGGGGATACAAAATATTGTTCCTTGATGTTTTATTCCCTTTAGAATTGCATAAGGTTATCTATGTTGATGCCGATCAAATTGTGCGTGCTGACTTGCAGGAATTGATGGATATGGATTTACATGGTGCTCCATATGGGTATACACCCATGTGTGATTCTCGCGAAGAGATGGAAGGTTTTAGATTCTGGAAAAAAGGATACTGGAAAAAATTCTTACGTGGATTAAAATATCACATTAGTGCATTATATGTTGTAGACTTAGATCGTTTCAGGAAGATGGGTGCGGGTGATTTACTTCGCAGACAATACCAACTTTTGTCTGCCGATCCTAACTCCCTGTCTAATTTAGATCAAGATTTGCCAAATCACCTTCAACACCTTATTCCTATATACTCTCTTCCGCAAGATTGGCTTTGGTGTGAGACATGGTGCAGTGATGAAAGTTTGAAAACTGCCAAAACAATCGATTTATGTCAAAATCCTTTAACTAAAGAAAAGAAGCTGGATCGCGCACGTAGGCAAGTCTCTGAATGGACTTCATACGATAATGAGATAGCATCCGTATTGCAAACCGCCTCTAGTCAATCAGATAAAGAGTTTGAAGAAAAGGATAACAACTCATCTCCGGACGAACTTTGAAACATACTTTTCTTTTGCTTTCATATTATTTAATTCGTGATTGTACGCCTGAAATTTTATAATCGTTTTTCTAATTTACTTGCGAATTTGCATAAGTTAGAAGAGAAAAGAGTTAAAATCAAAATGTTTTAATGAATTGCTTGAATACTGAGAGTATTGGCTTTAGGGATTAAAAGGGGTCAAAATTAGTATATGTCGTCCGTTTGAAATGAGCTAGTCATGAGTTAATTTTTTCCTCCAATCTTGTTAGGACCATTTTGCTGGTGCATTCTACAAGTTGTATACAACGATTATGGTGCTAAGAAACAACTAATCGTGAGCAATGCTACGTTTATTGAATGTTTGTTGAAGACGCGTATTTTCATTTATTTAACTATTCGATACTATCTTCTACTTTGTTCAAACATTATTCGTCTATTATGCTGTAATAAATATTGCATTCAAAAGTCTTTACTAAATAGAACATTTAATATATTCGTGTTTATAATCATAGGGAGGAAGTATACAGCACAGTGAGTCGTAAGCTTAGGCATATGCCCTCCACTGAACGTAACCACTACCAAGTACCAGTATCAATATGATTGATGATCAGAGAGGTTTGTTATTGATGGGAAAGTTTTTGTATTTATTAACGTTAAAAAGATATGCAGGTTGATTCTGTAAACCAAGAAGAAAATGTTGATTCTGGTGAAACAAAACAGAACACTGTAACTGAAGTTCCAAGAACAGTTTTGCAAGGTGAGTTAATGCGTCAAAATTTATTTATTTCTAACAAGGATCAGATGTGGAAGCAAATATTGCTGCCTTAATGCAAGCCACCAAACAAAGAGATCCCAGACTTGTCTATCGATCATTAAGAACCACATCCAACATTTGCCATAGACTGAATGCGGATGTTTTAGGCCAGTTAATTAAGAAGTATTATTCTTTTGATAATTCTTTAAAAAATGAATTATTGGAACTTATTGATATGCCACAAAATGGTGATGATTCTTCCACTTCTATTACAAATGGAAATGGCAACACAATTTTTCCGGAAGTGGATATGTACTTACAACTGCTTCTTAGCATGACACTTTATTATAATGAAAAATATGAGGTAGGCGCTGAATATATTAAGAAGGTAATCGCCCGTTTGCAATCCTATGATCGACGAACCTTGGATCAAATTGCAGCCAAGTTATATTTCTATTACATACTATTCTTTGAAAAATGTAATAGGTCTGTAGAATGCAGGAACACTCTTTTGTCCGTTCATCGTACTGCATCTTTACGTCACGACTCTGAAACTCAAGCTATGGTTTTGACATTACTTCTTCGGAATTATATTCAGTTTAACCTATATGATCAAGCAGACCGTCTCGTTTCGAAAACATCCTTTCTTACGAATGCTAGTAATAACTTGGCAATTCGCTACCAATACTATTTGGGTCGAATTCGCGCCATTCAACTTGACTACACGACCGCTCATGAACATTTAGTTAGTGCTATACGTAAGGCTCCCAACACAGTATATGCCGTTCAATTTCTGGAAGCTGTTTACAAATTGCACATCGTCGTACAATTGCTTATGGGAGAAATTCCCGAACGCCGCATTTTCCGCCAAAAATCTCTCGAAAAAACTTTAGTGCCTTACTTACGTATTAGCCAGGCAGTTCGTATTGGTGACCTTTGTGCTTTCACTGACGCGCTTTCCAAGTATGAGGCTGAATTTCGCTTCGATGGATTGTATACTTTGATATGCCGCCTTCGCCATACCGTCATTAAGACTGGATTGAGGATGATCTCCTTATCTTATTCCCGTATTTCCCTTCGTGATGTTTGTATAAAGCTTGGTTTGGACAGTGAAGAGAGTGCCGAGTACATTGTTGCTAAGGGCATCCGTGATGGAGTTATTGATGCAAGTATCGATCATAGTAATGCCTTTATGGCTAGTAACGAAGCCATGGATATTTATTCCACCGAGCAGCCTCAACAAGCTTTTCATGAACGTATTCAGTTTTGTCTTGCCCTTCATAATGACAGCATAAAAAGTATGCGATATCCCATGGATGCTCACAAAAGTGAACTCGAAGGTGTGGAAGAGGCACGTAGGCGTATGGATAAAGAAATGGCTGAGGCAGATTTAGATGACGATGAGCCTGATTTGGGCGAATTTTAAAAAACTTATGGAAAGTTTATAGATCTTAAAATATACTTTCAAAGTTGTTCAGTTGTATGTTTCTTTAATGTCTATGAAAACTATATGTAGTTTACAGATTGAAATATTTAGTGAGTTTGCGAAGCTGTAACAGAAGGAAAGTTGTTGAAAAACAGTTTTCGATCGGTGCTACAACGCTACAAATGCGTTTGTTGTTTAAACTGAGACTTGGTCTTTGCACATTGTAATAAATGAGTAATACGCTAAAAACACAGGGGTTTGGAGAATGGTCGTGTGCTTTATTTTCAAATTTGTTGTTTTATATTTCGTATATAATACACGTATGCAAACACATTTATGGTTATGCTGTGAAGCAATACAGATTTGATCTTGGATTATGGTTCCAATCAAAGGTATACTTTAGTCTTTTTAATTATAAATGGCGAAATGGGCAAAAAATTTTTGTGCAAATTTATTTTTTGTTATGCATAACTAGAGCAAATAAAGCAATGCTATAAAATGGCTTCCGGCAGAAAATAATAACCACAGTGGATATAAGCTAGTTTTCTAACGTGACTTAAGTAACACTTTATAAAACCAAAGCTATACATTAGTCTCTCCCATTACCACTTTGTCAATTTTAGCTAAGTTAGTAGATATGATCAACACTATATATTTAAAGTGGAACGGCAAGCTCATTTTTTACGTTATAGTAATTTAACAATTTTGTCGATATTTTGAGCAATGGTGTATTCTGCTGTGGTCGCTACGGCGCATATCATCAAATATCGCCTGTCCGGTTTCTCTATTCGCTAAATACGGGAAGATACTGATATAGTCTATATTGTATTTCACAAGTAAAATAGTTTCTGAGTTAGCCATCATGTCGTCAGTTAAACTGATCCTCGTTCTTCAGTTCACTTACAAGCTCTTTTATTGATAAATCGTTATAATACCGCCCCCATAATATAATATCTGTAATTCTCTTTAATTTTGCCCTATTTGTAATACAATAGTATGCTGGATCCCGAAAAAATTTATCGTAACGTAGCGTATCCTTAAAAGGATAACAAACTGTTTAGCGGGTATTTTGCAGGTACAAAGCAAGTTGCGCCATCCTGAAAAATTGCTTACTCAGACAAAGTCGAACTCGTGTGATTTAGTGCATCCATCGGTTATATGTTATTTCTACCTCCGTCCACGTTCTTCCACGAGCAAACTACTGACTTTGTAAAATCGCAAAAGCAAACCAGTAACGATGGCTTTGAAAAGAATTAACCGTGAATTAGCTGATCTTGGAAAAGACCCACCGTCTTCTTGTTCCGCCGGCCCTGTTGGCGATGATTTATTCCATTGGCAAGCTACAATCATGGGTCCTGTAAGTCGCGGCTGTAATAGTGCCTTGCGCACTGCCAAAATTTTGCTTGCTAGGATTGTGCAGCTAACATGATATATAGGCTGACAGCCCTTATGCGGGTGGTGTCTTCTTCTTGTCCATTCATTTCCCTACGGACTACCCATTCAAGCCACCAAAGGTATGTAACTATTTAGTCTTGTGTAGATTATGTAAATACGCATTGTAAGCTTGTGAATCGGAGGAGGAAGTTTGTTATATACAATATGAATTGAAGAGTTGATTGCATCTTGTTTTTCTGGAAAAATCGGTATGGTTGACAGTGATGCAAAATTTTTTAAGTGTTATGGTGAAAGAGTATACGCAGAAGTTTTTTTATAATTGTTTACTCTTACCTTTTATCTTCATTTCTTTATGTTTTACCAGCGGAACTTTATCGATTTTTATACGATTGCGTCCATCCAAGTGAAGCGAGGGCAATTACATTGCGTAGCATTACGAATCTGATTGATAGTCTTTTTTTTTTAATGATAACTAACAGCATATTCGTAGGTAAACTTTACAACCAGAATCTATCATCCCAACATCAATTCAAACGGTAGCATTTGTTTGGATATCCTTCGTGACCAATGGTCTCCAGCGTTGACTATATCAAAGGTATTACTGTCTATCTGCTCATTGTTGACAGATCCTAATCCTGATGATCCGCTTGTGCCTGAAATTGCGCACGTCTACAAAACTGACAGATCCCGTTATGAATTAAGTGCTCGTGAATGGACTAGAAAATACGCAATCTAGAGTTTGTTTCTGTGTTGATATTAAATATTCATCTCTTTTGCGAATTGTTTTCTCCAATGTATTGTATAGTTTTTTTTTTTTTTTTTTGGTTTTGGTTTTTTAAATAAATAGTAGGGGATGGCGATAATGTAGCTAGTAAAGTTGCATCGTAAAATTGAGGATACAAGCTGCCTTTAAAACAAACTGTATTATGTTCGAGGATAAAGTATGATTTGATTTAGATAATTTTTATGATTTTTTGAATAGTACAAAATTTTTCTTTGTGTTTAATAAGACCGAATGGGTCCAGTTGGATTATTCCAAGAGCGTTTGTGCATATATTTTTAAAAAGGTACGTAAACACTGCCGATTAAGTGAAATATTGTGCAAGTAAAAGTAGAATAACACGAATGGAAAGTCGTGTTACGAAGAGAGTAAACGGCTCTACGTCTTTAAGGTTTTGCTAAAAATATTTATTAAACAAAACTAAGTAATAAACAAATTCCTTGTAGCGCCTTTTTGCTGAAAAGAAAATGATAATACTTGACATGCAATACGAAGTGATACTGCTATAGACACAACTCATAATAGCCAGTCAATTCAACTCCTAGTTTTGTATTTGTCTTTACAACGTCGTCTATTGAGCTATTTTATGCTGTGATGTTGAGTATAAATCAACGAAAATTTTGATTTCATTATTACTGAGATATATATTTTGTAAGAGCTTTTTTTTTAACCCTCTCACTCTTCTTTACTCATGGAATATTTACTTTTATGAAAACGCTTCTCGTATCCTGTAACATAAAAGAAAAATAAAAATTTATTAAATTAACTGTTATATATTATTTATTTTGCTTAGAGAATATACATGGCCCCTTAACTCAGTTGGTAGAGTGTGAGATTCCAAATCTCAAAGTCAAGTGTTCAAGTCACTTAGGGGTCATTTTTTTAAAATCAAGAAACTTGATAAATCATAAGCTTGTTTAAGTTGAAGTTTTAGTAGGTAAAGGAAAGTTGAAAGAAATGTAAAATGAAATGTTTTCTTAAACATAAAAAATAACCAGTTGATCGGAACCAATTTGAGTTTGTAGCGAAATACCATGTTTTTGAGTTGCAAACGCATAAAAACTTGACGGTGTGGATCGAATTTAGCGAATTAAAATCATGTACTTCATAACAATAATAATAGTTTAACAATAGGAGAAAGAGCTGAACAATTATAAATAAATTTATGCAGTACATACAGATGAATCTGATGTTTCTAGATCCGGTACATTTGCACTCGAAATGTTTATCACATAACGAACAATATCGATTATTCAATACAGTCTGTTATTAAACTATAACGATACGTTGTAATTGCGTTGATGTTTCACCCAAAATCAAATAGTGTAAAATCATATACTTGCGGATCTATGTTTACAGAAACACTGTTTTGTTTCAATATATTTCACAATTCCTTCAGTGCAACGCAGTGTAGTCTGCTATTCTGTTGCCTCAAAGTCCAAAGTTTCCATATGGCGCAAAGTATAAAGGTACTGCTGTAACATAAGGGTCTTGACTCACCGAGCCTCGGTCTCTAGATGTGCTAGATGTCCTATGATACGGTGGGTAGTTTGTAAAGATGCGTGGCGTAGTGACAACATACGAGGTGCATCGAATTCAGCAACATTCCATCCCTCGTAACTATATAAAGTGCATGGTATTGCGTATGCAGAGCTGAAAATCAACTTTTAACCAACCTTTCGAAATTTGAAATCATGCCTCATATGGAAGACAACGGTAGTGAAAAGGAACAGCTGTTTCTGCAACACATTCAAAATCTGCCTCAAGAGCGCTTGGATGCGATTCGCGGGCATCCTGAGTTGGTTCTTAAGGAAATCGATGAATTCACGTATCCAGACGGATCTGGAGTGAGAATGTGTATAGGAGATGTTAAAGGTGGATTTATCGTTGGGAAAATTCGTGAACGGAAGCCGAAAATCATGGTTGAGTTAGGCGGCTATTTGGGCTACTCAGCTATTTTGTTTGGAAATGAAATCTCCAAAATTCCTGGTGGTCGTTATTACAGCTTGGAAGTGAATGAGGATTATGCCAAGATTGCTTACGAGTTGGTTAAGTTGGCCGGTCTGGATGAAATAGTCACCATCATGATTGGCAAGGCTTGCGACAGTTTGGTCGAACTGCAACAGAAATTATTGCATAAAGACCTTGGTTTTCAAGCTTTGGACATGGTATTTATCGACCACTGGAAGGACCTTTATGTGCCTGACTTGAGGGTTATTGAATCACTTAATATGATTGCTCCGGGAACCCTTCTAGTGGCCGATAATATTATAACACCTGGTGCTCCTGAATATCATAAATATGTTAATATGAGTCCTGAAGAACGTAGAGGATATCAAGCCAAGGTTCGCAATGTCAATGGATTCGATTTCATCGGCAGATGGGATTTGATATATAAGACTGAAACTAAAGAATTTGAGGGTGTCATTCGCAATAAACACCGCAAAGACGCTGTCGACGTTACGGAGTGTGTTGGCTATGCTAAAAAAGATTAGGTACCAAAGGCATTCCCTAATCTTTTTATAATTGACTTTATGTGGTATCTGATACCTTTTACGATCTTTTGAAGCCCAGTTTATACAGCATACAATCGTGTCTGGGATCCCATTCTTTGCTCGTCCAGATATTGTTTGCTAATGTTATAAATTATAGTTGACAATGAATTGATTTCTCTTTTAATCCCGTTGCTTGATTCTAAAAACGATGTGTAAAATGTCAAGTATAGTATAGTAATTTAAGTTTCCTGTTCACTATTACATTTGGAATGTGCCCATTCTGTTAGATGAACGCATGATCGTCAATAGAGAAGTACTAAAGAAATCGTTAACTTGCATACTATAAATGTGCACTGCTAATTACTCTACTCGCAAATACGAAGAACACCTAGCTGGATATATCTACCTTTCATGCAATGATTGAGCGAGCACGAAAGCAAAGTGGTAAGCTTGCATTGTGGAATGTAGCAATCTCTAAAAACACATTACTGTAATACTGTTTTTTGCGTTATTCAATTCAATGTTGTTTAGCCTGAGTTATTTTTTAAGGAAATCTAACGAATGATATCGAAACTTAACACGAGTTTGATTTGTTTACGCTGCTCTCTAAATGAAAAGCGTGTCGCGCCGCGTAGCATGCCACTTCGCAAGCATTAAAAGCTGGAAATGAAGAGTAGAAAATATAATAGTAGTAGTTCATTTGAAAACATAAAATATACTTGTTTCTTACTTCTCATTTGGTCTTTACTATCATTTTCTAAATTTTGCATTTTCACTTTCTGTACTGTGATTGTATACAAAAAAATAATCTTTTATTTGTTTAATAGTTTTTTTTGTTTCATTTGCAAATATCAAATACTTTACACGAAATTGAAAAACCTCCGTGAGCCATGGGTTTGAAAGAAATGTGCTGCGTTAGTATAAGTATGAGTGCTTAGTCGCTCATTTCTGCATCCATTTTCTTATCCTCTTATTCTTTCTATTATCTAATTCACATCAAACTATATTCTACTTTTACAATCACTTTCTACTTCTAACAATGAGCTCTCAAAACACCTCCAACAGCCGTCACCCAGCAAGCAGCGCTTCTGCTTTACCAAATCGCACCAATACGGCAAGACGCTCAACTTCTCCCAGAACTAGTACTGGAAGCTCCAGTACTAACACTAACACCAAAACTGTTGACCATGCCGGTACCACTTTCATCAGCTCTACAAGCAAACGCGGCCGTTCTACCAAAGCTGGATCGGTACATAGCGTTCCCATGAAACGCACTAAACGTGTTCGCCGAACCCCTGCACAACGCATTGAACATGAAAATAAAGAAAATATTCAGACTGAAAAGGTTTATAGGATTAAGCCTGTCCAAAGAGTTCTTTCTCCCTCAGACCTCACTAACGAACTAACCATCCTGGACCTATTTCATGTTCCTCGACCTAACGAGACTTTTGACATCACCGACCGTGTAAACAACACCTCTCGCTAAGCAACTGCTTAAATTAGCTTAATTTTCTTCGATCCTGAATGACTAATGCCGAAGGGGAATATGAACACCACATAAAAATTGAAAGAAATTCTCTTTCGAGCATTAATTTTTATTAATTAAACCGCTGTTATAGGAAATTTTCATCCTAACTATACAGCTATTATATTTGAACTTGCATACTTATTTTCATGTTTTCCATTTTTACAACAAAAAAGAAAAAAAATTAAAACAAATTTAGTCCTTTCATTCATTCCCCAGTGCTTTCAGACGCTTTTTATAACAATTCTCCCTTGAGTTTCATTTCTGTTCATAGTCTCATTATTCTTTATTGTGTGTTGACTTCTTTTATTTTTAAACAAAGGTTCATTTTTATTGTCGTTCTCTTTTTTTTTTGAAATTCTGCTACTTTCTCTTGGAATCCCCATCAACGTGTTACCGAATTTGATTCATCATTATTCATACATCTTCCATTTTTGTTGGACATTCGCTGTCTCCAGTTTTTACTTTATCTTCCCATTTTAATAATGTGAGTCTTTACATTCATGGGATTTCCACGTCGATTCTTTTTTATTGCTTAATGGAAACGATTCTGACCGGACATCGTAATTAAATCTCTAACAAAGGCTACCTAATTTATACTTCCTCATCCGTTTACTATTTTTTGCTTTAATATACGTTAAGCAATAGAACAATTTACCATAGCATATTAACAAATCTAATACACTGTCATTCGTTCCCTATTAATCATATTTTTGCTTTGTAATTTATTTTTTTTATTATGGAATTAAAATATAAACGGTATGAAAGTCGTAAAAAGAAAAACACTAAAAATAAACAAAAGTCAAGAGACATGCGTATTTAATAGTACGCATCGATAATCATAAAGAATATGCAACAATGTTTGGATATCGAATTCATACACATAAATGAGGTGTCTCAATCTATGAAGAAGCAGCTATGCCGCGGTGTTGCTTTATAAGCATAAAGCATAGTCGAGAAAAAGACAAAAGACCAAAGGAGTAAACATGAACAAGGGAAATGCATTCGCGATATACGGAAATTTCTACTTGGAAATTTCAAAATAAAAAACAACTGCGCACCAACGATAACAAACACAGGTGCTAGTTCAACCACACAGAAAGTTTTACTTATATAAAGGAAGAAAAAAAGCATAGAAAAAGGAAAGAAACGAACTCGCATTTAAAAAATGGAATTGACGAGATCAGCGCCAGCAGTTGCACCAGCACCGAATACAAATGCAGAACCCAAACCACTACCAATCTTCTTGAATGTTGATGAGTGCTTGTGCTCGGTCGGTTGTGCAACCACGATGGGTTGTTGAGGCGCCTGAGGATAGGCTTGGACAGGTGGATATGGTGCTTGCTGAGGTGGATATGCTGTTTGCTGATACTGCATGGGAGGTGCCGAAGAAGATGCTGCTGGGGGATAGTTTTGCTGTGGTGGAGGAGGAGGAGGTTGAGCTTTAACGGCAGAATCTTCCAACAAACGCACATAGTTAGAAGGGAAGATTCCTTCCTTTCCATTCAATTCACCACGCCACCAATCGTTATTGACATGCTCAAGTACAATGATAACTTCGCCAGCATGGAAACCTAAATCACCAGCATCAGGGCCAGGAAAGTCGTACATCGCCAAAACCCGCTCAACGTTCTTATGGGCAGTATTGGGTCCAGGATAGCTGGGAGGAGGGGGAAGCTTCTCGGTAGATGAATTGACACTTGAAGCCTCGCTTTGCTTCTGTGGGGCAGGCACTCCAGGCAGCTTACGAGGTTCCTCGGGTGTCCTCTTTTCTCCAGAGTTTTGAGACAAAGACATTGCTGCTACGGCAGACGCTACCGATCCTGCTCTTTTTTCCACAGAGCTCTTCCGCTTGGGCAAGGGAAGGGGTACTGAGGACTCAACAGGTTGAGCAGCTGGAGCAGTTACAGGACTAGCGGGACCGTCCTGTAAATGGATATTTGCGTGAACCCAATCCAAAGCACTCCTTTCAACTACGCCCTCATCAACAAGGAATTGGAAGTCGTTGTAGATTCCACGAATAACATGATTCAGGTAGTTTTTATGATCCATATTTCTATGGAAATTTATTACTTAACTCTTTAAGATCTCAAATAAAAATTATTTCAGTTAATTCTTATCAATCTTTAAAAGTTTTGCTGATTAGTGGTAATGGCGGAAGGTAGGTTTACAACTACCGCTTGGTGTGTATACCTGGTAGGTATATATATGGAAAAAACATACGAAGATCGTGGCGCCAAAATTCCAATGCTTTCCACCGGGGCTGAAAAACAATGCAATTTTTTTTAAAAAAATCCTTTTATATAGTAAAATGAGAACTTGTGTGCCATAAGTTTTCGTTAGAATTTTTCAAAAAATTGAATTATGTGAGCAAGTTATTAAGTGGAATTATTTTTAACTTAGAACATTTGAACTGTCAAGTTCAATGTATCAGGAAAAAATATTGAAAATTTGAGAAAGAATTTTTTCCTAGGTATGGCTACAAAATATCGAACAATTTGATGAAATAGGAATTTCTAACCATTTGTTATGTCTCAATTAAATTTCGCCGTATGTAGAGCCTTTGCTTTCAGATATTCGTAAAAACATACAAAAAAGCATGGCACTAGCTGTGTTTTCGTATAAATAAAAAAGGTCCTTAGTATAGTTATCCAGACGATATTTTTCAATTTCAAATCTCACTTCAGGTACCTGAAAACATCCCTAAGTAGAAGTAATATTTTTGTATCCTGACTTGAAATCTGGGCTTTTAAAAAAATGATTTTGGTGCTTTAGAATGCTGTGTGAATTGAATTTTCAATCTCTCAACAAATGCGTCTCAGCGCAGTATAATTGGTTTCCAACGGAAATTTATTATTTGTCAAAAATAAAAATAAATCTCACAAGTTGTGTATATTTGACAATTCCAGCAAAGCCGCATAGACGGTATGCATGGTCTTTATTCTTCCAAAAAAAAATATTCAATAATCACATACTATAATATAGCGATTTGAACAAGCTAAGTAACCGTTTGAGTAATGATTCTTTCATTTATAAGTCATTCTGATCCTTGACGAAATTCATATTTTGTGTCTATTTTCATTCGTATTAAAACTTAGATTACATTGAAATTACAGCATTGGAGAAGCGGCTATATGCATATGAACTCTTTAAAGGATTAGCGATAAAATTACGTTTTTTTTGAACGCTAAAATGTTTGCAGTAATTTTGGTGAAATTCTATTTTCAACGTCTTCATTACCACCCAAATACCCATACTGACGTGAAATTGGACTAACTTGGAGAGGCTTATTCTTTGTGAGAAATTGTTTTCTCCGTTTTGTATTTGAAGAGACAGAAAAGATTTTAAATTTTTTTAAAACTTGCTAGTCTTGGTTATACTTTTGTTACTGTTTTAACTTCAGTTTTTTGTCTTGTCCAAATATTACGATTTTTGAATCGATTGTTGGCAATCACTCAAATCAAGTAATGTTTCGAAGGGGTTTAGTTTTCTCTAGGCATTGTCATTACAGCTTGATTCGTCCTCGATTTCCTTTGAATCGTACGTGCCTAGCGCGTTTTGCCGACGGTCGCAAAAATCTAGCTACTGACAATCGAACGCAGACATACCAATCATGGCGTGGAATGATTTCTATAAGAGCATTGCTTCTTGCAGCTGCAACAAGCGTTGGCCTTTATGCTTATTTCCAACATGAAAAGAAAAAAGTGTTGGAGAGGCAAAACGACAAGGTTTTGGCTACCATAGGTCGTCCCCAATTAGGAGGTGCTTTTTCTTTAATTGATCATCATGGAAATCGAGTTACTGATAACGATTTCAAGGGAAAATTTTCCTTAATCTACTTTGGTTTCACCAGATGCCCCGACATTTGCCCCGACGAGCTCGACAAAATGTCAGCAGCTATTGATATTGTAAACAATGTTGTTGGAGACGTGGTTTATCCTATTTTCATAACCTGTGATCCAGCCCGTGATCCTCCGCAAGAAATGGCTGAATACCTTGAAGATTTCAATCCTAAAATCGTTGGTCTCACAGGATCCTATGAAGAAATAAAAGATATTTGTAAAAAATTCCGAGTCTATTTTTCTACCCCTAAGAACATTGACCCTAAAAAGGATGATTATCTGGTTGACCACTCGGTATTCTTCTACTTGATGGATCCAGAGGGTAAGTTCATTGAAGTATTTGGTCGCAACTCTACCTCTGAAGATTTAGCTCGTGCAATCGGTTCTTACTATTTGTCCCGAAAGAAACAGAAATAATTAAATACCTTTAGCCTTTCATGTGTTTTGATTTTATGCTGGGTTACTACTTTTTCCATATTCACTAATTTTTACTTAATACTTTTAAAAACAATTTCCCACTATTTTCTGGCGGTACACAGATTTATTTTCTTTTTCTCTTTGATTCGTAAAAATGATTTTGTTGAATCCTAGCTAGAGAAGCGCTGCGTTCTGGTTTGAAATATTTCGACATAAGGGGAAAACCCCTTTCTGCAAGTTTATTCTTACTGGAAATTTAAAAACGTGTTAATTTATTACTATTTTTAAAATCCGAAAAAATTGAATATTTTGGAAGGTGTTTATGATACTATCTTTTCATATCCAAAAACCCTATGCATTTACCTTTAACGCAAATAAATGAAGAAACTGATTTTACCATTACTCTTATTTAAATCAATTTAAAATATTTAATAAAAACAATTCATTATGTATCTTCATATAATGTACGAAACCCGTGTGCGTTTTACATGTTAAAGTTGTTTAGCTGAAATATCTCATTGGGAAAGTCATCTGCATGCATGCAAAGAACTTTTAGCTTCTCCTCGATATCTATTTAAAAATAAATTTGCTCTTATCTAGTAAAGGTATTCACTATTTTCATTGCTATTTACAATTCATCTATAGTAGATTTAATCTTCAACGATATAAGGATATTTACAAATATTGTTCGTTATACCATTATTGTGATTTTTAAAGGCCCATCTCATCTACGACATTGCCTTAGCCTTTTTACATTTAAGTGATGCCCTGTGCAAGCAACATTTAGGACCTATGGGGATTCAGCTTTCCACTATCCAGACCCCCCAATTCCATGAATTGTTCGAGGAAGAGCTTCCAGAATATCACAATGAAAGAAGGTAAGTCAAAGAATTCTTATTCTCCCAGCAATTCTAACGTTACGAAATTTAGTCTAGGGGATTCACATTTTTTGCGAACGTTTCGCATGCAAGATCGCAAGGGATATGATGTTTTAATCAAAGTATTTGTAAATAAACTTCCGGAAATTTCGTTGTCAAGCATTGTAAATTTGTTGAAGGGTAGGTCATTTGTTTATAGTCTCATTTACGCGAATCGCATCAATTATGGGAATAAAGACTAACTAAAACAACAGAGGAGCAAGAGAATATCTCATATAGAGTGCCAAATGCCGTACCCTATATAAAAACGTTGGTTACGCTTCGCGCTGCCTACCTGGTGCGTCCATACGTGACTCACAATTTGTATGATAGAATTTCTACTAGGCCCTTTCTTGAGTTGACTGAAAAAAAGTGGATAATGTTTCAATTATTAAAGGGAATTTCCGATTGTCATAGACTTGGTGTTTGTCATGGTGATATTAAATCGGAAAACATTTTAATTACTTCTTGGAATTGGGCTTATCTATCGGACTTTAGCTCTTTTAAACCTACTTATTTGCCAGAGGATAATCCTGCTGACTACGGCTATTTTTTTGACACTTCATCTCGAAGAGTCTGTAATATCGCTCCCGAAAGATTTGTTCCTGCATCGCAATTACAACCTGCTCCATTATCGCCTGCAATGGATATTTTTAGTCTTGGATGTGTGTTTGCAGAACTGCTTTTGGAGGAGTCGCCTCTTTTTACGCTTTCTCAGCTTTTTAGCTACAAGGCCCATGGGTCTTACGATTTACAGTCTGTTCTTGAGCAAATCGAGGATAAGAGTACCCAAGTAAGAAATCTTATATAGAATTCATTCTACGTTAGTTTACTAACATAATACTTCTAGAACATGATTCTAAGTATGCTAGACAGAGATCCCAGTCAACGATTGTCGGCTGATGCCTATTTGCAGAAATATCGAGGAACCGTTTTTCCTGCATGCTTTTATGACACTTTGTATGATTACTGTATTGGTTTAGTCGATCCAAGCGGAATTCTTTCTGCCAAGCAGCCTAATGACGCTTGCAGTTTGTATGGTTCTCGAATTGACGACATTTACAGAGATATTATGCCCCCAAATAATAATGACATTTCAAACCTTATGCACACCCCTCATGAATATAATGGAATAGATTCTTATTCTGTACCCCTTTTTACCACACTTGATGAATTTTATAATAAAAACCCTGCTGCCAAGAATTGGTATCTAAGACTGTATAATACTATGCAAGAAAAAAAAGGATTTGAGGATAAAGAGCAAGGTTCCACACCTGCACCTTCTCCTTCAGTCATTGAGGATATTTCATCTATTGAAACGGATGAAAATCATCTTTATGGTGCCGCTGTTCTTCTTCCCATAGTTCTTTCCACTATTAGACACGTGAATACAAGAGAATCTAAGATAAACGCTTTAAGTTTGGTGCAAATTTTATCAAGGAACATCTGCGATGAGTCCAAACTTGATACAGTTTTACCTTTTGTTATGACTTTGCTTCGTGACCAATACGCCGATGTAAGGATTAGTGCGCTTATTACGATTACTCGCCTAGTTAGTAATGTAACCTCTATTGCTCCGATTAATGCATTTCTTTTTCAGGAGTATTTATTTCCTGACCTTCAGCATTTTCTTTTCGATATGAATTCTCGTACTCGAGCAACATATGCATCCTGCCTTCCAATTTTAGCCAAACAAGCTTCCAAATTTTTAAATTTGGCTCAATCATTAAGGAATGCTGGTATTTTATCGTTTCCTGAATCCGAATATGAAAATATAAATCATGGAAAGGCTGAATTGTTATTTGAAACCGGTCGACACGATTTAGTAGTTACTGTAGAAAGGCACGTTTCTACTCTTTTAGCGGACAGCTCTTCTATTGTTCGTAGATCTTTGCTGAATGCTTTGGCTCCGCTTTGTGTTTTTTTCGGTAAAGCAAAGTCTAACGATTTGATTTTGAGCCATCTGATAACTTACTTGAATGACACGGATTGGATGCTTCGTTGTGCATTTTTTGAAAGTATTACCGGTCTATCCATTTTCATCGGTCCAAGGAGTGTAGATGAGTATATACTTCCCTTGATGCTGCAGGCTTTAGTAGATCCTGAGCCAGCTGTCCTTGAGAGTGTCTTGGGATCTTTTTCTGGACTGATCGAATTACACTTATTTGAAAAGCTTGTTGTTGTTGATATCTTACAGCTTGTGCTTCCACTTGTTGCTGTACCTAATGCTTATATTCGAAGAGCTGCCTTGTCTGTTATTTACTCTGCATATCAAAGTTTTGATGATATTGATAGGGACTGTATTGTAACTCCTTTATTAAGACCTTACTTGATGTCCAATTTATGTGATATAAACTCTTTAGAAAAGCTAGATCAATTTATTTTGCCTATGGTATCTGATAGTGTTTGGTCTACTTTGACCCGCTGGTATGAAGAATCCGAAAACTCAAGCTTTTGGAAGTGTGATAAAGATGCGTCTTACTCGTCTCTTGATGTAAGCAATGATTCGCTTTTAGGAAGAACCAAAAATTTGCAAAAGAGAGAAATAATGCACCACGCAGAAGTGTATACTCACAAAAAAATCTCTCTAACTGGCCATGTGATTATAACTTCCACAGAAATGCTAGAGCTTAGTGAAGATGACCAGAAATGGGCTGACATCATTAAAGAAATGGGAGTTGATGTAAAGCACTTATGGGTACTGGCTAATTTGAGAGATTATGTTAAGAAAACGAAAATTAATTTAAATGGAATCAACTATAAACGACAAAGTGGATTACGGGAACTGAATACTTACCCTAATGCTCCCTTGCACATATTACCAGAAACCATTTTTTGGAACCCAGAAAGACCCCCTTCGTCTTCTATCGCCAATGAAACTTTCTTGGACAGAAATTCTTATGCAGAATCCATTCAAACAAGCCGCTCCTATAACGATGACTTAATTGCTCGAGATCCCATTGCATATGTAGGGACGGATATGACTAATGCTTTTGGTACGACCACAAAACCAAAAGACGTTTCACAATCAGATATCAAAGTTGATATTAATAGGGAGTCTAATTCTGATAATGGAGAGACCATTACTGGTACTCATGATGTATACAGACAAACGGACAATCCTGAAATTAAACTACCTTCAGACACTGCTAGCTCCAAGGTTGACACACACAATCCCACAGTCACTCAACCAACGGACGATACCGGTGGGTTGAATTCTTATAATACTGAGAACCCCTTACTCACAAATAATACTTTGGAGCCTTCCTCTGTAGAAGCAATAGTCTCTTCTAAAGATTCTGACAAACATGCTAAAGAATCGAAGGGGAAAAGCCTCGCACCGTTGATCTCTTCTAGGGTTTCAACGAATGATACAACTAATGTTGCCGGTATTCGAAGCCAAAGATCATTTACTACTCATATCGATTTGAAAAAGCTTACCACGAGGCAAAATGGCGCAAAAAAATCATCGTATACTGGAACTAATCCATGCGTCTTAAATTATTTAAATAAAATTTATGCAGAAGCAGCGGCTTCGACACTTAACGTTGGTGCTGCTGTTTCACCAAGCTGGGCTTCTAATATACCTTTGCGTCGTAGAACAAAGGTGTCTGCGAAGGCTGCGAATAAAATAGTTCAGACTCATGAATGGCATCCAGAAGGATCACGAGTTGCTCAGATATATTTAGGAAGCCTTCTTGATGGAGGTACGAAGAAAGTTTTGGTTAGTCCAGATTCATCTTTTTTCGTTACCTTGGGATCTGACGGTGTTGTAAGAGCATGGCAATTAGTTGAAAGTGTTCGTCATATTTCAACTATGAGATGTGAATGCCGATTAAGTTATGGGCATACGCGACGTAATGGCGAGAGGAATAGATTTTCTGTGGTCAATGGATGCTTTCTAGGTAATACATACGCTTTTGCTTCTGTTACTCAAGATGGCTCTGTGGAAGTTCACAGACTTGACGTTAACAATCAGCGGCATACTCTAATTTCGGCTGGTCGTATTCCCAATTTGGATTTCAGTGATTCTGTAACCTCCATGGAAGCTTCTACATTTCACGACGGGAGTATCCGTCTAGTCGTTGTTACAAAATGGTCACGCATCGTATACTTAGACGTGGGAATGATGAGGGTTTTGTCATCAGACCAATTACCATTACAGTGTGGGTCAGCTACTAGTGTAGTAGTTTCTGAGGGTTGTAATTGGGCTTTAATTGGGACTACCAAAGGATGGCTCTTACTTTGGGACCTCCGCTTTGGGACATTATCATGCTCTTGGCATATGCCAGCCAGGATTGATCAGATGCATCTTCTTTTAGATGTTACCAAAAAACGTAGCAACGTTAATGAGTATACTTCCGGAAATAACAATAGTCCCGTTACCAAGGTTCCAGGTAGCTCAAGTACAAGTTCAAGTAGTACTCAGCCAATTAACTCTACTATTCCCATCAATCCTTTAGAAAATCACGGAATGTTAAACTCGTTTGGAAGCACTACAGTCAGTATCAGTTTTAGCGTCCTTACCAACTTGGATAATAAAGAAGTTAATCTTGAAGATGCAGTTCCAGCGAGTCACAGATCCGCTTCAGGCATAGTAAATTTTGACGTTGAAAAAGGGAAAACCGAAGAGGTTTTCTTAGAAAACTGGAATTCTTCACTCACCAGTCCGATTCCGGTATCTGTTGGAATTGATGCTTTTAATGAAAAAAAAAAGTTTGATATAGATTCTGGCAATGACATGGGATTAAGAGATTTGAATACCAAATTCGACTCTCCTTGGCCTTGTATATCTAGTCCAATCTATAGGTACAGAGGTCCGTCTGCAGGTTCTGTCGAACGAGAGCCACTTTTTCTCATTGCCGCTTCTGGAAGCCCTCATGCGTTTATTTGGAATCCCCACAATGTCTCTGCTAGTTCGTCGGTGACCAACGACTCCGAGAGTTCAAAACTATCTTTAATACATAACAAACCTCCTATCTACCAAAAAGTCTCTGAACAACAGAATGTACGCCCAAAGTCTTCGGGAGTGTCAAGGCCTCTTCTATTCCTTCAACAGCAAAAGAATCTACCTAGCGAAAATCGTCTGCACCCCATCGTTGACATGGCCTTCTTGTACCAACCGTACGCTATAGTGCTTATTGTTGACGCTTTTGGTAGTCTTGAACTCTGGACCTAGTTTCTTTTAGTATTCCTCATATATTTATTAGATTTGTATGCATATTCTTTAATACCATAAATTCCATCTGATAGTCTTCAAATCTAACCGACTTGCATTCAAATAGTGAAATATAAGGCATCGTTAATCACTACAAGTGATGTACTGTAGTTTTTTCCACATCCCTTTTGCCAAACAGCTAAAAATTCAAGTTGCATGCTATAAGTCGCAAGGATGGACCGTCGACATCGTGTTTACCGTGTGTTTAACCAGGAGATGTATGTCGAGCCTAATTTTAAGGTATGAGATATTTGGGTAACTGCTGCATTTGCAAAACATTTTGTTTACTTGACAGAAAATCGCATCTGCTTGAACTTTTAGGAAAACTAACATAGTTTAGGTAGTGAAGGAGTTGGGTCAAGGCGCTTACGGCATTGTTTGTGCAGCAAGAAACGTGGCTAGCAAAGATCAAGAGGCTGTAGCCATAAAAAAAATTACGAATGTGTTTTCTAAATCCATTCTTACAAAAAGAGCTTTGAGAGAGATAAAACTGCTGATTCATTTTCGTAATCATCGTAACGTAAGTCTTTTATGCAAAAACGGCTTCCTGTGATTGATTACTCATCATCACCGGGATGTATTAACGAGGTGCATTTTGATGAAAATGCAAATTTTTATACAATGAAAAGTCTTCTATGAGAAATGAGTTCTAATCATCCTTGAAAAGTATTTCCTTTATAAATCTTGATATAATGTTTGGAATTCGGTTGATTAAAAAATTTGAACTGCTCATTGTCTTACATTTGCATAGTGATGTCTTTCCTATTTTTTATAAACTTTACTAACATGGTAGATTACTTGCATTTACGATCTCGACATTATAAATCCATACAATTTTAATGAAGTTTACATTTACGAAGAGTTGGTATGTTACGCGATGATCCACATATGGTGTCTGTTTTAGTCACGGAAATATTTGTATAATTACTTACTAACTATTATAATAGATGGAGGCCGATTTGAATGCTATTATTAAATCCGGTCAGCCATTAACGGATGCGCATTTTCAATCATTCATTTACCAGATACTTTGTGGTTTAAAGTATATTCATTCTGCCAACGTTATTCATCGTGACTTAAAGCCAGGTAATCTTTTAGTTAACGCTGATTGTGAGCTGAAAATTTGCGATTTTGGCCTCGCTCGCGGATGTTCTGAAAATCCAGAAGAAAATCCTGGTTTTATGACGGAGTATGTGGCAACGCGCTGGTACAGAGCTCCGGAAATTATGCTTTCGTTCAGCAGCTATCATAAAGGTATTGATGTTTGGAGTGTTGGTTGCATTTTGGCAGAGCTATTAGGTGGAACCCCTTTGTTTAAGGGAAAAGATTTTGTTCATCAGTTAAATTTAATTTTGCATCAACTTGGCACACCTGATGAGGAAACCCTGTCTCATATAAGCAGTTCCCGTGCACAGGAGTATGTTCGAAGCTTGCCAAAGCAAAGACCTATTCCTTTTGAAACCAATTTTCCTAAAGCCAATCCTTTGGCTCTTGACCTGCTTGCTAAGCTCTTGGCTTTCGACCCCAACAGACGTATTTCGGTTGACGATGCTTTAGAACATCCCTATTTAGCTGTTTGGCATGATCCCTCTGACGAACCTGTGTGTGATTCCGTCTTTGATTTCAGCTTTGAATACATTGAGGATGCAAATGAGTTACGCCGTGTCATTTTAGATGAAGTTTTAAACTTCCGTCAGAAAGTCCGACGCCGCTCTCATCCAACAAACCCAACAGTCAACATCCCGCAACCAGCCCAAACCGTTCCATCTAATGACAATGGTTCTTTCAATGTTAGTAGCTCTTCATCCTCTCAAACCTCTAACAAAAAGCGCCATGATCATTCTTATAATGAAACTGCTGCTATAGACCATAAGTCTGATGATAATCGCCATAACTAATACATTGGCAGCAGCTGGTTTTATTGAGCCTTTTTACGGTAACATTTGCATACAAATCATTCATTGCGTTTTCTCATTTTTACATAAATTAGCTATTGCTATCTTTTGAGCTTTGCTGGCTACTGTCGAATCTCTGTTTGCTCGTTTAATTTCCATAAAAAATACTCATTTGCATTAGTCCTTCATTTACTGTTTTGCATATAATATTTGGCGATCTTTGTGCTCCCTTTTCTTGCACGCTTTATAGTCTCACAGCTTGAAACATTTTGTTATACATACATGCATGCATATACACCCGTACTACAACTAGAAAAATATATAAATAGAACAGCTAATTACTTAAAAATATTACTTTTACTAGTGAACGAGTATATCTGTGGTAGAGTAATTTCCTTTATTAGGGAACATCCCAATGAAATCACAAAACTAACTAACCAAGACAAAATAGATGAATAAATACATCAGTCATGAATTTGTATCCTGCAACAATTAAACAACATTCGTGCACAAGGATAGCTCTCTTCAAGTAGAAGCGTCTTATAATGAAATGCAAAGCGGTCGAATATGAAATTATGTGCATATTTTTATAAATCAGAAAAAATATGTAAGATGATATTCGAGACGCGAATGAAGTTTTACAATAGAAAGGGAAAGCCTTTACAAATACCTGCAAAAAAGGTCGTACAGATTCCGTTGTTTTTTGGGAAAGCAAATCATGATGCGCAAATCCTATATAAAAGGAACAGTTTTTTTTAGGAGAAAATTTTGGCAATTGCCGCTATGGCATCCATTACTAGCAATGAAATAAAGCAGAAGGCGGGCGACCTTGATTCCAGTAAAGGCTAACGGGAAAAATAAAAGGGAAAAACGACGTCACAAATAAGTGAACAAAAAGTCATTAATGGTTGGGTTTCTAAAGTACCGGGAAATAAATGATTAGTTTCATCTTTGACAAAATTAGTAACAAAGCTGCAATAGACTGTTTATATTTTTGAGAGTGAAGGAGTTTCAAGCGGAATAAAACAGCCTGCTCAAAGACAAAGATAGACACCATGATTATAAGGTGATGAATTCAATATGGCACAGTGATCCTAACGAGGAATACTGTCATTATCATCATCACGGAGGGAAAGTTTTTGAATACCAAAAATTCTCTTCCGGTGAACGGCAGGCAGTTTAGGGATTAAAACCATAAACAGGGCCCAAATGTTGACCAAGAACATCCAACCGTTATAGTGGGTGTAATGAGTACTCATTAGGAATAGTATAATGGGTAGAACTAAAAGATATTTACGGGCTGGTGTGTATTGATTTCCTTCATCTAATTGCTCCCACATGGTAAGGCGATCATAGGCACCACCGTTGAACTCGAATGGAGTTCCAGTAACCCAATGAAACATGATGAATGAACCAGCCATATATGTAAGATTAGTGAGGGTCCATGCTAATTCGCGTGACACTGAAGGAATAGCATGGAAAATAAGACGAAGAGCTGCAATCAAGACAATGTGGATAACCCATGCGCCCTTATAGTTCACCCAATTAGAGTTATAATTCGTGGCTGAGCCTTGGTCTAAACGATCATCAATCGTGGGTTTAGGTACCTTAGTGACCAGGGAGGAAGACCTTCTTCTGCTACTACTGCTGCCCATTTTTATATGAAGATGAAGAAACAGAACGAGAAGGAAGAGGGAAAAACGGATGTGAGTAAAGAAATAAACAAGTTATAAAGAAATAAACAACTTTGACGGAAAAGCTTTAAAATCCACACAAAGTTAAAAGAATCGATTCAACTCGCCTGACCAATCTGCAATTCAATCTGTAAAACAATTAACCACCGACTACTTCGTATCTAGAAGAAGACGATATCACAAAGAACAAATAATATACTTGGTCAAACAAGAGAAGAGAAGTAGCTTAAGCTTGTGAAACTATCAAAGCCAGCTTCCAATTATGTTATAAAAGAAAAAGAAACAAAGAAAAGACGAAACTTCGGCTATTTTTTTTGAGAAAAAAAATTTCCAAATATTATAAAGACCAGTAATTCCTTTAAATATATAAAGACTTCAAACACCGTTTCTTGATAGGGTTTTTTGTTAATGTTTGCGTTTTATGGATATGTGTAGTAGCAGGAGGAATAGCATCACTGATGGATTCTAATAGAAATAGTTTGCTCATTTAGTGTAGTGAGTTAGCCGACTGTGGCGTAGTGATACGATTCCGAAACGATACTTTGTTGATACCTTATAACTTTATACTGAATGTTTATATCCACTGCTATCTAATCTTATCGCACATAGTTATCTTGTAAATCATAAATTGAATACCGTTTTGTATTATCTTATCGTAATCGATCTTTCGGCGGCAAACTATCGTAGTAATCACCGCGCTAATCACTGCTAGCAATAACCTATAAAAGTTCCCGGAATCTCTACATTTCACTTAACTTTTTCCAACATCGGCAGGGAGATTTTGACGGTATCTCCTAGAATTGGGCAGGAAACGATCGTAAAACATCGTTTATTAAAAAGAACGCAAAAAATTATATCCTATAGTTTTTGAACGAGCTAAATAGCTTCCGTTTTGGAGTTTACATTCTAAAACATCTAACACCTAATTCTGAACTGATTGTTGGCTCAGTGCTACTTTTTGACTATTACATTTCTTTTATAAAGATAATATTTATCTTTTACATATCTTAAAAGGTAACTATCATTCCAGCTGCGTTGATAAAAATTTTTTATTATCTTCCATTTTTTCCCTCTCCTTCTATTCTTTGTTTAGTAACCATAAATTTTAGATCTATTTGTCAATTTTTTTGAAACATTAACTATGTGTGGTATTCTTGCTGTTCATCACGTCGCCGAAGATATTGAGGCTTTCAAGCCCAAGGCTCTTCATTTGTCGAAACAACTTCGTCACCGTGGTCCTGACTGGTCTGGTAAGGCTATTCGCAACCAAACTATTCTTTGCCATGAGCGTCTTGCTATTGTCGGTGTTGAAAGTGGTGCTCAACCTCTTGTATCTGACGATGGTAAACTTGTCCTTACTGTCAACGGTGAAATCTATAACCATCTTAAGCTTCGCGAAAACTTAAAGGGTAACTATAAATTCAAGACTTACTCCGATTGTGAAGTCATTTTATATCTCTACCGCGAACATGGTCCTGCTTGCGCTAACATGTTGGACGGTATGTTTTCTTGGGTTTTATATGATCAAGACAAGGATAAGGTTGTTGCTGCTCGTGATCCCATTGGTATTACAACTTTATATCAGGGCTTCTCATCTGACAGTCCTGATACTGCCTATTTTGCTTCTGAATTGAAGGCATTGCATCCTGTTTGCGACAAAATCATTGCTTTCCCTCCCGGACATTATTACGACTCCGAAACCAAGCAAACTGTCCGCTATTTCAAGCCTAGCTGGTGGGACGAAAATAAAATTCCTTCCAACCCCGTTGACTACAAGCTTCTGCGCGAGACTTTGGAGGCTTCCGTTCGCAAGCGTTTAATGGCTGAAGTTCCTTATGGTGTTCTTCTATCTGGTGGTTTGGATTCCAGTTTGATTGCTTCTATTGCCGCTCGTGAAACTGAGAAGCTCGCTAACAGCACTTCGCAGTCCGAAGAGGCTCGTACCATTACCGCTTGGCCTAAGCTTCATTCTTTTGCAATTGGTTTACCTGGCTCTCCTGACTTGCTTGCGGCTCGTAAGGTTGCCGACTTTTTGCATACTTTCCATCATGAGCACACCTTCACTATCGATGAAGGTCTTGATGCTCTTCGTGACGTTATTTACCATCTTGAGACATATGATGTTACCACTATCCGTGCAAGTACCCCCATGTATCTACTATCTCGTAAAATCAAGGCTCAAGGTGTTAAAATGGTTTTGTCTGGTGAGGGATCTGACGAAATCTTTGGTGGTTATTTATATTTCGGTAATGCCCCCTCTCGTGAGGCCTTCCATTCCGAGTGTGTGCGTCGTGTTAAGAACTTGCACTTATCCGATTGCTTGCGTGCTAACAAGTCAACTATGGCTTGGGGTCTTGAGGCTCGTGTTCCTTTCTTGGATAAGGACTTTTTGGAAGTTGCTCTTAACATTGATCCTGAGGAGAAAATGTATATTAACGGTCGTAAAGAAAAATATATTCTTCGCAAGGCTTTTGACACAACTCATGATTCTTCATTACAACCATATCTCCCTCAAGATATTCTTTGGAGACAGAAGGAACAGTTCTCTGATGGCGTTGGTTATTCATGGATTGACGCTTTGAAGGACACTGCTGAGTTATGTATTTCAGATGATGAATTTGCTCTTCCAAGGAGGGAATGGGGTGACGATATTCCTACCACCAAAGAGGCATTCTGGTACCGCAAGCTTTTCGACGAAATCTTCCCTAGACAGTGTGCTGACACTGTTATGCGTTGGGTTCCCAAGGCTGAATGGGGTTGCCCCGAAGATCCATCTGGTCGTTACCAGGCTGGTCACGTTGCTGCTTTAAAATAAGCTGTGTAATTTAGCCCAGTAGGCGTTATCCGACGTTCGTTTATGTTCGTTAATGTAGGGATGTTATACTTTCCTTTTTTTTGTATTGTAAAAAAAACTCGTTTTCACCCTTTTCTCCTTTGTCTGATTCCTTTTATTTAGATTTTCGTTATTTAATATTTAACTATACCAAATCGAATCTGAACACTTCTTTTCGCATATATTAATCTTTTGAAATCTGCATATAATAGTTCGTATTCTGAGTGTTGTATAAGCTTGAAACACCTCTTAAACCGCAGTTTATAGTTTCTACAGTGTTTAAAAGCAGCATGATTATATCATGTAAAGTAGTGAACATTCCTTTTTTGAAACAAATAGCTGGATGGCTGTTTCCAGTTTTATCTAACTTAAATATCTAAAGAAATACGGAATAATCAGAGGAACAAAAACTTTATATTTTTTTTGAACTAAAAGAGAATATAAAATGCTAAAAAGACTTTAAATAATTCTTCATAAGGACCAAACAAAAGATAGATTGACTGTGACAGTAAGACCTTTTAACGATCGAAACCGTGACGAATTAATTCATCGTATAAAATGGGATTTAAATTTTTAGAAAAATAAAAAATGTGGGATTAACGGGCAAACTTAGAGTAATCTTTTGCAAGGACTTCGAGTGCTTGCATAGCTGCCCTAGAGCCCGCGTCTTTTTGATTTGCACCCCACGCACGGGCTACTTCTTTGCCATTAAATATGCAGGCAATAACATAACCCTCAGCGGAACCACCAGCACCATCGACCCAGCGATATTCGATGTGGCCCAAAGTGCTGTACTTGTGAAAAAGTTTTGATTTAGCCAGCTTATCGATAGGACGTTGAACAGTGATATTGGCAATCTTTGGTTGGAGAAGTCGGCTAACCCATTGAAAAGCTGTCTCTTCTTGTCCATCCAATATCAATGCACCGAGATATGCTTCGAAAGTGTCAGCAATGACCTTTTGAGATTTTCGAAGTTGGTCTTTTTCGGCAGAATAACTGAGGACAAGTGTTTTATCAAACCCATAGAGCCTTGCAAATTTATCAGCACTTTCGTTGCCAACAAATTTTGCCCGGAGTTTGGAAAGACTTCCTTCATCCATTTGAGGGAACTTGCTGAATATAATACGCGTAGTAAACAAATTAAAAAAGCTGTCACCAAGAAATTCTAGCCTTTCATTATGGATATCCAACAATTCATTCGGATTCGACTGATTTGGATAAATTTCATAAGCTCTAGAAATATGCATAAAAACTTGTTCCTTTAGTTTCTCAGACCGTAAAGGTGGTAATGGCGGGGGATACTCTCCTTCTTCAAACTCCTCAGATGTTGGTTCATTATTTTCTTGATTTTTTTGATTTTTTGGGTGAGAGGAGGGTTCTTCAATGACAGGTTCGTTTTGGCGATCATGCCTTGACTTCAACATTTCGTAGACTCCTTCAATATGGCTCCAAGTAGAACCAGGGATAACCAAATTCACATCATCCTTTGTTGAATGCTTTGTTTCTTCTAGCAAGGCTTTCATAGCAAACATGAGTTTACGAATTTTTTTTTCCAAAATATAATACTGCCGATTTTTTATGTGGCTACTTCGCTTGTGACCAAGAGACCTTCTTCCTCTTGATAAAGAGTCGGAAGCGGATGAGGAGGAATCTGAGTCCCCTTCATGATGCCTCTTAAACCGTCCCATAGGAAAATGGTAGAAATATAAAGTAGATTGTGAGAAGGAAAACGGTGCTAAAAGAGACAGAAGTATCCAAGAATGCTGTATTGGGATCTACTTAAAAAATCGGTGTCAAAAATGGCCGAGAATTAAGTACGGAACAGAGTTCCGGTAAAAATATCGTCAGTAGAAGAAATGTGCAGTACCAGGATACTGTTCTAAGGGCCACAACGAAAAAGTTATTTACCCAAAATTACTTTACTTTGTGTTTTCTTTAGAAATATACCACAAACAGTAAAGAACAATCAAGAAGTAAAAAATGATCAGCACGAAAAGCTCCGTGTAATATACAAATGCAAAAAATCTTGTAACAAAACAATCAACCAAAAACAGCTCTCCAATGTGAAGAACACCTACCCAGCTAAGAAAAAAATGCAAAAAAAATGTTCTTCGAATAGCTGAATATAAAAAAATAAATATTTTTTACAGTGAAAAAAGTCTTTTTCAATGTTATAATCTTCAAATCTACCAATTAATGATATCTGAAGCAAATCGAAAATGCAGCGTAAAATCGAAATGTGATTAAAAACCGTATGTTGACCAAACCAAGGACCAGCAATCCTCCTTATTTGAAAGAAAGCTCTATCACCGTAGATGCAAGACAACGCTACTTACTTTGCAAAAACCCGAATGAAAAATAAACAATCTGAAATGCAAGTTCGTAGGAACTACCAAACCGTCAATATGAATAAGAAAACAACTCTTTTCTTTAAAAAGAATATGCAGACTCGTTCAACCTCATATGTGTGGGAGTTTGTTTATGTTGGGCAGTGAGGGACGAGAAAGGAGAAGGAAGAAAGAAACACTCTTTTTCCAACTTAGCGGTTTATTTCACCACGTTCGTTGGTTAACATGAGCAGAGAAAGAATAGGGGCGTACCGCAGCACAACGGTCAACAAAGTATGTTAATGTCAGCAATACTACACTACGCTATGATACACTACGTTGCGTATCACTATATGTCATATGTTGGAATACTAGCTAAGATCCGTTTATTGATAATCACGGGTAACTATCCGTCTATATACATAGATACCCGTTAATAACAACTATTTAGAAATATTATAAATAGCGTTACAACTGAACCTCGTTCCTCAGTTCAGTTATGAGCTATATTAGTGATAGGTAACATTATAACCCAGTTAATACAATACCTATACTCAGTTGCTACTTATACAACCTGTGTATTGTAATATAAATAGACCATAAGGAAAACTCACCGCAGTTCTACGTATCCTTAAATCAGATACCAAACTGCGTAGCTTACAGTTAAAGTTGAATACGTTGCTACTGTTTATTGTAGTAACAAATTTTAAAGCAAAAGGTTTAGTATTTCGTAAACCAAGTTAAAGGAATATTATCGAGGTTTATGGAAATGTTTACGAAAAGATGGATGTTTTAGGGCCACTCTAGAGCTCACTAATTCAATTTCCCATAATTTCTGGAATGGCAGAAAATGCAGGAAATGAAACAAAATTGGTGGAAAATGAGAATTTACAAGAGGATTTAAGTCGTTTGAACTTAGAAGATGAAAAAAATGAGCTCAAATTGAATGAAAAAGGCGGAGTTTTGAAAGAAAACGATGAACATTTAGAATGTTCAGAATCTTTCAAGAAATTGGCGGAGAAGGAGGAAGCTTATCAAACATTAAAGAATTCTTATAACTCATTGAAGCAGCAACACTCTAATTTACTCGGGAAGGTCTCGGGAATTAAGTCAACGTTGGGAGAAAGGCTTAAGAAGGATTCTCAAGAGTTAGCTCAAAATCGAAAACGAATTCAAGAGCTCGAAAAGTCTTTGGGCGATGCAGAGGAAGCACTTAAGTTGAGCAATGAAGAAACCGTAACCTTGACCGCACAAGTAGAAAGCTTAACGCAAGATATAACAGATTTGAGACAGCAAAATGCTTCGCTTGTTGAAGAAAATCAATTGTTATCGACTCAATCAAAACAATGGGAAAGAAGAGCCAGAGATGAACATGAGATGCAAGAATCATTGGCCGTTCGATTGGCAGATTGTGAAGAGCAGCTAGCTAGAGAAACTGAAAGACAAGAGCAGTATGAAGTTGAAATTCAACGTCATTTGACAAATCAGCATCAACTAGAAATTGAATTAGAATCCACCAAAGCTTCCCATACTGAAAACCTCGGTGAACTTACCAGAAATTGGCAGAAGGCCATGGACGACGTGACTGAGAAATTCGCTTCTAAATCAAAAGAGTACGAAGATTTGCAAAATGAGTTAGATGCTACACAGAAAAGGCTTTCAAGGGTCTCTGATTTGGAGCACGAGGTGAAAGAAAAAACCCTACTTATTGGTAAACTGCAGCACGAGGCCGTTGTTTTGAATGAACATCTTACAAAGGCTCTCTGCATGCTTAAAGATGGAAATAATGCAGAAAAAATTGACAAACAACTTATTTCTAATTTGTTTGTCTCCTTTTTGACGCTTCCTCGCGCTGACACTAAACGTTTCGAAATATTGCAATTAATTTCTTCCGTGTTAGATTGGAACGATACGCAAAGGGAACAAACGGGACTTCAACGTCCTGGTTCCTCTGTAAATAATTGGAGTATTCCTCACAGTGCGTCCTCTAACTCTCTATTCTCCGATCATTCCTTTTCCAAAAGACGTTCTTTCCATGACTCATAATTTTCTTCCACACTAACCGATAATTTTACGTTTCAATTGAGCAATGGTATGAAAGATTTTTCTTTTTTCTGTAAATAATAATATCTTTCGCTCTTTTTATGTATCGCTTTTTTTTTTCTTACTTCACAACTTAATTAGGGGTTACCTTTTGCCGCGCGTACAAGGTTTTAGTATTTTTTTACTCTCTTTTCACACATTTTGAAGGTTGACTATATCATTCTTGAAGTAATAGTTTCATACGTTCATTTTGATATTTTGCCTTCTCCTGCTATGCCTAGCTTTATGGCAAAAGCGCTTGTTGCAATTTCATCTATTAGTCAATATTCTTAATTTTCAAAATTGTTTGTTAATATCAGTTTTTTCGAAGAATTTTAAAAATATCATTTTATTTTAATCACTCAGGTCATAGTTATGGTCTGTATTACTAGTATGCAAAAGCAACATAGCTATATGCAAAGTAACTAATCATTATGAAGACATTATTATGAAAATTTATTTTTCGGCTCATTAGAATCCTTCTTTATCTGTGTAAAAACACCATCACGAAACCATTTGTTGGCCTCTTCTACTTTTTGTTGTCGTTGAAGTAAGGGGTTCACTAGTTCAATGCCTTGAATAGGTGTGAAGGATAATGAACTTTGTAAACCGCTTGCAGCAAGGGGATTCTTCTGTGCCATTGATTGTAGTTGGGCCTTCCGCGCTTTTGGTAACCGTAATTTAGTTCGAGAATCAATTGACACTGCACGAATTTTTCCTTCACCTTCTTGACCAAGCATACCAAGACCTTCCGTTTCGTCAAAATTAAAGACTTCCGCCTCCTCCTTACCAAAGGCGACGCGATTCTGTAATCTCCGCAATTCCGTTACGGCATATTGCTCTTTCATCTTGCGAATTCTTCTTCCTCCACGACGACGTTTTGGCCTATCGTCAGGAACGGGTAGCGCAACAGTTGGTTTCTGTGATGGAGGTTCCAAAAGCTTTTCAATTTTCCGTTCAACTTCCTTTCGAGCAGATATGCCAAATGAGCCATCAGGATATTCATGAATGGAATCGATTCTTGCTGCTAAAGCAACTTTAGCAGCAGTCATTCGGATAGCTTGCTTTCGTACATCAGGAGGGGTCTTTTGAACAATTTCCGACATATACAAAAATCCATAATCCCCACTAACAGCCGGATTGTTAATACCAATTGTTGTCAGCCTCCTTTTTCCGAGCGCTGGTAAATTGCAAGCAGGAAACTTTCCAAGTCTAGTCAATCCTCCTGCAATGCCGATTAAATTGGCAGCTGTGGTAGAACCCACGACTGCAGACAAATTAGGAGCTACGACACTAATTCTTGATTGGACATATTCAATAATTTTTTGCTTTTCTTCACCCAATTGCTGAATTGCCTCACAGCAATTTTTAACGTTTTTTATCATTTCATCTGGAAGAGGCTTTCCCACTGTTGTCGTTGCTGTTGTAGCAATAACCATCACTGTAGCAGAAGGAAGAAAGGAAAGTTTGGTTTTGCTGTTGTCTAAATCATTTAACAGAGAACTAACAGTTTTGCAATAGTCAAAGGCATTCAAGACCAAACTACTTAATTCAGGAAATCGGTCATGATACCATTCCTTCACGAGTCTGTGCAGCCGCAGGATTTCATCGTCAATTTCCATCGCAATTGAATTAGAATCCACGATAAGGTGATATTCGAGATCATCTTCGATGTTTCCAGTGATAGCTTGTTTTTCGGTGCCTTTATATTTCTCAGTTCCTTCTATGATATCGCGAAGACGTGTAGAATTCAACAGCTGATAAATGTTCTCATTATTGTCATTAAATTTATTAGCAACTTCACTAGGCAATTTTTGAGCAGAATCGCTAATTTTGGTAATATCCAAATCGTTTTCTAATTCAGCAGAAATGCCATTTCCTTCCTCTAATTGTAACTCTAACCGCCTTTTCTTCGCATCTGGCCCAAGTTCATCAGTAATTGTAGATTCTGTAGTTTCCTCAATATCATCAAGATCAGCTAATAATTCATCTGCCAGTGACATTATATTGGTTAAAATCCTTGCCTAATGAAAAACTTTTTGTCAAGCGTAGTTGCCAGAAAAAGAAAAAAAAATAACAAAGCTGGTTCTGGAAGTCTAAGATTTCACTAAAAAAAAGACTAATGAATAATTCAAAAATAGGACGTAATCAGCAAACGCCAGGATAGTAATGTACAAAATAGATGTATGTGGCTATTTAATAGAACTGCAACTTTTTATAGGCTTAATAGCACTAATCGTGCAAATTTGAAGATTAATGCAAATAAATAAGTAAAAATAAGATTCAAATTCGCTTTATTGACAAGTTCCAAGTGGAGTGTCAAACTTGAACTGGCATGGGGTATTTTGCTTAGTGCTCTACACATACTAGACAACCACGTTACTACGGTCATAGGGAATTGGGATCGAAAACTGCTTGATTCATTTCTTCAAGTTTGTTAAATTTTTTTCGTTCATTTTTTTTTTCCTTGACAAGGAAATTGGTTTAATTGATCTGGAGAAAATTCATTCATTCAACAGTTTGGAAAAGTATCAAGATTACTGAATCCAACTATGTCGTCCTCTGTTAGTGAAGAATGTACCCCTGCTAAGGTAGAGTTTTCTTTATATGATAAACACTGTGGACGAATTTTAGCTGACTAAATTATGAACAGAAGAAGTATGATGCCTGCTTTAACGATTGGTATGCGAATAAATTCTTAAAAGGTGATCTCCATAATAGAGACTGTGATGAGCTCTTTGCCGAGTACAAATCATGTCTTTTGAAGGCTTTGAAAACGAAAAAAATAGATCCTCTTCTTGAAGCAGCACGCAAAGAAGATTAAAGTAAGAGCATCTTTGGATATATGATTTTTAAGGTTGCTTTGAAAGATAGCAGTACCATGGAATAAAGCTCTTCTTTTAAAACGGGTGAAAAAGTGATAAGCATCTGTGCAATTGTAAGTTTATCAGAATTGTAGGTAACGAAATATCTCTGCCATGAAGCAAGTATACACTTCTAAAGGTGTTGTTTAAGAACATATGATTCGGCATATCCTTTTGCTGGCAAACCAATAATTCTCTAAAAGGGTAGTTGACTAAGATCATACTAAGTAAAATGATATGAACATCTTTTCATTGGACTCACCTTTGTAGAAAACTTGTAAGAATATACTTATAATCAAAGAATTGAATGGTATTCCTTCTTAATTAGTCTATTTTCACTTCGACATGCAAAAACATTATTTTGGCAAAAATTCGACACCAGCAGGATTTGAACCTGCGCGCGGAGACCGCAACAGATTTCTAGTCTGTCCCTTTAACCACTCAGGCATAGTGTCCAAGTCTGTCACTAAAAAATATATAACATATACATATT
Source organism: Schizosaccharomyces pombe (assembly GCF_000002945.2). NCBI lineage: Eukaryota > Fungi > Ascomycota > Schizosaccharomycetes > Schizosaccharomycetales > Schizosaccharomycetaceae > Schizosaccharomyces > Schizosaccharomyces pombe. The sequence goes on from NC_003423.3 coordinate 744,874, forward strand.
AACTACATCAGTCGCAGTTAAACAATAAAAATTTGAATGAATGAAAAAAAATACTGTAAATGTCAATTGATTTTTATCATTTTTAAATAAATAAAATTTGTAACTGTTAAGTCAAATTTCGAACCTCTACGTTTAGGAAAAGCTTTGCATGAATGTTCAGTATTTTCTTTATTAGTTTTGGAACTATTGTATTCAAAAGTACACTGAGTCCAGTAGTAATCAGTTCTGTTGAGAATTTCATACTATTGATTGTAATTGATATACGGTATTAAGAAGCTGAAAGTTGAAGTGCAGTCAATTTCCTTTGTAAAACATGTCTTTCATAGTTAGGTAGCAAATTGGTATATTAGAGTTTAATTGCAGATTATTAATCAAAAACAAATTTTTACCTAAAATATTATGCGTTACGCCAAATTTTGAGTCGTTAACCTAGCAATTGCACAAGGGCAAACAATAAAAACGAGTGGGTGATGGAATTAATAAGACCAGGTTTGTTTTTGCTAGCTTCTGCAGCGCAGTTTATTTATAGAAAATATTGTTATTATTTTTAGTTAATGAAAATTTGGGTTTTTTTATATATAATTTTCCTAAGAGTCGTATTTACATATATATAAACAAAAATATTAAAAATCGAAATACTTATCTCTAAAGAAATACATGTCAAAGCAAATCATTTTACAAATAAAGAAATTGCCTAAAAAAATTAAATCTCTTTCTAGCAGCCCATGAGTAATTTTATGCACACCATAGAGCACATTACTGTTTGTTTTGTTTTCTGGAGTGTACCAAGCATTTATAAATTGGTAACACAAAGCAAATACGTTCTTAAATGTAAGGTCGAAGGAAAGTGACTAGCAAGCTCAATTGTTCTTTTAGTGTATAATAGAACAGACATAATCTTCTCGAAATCTTATATGTTTAAAAGCTTTTTTTTTCTGCGTTATAAAATCATGCCTTTGTTTAAGGAAATAAATTGAGATTTTTTATTAATTTGCATTTTAAATTTGCTAGATTTTTTTTTTTTTGTTCATTCAATTGTCAAGGTCCAATGTTTACAGACGCGTAAACAAACAAATGTGACGTGGCGAAAGACGCGTATAAAAAACCCATTATTCTTCTTTTAACATTCCTTTAAATTAAGATCCCCAAAACATTTTCAAAATGGGCTCGCTACCTGATCAATCGTCTTGTGAAGAGTTTACTGATTCGCAACAGGATAAGATGACAAAACTGCTTGCTATGCAACTTGGCCCAGAGTATATTTCTCGCCGAAGTGGTCCAGGAGGAGGATCTGTTACATACTTAGAAGCATGGAAAGCAATTGAGCTCGCAAATGAAATATTTGGATTTAATGGGTGGTCTTCTTCCATTCAAGACATTCATGTCGATTATGTAAGTGTTAATTTTGCGTCAAAATTCTACGAAAAAAGTGCAAATCGTATCAATTCTTGAGCCTATATTTATTTATTTTTACTAATCATTATTAAAAGGTAGAAGAAACGAAAGAGAAAAAGTTTAATGTTGGAATCAGCGTTATTGTACGCGTTACATTAAAGGATGGCTCCTTTCATGAGGTAAACAAAACATGTCCTCAGTAATATTTCGTGATACCGGTTAAATTAATTATAGCAAATGGTATTTTTTTCGAAATAATTCATAACTTTTTCGTTCTTAACTATTCCATATCAGATTGTGGCCAATTTCTTGCTAACAAATGGTTTTTCTAGGACGTTGGATATGGATCTATAGAGAATTGTCGAGTGAAGGCATTAGCTTACGAAAAATGTAAAAAGGAAGGAACTACGGACGCATTAAAGAGAGCTCTTCGAAACTTTGGAAGTAGCATGGGTAACTGCCTTTACGACAAACGCTATATTCAAAAAATCTTGAAAATGGCACCTGCCCAGGTAATATGGAAACACATAAAATTTAAAAATAATTAAGCTGACAGAAATGCAAAATTAGGCTGAGTTCAACTACGACAACCTTTTACGCGCAAACAAAAGACCCTATGCACGGTTCGCTCAGAAAGTATCTACCCCTATAGAAAGCCATGCAAATAAAAGTGTTAAGCTAGAACATAAAAATTCAATAGAGAAGAAAATTTCCAATGTGGATAAACCTATATCAGATCTCATTGAGAATGACATTCATGAAAGTCTGCCAGCTCTGCAAAATCCCCCCATTCAAAGCCATTCAGAAACAGACCTTTACGCAGGTATAAAAAATTTATTAATGACCAAATTGAAAAACTAAACATAAAAATATAGATGAAGAACTGGACAGCATCCTTATGCATCACGAGCGCCCGCCTATTCCTGAGTCACCTAGGGTAGAAGAATTCGAGGAGTAAGACAGACCGATCAATGCGTGCGAATGCCGACTAACTAATAGATTATTAAACCAATTTGAAGGAGATGAAAAAGTTTCTGTTGACAAAATTGACGCACACGATAAAATGACCGAAGCTCAGGTTGTCAAGATTCCCCCAGTACAATTTATGAATGCACGTGTAGCAGCAGCAGAAAACCCACATATAAAGCACGAGGGAATGGCATTTCAGTTGCACAAAAAGAGTAATTCTATACTAAAATCATCTAATATAGACCACAACAGATCCATGCCTATACGACGTCCTTCGTTAACTTCAAACAACTCTGCAAACACGTTCTCAACGAAATAAAAAAAATAAAATTGAGTGAAACGTTCAATGGTATAAACTTTTAAACTGCTTGCGAAATAAATTGCTGTACAACGAACGTCTCAGTGAATTTAACTAACTATCTTTCTTCTATTGAATGCAAAATTTCGATTTTCGAGTTCATGAATCAATTTATTTTTTTAATATACTTTAAACAGAATTAATATGAATAATTAATATGAATTTTTAAGACGTTCAATTCAATTTGTGTTACCCAGTAGTTTTTTGAACTGACCTTTCACCTCTTCTTCCACTTGGTTCAAATAAGTAGATCAAAATGACAGATAAAGAGAAGAAGCCTTGTGCCATCATAGTTGTAGGAATGGCCGGTTCAGGTATGAATTTTTTTATAATTGAAAAACCAATAAAGCACTCAACGCAGCAATTTCTAATCATTTTCATGTAATAGGCAAAACCACCTTCATGCAACAACTGAATGCACACCTTCATTCAAAAAATAAACCTCCTTACATTTTAAACTTGGATCCTGCTGTTCGAAATTTACCCTATGAGGCAAATATCGATATTCGTGATACAATCAATTATAAAGAGGTTATGAAACAGTACGTTTGTCTATTCCAGAGTTACAAGATTTTGGGAAATTTTCTAATTCATTTAGATATAACTTGGGGCCAAATGGCGGTATTATGACAAGTTTAAACTTATTTGTTACAAAGTTTGATCAAGTACTAAAAATTTTGGAAAAACGTGCACCAACAGTCGATCACATTTTGATAGATACTCCTGGACAAATAGAAATTTTTCAATGGTCTGCCTCTGGAAGTATCATATGCGATACACTTGCCAGTTCTTGGCCAACATGCATCGCTTATGTTGTCGATACGCCAAGGGCAACATCTACTTCAACATGGATGTCATCTATGCTTTATGCATGCTCTATGCTCTATAAAGCCAAGCTCCCACTTATCATTGTTTATAATAAATGTGATGTTCAAGATAGCGAATTTGCGAAGAAATGGATGACCGATTTTGAAGAGTTCCAGCAAGCTGTGACTAAAGACGAAGGTATGAGTTCTGAGGGTGCGACATCTGGATATATGGGTTCGTTGGTAAACAGTATGTCTTTAATGCTTGAGGAATTTTATCGTCATTTAGATTTCGTGTCCTGTTCGTCTGTGACAGGTGAAGGCATGGATGATTTTTTAGAAGCTGTTAAAGCTAAAGTTAAGGAGTACGAGGAAGAATATGTTCCAGAAATGGAACGAATGAAAGAAATTCAACGACAGACGAAAGAGAGACAAAAAGAAGCTCAGCTTTCTAAACTCATGAAAGACATGCATGTTTCTAAAGATAAAGAGGATGTTGGTCTAACTGTTTCGGATGCCGAAGATGAATATAATGGCGAGTTAGTGGATCCTGACGAAGATGATGGTTTAACTGCTGAAGATAGAGAAGATATGATTAAGCAATATCGTGTTGCTCTTGGTATCTCTGACGATATCTCTGATGAAAAGCTTCTTGAAATGCTTACAGAGCGTATGAAGCAATAAAAACAGAGAATAAATCTACTCATAAAAAATGAATAAAATAAAGGTATTAGGAAGATATGTTATAATATATTACTTTAATGACAAAATGGAATTTCTTTGAAACCGGTGCTCGAGGTAAAACTCGTTTTTTATTTTAGGGGATTGGTAAATCCCTCTTGTCTACAATAGTTTCCAAAGTATAAATAAAAAACATGTAGATGCTAGAAAAATTAGAGATACCCGCCTTAGCCAAAAGTATTTACCGTATTGCCAGTTGATATGTTTTTTTAACCATATTTGTGAAATTTCTGACACAAATGATTTATCGAGTGAATGACATGGATTCAAACCTAATGTTTGCATGTCTGAAACATTGAATGACTCTGCGTTTGAACTCAAAACGGTCAGCAATTTCTGATTGTAACGTTGGAAGTAATCCAGCATATTCTCATTTAAGAATTCCTGATCTGTCAGATTGTGATGGCTTGTATTAAAAATGTATTTAGAAGCCAGAGAATAGGTAGTAAGCCCCCAACTACTTTCCCCGTCAAATGATAGATACCTAGAAAGACCCTTAAAATTAATTAAGTCATCATATGAAGGTTTGATACGGATTGAATTTGAGTTGAAAATTTGCGGGTATTTATTAGCATTAAAAGAGTTGTCAGGCCAATATAACGCAAGGTCGTACAGTGAAGACTTGGAAAGTAATACAGTATCAGTTGTGCAAGCAATCCATCCCTCTTCTAAGTCATTATCTAGTAATGTGCTAGTATTAGCCAAACCAACAGAGTAGAATGGGTGCAAATCGGAAAGTAATATTGGTATAGAAGCATCAGATGATCTTTTGATAGAGCTTAGTCGAACAATCATATCGATAATTGAATACAGTTGGTCATCATGAGAAGATATCAAAAGAATCCGCTTGCGTTGAAGTGCAAATTTATAAAGACAATAAAAAGCCGGTCCAAGGTGATCGAGCAGAATTGTTGCGTAAGATTGAGAGAGTTCCTTTGAATTGGCACCTAAGATAGCAAATTTGTTCCCTTGAAGTTTCTCAAAAAGAGAATCAAATTCAAGATTCACAGCTGATGTTTGTAGACTTTTAAAAAAATCACTATCTGATAACTGGTGAGATGTGCACTTTTCAGAAGCATACGTTTCAGAAGCGTCTTCCCCAAATTTGTATTTCAAAGTTGCTAACGACAGACCATTCGCGATATAGAGTAATGTTTCTCCATATTTTACAACAGCCTCACCAAAGTTAATATCATCGCTGAGGATGAGTCCGACAGATGTAAAAAATGCACTCCTTTCAAACGAGGGGTGTTGCAATTTTGAAAACACACTTAAGCATAACTGGTCTTGAAATCGAAAAAAAATGGTACAATTATCTAACTCCTGTATACCACTAGGGAAAAGCAAATATTCAATTCCTTCAACATTGAAATCTCCAGGATAATAATTCTCGACGTTGTAGCCTTCTTTTGCATCAAACGTCGCCAAGACGATGGCTTGAATAGACATTGATAGTGAACGAGGTTTATTTTTAATGAAGATGAACCAGAAAAACTATCCTATAAATAGAAAGTTCAAAAACAGTACAATTAAAAGTTCATTAGTAAATGTGGTGCTAAAATTCGGGTCAAAGTTTGTTTACTATATAAGAATAAGGAGTTATTCGTCTACTCAGAACCAGCAACCTTGGTTTCCTCAAAATAATGAATTATGCCAAGTTATCGATAGCATTTTCAAAGAAAACCATAAAAACACACAACTGTCGACTATTTCAGCGATGGCTGCATGTTGGCGACAAAGTCCATGATTTTCGTGTAGTCGATGTAAGTAGCTAAAGCAAATTTAAAAAAATGGAACTACTAACTGTTTCCTAGACTAAAAAAGTACCAGAGTTACAGCTTAATTATACTCGTTTGAAACACGAGCCGACCAATGCAGATATGATACATCTGGATCGAGAAGATCCAAATAGCGTTTTCAGCATTGGATTCCAAACTCCAGCAGAAAACGATGAAGGAATTCCTCATATTTTGGAACACACAACTCTTTGTGGAAGTAATAAGTATCCAGTTCGAGATCCTTTCTTTAAAATGTTGAACCGTAGTTTAGCAACTTTTATGAATGCCTTTACTGCTTCAGATTTTACATTTTATCCTTTTGCAACCGTGAATACTACCGACTATAAAAACCTCCGGGATGTGTATTTAGATGCTACTTTGTTTCCCAAGCTGCGCAAACTAGATTTCTTACAGGAAGGTTGGCGATTCGAACATGCTGACGTTAACGATAAAAAGTCTCCAATTATTTTTAATGGTGTTGTTTACAATGAAATGAAAGGCCAAGTTTCTGACTCATCTTACATTTTTTATATGCTGTTCCAGCAACATCTTTTTCAGGGAACTGCGTACGGATTCAACAGTGGAGGTGATCCTTTGGCAATTCCTGATCTTAAGTATGAAGAGCTAGTTAAATTCCACAGATCCCACTATCATCCGTCCAACGCCAAAATTCTTTCGTATGGGTCATTTCCTTTGGAAGATAACTTATCTGCGCTCAGTGAGACATTTCGGCCATTTTCAAAACGAGAGCTAAATTTACCAAACACCTTTTTAAAGGAGTTTGACCAAGAAAAAAGGGTAGTGGAATATGGTCCCTTAGATCCGGTTATGGCTCCTGGGAGGCAAGTAAAAACCTCAATTTCTTTTCTTGCAAACGATACCTCAAATGTTTATGAAACTTTTGCTCTTAAGGTTCTATCGAAGTTATGTTTTGATGGATTTTCTTCACCGTTTTACAAGGCCTTAATTGAATCAGGTTTGGGTACTGATTTTGCTCCAAATAGTGGATACGATTCTACCACTAAGAGAGGAATTTTCTCTGTTGGTCTCGAAGGAGCATCTGAGGAATCACTCGCAAAAATTGAAAATCTCGTATATTCTATTTTTAATGACCTTGCATTGAAGGGATTTGAAAATGAGAAACTGGAGGCAATTTTGCATCAAATGGAGATTTCTTTGAAGCATAAATCTGCACACTTTGGAATTGGTTTAGCTCAATCCTTACCCTTTAACTGGTTTAATGGTGCTGATCCAGCGGATTGGTTATCATTTAATAAGCAAATAGAATGGCTAAAACAAAAGAATAGCGATGGTAAGCTTTTCCAAAAGCTTATTAAGAAATACATCCTTGAGAATAAGTCAAGGTTCGTTTTTACAATGCTTCCCTCCTCCACGTTTCCCCAAAGATTACAAGAAGCTGAAGCCAAGAAGCTGCAGGAACGAACCTCTAAACTCACGGACGAGGATATAGCAGAAATTGAGAAGACTAGTGTTAAATTGTTGGAAGCTCAATCAACTCCTGCTGATACTAGTTGCCTTCCAACTCTGAGTGTCTCTGATATTCCCGAGACTATAGATGAAACTAAACTTAAATTTTTGGATATAGCTGGTATGAAAGCACAGTGGTACGATTTGGCTGCTGGCTTGACTTATATAAGACTTCTTTTACCCTTGAAAAATTTCCCGGAATCGTTGATACCTTATCTACCCGTATATTGCGATGCCTGCTTAAACTTAGGAACTCATTCTGAAAGCATTGGTGATTTGGAACACCAAATCCGTAGATACACTGGTGGTATCAGTATTTCTCCATCAGCAGTGACAAACAACAGTGATGTCTCAAAATATGAACTAGGAATAGCTATCTCTGGTTATGCCTTGGACAAGAATGTTGGGAAATTGGTGGAATTGATTAACAAAGCGTTTTGGAATACTAATTTATCCAACACAGACAAGTTAGCAATAATGTTGAAGACGTCGGTTAGTGGAATTACGGATGGAATTGCTGAAAAAGGACATTCATTTGCCAAAGTTTCATCTGCATCAGGTCTCACCGAGAAAACAAGTATTACTGAACAACTTGGTGGTCTTACTCAAGTAAAGCTGTTAAGCCAGTTATCTAGAGAAGAAAGCTTTGGTCCGTTAGTCGAAAAGCTTACAGCTATTCGTGAAATTTTACGAGGCACATCTGGTTTTAAAGCTGCTATAAACGCAAGCCCTACACAACATGAAGTTGTTGAAAAGGCGTTACAAAAATTTATGAAGTCACGGGGAGTCAATCAACAAACTCAGACCAAATCGACTTCCAAGGAACGAAATGGTATTAATTCTATTAAAACCTATCATGAATTACCTTTTCAAACCTATTTCGCTGCGAAGTCTTGTTTAGGCGTTCCATATACCCATCCAGATGGAGCACCGCTTCAAATTCTTTCATCGCTTTTGACACACAAATATCTGCATGGTGAAATTCGTGAGAAAGGAGGCGCATATGGGGCTGGTCTTTCTTACAGTGGTATAGATGGTGTACTGTCTTTCTTTACTTATCGGGATTCCGATCCAATACGTTCTTTATCAGTTTTTGACGAGGCATCTGAATGGGCAACCACTCACGAGTTTTCTCAGAGAGATATAGATGAAGCCAAACTAGCAGTATTTCAAGGAATTGATAGCCCGGTTAGTGAAAGCCAAAAAGGAATGCTTTACTTTGTCGATGGGGTTACAGACGAAATGCTTCAAAATAGGCGAAAGCAGCTACTAAATGTTTCAGCGAATGATTTGAAGGCCGTTGCCAAAAAATATTTGGTAAATCCAAAAAAGAGCTATACCGCTGTTCTTGGCCCCAAGTCAGAGAAGCAATTACCAACGTGGGTGATTGATAAGTTTGAAAGTTGATTATGATACTATTTATCCTTACTCGAAAAGCAATACGTATTTTTTTTTTTTTTTTTTTGTAAAATGATTTAATGATTTTAGTGAACGAAAGCAATAATTATTTTGACACTTGAAAGGCAATGTTTAAGCTTCGTTGGAATTTCTCATGAGTTTATTTAAAAGTCGTTTCCGTCGTGGAACAAAAAATTCGTATAGAAGCACGCTCATATAAATCAAACTTCCTCTATATGTAGTAGTTAGTATGCTTTATCTTTATAATTCACAAGAATGCTGCTATGTTGTTAATACTTTGTAGACAGACAGATAGAGCCTTGATCCACATTTGGATAGGATGAAAGCATTTTATTGTAAAAATCTATTTTTTCGCAATTGATGTAATATAGTTTTCAAAAACGAAGAGCATAAAGTCGTTTGATCCTAATAGAAAGATGTAAAAGATATAGCAAATGGATATGTAAATCTATTGAAAACATTTCTTTGTTGTTACACTTCATCTATCAATTTCCAAAAACATTATGCATGGAAAAATTAAAGTATTAACTATAGATTAAGATATAAATATTGACCATCTCTTATTCTATTTTTTTTTAATTTTATTATCACGTACACTTAGTATATACCTGAGCTAAGCAATTTAAAAAACGAACTTCAATCTAACGCCCATTCAAGCAGTATAGTGAAGGATAGTGTTAATCCCCTTGAGCGAATACCGGCTGATTAAGAGCTCGTAATTTCTTTTTAACGAGTTACAAACCATTCGAGTTGTAAAACACAGTCACAGAAATTTTGATAAACTGGAAAGAATGAATTCTTGGTCTTTCACCAAGCTCAACAAAATGGTAAGTGAGATAAGTAGAGGTTTCAGCAGCTTATGGAAGAGAAAACTGTTTTCATCTTTCGTTCGTTAAAGTTGTCTCTGTAAAATATATTCAGTGTTAGGAATGACCATCGACTAATGCATGTTTTAGCCTCGTCAAATCAGTGACATTAAGCAATTCTTGGAGATCGCTCGCAGAAAGGATGCTACTTCTGCCCGCATCAAGAAGAACACTAACAAGGACGTTAAGTTCAAGCTTCGTTGTTCCAAGTACTTGTATACCTTGGTTGTCGCTGACGCCAAGAAGGCTGAGAAGCTCCGTCAATCTCTTCCTCCCGGTATGTTATATAAACTACTAAGAAAGATTAACTCAGTTACTTTTTATTGAGGGAACTACATTTCCTTAAAGCATTTTGCGAAGGAATTCTTCCTAAAGCGTTGATAATTCGTGAAACAAATGATCAGCTCTGAGTTAATCGTTCATATAAGTGAACTCAAGCTAACAAGTTTTCTATAGATTTGACCGTTACTGAGGTTGGAAAGAAGGCATAAAGTTTCTGGTTGAGTGATTAATGAAAAAGAAACCTCTCATGGTTTTTGCATTCAGTTAAAAACAAAAATTTTCTTTTTCAAAAGTAAAATGATCAATAAAGATTGTATTCATATTATTTTGTAATGTAATGTAAAAATCGAAGAGTAGAAATCGGTGAAATTATCCAAGTTGTTCACGAATTTTATAAGCAGACCCAATTCGCGATTATAAAATAAAGGTCTGTATGTAAATAATTGTTGTTGCGAGATGAGAGGTATAATTAGCCATAGGGTTGTGTAGAAAACAATTTTTAATAAACCCTTTTAAAGTAGTTCGCTGCATGTAACACTTGCATAAAGTAAACAAGTAAATAACTTTAAGCGTTGTTGCATCGCTTATGAAGTCCTCATTAGTTCAAGCTCTACATGATCAAAATAAGCGTTGTACTTAACTTGAGAGAAGCCCAATTTCTTGAATAGCCGAATACTAGGCTTGTTTTGGGAGCCAACTTTGACTCGATACTTAAGGATTTGCTTATTTTTGGCAATTCCACTGGATTCAACATAGTGCAAAAATGCATCTACAATCTTGGTTCCATATCCTTTCCTTCTATTCTGAGGCTCTGCAATCATCAATTCAAGTTCACCTACTATATGTACCTCTGACTCCTTCGTAGCATTGGTAGCATTAGCATCACTGGGAGAATCATCAAATTCTTCTATACCGTCTGCGTATTCCTCAGTCAAAAACATGTTCACATCCCCAATCATTGATTCAACGCTGTGGGCTTTTACATGATCCAAAATTGAAGGTTTCTTAGCTTCATCGTTTTCGTTTAGTAAAACGATAAACGTCAGCTCTATATCGTTAGAAAATGATTAGAACTTGTGATGCAATTGATCAATCACGAATGTTGAACCATCATAACATACTATCTTCATCAGTACTCCATGAGGCCTGCATTTGATATTCTTCGTCAAGAGTTAAAGGCTCTGAACAAGTAAGCTCTTGCAATTCCTCATTTTTCATCCAGTTATGGTATTTTAACACATGGCATTTTTGATATGGCACGAGAATCAAGTTGCCGCAATCAACAGTAGTATTTTGATTAATTTTCATTGAAAGCACACTTTTTTTTACCGACTCTTCAATAGCCAAATACTCACTTATTCCAAATGTTTACAGTATCAATCAAAATGATACCGAACCGTGAAGTTGAATATATGCAACGGATAAAAAAAACGTGATTTGATGTTTAGTAAAATAGTTTTACGAGAACTCTGATTGAAAAGACATTCAACGAAAATCTCTCAAATATATACAATAAATTCAAGGCTCAACTTATAAGAAGTTAGTTTTAGTCAGTTAACCTTTATGGTAGTAAAGGCGTAGCTATACTGAGTTGACGAGTTAAGCCCAAACGTCTACTCTTTTAAACAATTTGGAAACCTCCTCCTACAAAATTTCCAAGAAAGAGTAGTATTTCGTCGTAAAAATGACAGAAAATGCAATATCAGATTGTTTGAACGTTCTTGACTCAACTCGAACATTGTGTTTGCGAATTCATGAGTTGAAACAGCATAGCAGAGATGCCGACGATCAAAATCCCGAGCAAATTAAACGACAGTTAATGTCAAAGCTCTTAATCTTGCGAGAAGCAAATAGAAAATCTTACGAACAGCTCGTACAAGCAAAGACTATAACAGCCGAACACAAGTCTGAACTCGATAACGCCCGTATACGGCTTCAGGCGTTACAGTACAAAAAGCTGCATTTAAAAACGATAATAAAAAATTACGAAGAAAAGGAGTACGTGAAAGTTCCTTACCTTTTTTTTTTTTTTTTTCAGATTTCAAAAGTCTTTGTTCATTTCTTTCTAACCATTTTAATAGACATATATACACAGCGTTACCACTCGTCTCAAAAGAAGAATTTTTGAAGGAACACCCGGAATTTAAGAGTTCGAATGATCATGATCTAATGCTTGCGATTCTTGAAGACGAACTGAAAGAACGTCAACGACTTTCCACCTTAAAGCAGGAACTTTTAAAGAGGAAAGCTGCATTAATATCTGAAAATAAAGCAAAGAGGAATGCATTGCAGAAAGGAGATGAAAAGCTGCAGACTTTCCTTCGCTCCAGCGTGCCTGTCCAGGAGTACTATAACATTACCTCCATGTAAATTATTCCCATGAAAACTTATGTGTTTATTCATTTCATTTACTACCCATTTTTTAGCGTTTAATAAAAAGAACGGATTTAGATTTTTAGAAACGATTAGCCTCACTTTACTTTTTCAATTCTCAAGTTTGAAGTTTCAATTAAATTGTATGCTCATAACATATTTTTAATTCGTTTTATGATTTTATGGCACTAGTTTATATAATGTGTTTAAAATGACTTTATACTTCTGTATTTGTTGGTTGGTTCATTGGGGTTTTAACAACAATTCGCAGTTTCTCGGCATACTGTAACAACTGATTGCGTATTTCGATTTCGAGTTGTTGTTTTCTAGCTTCTATAGAAAGCTTTTCTTCGTTCAATTGTTTAATTTGATTCGCTTTTTGTATCTCAAATTCCTTTCTATAATTTGATGTTAATGACTGCCAGGATTACCGTTTTATTTTCGTACATTTTCTGTTGAACCTGGGAAACATCCTTTATAAAAGCCTTTTTCTCATTTTCTATATTGGTCTTGTATTCGCTTTCAATTTGGTCATACTTTTTGACGCGTCTTTCAATGTTTTTGAGGTTTAACTCTTCCAAAACATGCTCAATTATTTCAGAGCTGATTTAATTAGTATACGTTTATAATTATTTTTCCCTTTACTTTCATACCTAGATTGATCCGAGCCTAATGTTTCTGATCTTTTCTTCATATTCGTATTTGTTAGAAGGAAAGTTACCATAATTTATTTATATCCTAGTAAAAAATGGCAGGCAGCAAATGACTCAAAAATACATACCTAGTTATTTGAAGTTGTTTTTTTTTTAAATTAACATTCATAAAGCCTTTACAAGAGTGAGTTGCCATATGCTAAAATATACAACAGATACTTGACAATGCGATACCTGTAAACGCGTTTCATTATTCAATAGTTAATGTGATAAATTATCGTACTACAATACAAAAAAGACATTGCAGAAGAAACTATTATGACTGAATGATCGTTATATTAGATCTAATAAACTTAGCTGCAAGGTACTTAAACGGATAATAATTATTATTGCTGGTTGTTTTATATTAATAAGGAATACCTTAAAAAAGTTAGTAATTAGTTGCTCATTTATATTGCTTAAAATCATCTTACCATTTGTGGCCTTCTGGAATTGATCGTACATAAGCGTACGTTTGTTTGCATAACTCTGCTCAATCAAATGAAGCATAAATGTAGATGCTTGCCGTTCATTTAAATTCAAAGCAAATCTCTCCAGGCAATGAGTAATAGTTAATTGCCCCTTAAAACAAGGAAGACCCGAATCCAACATAACCTCCACAGCTTGACATATATAATGGGCATAAGGTCTGCAGGCAAGGAATGCTTTGACACAAAGCTCTTGAAACCACTGAAATGGCTGCGATTTATTACTGCCTCCCATAACAGCGATCATCTCTGTTGTCAATTTAAAAGGTGCACTCTCAAAGGTAATACCTCCAGGAGCAATGTCAAAAATAAAACCGAAATCAATATGCAAAATATGACCTTGGTCGTCAATCATGATATTTCCATTGTGTCTATCCTTAAATTGCAATAAGTATGTAATAACTGAATAAGCGGCCATACTTTGTACGAAGTTACTACGGGCTTTTTGGAATGCTATAGAATCTTCATCACCAAACTTTGTGCGGAAGTAGTCATACAATCCATTGACAGCCTCCCGACCTAGCATATCGCGTGAAATACAATTTGGTAAAACATCAATAACACCACAGCCCGGATTAGTTGCAGTAACTCGATAAGGAAAAAGATAAACGTCTAATCCAACAGAGTTAAAAATATTTTTGAACATTGCAATTAATTGGAGTGTTAAGACATCTTGTCTGCAATCATCACCAACCTTGAAGATGGCCGATTGCCAAACTTCATAAGTTTGTTTCTTAGCCGAATCGCCGGCTTCTTCTTCTGTACCATTCACCGCCAATTCCTCAGGGTCAGCATCAACCAACTTTTCTTTGCGTATTTTAAATGTTGCCATGAAAGGAGCTTTAGCATGACTTTGAAGAGGCTTTCCCGACTTTCTATCTATTCCTACGATTACACCATCAGGATTACTTGGCAAATAAACACCAACGTCAAGTTTTATCTTCTTCATCTCCTCATCAATTTTAGCCTACAAATGTTAGTAATGTATCTCAAGAAAAGAACTAACCTTTTTTTCGGGTTTAGATTTTCTAATGAACGGCTTTAATTTTCCTGAAATTGACGTGACCTCATTGAAAAAGGTAAACTCTCGTTCGTAAAATTGCTTATCTTCTCCAGATAAAGAGTTAATCATTTTATCCATTACCCTATCCAATATTGGTTTTATAGAATCAGGTACAGTAGCGGCTTCATCTTTATAAAGATTAGCTTTCATGTTCCACAAAATTTGATGAGCAAACAACTGTGATGTTCCTGAGGTTTCGAGAATGAAACTTTCAGCATATCCCATGCTATCATAACGTAATGATTGAACAATTTGAGGAACATAAAAAAACGTTACAGAAACTGGGTAACTTTCCATAGAACGCATGGTGTACTGCAATAATTGTGGATTCCATTTCACATTCGGCATGAACATTACAGGCCCTGAAACTGGATACATTGGCTCCCAGTATAGAATAAACTTGCGATCTATAGGAAATTCACCGCTTGGATAGTGCTCAAACAGATATTCCAAAGCAACCTCATGTTTTACACTAGTAAAGGGATTTGCAATGACGAAATTCAACGCCATCTGCTTCAATGGAGCATTTTGAAATCTTTTAGGAGCGTATAACACTATATTAGGAGAAACGTTCCAAGCAACCTGTAACATTTCCAAAGTAATTGGCGACGAAGCGGCATCTGAATCAGGAATAGGTTCAACCATCCTGACATTTCGACCATGCAAAACAGGGGTCAGCCAAGTATAAAGCATATACATTTCATTATTGAGTAATATAATAAGAAGCTTTTGCTTTAATGTGGTAGACACTATAATATTGTTAGTCATATATCGAAAGGAACTGACATACCTTTAAGTGGATAACGTAATAAAAAGCTGTCTAATTTATCGCGAAGACTTCGCATAACACTTATTTCCGCTGCTACATGTAATTTGTCAGCTCCATACGTCCAGTTGGGCATTCCGCTGAACCAGCATAGTCCAGCATCAACACAAAGATTGTAAAACCTTGAACCAAGCGGGCTATTCAACAAATTTTCAGCGATACGAAGGCCAAATGAAACAAATTTGAAATGAAGCTCCCTAGTTAAAACGTTCAGATTGACTTCCATTGAAGTGATTTTCTTAAGTACGAATTTCATGAAATGTACAATAAGTTTAGCAGTCTGTCTATCACCGTACCAGAAGCCCTCAAAATTTCCTGCAATTAGTTGCAACAACAATAAGTGCGGTATCATTTGAGACATAACCTTGTTTTTATAGGACAAAAACGAAGCTCTTTCAGTCGGAGAATAAGTCATTGGAAGTGCCAACGGAGATTTACTTTTGGCTGTCGAAAAGTAACCCCTTTTTTCGGTTACAATTTCATTTTTCCAGTTTCTAATAATATTCGAAATCAGAAAAGAACTGAATGAGGGAACCTGGTTCATCATCCAATTCCATAAAGTGATCCCGAGTTTGAACGAAGAAGGTGAAAAATCAAGAAATGGAATACGAACAATTTTTCGAGCCAAAACGGAGAATTGAAATATAGGTTCTTGAACAGCATGCGCGGCTGCTTTTCTAACCTCGTTACGAAGTCTTTGCGGAGAAACAGTATTTCCCTGTAATATATCATCCTCTAAACTTTTAAGTGCTGCTAAATGAGTTTCAAAAAGCTTGGATTTTTCGTTCAAAATAAGATCTATTCTATCTGTTGACATATCCCCCTCAATATTCAAAATAGAATTGTCGACATGAGAATACCGTTGACGAATGGTATATTCGGCCATAAATTCCGAGCTCGTATCGGGAGTCCAATTTCCAAAAGCAGGCAAAACAAAATTGTCACGATCAGAACTCACGATTCGAGTGCCAAGCTCAACAGCAAGAGATCGTCCAAGCTCAACGACTTCTAAATCGTCAAAGTCCACAAAGTCTGCTAAATAAGATTCAAGCAAGTTCTTAACCTGGTAAGGAATTGCTTTGGAAGAATTTTGAATCCATGATCTAGCATGTCTATTAAATTGAAATAGAACTTCTTCCCTGCAAGAGTAAATATCTGAAAGTATTACACTCAAATTAAGCTTATTGGATTTGTATAATAATTGAGGGACATACTGATCAGTGCATTCTTCAGTGCGAGCTTTCCAAAGAAGGCTGGAAAGCTCTAAAACACTAAACAGTATTTCTTTGATACCGAGTAAATGAGGTAACGTCTCCATAATATAATTCATACATTCCAAAGCCAATTGTCGTACACAATCAACTCTATTACAACAAAGACACAACAGTTTTTGAAATTCGTCGATAGTAGAAGAAGCAACTCTTCTTTCTTTGGACAATGATTCAACGAAAGATGTTAAGTTATATAGGGCAATAGCACGAATAGATTGGGGGAGTTGACTGTCTCTCAAAGATGGATCAAGCAAGTATTCTACAAGCGCAGAAAGCTTATTCGATTTGCAACGCAAAGATTCAAGTAAAAGGACAGCAGACAAGAAGCAAATTTCTGAAGTACTCAAAGGCTTAAGATCAATGTTAGGGACCCTGACTAACAACTCTGATTTAATCTGAGAAATGACTGAATGCTCAATATGAGTCCTGAGGACTGTGTTTAGTTCCAAATTGCTCTCAAAATTGCTACCAAAATCCTCAAAAACAAGAAGGGGAGAATTTTTGGCAATATTTTCAAGGTCAACTTCTAGTGTTTCACCTAAATCAACTGAATAACGGAAACGATTTATGACTAAAGTAAACCACATGTCACGGAACAGTGCAGGATACATTTCTTCCTTGGGCAAACTGCTCCAATCAGTACCTGCAACACACTCGACTAAAGCCTGGACGGCTTTAGACATGCCAAAATAATATCCTTTCAGTTCAGGGGCAGGTGTATCACGAACGATACCTATATGGATAATCTCCTCTAGAAGACTTTTCAACAAATCTGACCTCTTGAAAGAGTTAGATTCCGTACCTCTAGCGATCAAACAGCGGGAATCACAAATAGCAATTGTCAGAGCTTCATCACCGTTCTTCACGAGCATTTTGTTTTGAATAGAATAAAACTGAACCAATATTGAAAAGTCACGATCATTAGCTTTAGTGGATATATCTGCTAGTGTTCTCACTAATTCAGTACTCACCCTCGAGTCGAATTTTCTTGAGAACTTTTGTATCAACAAAGAAATAGCTAATCCATAAATTTTCTCATCGTTAACTGTCAAAGCAATTTCACGAACAGAATCTATAACATTCAAATAGTTTGAAATTGTATTTACCGTTGCAGTTTGTGAAGAAGAACTAGACATATTGTCACTAATAGAAAGGCGTTCTTTTGGAGCTGCAAGATAACTATCAGGAGTGTCAGCAGGAGACAGCAAGTTGGCAAACTGGTATATTGAAGTGATAGCAGTATCTCTTGAGGAATAGTTGAAAAGTTGAGCAAGCTTTCTAGAGGCTAATTGAGCATAAGTCACATTACCATCATCAAAGCGGGGGGCATAAATAGCGATTAAACGCAATCTTTTCATAGCAAACTGAAAATGAGTGGGGAAAACACAGGCCAACGAAGCCATAAGTTCAATTAAATGAGGTAAGAGCTCCGGATCTTCAGATATGGAACCTAACAACACATTAATCCAATCACTATATGTGTATGGAACAAAACCAATGTAGGAGGAGGATAGAAGTGCCAATTTTAGTACGAGTACAAAAAATAAATTGCATGAAGTACCCAACTTCTCTTGAAGTCTCAAGGTCCCAGTTTTTGACAAAAACTTATCACTAAGGTTTAAGATGCTTTGGAATTGCGTTAAAAACGGCTTCTCCTCCGGAGAAGAAGGGCGATGTTTCACAATATCCCAAAATGAGGTAGCATCTTCATACCAAAGGCAACCAGAAGAATTGATGTATGCTTTCATAGATGAAAGGTAAAGGTAATAGCTCAACCCAAACCCAGCATAGTAATTGGAATGGTGAAGAAAAGAATCATTATGAAGGTCTATTAATTTACACGGAAGGTCTGAGACGAGTATCGTGTTACAAACCTCCATTGCCCATAAACACGCGTCTTGCGGCAAAGCTGATATGCAAGCATCGGCTATTTCTTCAAAAAAGAAACCAAGGTGGGAGGCATAAAACACTTTCTCAAAGATTGTCGTTTTAGTATGAGTTGGATTATTATTTGACGAATGAGGAGTATTTAGAATACGAGTTAGTGCCAAAAAAATGCTATTCAAAAACTTCACTATATCGGAAGATAATTCTCTATGCTGCCTGACAAGCGCTAAAAGCGCCTTAAGAATACATGGGCAAATATTCGCAGTCAGTGGTAAAAGATTAGGATAGACAGATTCATCAAGTGAGCATAAAACACTTTTGTACTCCGAGGTATCTTCCAAAAATAGATAATTCAGCAAGTAAAAGCGAAGCTGTTGGAACAAAGTCAAGGCATTTTCAGAGGCTTTGTTTTCCAAAGTAACTTCACAAATTGACAAGACAGTGTCCTCAATTCTTTGGGCCTTAAATAGCTTAGAATCTGCTTCAAGCAATTTTGAGTAACGATTACTTGATTGTACGAACAGATTCCAACCGTGATCGGGAAGGCAGCCAAGTTTTCGTAAAGATTCCCTTCTGATTGATTTATCGATGCTAATAATAATTAGTAGACTGTGCATTCGAAAGGGGAAAAAATAAAACCACTTACCAATCCATAATATTTGGCAGGGGATTACAAGGGTAATGTAAATCTAATCAAAAAGGATTAAAAATAAGTTATAATTTTGATGGGATAGATTCTATCAACCAAATGAAATGAAAGTTACGGAAGAATCTACTAATAACCGCTTTCGGCTTTAGAAGCAGAGAACCAGGTCTAAATGTGAAATCTCCGGCTTGAAATAGTATTTAGATATCCCTTTAATACATTAAATATGAAAATAAGAAAGAGAAAGCTAGTAAAAGTAGAAAATGACTTGAAAGAGCGTGATCTGCTGTTGACTTAGACGAGTGCAATTATGTGGAAGATACTTCCATACGACTTAGTAACTGAAGTTATCGATAGATGGTAAAGCTTCAAAAATGTCAGAAAATAAGGATAAAAATAATATTTTAAAACGCCATATTGAAGAAGATAATAATATTGATAATGGAAAACGCAAAAAACTCGAATTGGGTAAAGACATGGAAGATGTTCATGATATTGCGTCTAAAGAGATGGAAGAACACGAAACAACTCCAATAATATCACAAAACCTATATTTGGACACTGTAAGAGTGATTTTGCTGCATTTTTGTTCTATAATTAACGCTAATTAGATCAATCGTAAATTGTTAGATTTTGATTTTGAAAAGGTTTGCTCCGTTTCCTTGACAAATCTTAGTGTATATGCTTGCTTAGTCTGTGGAAGATATTTCCAGGGTCGTGGACCTTCATCACATGCTTATTTCCATGCACTCACCGAAAATCATCATGTTTTTGTAAATTGCTCAACATTAAAGTTTTATGTCTTGCCGGAATCTTATCAAGTAGAATCCAGCGCTTTACAAGATATTGCCTATGTGATGCGACCTACTTTTACGAAACTAGAAGTCCAAAGACTAGATCACACACCACAGCTCAGTTACGATTTAATGCTCAAACCCTATGTTCCAGGTAAGTATCGTGGGGAATTGTTTTGTTTTCTTTTATAAAGCTTACTATGAAAAAGTGATAGGATTCATTTTATTTAATGGTTTAAGTTCTAACACTTGTAGGTTTTGTTGGCATGAACAATATAAAAAATAACGATTACTTTAATGTGGTGATTCATATGTTGGCCCATGTTAAGCCATTTCGAAATTATTTTTTGCTTAAAAACTTTGATAATTGCCCTCAACTTGTCCAAAGATTGGCAATCCTTATTCGTAAACTTTGGAACCATAAAGCATTCAAGAGCCATGTCTCTCCTCAAGAACTCATTCAGGAGGTTACAGTTCTTTCTCACAAAAAATATTCTATTAATGAACAAAAAGATCCAGTAGAATTCCTTTCCTGGTTTTTAAATACTTTACACAATTGCCTTGGTGGAAAAAAGTCGACCATAGCAAAACCTACTTCTATTGTACATTACAGCTTTCAAGGATTTGTACGTATTGAATCACAGAAAATTCGCCAACATGCTGAAAAGGGAGAGCAAGTTGTGTTTACTGGTGATAGGGTTATACAAACTAACGTCGTCCCTTTTCTTTACCTTACTCTTGATTTACCTCCGAAACCCATATTCCAAGATGAGTTTGAAGGTAATATCATCCCACAAGTAGAATTAAAAGAGATACTTAACAAATATAATGGGGTACATACCCAAGAACTTGCAGGTATGCGACGGCGTTTTCATTTAATGACGGCTCCTCCATACTTTATATTTCACATCAAAAGATTTATGAAAAACAATTACTTTACGGAAAGAAACCAAACTATAGTGACATTTCCTTTGGATGATTTTGATATGAGCCCATTTATTGATGACTCATTTATCCAGTCAAATCCGAAAATCTCTACGAAATACAACCTCGTTGCTAATATTATACATGAGTCCGTGACACATGCTGAAGAAGAATTTCATAACTTCCGAATTCAAATTCGAAACCCCTCTACCAATAAATGGTATCAAATTCAAGACTTATATGTTGAAGAAATCAGTAGCGATATGATTCGTTTAGGCGAAAGTTTTATTCAGCTTTGGGAAAGGTCATCATAGTGTTAATATGTGGAATTTTTGGATTTCTCACAAAATTTCCTCTACGTGAGACAAAATTAAAAAACATTCATTTTATTTATCAAACGTTACCGCTTAGAAAATCTTTATTCTATATAAATTAGATTATCCATTTATATTCCCATTTCGTGAGTAGTCAGCAATTACAATGCTCAAATGAAAGGTTTGTAGTATTCTTTGGTATCAAGACACCAGATTGGTCGAGTAATGTATACGAAACTAGATTTTCATAAAGGTAAATTCGTAAACCGTCATGATTTTAGTTAACAAATTGTTAAGCACCTAAGCTTCGACCTTTTGTAGTTTTCCTTTACTTGAATCACCAACAGGCTCACCAAATAATTCTAAGCGAGAAATCTTAGTAGTTTCTTCTTCTCCGACATTCGAATAAATAAAAATAACGAGAGAATTGACACGTTGAAATTTAACAAAACGAAGGGGAATAATTGTAGGTTGATCGTCTTGTTCGTAAACTATATCCTCAATGACTTGAGTTGGAGTAAATGACTCAGCATCTTCAAAAGAAAGATTGTTGGGCTGATTGATGTACAATTTGATGGTTTTTGGAGCACTCGAAGTTTCTCCCTTAACAGGAGTAATTGCAATAGAATGAACCTTTACCACTTCAAGAAAAGGTATGTATATCATTAATTGCTCGTCAACATCCGACTCTAAAAATGAGGAAGGATTACTGTTAAATGCACTTTTCAAATCGTGATCATCTTGTTGATTTAGACATTCCAATTGGGGATTTTCAATGCAGCCTTGCAAGCTAGCAAAACCCTTGACAGGTGCCGATGACGAAGAAGCAAGAGCGCCAGTTCCTGTGGCTTTTGAGGAAATCAAAGCAACTTTTTCCTTCAAAGCTTGTGGGTTTGCTCCAGTTAGCATATCAATTTGTTTGCCATTTTCAAAGAAAACAAATGTAGGCCTAAAATGTTAGCAAAACCAATGGTACAGTGACGGATTAGGTAAACACATACATTGCTTTGACGCCAAGCCCGGAGGCAATTTGACGTTGCTCGTCTACATTTACTTTAGCAAAAACGAATTTGGGGCTAGCATATTTCGATGCTAATTGTGAAAATAAGGGAGAAATTGCTTTGCAAGGACCACACCAATCGGCATAGCAATCAACTGCAAGATATCCGGACTTAGGGATCGTTGAGATCCAGTGCTGGTACGATCTAATTTCAATAACTGACATATGGTTGAGGTTGAGTTCTATAAACCGTCTGCCAATACCATCTCGTACACCACGACCGTTATTAGTAGTGCGTCTAGCCAACGTCGAAAAACATATTTTTTTATTATTGTTTCCTGGAAACTACCTTTGAGTTTGCTATTTAAACATAGAAGTTGATTAATTGACAGTATTATTTACCGCTCATATTAAACTAGCTGTAATTTTATTTAGACTTAATTTGTTATACATGGTTTAAAAACCGGGTTGTTTTAAGCTGTCAGTTGCTTACTGTAGCATCTGAGTCTATTTCTTAGGTGAAATCGAATGAATTCTTTTTTATTGGCACGAGAATGGGGCCAAGGTAATGCAATTGATTATGTGATATAAGGATTTCAAGTCTCACATTTGTAGAGCCAAATAGCTCTTTTCGAAGGCAACTACTGCAGCATCGTCTTCAACGGTTAGCGCTGAATCCGGATGTGAAAATTAAACGTAGACACGGTGCGGGCATTTTAGGATCCGTAAATGCACTAAGCATTGATAATACAATTCATCAGCTGTATGACCTATATCGTTGATTTATCAAAGCTTTCAATTTTTGGTTAACAATTTCTATTGACAGCATGGTCTCTGGAGGAGCCAACTC
Organism: Schizosaccharomyces pombe; assembly: GCF_000002945.2. Lineage (NCBI taxonomy): Eukaryota > Fungi > Ascomycota > Schizosaccharomycetes > Schizosaccharomycetales > Schizosaccharomycetaceae > Schizosaccharomyces > Schizosaccharomyces pombe. The sequence continues at coordinate 768,104 of NC_003423.3, forward strand.
GTCTATCAATGTTTGGGACCTACAAAATATTGACCAAAAGGAAGATGAAGATTTAATTTTGGATACCTTAAATGCAGTTCCTGCGTAAGCATTCATTTTCTACCTAGTTTATGACAATTTCAATATATACACTAGTGATCAATAGCTAACTTGCGGTGTTTTAGTCGAACGAGTCATAAGTTTGGAATAACAGATTTGCATTGGTTTCCGTTTGATAATGGTATTTTTACTAGCTCGTCGTTCGATCATACGCTCAAGGTTTGGGATGTTTCTACTTTACAGGTAATAAAAGTAGAAATCGCAAATTAACCAATGTTCTAATATTGGTAGGAAGCTTACACTTTTACTATGGAGGACATGATTTATTCACATGCATGGTCGCCCATTGCATCACATTGTTTAATTGCCAGTACGTTATATTCTTCATTCTTGAGATTGTTCATCTAACGATAGCCGCCTACCGGTCTTCGTCTATTCGGCTTTGTGATATGCAAAGTGGTAGTTATACTCATAGTTTGTCTGGACACACGGGTAATGTCCTTGCGGTGGATTGGTGTCCTAAGAATGAATTCGTGTTAGCGTCCGGCTCTGCAGATGGCACTTGCAGACTTTGGGACATTCGTAAAGTATCATCCAGCTTCGCATGTATGGATCTACATAATAAGTATTTACCCAGTAACCAGACAAATATATCTCATTACGGCACCGTTAATGGATTAGCTTGGACTTCAGATGCTCGATATTTGGCAAGTTGTGGTACCGACGATCGAATAAGAGTATGGAATATGGAAAGTGGAAGAAACACATTGAGAGAATTTGGACCTATTATTCATAACCAGACTACTTCCTTCGCGGTACATCCTTGCATGATCCAACCCTCTATGGATTCAGATGTTTTTGTGTTATTCCCCAACGATGATGGGTCTCTTGCCTTATTGAACTTGTTAGAAGGCTCGTTTGTGCGCCGACTTTCAACCCACAGTTTAAAACGTATTAATTGTGCTGCCTATCGTCCTGACTTTGAACAGTGTTTTACTGGTGATATGAATGGGAACATTTACATGTGGTCTCCTAAAGCTCTAAAATCGCCTACGAAGATTTCGGATTTAGAAACAAGACGAAACATAATTCAAGAAGTATACGACTCTTTAATTAATATTCCAGTGACTTATCAATAATTGCTAAGCTTATGTTTCATTTTAACTAAACTTTGACCAACGGAGTTTAGACTTGAGCCATTCCATTGAATATTGCACAATTTTTAGGAAGATAAAGTTTTCTATATTTTATTTATTAGTTTAACTCTACATCATAGTTTGATCCCATAAAGTGACTTTGTCTGTACTTTTTCTTATCAAACATAGGTTGCTTCAGTTTATCATTAAAAGTTAATGTATCTAGAATAAATCTAGAATAGCAAATATAAAACTTTTGAAAGCTATTAATAAGCAACCTTCTCAAAATTACTACAAACTTTTCAAACACTGTCTTCGTAATAGGTGCATGGTGGTTATGTGTTATAAAGCGACATCAACCTCGAAAACTTAGTAAGAACCACACAGTTTTAATTTGCAAAAAATGAGTTTTTTAGAATTAACAGAGGTTTGGGGAAAGCCTCAAAAAGACATTTTTTTTCCTAGTGGCTCGGAAGTTGAAGAATCAACCGATGCACCAATTCAACGCACTGTTCAACCGATAGTAACTGGATCATCAGTCCTTGCTTTGAAGTTTGCAGACGGTGTAATGATTGCTGCTGATAACCTGGCATCCTATGGATCATTAGCGCGCTTTTATGATGTTGAACGGTTGACAAAAGTAGGTGATAATACGATTGTTGGCGCCGGTGGGGATATTTCGGATTATCAACAAATCCAGCGCCTATTAGAAAAATTAGAAATAAAAGAAGGAAATTATGGTGACGGCTATGCCTTACAACCTTCGTATATTCATGAATACTTGTCGAAGGTGTTGTACGCTCGCAGAAACAAACTTGACCCATATTGGAATCAACTCATTGTAGCCGGGGTGGATGGGGAAAATAAGGAACCATATGTTGCTTTTGCAGATCTTCGAGGAACTACTTATTCTGCCCCGGCAATCGCAACTGGGTTTGCCATGCATTTGGCTCTTCCTATGTTGCGTAAAGCCACTGACGATGATCGCTGGAAAACGCTTTCTAAAGAAAGCGCTCGTGCTACTATCGATGAATGTATGCGTGTTTTGTTTTATAGGGATGCTAGAAGTTTAAACAAATTTAGTGTTGCTACCATTACACCTGAGGGCATCGAATTCCAGACTGATCAATCTGTCTCCTCCAAATGGGCATTTGCTGAAAAGCAGTATGGTTACGGGACTCAAACCGTATAATTTGCACATAGTAAAGCATTCATGAATAACAAAATGATATGCGATACAACAGAGATGAAAATGCGTTTTGAGATACTAAGCATTCTTTAAGCTCACGAAATACTTCCTAATTGATTCATTTTGGTGAATCGAATGGTAAAAAGATATAATTTTTTCCCTGATTGTAAACGGTATAAATAAACGAGCTCGAGTTTATTGTTCTCTCAAAGCATCCGCTAGATACTTTATGAATGAATTGGTTAACATGCACTGCAACTTACTCTATATGATTACTGAATTGCATTTTATTTGCTTTTGGTTTCAACTTACGTATTGGAGCTAACATGACTTTTACTAGTTAGAGTAAGTTACCTTAAAAAGATGATGGAAGTAAATTGATCATCAATGAGTTGCTTTATGGTTTAATCGCTTGACCTAATAGTCTGTAAGAAATCCAACAATAATTAGGTAACGGTAGAAAGTTTACAAACAAGCTATTTGTATTTCCTTTATATATACTGAATATGTAGCATGGTTCTTTCATAGCGAAAACATAATTTCATTGAGAATTCAAGCATTTTATAATATTTAACTACTATACTTTGTTATAATCATGAACTGGGTAATACTTAGGCCATTTTAAATGGTACATTCTTTAAACCAAACGATCGCACACAGTGGCAAAGGTGAAAATTTCCAACAGCTGACAAACTACTCATAAATATTATATTTTGTTTTAAAAATGATATAAAAGAGAAATGTTGGAGTCTTTTGTTGTATTGACGATTTTATTGAAGCTACGTACGACTAGGACCTACTACTACTACCCTAAAAATTTAACCTCACCATTAGCCAACTAGACCATTGAATGCAACAAGATCTTTTTGGTTCAGATTCAATATGTCCAATCTCTTCGGACGATGTTTTGAAAGCGACAGATCCTAATTTTGAGAGTTGGAGAGAGAGGATCGTTCAGGACGCCTTGAAAATTGTCGAACAAATTCCTAAATGGAAACACCTTGGAAATCATGATGGAGTTGCGCTATACGAAAAGGCACCTGCTTATACTGGACATACATGGTATGGTAGGGTGTCTAAACATACACGTTCCCTGAAAACTTTCAAGGTAAGTTCTTACAAGTGTTGGATAGTGGTTTGTAAAATGGTTCCAAAATTTACCTCTGTATATACAACGTACTGGAGACTCTAATACCATAAAATAGGAATAACATTAGTCCTTTGATAACTTGAGAAATCGATTTTTCAACCTATTCATCCATCGCACTAAATGCTAACAACAGCTTAGAAAGGATTGCTATACGAACATATCAAAAAGGAAGCTGATTATGATCCATTGGTATTTTCAGCACATCAATTGGAAACTATTATCGAGGATGAAATTGAGAGTACGTTTGAAATGTCATTTAAGCGAGTAATGTATCTTCCTTCATGGATGAAAAAATTTTTATTTCAAGCATACATTATTTGCTTATATTTACCATTATTATTGTATTTAATTACTCACATTTGTTTCAGTTTGGATGTACAAGTACAAAACCCCTTGGTTCTTTCGGAATCGAGTTTACAGACAATTGGTGGTTTCTGTGATGCTGGACCCGGATTCTTTTATTGTTCTTCAAACTCCAGTTACATATCCAGGTTCCTCCAGTGGAGGAGGGAATGGTGTCGTTGCTCTTTATGACTCTGTTGACTTTGTTTCTAAGAAACTGGACGGAGATGGTAAGGAAGAGGGTGTTTTATGGATTTGCGCTGTCCGTAATGATTATGGAAGTATGTTTTCTGGATTGTTTTCTGATACAACGTTTACAAAATCATTGGTGCGTCAGGTGAAGCTTTACAATGAATGGTTAAATCGAACGTATCCTCGTAAAGGATAGCAAAAGTTTTGCTGTTGTTCAAAAGTTTCTTAATACCATTTCGCATGCAGAGCTTCATCTTTTACTTTAGAGTTTCCCATTCCTTGTTCATCGCAGTGACCTGCCTATCTTTTACTCAGCGAGTTATGCCCTTGGATTATTAGTAATCATGCATTAGAATGCCACTTGATGTCTGTGTCCTTTTACCTTCTGTTTTCGTAAGTCCTTCAGTACTTTAACTTATCTGCTTTTGAGATTAAACTTGTTATTTATTTTGATTATTGCTTTAATATGTGTTTTATGGAACCAGAATCTTTCCTAGAAGGTTAAAAGGTTTCTCAGCCCTTTTAAATGTTTGGTTTCATTAAAGCTTAACACTACGGGACTCTGTCCGTAGAATTCTTGCCTGTTATTAAAAGAAGATCAAGTTGTCAATTATTTAATACTTCAAATAGACAGTTTATGATGTCTTATATTTCATAAATTGTAGTTTATTTTTTTTTTAGCTTGTACATGCTTTATCAATTGCTATTTGAAATCTGGTAATTTCATAAACGCATTTAGGTTTTTTTTATGCATCGTTGCCGGTTTTTGTTGGTTGTTACCCTTAATTTTGCTCTTCTTTCTGCCTCTTTTTTTCCTTGGCAGTAATTTTTTTATCTGTTTTATTTCGTCCTTCACTTTAATTTGCACAAACTGCTGAGCGGTTTTAGTGCTGTGAATGATGAAATAAAGCGATAGTGTTATATTCCTGAAGTATATCTTTGCTAATTTTTAGTTCTTTCTCCTTTCATTGTTCATTAATGGAAGATTGCTTTGTTTATGTTCAGCCGCAAGCGTCTTTTCATCATGAACCTTTCTATCCTCATCCTACGTTACTGTGGAGATCGGAGCTATACTTTACGTGTTGGTTTCAAGCATAAAGTTTTAACATTTAAATTTTTTGTCTTAATTTGTATTATTAGATTTCGAGTTCTTTTAGTTTATTTAGTCAATATATCTTGATCATTGATAAATACCGTATTGTAGTAATGTCGTTATTTATATATGTTTTTGAAGTAAACAATTAATGTTGCCATATACAAACACGAAGAAAGCTTGAACTGAAAAATAGGGAAATTTACAAGTATTTTAGAGTTAAGAAAAACCATTAATGAAGGTCTTAGGGCTAATCAGCGGTGGAAAGGATAGCTGCTTCAACTTGATGCATTGCGTCTCTTTAGGCCATGAAGTAGTAGCCCTAGCAAATCTTCATCCTGAAGATGGTAAAGATGAGATTGACTCTTTCATGTACCAAAGTGTTGGACACGATGTAATTCCATTGTATGCTGAATGCTTCGATCTACCGTTATATCGAGAGAAAATCGGTGGACAAAGTATCAATCAAAACTTGGATTATCAATTTACAGAAAAGGATGAAACAGAAGACTTATATAGACTCATAAAGCGTGTATTGACAAATCATCCAGATCTCGAAGCCGTTTCTACCGGCGCTATACTTTCCACATATCAACGGACTCGAGTAGAAAATGTTTGCAAACGGTTAGGTTTGAAAAGCTTGTCTTTTCTTTGGCAAAAAGATCAGGAAAAATTACTCAACGATATGGTTGTTTCTGGTTTGAATGCCATCTTGATCAAAGTAGCTGCAATTGGCCTTACGAGGAAGGATTTGGGGAAATCTCTAGCTGAAATGCAAGATAAACTTCTTACCCTAAATAAAAAATTCGAACTGCATCCTTGCGGTGAAGGAGGTGAATACGAAACATTGGTTTTAGATTGCCCATTGTTCAAGAAGCGAATTGTTTTGACTGATAAAGAGGTTGTTGAGCATTCTTCTGGGGAAGTCTGTTATTTGAAAGTTAAGGCCTGTGTTAAAGATAAGCCTGAATGGCAACCTATCTCGCTGAAAAGTGAATTAGTTCCAAATGAAGAATTACTTGGGGAAGAATATTCACATATTTATCATACTATATCTAAAAAATACGAACTTATTGACGATCAAGAGGAGACGCCTACTTCTCTTATCCCAATTCCTCTTCGTGAAAGCGCCTTTCAGCAAAAAAAGGGCTCATTTTTAGTATTGGGTAATGTGGTTGCTACCAAAGGATCTTATAACACGTTTCAAGGTGAAGCTGAATCTGCTATAAACAACTTAAATGGTAAGTTACATATTGATTGTCTTCGTTAATCATATTCTTGATTCGGCTATGCCACCGAACATTTCCTTTAAACCGCTAGAATACTAACTTCCTAGAACTGCTTGGTACATATGGATATTCTAACAAAAATGTTTACTTTGTAACCGTCATTTTATCTTCCATGTCTAAGTTTGCAGAATTTAACTCTGTTTACAATAAATATTTTGATTTCACGAACCCACCTTCCCGGTCTTGCGTCGCAGCTCCTCTAGCTAGTGAGTATAGGATAGTCATGTCCTGTATTGTTGGAGATGTAACCGAGAAAAGAGCGCTTCATGTTCAAGGGCAAAGTTATTGGGCGCCAGCCAACATTGGTCCATATTCGCAGTCGATCTGTGCAAATGGTGTTGTTTTCATTTCTGGACAAATTGGTTTAATACCATCAGTTATGGAGTTAAAACTTCATGACAAAATATTTGAGATGGTACTGGCTCTTCAACACGCAAATCGTGTTGCAAAAGCAATGCGAGTAGGTTCACTCATAGCATGCTTGGCATATGTTTGTGATTCTCGTGATGCGGATTGTGTTGTTAAAATTTGGTCAGAATATACAAAAAATACTGGGGAGTCAAGTCCTGTTTTGGTTGCGTTGGTTGATGCCTTACCAAGGAATGCCTCAGTAGAATGGCAATTGCTTTACAATGATAGCTCTTGTGATGTTCCACTTCTAAGTTCACTCGTTACAAATCAAACGCTTTTTGGTTCTGATACAGCATGGGATGTCGCCTTATTGAACCAAAATGGTTTACGAATGGAGTCCTCCTTTATTCATCATGAACATCCTTCCGCATATGCTATCGTATTGAACAATGCATTTCCAAATTCTCAGTTATTACACGTGCGTTATACAGCTAGAGATCAAAATGTATAACTTAATGTACATAGGAATTAGATTGTAATGAAATGGTCGAACTTAGCTTTTACACAACTTTTTTTACTGTTTTCATATATACAGGCCAAATTAAAACGCTAAAAAGCGTATTTCTTACGCATATATATTCGGTAGTTTGGCAATTTGTATAATATAATTGATGATAACAAGCTGAAGTTTATCAGGTTTTCAACCAATACGATTAAATAAATATTTTCAGGACATTCCTTTTGTTTCAACGCTTAAATTTAACTTTTTCACTGGAAATCTACAATACTTGCTAGCTATGTGTATCTCCTTACTGCGTCAGTATATCTACGTATTTAGTGTCTACCATCCACGCAAAGCAGGAAATAAGCATATATTTATTTCCTGCCATGCAGTGCTATCTCAAACGAAAAGAAAGATCTGTTGCATTTATTACAGAGAAATATGCGGCAATTATTCAAAAACCGTCTGTTAAGGATTCTGATTGCATAATAACATTCACTTGTATCTCACTTGAAGAATTCGAAAAGATAAAGGAATATGAATTACTTTTTGGAGGAGAGAAGATATTGGGAACCCTTGGGTTGTTTAATTATGTATGTGAGGATATGAAAGAAGGCGTTTTCCTATGCGTTGCCCGGAAAGCAAAACTAGTGCTTCGAATTGGTAATAGAGACCCAATTTCGAAACTTGAAAATGTCTCCTTCATCTCTTTAGATCAGGAATTATGGGATGAAGAGTTGTTCGAACCCATGCCTCGTAATAGTTCACCAAGCTCTACTTTTTCGACAAGCACTTCTGACTTGAATAATATTGAAAAAGATAATTTGGTTAATAGCGAATATTCTAGTAAATACTCTTCAACTACTAGGATATATCCATATCATTCCCTTTCTCAATTGACCGATTTGCTCACCGATGGTTCATTTTATGTCTCTACAAATATTTCTTGCTTTTCAAGGTTTCAATCCGAGCAGCCTTATGGTCCCAAAGATATTTATTGTTGGAATAGATTTCTCATAACGGAATTGGATAACCACTTCTCTGAAGCCCATATTTTGGAGAAATTCCCGAACCTGTTGCTCCATTGCTTTCGGGGTTATGTTGAGAGAATGTTCATTGATAGTATGTCTATGAGTATAATCTCCAAGGTATCTAGTTATGGCTCTCGGCAAACATACCCTCCCTCTGGTATTGATGATTCGTCTTATTGTTCTATGTTTGTGGAGACAGAATTTATTGTCGAGATCGCACAAACGGTCTTTAGCTTCGTACAAGTTCGAGGGACAGTCCCATGTTTCTGGGAGGAACAATTCTCTTCTTGGTATGGACCCTCTATTTCTTTTTTGAGATCTTCGCAGGCAAGTCAAAGTCTATTTAATTTTCACTTTAGTAAGCTATACAAAGCTTATGGTGATATATATGTAATCGATCTTTTACAAACAAAAGGCTTTGAAGCTTCGCTATATGAAGCTTACAAGCATCACCTTATGCTTCTACCTTTTCCTGCCGTTGTCAAGAAATTCCACTTTACACCTGATCCTGCTCGTCCTGACATTGATCCACGATTAGAGACCGATTTGGCCGACGATTTAAAAGAGATGGGCTATACTCAAAAGTCTATTGAAAATGACATGTTGGAATCTTTCCAAAAAGGAGTGTTTCGGATTAATGATTTGGATTGTCTGGGACGCACAAACGTTATTCAGTATCAAATATCTCGATTAGTATTAAAGGATATATTTTTTAACCTTCAAATAGGAGTAACTTTCAATATTCTTGAATACCTAAGACATCTCTGGTCTAATAACGGTGATGCTATTGCGAAACTAATTACAGGGGTTGGCTCCATTGGTTCAAGCGCTACCCGTAGAGGTCGTAAATCTATTGCGGGATCTTTAAGTGATATATCCAAATCTTTTGGCCGCATGTATGTTGGAAGATATCCAGACGTAGAATCTCAAAATGCCATTTTATTGCTGTTGGGATGTTTTCCGAATCAAAGTCCCGTACTCATATCTGAATCCGTGTCTTCTTACATCCAAGGTGTGCTAAGACAACGTCGTTCTGAATATAGAGTCGAAAGGGATTTTAGCATATTTTCGTCGACATTTAATGCAAATGGTAAAGTACCCAGCACTGATGAATTTAAAAGGCTGTTACTTCCATTTGGCGAAAGAACTTCCGCTTATGATCTTTACGTTGTAGCGGTTCAAGAGATAATTACCTTGAACATGAGTCATCTTGTTAGTTCAAGCAATCAGAAACTTAGGATTTGGGAAGAGAAAATACTTATGATTCTCAATTCTCGAGATTCTAATAATAAGTATATGTTAATTAGCTCTATTCAAATGGCAGGTGTTTTCCTTGGTGTATTTATACGGAAGGATGATCATCTTGTTGTTTCAAAAGTTACCAAAACAACTCGAAAGACAGGCTTTGGCGGGTTTTCTGCCAATAAGGGTGCCGTTGCAATTGAAATGAATGTTTGCGACTCGGATTTTTGTTTTGTTTCTTCACATTTCGCTCCTAAGGTTAATAATATTTCGGAGCGCAACATGGAGTATACAAGTATATCTGATAACCTTGTTTTTCCATCTGGAATGAAAATTTATGATCATACGTATGTGACGATAAGTATTTAAAAAATCATTACTGACAAACATAGGAACATTTTATGGATGGGTGATTTTAATTATCGTATAGATTCTGATAACGAAGAAGTTCGAAAACTTGTTGAACTGGACGACTTAGACAAGTTGGCTTCATATGATCAGTTATGCACAGAAATGAAGAAAGGCACCGTGTTTCATGGTTTAGTTGAACCACAGTTAACATTTCTTCCTACTTACAAATTTGATAATGGAACCAATGATTATGACACTTCGTACGTTTACCATAAACCAAATCCACACTGTTAACATGGCTATAGAGATAAACAGAGAGTGCCTTCATGGACAGATCGAATCTTGGCCACAAAAAGTGTAAGTTGTAGATATATTTCAATGTAGTGTACCTCTAACCGAAACTTTAGTTTACTAGGAATTGCTATAAATCTTGTGACATTAGATGTTCCGATCATCGTCCTGTATTCGCTACTTTCAGCCTTAAAATATTCAGTACTTGTATGGACAAGAAAGCCGGAATCATAAGAGACGCAAGGATTGCTTATATTAAAAGCAAAAATAGTAATAAATAGTCGTTAACGATTATTTATGATCTACGCCTCCCTTTGCTGAAATTTCGTATTTCCAACTATTTAAAGTGCACATTTAATCTATCTATTTATTTTTAATTTTTGTTTTAAAATAATATATTTTTTTGATGTTTCCTTCGTATTATTAACATATTAAAGAGAGAAAAGCATTCAAACTATATAACCAAAAAACAGGCATAACTTAAAAAAAGGGGTAATAAAAGCAAAAATATGATCGTAAACCCAATCTAAATAAAATCTACAACTAAATCATGAAAAGCCTCGTGAATTGAATAAATTTGGTATTCACAAGGAAGTAATAAATGAACCTGGATTGAATAAATTCTCGCTGACTCTTTCCAAGCACACCTAAGACAAAGTGTAACCGAAGAAAATATTTAATGAAGTTCCATGAAAAATAATAATGGGGGAGGAAGAAATAATATGTTCACAGTTTAACCATGACATGTGATGAGGGGCATATATTTTTATCAATTCAGCTCAATAACAAATTTATCAAAACAACCGAGAAAATTTGCCAGTGTTCTTACTTTGAGATGCAAATAAAGGATGAATCAAAGCTTAAGGATAAACAGATATAGTCTCGTTCACAGCTCCATGCCGAAAAGAGCATGATCGCTACAATTGAGATGTGGGAGAGGCTCAAAACCCACCCAATGTAAGCTTTTTACTAAATAAGGGAGAGAACTGTTATTTTTATCAACGAATAATACCAGCTTCGAGCAGTGAAGCCGATCCACGGCTAAGTCTATGATGGCAACTAATCCTTCTTTCAAATGAACGTCTTCCCAACTTTCAGGTATTAAAAATAGAGTCTTCGATCCATCCTCTTCAGTCCGAACTATCCCATGCCAATAGTTCATGGATTCTGCAACACCGATCCTTTCATCACAATCATATTTTCCTCTATGTCTTGAATTGCCTTCCTCTTCATTTACCGTCTGTTCCTTCAGTATGCCGGAGGGCTTAGGCAAACACGTTCGAAAACTGTCACTAATCCAACGTGGAACATGGCGACGCCTCTGCTGCTTAAAGGCAGCACGAGGTCTTGAGCGCTCAAGCGCCTCAGGAGCACCATTCCGCGCCCCCTGCCGGCGTAGAGCCATAAACAAACATTTGATCCTTCGTGGTACATAAAGCTAACGTGTTGCGTCGGCGTCCATGTGTATGATTTTGCCCTCGTGGGTTTGGTGCAAAGTGAGAATTTAAAATATCGGCGTCAGCATCATCCACATTTGACAATTGGTACATTCGATTCCTAAACGCCATATTCTAAGATATTTCTTACTTAAACTTTGGCGTATGATGCTTGGATTTGGGGATTGATTTAAAAAAAACCAATAATGAAAACTTGTTTTGTTGTATGTTCTTGCAGACTCCGTAAGTAGGTATGTGAATAAATTGCTTAGATAGTAGAACAAGTTAGAGTGCACAAAATATATATACGGTAAATGTGATTACAATTCCTATAGGTGAACAGCGCTACAATACGTTATAAATCACTATTTGGATTCTTTATCTAGAGCCGTTTCTACGGATATAGATAAATAGTTATCTAAGAAAGGTCGTTTTTCCAATCTGAATCCTTAAAAATTAAATTTTAAAGGAATTTACGCCCCTTAAGCTGATTGTGAGATGCCCAAACACTGGCATGATTAAACCATTAAAAAAAATACTACACATTGTTTATTATTATATTCCTGTCTATATCAATATTGTACTTCACAATTAAATTGCCCGTTTAAAGTATCCTTAAGACATTTACAGAGTATGTACCTTGTATGGTATAGTGTTTAGCAGACGGCTTAGATAGCGCTATTTGATATCCATCTTTTATCAAATAGAACAAAAATAATTTTTTTTAGGAGTAAAGGAGTTGGCATTTTAAATTTATGTTTTTTTACTTAAGTTTCCATATTAAATACGTTGAAGACTATAACTACAAGCAATCAAAGTAGCTGTTTAAACATGCTCTTTAAGAACTTTATATAATTATAACGCCATTTTAATTTAGTACTATCAACTGCTTTGATTATCTTATTTTTCAACCTATATAGAAACGTTGCCTTATAAATACCTGCTTAATGCAATATTTCGATTTTACGTGTTTGACACGTACATGAGTAAAAACATATATTTCTTTTCCTTAATTTTTTAAACTGTAGGATCGTAAATTGCAATATCATGTCTCGAACCCGTATGCTTAATGAAAAAGATGCGGAATGGATCTTTCATATATATTTTAGGAAATGACCCTTCATAAGATTCAAATTTGCAAGATAGAAAGAATAGCACATATACATATTTCATTGCGATTATACTAAACAATTCCTTTGTAATAAAGCAATTAAATTTTAGCAATTAAAAAGCTCTTTTGACATATACTCCTAGGAAGCCATTGTGTATGTAAATGAAGAACAGAAATGCTAAACGATTGAGAGCTCTTGCTAACTTCAACTAATTGTGATCAATTAATCCTTCTTTTTCTTATCTTTAGGACCTTCTTTTTGAGAGGAGCTAGTAACTTCTTGCTTCGTACGTTTCCGTTTTACTAATCCACCTAAATCATTGGCATTTTTCACAGCTTCAGCAACAGCTTGAGCGAGACTGCTGCTATCCTTAGATAATAAGGATGACTCATGCATCTTTGACATAACAGCTTCTTCCAAACTTGGCGCGCCATGCTTTAAATCAAGCGTCTTTTGTTCAAGTTCCGATAGCATTTCGCGCAAATTCTCAAGATCGCTAGTTAACGTGCTTTCCTCAGCCTTTTGCTTTCCTTTCCCTTTCTTATCCGTAACTTCATTTTCCCGCTCATTTAAGACATTTTTTAAGATTTCTGCAGCCTTTTCCACATGTTCACAAGCGCGGGACTTGTTAGAGGGATCTTCTGGATTGGTAAACTCAAGTGCTAGTGCAAGCTTATAGTGGGCTTCACTTAAAAGTGTATTATTTGAAACGTTGTAAACCTTTTCTTTCCACTCAAGGGCCGTTTTTAAATCCTGAGAAGCCTGAGAAAAGTTTTCAATTTCGAGAGAAAGTTCTCCCAATAAATCGTAAATATCCGCCAGTCTTATCTTTTCATCCTTACTGTCAGGATAAGCATCTACTGCTTTTGACTGCATGACTCTTGTTAGATCTAGCACCTCCCAAGCAACGTTAAAATCGTCTTCATCTTCTTCAGAAGCTGGAGATGCTTCGTTTGTTTCTTTTTCTTCACTTTCCTTCTCTGGATGTGCTATTGATGAATTTTCTTCATTGACGGTATATTTATTTTCAATTTTTTGACCAGAAAATGTGAACGAGCCAATAGCTTCTGGTTCTTCAAAACTTTCGGTTGCTTGAGACACAGACTCCTTGGCACCCAACGCATTTCCCAGGACTTGACTATTTTCAATAGCTATTTGAAACAGAGATTTTCCATACAGCCAAAGAACATTTCTATTCTCCAAACTTTCAGAACCATGAATGGACTCTGACTGCATGAGCGCTTGACCATACTTATCAACGGCTTCCTCATAATTTTTTTGAGCATAAGCCATATTACCTTGAGTGACTAGTTGCTCAATTGCTCGCGAATCCGAAGAAGAAGGGTTTTTGGTATCAGCATCTGTAGCACTATTGCCTTTGCTATTTTCCAGTGTTTTCGTATCAGAAGACATTTTTCGCGTAACTTTTAAAAATTATGAAGTTCAAGACTTCAAGTAATAGGTACGACAATTAGATATTACGCTAGGTCTACCAAAGTGACCCAACAGACTGAATAGTGAAAAAGAAAAAACGACTCGATAATTCACTTTTTTAGATTAGAAATATTAATAAAAATATATTCTGGCTTTTTCTCCTAATAGATAATGAGTTAAAACCACTCTGTTTTGTTCTTAATAAGTAGAGGTGAGCCTTTGCAGATGTATGAATCTATTAGCATTGGCAAGTAATGGGAGTAAGATGAAGCGTATATAGGCGAGCGTTTGATGGCATAACAAGAGCAACAAATTGAACTTATTTGTTTTCCTTTGTTAATAACTCTATTTTAACGATGTATAGGATTCGTTCTGACAGCTTCATTTTTATTCCAGCAAAGCGAAGCAAAACGGATCATTCGCTTCGTGCCAAAACAATGTTGTTTTATGGATTAAAAGATGATCTTCTTAAAGCAGCCATGGCTAAGCATTCATAATACGTGATAGATCATGTTATAGACTTCATCTTTGTAGATCATATAAATGCTTAAGTGTTGAGTCAATGACACATAGACTGTACTTGTCTATTTAATTTGTCTAACGTATTACATTCATAAAAAGCGCGTAAACGTGTTGAGTCTTATAGAAGTTGTTATGACTAGCAATTCAAGAACAAGTCTGATTCATAACATTATTTAACATTTCTTTATTCCATTTCATTTTATTCTTTCTCTATGTTAAAATTCTTGACTTTGCAATATAAACAGACAAATATGCACCAAGTAGCTTGTACAAATAGCTCCTAAACGATCTTTGAATGCATGAAGATAATATTCTATATACCAAGGATTTGAATACTTCACGATCTTACTGTATGAATATATAAACAATAAATAGAAAATTTCTAGTGAATCGACAGTACTCTGACTGATTATTAATTTTTTCTTTAAAATGTTTAAATATTCTACTTTAAACGTCTACGGCCATACCTAGGCGAAAACACCAGTTCCCGTCCGATCACTGCAGTTAAGCGTCTGAGGGCCTCGTTAGTACTATGGTTGGAGACAACATGGGAATCCGGGGTGCTGTAGGCTTCCTTTTATTCTTTTTGCTTTTTGTTTGAGCTCATTTGGGAATAATAATCATTTACCTTGATTCGTACTTATTCATTTCAATACCTTTGCACATAATATTATTGTGTACTATGAATGATATTTTGGCAACCAGGAAATCTTCTTACAAGTCGTAATACGACTTAAAGGGAAGATGTATGGTTTATTTTATTGTCATACAGTAACCTTTATTATTGGATTGGAGTTGTAGTTTCGATTTCATCACAATGAATAACGATACTCTAGAGTGTTTTCCAAGATGTAAACGAGAGAAGGAAAGTGTTTTTTGGATGATTATTAAACTTACTATAATTTTTGATTGTTCTCAATATAAAATTTATCTTAGTACATATTTATTTTGTTCTCATGTCAGTTTTGGAGAACATACATTACAATTTCTTGACAAGACAACATTTGGAAAATTGCTCTGTTCATTAAAACATTGAAAACCGTATATGTTTTTTAAATCATTCCTCTTCAATGCATTTGTTGAAGTAATTTTACTGAATCAAAGATATAAATACATGTTTGAAAACAAATACCCGAAACTGCTAAAAAAAAGACTGGGATTGAAAGTTAGACTAGATTCGTTGATCATCTACTTGAAAAATGTGTTTTGTTAGAAATATATAGGAACAGGAAAATCTTAGACTGTATTTCAGGAAAATTTAAACTTAGTAGGTATTAAAATGCTTATAATTCATCGTATTATATTAGGTAACTAGGATGTCAATACGAAAAATAACAATAAAATCAGAGATTCATTATTGACAGGAAATACTTTTTTACGTTTCTTAATCAACGTTTATACTTTTCTCTTTTTTGTTTTGAAAAGCGACTAGTCACAATTGTCAAAATTACATTGTTCACTTTTACTGGCAGCAACTTAAGTAAAGAAGAGATAGAACTCATAGATATAAACATTGTTAAATGAGACCTAGCTGTGTATCTTTTACTACTCTGCGCATATAAACCCAACATTCCCAAGCAATAAGACCATGCACGGCCAAAATCCTTCTATCAACTGTTCATGGCTTAAAACGAATTTCCTTTAACTAAAAAGTGAGATAAATAATTAAAGTATTAAACCTTGCTCCTTTTATTAAAAAAACCTCATATATAAGAAACTCCATACACCTACTGTTTTCCTCCCTATTGTTTTGTTCTTCCACCAAATAAGGGCAACTGCCTTGGCAACTGCACAGACCGAGTAAATCTTCACAATTTCGTTGATATTCGGTTAAAATTTGTAAATATACTAGTGTATTGGATTGTATCTAAGGTTTTCTCGAAACATTTGTTCGTGTTCAAATTCCGCGCTGTTCTAATAGATCACAAGATCTCGAGCTGGTGCGTTTTCGTTTGGATGGAACCCACAGACACGGCTTTGCTTCTAATAGCTTAAGTTTTTTTTTTTTGAAAATAGTTTTCATTTGATAAGAAAAGAATAAGACTTCAAGTCCGGTAAGTCTATGAGTGGTGCCTAAGATCCTTCGTCGTTAAACATTTGAAGTTATTGCCTTCTAAAACGTTTCATCTACTTTTTACAGCAAATTTTGAAACTGTTTTTTGCATCTTAACCAAAAGTATTTTATTTTGGCGATAAATTCAAAGAGTATCTGTTATTTGCTAAATTTGTTGTGTCCATCAAGGCTATCAAATTACTGCTTCATTTTGTAAAAACAATTTTTCTTCTCGTATTTTAAGATTTTCCACTATGGAATCTCAGTCAAAAAAGTCGTCCGCCTTAAAAACTCTCTCCAGCTTATGGAATGGATCCTCTAGCGCCACTTCGGATCCAGTTACTGTTTTGGATCGAAGCCGGACCCATCACCATCGTGGTCGAAGCACTTCTTCCAAAGCTCAACCGTTCAGATTGGACGACTCTGTTTACTCAGATCAACCCCCAAAAGATCATATCTCTTTGGCCCGGTCCATAACTAGACCCGAATCTGCTAGTGAGTCTAAAATCTATGCACCTTCTGCGAGATCTTCTCTTTCCTTGGAAGCTGTTGTAGGCAAAAAAGTGTCTGCAAAGTTTGCCAAATATTTGTCACAGACAGATGACGATTGGGGAGTTTCGAATATTAAAGCCTCAAAATCTCTTCCTCGTATGGCTCGAAGTACTACTCCAAATTCTTCAAGCCGCTCCTTATTTCCTCAAAATGGCGTGGATACTACCACTTCTAGACAAAAGCTTCATTCGTCTGGTCGTTTTCCTTTACCCGCTAAACTAGCCCATCGTTCTGTAGAAGTTGAGGTTGCTGAAAGCAATGCGCTTGTCTCTCGGATCAAGAAGTTTTCGCGAATTCTTGATGCTCCAATTGTGGATTTAAATGCGCTTCGTACATTGGCTTGGAATGGAATTCCCTCCGAACATAGACCTATTGTCTGGAAATACTTGTTAGGATATTTACCTTGTAATGCTTCTCGTCGTGAAGTCACTTTAAAGCGAAAGAGAGACGAATATAACGCAGCAAAAGATTCCTGCTTTAATACAAATACAGAGCCACCACCTTTGGATCAAACTATTTGGCGACAAATTGTCCTTGACGTTCCGAGGACGAACCCCTCTATTCTTCTTTACCAAAACCCATTGACGCAGCGTATGCTTGAGCGTATTTTATATGTTTGGGCCTCACGGCACCCAGCCAGCGGATATGTACAAGGCATCAGCGATTTAGTTACTCCTTTTATTCAGGTGTTTTTGTCCGAATATATCGGCGATAAGGACCCAATGACATATGACATTGCTCTTCTTGATGAAACTAATCGTAATGATATTGAGGCTGATGCTTACTGGTGTCTTTCTAAATTGTTAGATGGTATCCAAGATAACTATATACATGCACAGCCTGGAATCCGTCGACAGGTGAATAATCTGCGAGAGCTTACTTTACGTATAGATGAGCCATTAGTAAAACATCTTCAAATGGAGGGTGTTGATTTCCTTCAGTTTAGTTTTCGCTGGATGAACTGTCTTTTAATGCGCGAGCTTAGTATTTCGAATATCATTCGGATGTGGGATACATACATGGCGGAAGGTGTCCAAGGATTTTCTGAGTTTCACCTCTACGTATGTGCTGCATTTTTAGTGAAATGGTCGAGTGAATTACAAAAGATGGAATTTCAGGATATATTAATTTTTCTGCAGTCTATTCCGACAAAAGATTGGAGCACAAAGGATATCGAAATTTTACTATCTGAAGCTTTCCTATGGAAATCATTGTACAGTGGAGCTGGTGCACATTTGAAAAGGTAAGGCATAGTAGCCATTTCGTTTTCCCTTTTCAGAGCATTCGTCTTCTTCCTTAATCCCTTGCTTATTTTGGCATAGCAGCCTTTTTCAAATGCCATCCTTCCTATGCATTTTTATAATTAGGTTGACAAATCTCCTTCGTTAATTCATTGTGTTGCTTTTCTATGTTTATGAGCTTATGAGTCTAAGTCTTACTTCTTCTAATAAATTTTCCTTTCATTCACCTAAATAACTTTTCAAGTTTGCTCCTTAACTCAGCTGGATTGAGTTTGCGACTTTTAGAATTTATCATGCAGGATAAAGTATTTCTCTTGAAGAAAGTCTGAACTACCTTAATCATTTTTGGGAAGTTATTAACCCTTGAATTAAATTGTATATTCACTATTACTTATATGTAATTTGTCTTTACTCTTACGTTCGACCGTTCTCTAACCCTTTTCCAGTTTGACTTACGTTACTACTTTACTATTCAACGATTGTTTAGTCCATGGCGTGATACTTTACATGAATCGTTATTAATATCATTTTTTTTTCTCTTCTATGCTAGTCATGTTTTCTTTGGTTTTATCCAAGATTGTACATTACGATTTCAAAGTACGACTTTTGTATTGGTAAGAGATGATGAAAATCGACAAGACTGTACTACATGGTCTGTGTCTTCTTCCTTGATTCGACCAAAATGTATGGATGAATTAGAGTAGATAATGAAAACGCTGTGACAATTTTTGAATATTTATACAACTTAATACAGTTTTTGAACTGAAATAAAGAAGCACGTTCCATTGCGTTATAGAATCATTGTATTACTTTTCATGAAGAAGAAATCATTTATTTATAACTATAGGATCAATTTCTTATCTTTTAAATTTCAATACTCATAGCTTTTTCATGCTGATTTTGCAACTGCTTACCACAACAGCATTTGCAGTGACTGTTTTTCAAACTATATTTACTATATAAGGGAGACTTTGCCTATTACCTCTACGTCTGGCTTAGGAGCGCAAATTAAGCGATAAGAAAGAAATGGATCTGTATCTTTTAGCAAGCGGCAGAAAGTTTGGGGTTGTAAAGTCTGACTGTATATCCAATAACGGAGTAAATGTGAAGGATGTTGGAAATGCATTGAATGAAGGTGTTGTTGGTGCTATTGACGCTACCCGTAAAATGGTGGTTTCATTAGGAACAGTAATGCCTGAAATTCAAAAATGCGGTGTTACTTTTGAAGAGAGCTCCGAGGATGTAAGTGATTTTTATTTAGTAAGATGGGATAGCATTGATGATCCCTTAAATCCCAAAAATTGGCCAATGTGGAAGAAATGGATTGTTGTAGTTCAAATATCCTTAATAGCATTTGTGGTAACTTTTGGATCGAGCGTATACTCTTCAGGTATCGGTAATGTTTCAATGGACTTTGGGGTATCGATTTCTGTTTCTTCTTTAGGCTCTTGTGTCTTCTTGGTTGGCTTCGGGTTTGGATCGTTACCATTTGCTCCTCTCAGTGGTATCTATGGAAGATTTGTTGTTTATTTTTGTACGTTGTTGATGTTTACCCTATTTCAAATTGGTGGAGGTTGCGCACAAAATATATGGACATTGGTTATTTTACGTTTTTTTCAAGGATTTTTCGGTAGTACGCCTTTATCAAATTGCGGTGGTACTCTAAGTGATTTATTTACTCCCATACAAAGAACGTATGTACTTCCTGGCTTTTGCACCTTCCCTTTTCTTGGCCCCATTTTTGGACCCATCATTGGTGATTTTATTTGTCAGAGCTACTTGGGTTGGTGTTGGGTGTTTTGGATAAATATGATCATGGGAGCCGTGGTAATTGTCATTATTTTTTTCTTCATGCCGGAAACTCATGGGGATACCATTTTAGACTATAAAGCTCGGTATCTGCGTAATAAGACCAGAAATATGAAATGGCATACCATTCACGAAAGACAGCGGAATCCAAGGAGTGCAATATATCAAGCTTGTACTGATTCTGTCTCTTTATTGATTACCGAACCTATTGTAGTCTGCTTTACACTTTATCTGACTGTCGTGTACATCATTGGTTATATTGACTTTGAAGGCTACCCTATAGTATTTGCCAAGTACTCTTTCGATCAGGGAGAAATTGGTTTATCGTTTATTGGAATTGGAATAGGTATTGTTTTAGCAGGTGCCTGCACGCCCATCATCTACGTACACTACAATCGAGTTTATACAAGAAGGAATGGGGTTATGTCTCCAGAAGACCGTCTATACCCTCTTTTCTTTGGATCCATAATGCTACCGATTTCCATGTTTTGGTTTGCATGGACCTGTTACCCATACCATCCTTACGTGCATTGGATAGTTCCATTGATATCAAGTATCTTCTTTGGCTGGTCGCTTTTGTTTGTATTTTTTGTTTCCTATAATTACATAATTGATTCCTATCAAAAACTGGCTGCAAGTGCTTTAGCTGCTGCTACGCTTGTCCGTTATGCAGCTAGTGGAGGAATGAGTCTAGTAGGCAGGCCCATGTATGTGAATTTAGGAGACCATTGGGCAACTAGTTTACTTGGTTTTATTTCAGTAGGAATGATTCCTATACCGTTTTTATTTTTTATATATGGAAAAAAAATTCGTGGTTTGAGTAAACACGCATACAAGTTGTGAGTACTACTATTCACAACCATTAGTACAATAGATTTCGCAGCTTTAGGATAATTGTGCCTTGGTTTGCTTGATACATTTTAAGCAATTGAATTAAGTAATTAAATAAACGATACCCAAATCGGTCAGAAGTCAATATGAACAAGCCATAACAGGGTGTTATTCTAGTTTTTATAGTAAATGAGAGTTATACTGATAGATAGATCGAAATCAAAAATCAACCAATCCATCTTGTTTATATGTTATTCTTTACAGTTAACATCTTTTATTAACACAATAGACACAGGCGTATAAAGATATGAAAATGGATGTGAGTAAAAAGGTAATATAAGGATGAAAGAATGAAATGGGCGTAGAATTGATATAATAATTTTCGTGCGGGATGGATTTGTGCAACATAAACGACAAAAAGGTCGAATTATTCTTGATTACCAGCTATTTAGAAATGAAAAGTGTAAGCAAAAGAAATAAAACTGTTTGTAAAGTATTTTCTTCTCTTCACTGTCATAAGCTAGCCAGAAAGCTAAAATTTTAATAACTTATGAGGAACCGAAAATAAATCGTAAAGCCATAAAAACACAAAATAGTGATATATACTAAAGATAGATGTTAGATCTAGCCTTTTTTAAAAAGGATAATTAGCTAGTGAAATAGCTAAAACTCACCGGACTAGCTCGCTCACCAATTCGAGCGCATTTCCAGAATACCATTGTCACGCTGTCAACTTATTAGCAATTCCATATCCCTCAAAACTAAAATATTATATATCTAATAATCATTTAGGCTTACCCTTCTTTTCTTTTTTCTAATAAAGCAGGGAATTGACGGTGTAAATAAGTACATGTGCAGATCGTTAATAGTATAACGAAAAGCAAACTTTCAAAGTTAAAAATGGCAGTCTAACGGTTAATGTTTGTCTTAAAACAAAAATAGTTACCATTTTATTATACTCTGATTAAAATTTTCAGCTTTTAAAAAGCATGTAATTTCTGTGTTCATATATGAAACATACAATGAACTTGAAGTATGCTCACTTGTTCACATTACGACACACAAGACGTTGTAAATATTTATTACGAATTACAACGCATATTATTCGTGTTCTGATACACCGATAAATACCGATATATAATATTAAAAATATATTGAATGTTGGTGGACAAATGCTAATATATGTATGACTTTTCAGGAGGGCTGTATAAAGTATTTGAGGAAATTAAACTATTTATAAATGGGAAAGGGGAAAACATGTTACATAAATATTGAGTAACGTTTAATAAGTCTACATAATACATTGACGATGCAGTCAAGTCAAATAATAATGATAAAATACTTTTAACCTTAGTTTTAAATAGACATGGTTCTTAAATTTCAAAATAACCAGCTGTTCTAAATTTCACTCTTCGATATTAATGGTATAAAACATTGGAACGTTGAGTTTTTGTTAAGTGATTACGAAGGAAGTAAAGGATGTGGAGTTGATATGCTAGAATTGGTATACAGTTTTGAAATCCATTTATCATAAGAAAAAGTATTTTGAATTTGTAACACTATGACTATCCAACCTTCCGGAAGAAACAAAAAGCAATGACGAATGTTTACAAAAATTAATGATACGGCTGCAGTTGAGCAAATGTAAGAAAAAACAGTTGTAACGACAAAAATAGAAAATATGGCATTATGAATGCTTAAAGATTATGTATAAATTGAGAGTAGAACAGTTTAATAGTTGAGGAGCAAGCGGTATCAAAAAAAGAAAAACAAAAATTCAAGCCAGCATAAAAACTTAAAATTGGGTGCTACAAGTTGTTTGCAGAACCTTGGTATAGAAGTTGTTAGAAACGGAAAAATATTGTAGGAGTTGTTTAGTCAATCAGTTTTTACATATCCAAAAAACCATAGCCGACGGAACCATCGTCTCCCAAGCAACTAAGAATTGTTAAATTATAACACATTTTTCATTTGTTTTGATTCTTGGTGGAATCTAGTTTACTCAAATATTGTTGAGATAAACGAATAGCTTCTTTTCTTTTAAGACGAGCTTCTGGGTCGTCTTCAACATTAACAGCATCTAATTTTATCATCCTAGCCAACAATGTTTCACTAAGGCGTGTATGCAAATCTTGAACATCTTGTGCCGAAGCGGGAGACGATTGGCAGAAGGCTTCAATTTTAGGGACGAGATCCTGTTGAAGCTCATCTATATATGCTTCAATTTGTTGCATTGCCGGGCTCAGTTTGGGTAATTCGAGCTCTAATTCACTTCCATTTTGCACATTTTGGTCGGAAAGTGAACCATCCTTGAGGGTCACCCCGTTTAACTTGAGAGACGCTTTGTCGGGCATTACTGAAAATGCGTTGCACACGCGACGAAGAAAACTAGTGTAAGAAACCATATTCAGCCTTGGTTGTCGCAACACAAAATTCAACTTTTCGCCATCGTAATGAACAACGACAATATCTTCGGTTTCAGTAGCTCTCTTTTTCAATAATGCGCTAATCAAAACAGTAACTGACAATACAGCTAGAGAGATCCAATATTTTTTATCCATAGAACACAACTGGGTAAAAAAAGACATGTTGATTTCTCGATGCTTTTTCCTAAAGTCAAATGAATGAAGAAGTGATAAACCGGTCAATAAGCAAGACTAAATAAGTCTGGGTCTTTATCAGATTTCCTTGGTAAATGAAGGAACTGGTATATAAAAATTTAATTGCTAGATAAGAGAGAGGATGTTTTAAATTGGTGAGTTGCTCTCGAACCAATTTCGCATTTGGTGGTTACTATGTAGGTTGTGGAGATGATAGTGTTATGAATTCTTTGAAATGTGAGTTTCTCCTATACAAACATGATAAGTCCGAAAAATGATAATTAAAAAAAAAAAAAGCTGTTTGTTGCCAAAATCTTATTCTTTTTGTTTTTGTTAAAACTTCTGCTGCAGTAGACTGACATGTTGACCTCAAATATCTAGTTATCATTTACGTTCATGCATCAAATTAAACTAATTCAGTTTCGTAAAGATCTTGTTTTTTCTCTTTTTAAGTTTAATTTTTGTTTCTTTGACAAGGAAGGTACCGAAAAAAGCAATCCATGGGATGTGTTTGATAATTGAACAAAGTGTGAATCTGACTTTAACCAGAAGTAGTAATGCTCTAATTTTTTTTAAGAGAATAAGTAATACTCTAAGGATCTTTGATTGCTTTCGGCGTAAATAATTGTTTATTTGTATGTATAACTTTATTCTGAAAAGCAAAGAAGAAGTTTCATATAAATTCATATCAGCAAAAGCGCATTCTCGGTTGATTTTATCGTTTAATGGTTGAATTCTTGGGTATTTTATACCTCAACTATTTTTTCAAAATACTCTTCAATAATTTAGTGGGTTCTCCCATTTGATCGATTCAATTGTTGGGGACTCAAATTGCATAAAAATTGAAGAACAGGATATCATGCTGTAAACAATTCTCCATTTCAACTTTCATTATTGTTACTCGTCTGCAATACCTGGATATATCAACACTTACTCCATCACTGATGTGCTTACCTATCTAAGAGTGCATGTTCTTGGGGACGTCAAAAGTTATGTTTCCATCTTACATGGATAAAGGAATCAGCTCTATTTGCTCTCAAGGGTAATTTCTATTAAATATCCATCTATTTCCTACACCTGCCTGAGAACTTGCTCGAATTATTTTTAAAAGAATATTTTAGCTATAAAAATTTTCTTGTGACCTTTTAATATTATGTTTTTCACCAATTGTTCCATGAACATTACTAAAAAGAGGGAAATATTCTTTTACAAAATATTTAACACGATACCAGCTCAACTGAGGAAATTAGCGTCGCGATCCGCGTACTACTAATTGTTAGCCAAACACCGGTTTCCCAATTCCCAGTTTTGGATATTCTTTTTACTCTCTTTTTTGGCTCTAATTGATCTTTTTCTTTTATTTGATTGCATGTCGGCTTTATCTGAAAGCCCTGCTATTCCTTCTTTTTGGAGACCTGAGACATCCGAGGTATGCTAATTTTTTAAGAAGATCAGAGGTAGTTTCTCTTATTCTTTATGTAAGACATGAAAGTTGCACCTGTACGCAAATTGCAGCTGTTCAATTTGTTGAATGGAGCCTTTCTTTCCGAGTACTACCCTATCTTGCCTGTTTGAAATAATGATTTGCTAACAAGTGTTGCTTGGGCTGCCCCCTTTTCACTAGTTAAGGGTTCAGCTTGCTGGCATTAATGATTAGATATCAAAAAAACCTCGACCAAACACTACCGTCGGATTTCAATTCGATAATAGAAATGTAGGTACAAGTGCTCCTTCTACTCCTGCTATCCGGAGAAATAATACCGATAGTTTTGAACGAGGTCTTTCTTTACCATTGCCAAGCAGCAAGCAAGATACTGGTTCAAGTGTACTAGATCCAGACGGAGATGCATACGTAAATCGATATGCTCGTCCTGTTACAGCAGGTAGTATTTATATTCCAAGTAATTACCACAAGTCTTTTTCTCCCAATACGTTTTCTGGGTTTAATGTAAAGAGAAGCGCGTCTAAATCTCCAAAAAGAAGTGCCAATGGTTCAACGTCAGAGGATATTAGCATTGAAGGATCTCCCTCTGAAACAGCCAAGGGAGCTAGATCATCTTTTAATAGTAATTTTCGAACCTTTGACATTGGAAGTGAGCGCCGAAGGAGAATATTGGAAGCATCACAGGACTCATCTCGTCCGGGAAGATACTCTTATAGGACAAAAAGCGCATCTCCAGCATTAATTGATACTTCGACCTTGGATTCTAGGTTGAATTTTACTATGGGACGCTTGGAACGATCCATTGCTCAGTTATCCAAAAATACGATGCGCGCTGTGTCGCATTTGGAAAATCCGCCAAAGGACATAACGTTGCCAAAATTAAACGTTAAGAATTCTGCTTGGCCGTTGCAGCCATATTCACCACCTGCCAATGAAACGCCAGCTTCTTCTTCTTCTTCCGCGAAGGCTCGACCTGTATCTGTGCCAGATATGTCGTCTCCCGTACCTGCTTCTTCAGTTGAATATGAGTCTCTCAAAGCCGCCGTTACTTATTCGCCTTCTCAAAATCCCAAGAAGGTTGCAGAAACCGATTCTGAATCTCGTAAATCGTCTTTTCAATCTTCCTACAATGATGCAGATCGACCTTTCCAGGTTGGCGCGCAGACGCAATCAACACCGAATCGCATTTCGAGGAGTGATTCTCCTATTGTATATGATGTAGACACTCATTCTGAAGACAACGCTAGTACAGCATCTTCGGAAGCCATTTCTCAATCAATGCGTTCTTTTCAACCTCAACCGAATACTGGGAGTCCATTTCCACGTTTTACTTCCACCAATACTGAAGATGAGCAGGAGTCAGATATTCCTCAATCGGATGCCAATGATTCCACTGTGAATTTGAACCAACCTAACTACGCCAATTTAACTCCTACACCTCAAGTTTCACCGAAACGACCTACTTACTCAAGAAGCTCACCTTTGCCTTCGGCTTCTGTACCCGCCCTTGGTGATGGGTCACCAGATCCTCCAGCTGCTCCGTCAATTCAGAATTCTTTGAGTGTCCACGAATCTGAAATGCCACCTCATGTAACCAGAGACTATACACAACCAGCTGCTAGTGCAACACCAGTACCTAAAGAAAAACCTTCTGAAAAAAGTGAAAAACCTCCTAAAAAGAAAGGTTCCAAATTAGAGAAGTTTTGTTGTATTTTGATGTAAAATTTATTTTTGTTTTTTTTAATATTTTAAGGATTGGCGTCGAAAGCATGTGTCTATGAAGGATTCAGATATCCAAAGGAAATCGTAATACTTGAAGGAATTAATTTAATGGTTGTTCACGTGCGTACTTTCCTGTCTGCTTATATCCATATTATATTTCCGTTTTAATGCATACTCATTTCAAGACACGTGTTATCATTAACGTTGATTGGGATACACATAACCTCTAGAATTACATGTTTCAAATCTTTTTTTTATTGTGGAGCGTTATGTTAAATTTTTTGCCTTGTTTTTTGAACAATAATAACATATGAACATTTAGTATAGTGTTTTAGCAGGAAGAATTTCATATTTTTTCGAATAATGAAAACTAGAAACGTTGAACTCATGTGGTGCATATCGCGTTAACTCATACTAATTTATACCGGGTTCGATTGGTCATGGTTTTCAGATCTCTTTAACCTGGATATCCGATCTTGGAGGTTAAATGGCATATTCTTGAGGAACTTTTAAATTTCTATTTGGTTTAACAAAGGATAGTCTTGCTTGTCCCACATTTCTTTTTCTCTACGAACTTCACTTTATTTTAGACTGGGCATGAATTACTTTGTACGACAAATAGAACAAAAGGATTTTTTTTTCTTTTGTTCATTTAAATCGGTGTTATGAATGAACGACAGACCATTAAAAGAAAAAGCAATTTATTTCACCTCACTGATTTACAGTCATTGGTAAGTTGGAACTTATAATTTATAGCTTTTGGAGTTTGGCGAGTTTATGAAAGCAAAATTAAATTGAAAAAGCTTTTTTTTAATTTTCTTTTTCGCAAAAGCTTTCTGAAATCTAGTGTCGAACTTTTATGTTTGCAATGTAGGGATGAGATGTTTTTTGAGAAGTCGGACTTCGGACTTCCTCCGATCCGTCTTAATTCAATTTTGATCCGTTTCCAAAGAAAACAAAAAGCTTTATTTTTAATTTATGTAACTTTTCGTTCTGTTTTTCTAATGCTACCCCTCAGGTATGTGGTAAATGTACCTACCTGTATAACTTAGTTTTTGTTCGCAAAAACTATTTTGATTATTTAATTTCAGTATTTAATAATGAAATTAAATCAAAATTTGAACGACTTTCATCAAAATTAATGAGCTTCTGTATTTTTTCTACATTTATTCCCAATTGCTCAGCACGATAAGTTTCGTAAAATCGGATTGATATAGTAATCTACACGCATCAACGTGACTAACACAACTTGGTTAAAAATTTTTATCGGAATTGTTAAAAACGAATAATTGGTGCTTAATTTATAAATGAAAGCTTTATTTCATAATAAATCGCTTACTGAAAATACTTTTTAAGGAACATTTTTTGGACCCGCACATTTTAACTACTCAGAAAACGAACGTCCTATATTGTAGGTATTGCTAAGTGATTGGCTTTTTTATTCTATTTTTTAATATCTTTGGCATATCTTAATATTTGCTAATCGACTGTCGTTGCACTTGTACATTGAAAAAATTGTTACCGGATGGAAAATTTGAAATCAGCATCGCCGGAGGAAGACTCACCTCGCCACGGGGATAACATGGGGAAACCAAAAAGAATTCCTAGAGCTTGTGACATGTGTAGAAAAAGGAAGATTCGCTGTGATGGAAAGCAACCTGCATGTTCGAATTGCGTTAGTCACGGAATCCCATGCGTATTTACAGCTAGACCTAAAAGAAGAACAGGTCAGAGACAAATGTACATTAAGTCGCTCGTTTCTAGATTAGAACAAATGGAGTCTACTCTGAGATCCGTAATTCCGAACTACGACCAGCAGCCTGATATTATACATCCCTCCTCTACTCCCAAAAACTATCATGATCTAAACTGTACGAAAGGCGAAACTTCTTCCGATGACTCCACCGACGATATAGCGTTTTTGAATGAAAAAATGGGGACTCTCGTCACTACTCCGATCGGTTCTCAAAAATATTTCGGCTCTTCATCTACCTTTTCCATTATTCAACATGCTGCAAAATTTGCATCAGGAGTTGAATCCGATAAAGTTTTAGAGCATCTGTCCATGGCTAAATCGGGTTGTTTGTTTGATCCTGATGAGAGTTTCGATGGCTCAAAAGCCGAATTACCTTCTTCAGAGATTGCCAATATATACATAGATGCCTACTTCAAATCATACAATCCTTTATTTCCTGTTTTTACAAGAGAAAATTTTTACCAAAAATTTGGTTCCCCAAATTGTTTCAAAAAACCCGATGGTTCCATTGATCTGGTTAATTATGCTTCATACGTTGTTGTTTTATCTCTTGGTTGTCTTGCTATAGCGGATACTGAAGAGCAAGTTTCCCGAGCTAATGCTCTATTTAAAAACACTCTCGGAATCAGTATTGAAGTTACTAAAGATATGAGCTTCCGTACTCTGGTCTTCAATTTTCTTACTTCAGTCTATTATTGCGCAGTTTCCAAACCAAATGCGGTCTGGTTGAACGTTGGTGTAGTCGTTAGAGTTGCACAAACGCTAGGTCTTCATCGAAACAGTGCAATGTGGTCTATTGGAAAGGAGGATGCGGAAGAGAAAGCTCGTTTGTTTTGGTATATATATTATTTGGATAGAGTATCCTCGATGATGACAGGAAAACCCGTTGCTTTTCAGGACGATGACATTGATCAAATGGTGCCATTTTACTCTATTTATTGCTATTATGGACTTAAGCCACCCGAAGGAGATCCTTTGGGTACTTTTAACTTTTTGGAAGCCGAGGTGCAGTTAACGCGAATTGTTGGCCAAGTCCTAAAGGAACTATACTCAGTGAGTGGCATGAAGTCTAATTCTTCTCAAGTTATGGAAAAAATACTTGAGTTTGACCTTTTGCTAAACAACTGGTATAACAGTCTTCCCGACTGTATGCAACCTCGGAATCGTTTTAAAATTCCCAAATTTTGCTCGAGCAATCTGATTTTAACATCTGCTATTTATTATTCATGTTTAATCCTTATTCATCGTCATTCTCTTACAAAAAATCTTCAGGTGAATTGTGTCCATAGAGGGACTGGCTCTATAACAGATTCTCAAGCTTTATGCATTGCGGCAGCTCGCTCCATTACAAATCTTTTCGTGGAATCGGTTGATCTACAGCCATTGATAATGAAAATCATTATGTATCATGCCTTTACATCTTCGATTATCATCTTTATCAGTATATTGAAGCGGCCTCTTGCTTCTATATGTTCTGAAGATTTGAATTGTTTAATTTCCGTAAAAAATCGTTTAATAAGTTTTGAAACACATGGTTTTGTTCGTTTGAATGTCGTTATGGATGCTTTAGAAAGTATGATCTCGACTGCTCAGGCAGCTATGCAAAAGGCTAAGCAAATAGCAATCAATTTTAGCAGCAACTTAGCTACGAACGAAGATGTTACTAATTCTGGCATGCCTGATATTGCGGATGTTTCCCTAAAATCGCAAAGCCATGTACCACCACGTATATCCAGCAACCATTCAGATACAAGTGTTAAAAGCAATTCTCCCTCCTCTATATTTGATAACAGCGGGTATCTGAACTCTCTTAATAACAGCATCTTACAAATGCATCAAAACCTCCAAAATTCATCTAACACAAATGACCAGTATAAGTTTGATTCTGTTCAGGAAAATGAGCTACATGCAAATATAACTCCCGTGTTAGATCAAACAATGTCAATGTTCCCGTTTAAGGATCAGTTAGATCTAAATTTTGCTGCTGCTAATGTTTACAATCCTAATGTTTTTGATGATATGGGTTTGGATTGTAGTTTTTATGGGAACGGTCTATAATTAACCTAAATTATGTTTTATTAAATAGACGTCGTTGTCTAGATGCGCATGATATGATAATCCTTTTGTTTTGTTTTTGTTTACAGATTTTTACACCTTAATAGTTATTTTATTTATTATTTGGATGGTCCGTTTCTGTACGAAGTCATTATCAGTCCTTTGGACAAATTTTCTAAATTGGCAAACAATTATGAAGAATGCCCTAATGCTTTTATAGCTCACTAATTGTGAGCATGCTTTTTAAAGGACTTTTATATGCATGTGATAATTTTAAGTCCGAGATTGTCTTTCTTGATTGACAGCTAGTGCAGTAAATTCGGAGAGCCAATGCTCGGCTTCTTTCGTATTTTGGTGGTCTGGCCCTAAGGTTTCCTTTAATATGTCGTAGGCCACGCGCACTGCATGCAATGCGCTACGACTGTCCTTGTTAAGAACCATTAGTTGAGCCAGCTGTAAATACAGAGAAGCAGTAGGTGTAGTTTTGCCGAAAATTTTGTCTGATAGATCGACTGCAATTTGCAAACACTTCTGACTCTGAATGAATTTTTCAGAGCCATGTAACATAAGAGAAAGATTAGTAAATGAGTTAATAGTATTAGGATGATCTGGTCCAAAAACCAAATACCACAGCTTTAGTGCATGCTGCATATGCATCACTGCCTGCATTTCATTTTTTTGAGAGAATTCATATAGAGAAAGATTCATATAAGCCAAGCTGGTTTCCGAAGAATCAAATCCGAGGAATCGTTCACAAACAATTACAGCTTTCCTTGCCAATTCAACAGCTTCTTCTTTTTTTTCAAGTTGATGATAAATCATAGCCAACTGGCAGTAGGCTCGAGCAACCTCAGTATGAAGAACACCATAAATTTGCTCATGAAGTGATAATGATTCATTTAGAAGGTTATAGCAAAGTTCCTTATTTCCTTGTAACAGGCAAGCTTTACATGCTTCCAATGATTCTTGAGCTAAACCACTATATGGTATGCATGTTTTTATTACAGGCATTAAATTCAAAATGTCCTTGGGCCGAAATATGTTAATTTGTTCTGATTCAACTTGCCTATTCGTGGTGTTCTGTGATTTTCCTAAGTTACGCTTCTTTTTGTT
Source organism: Schizosaccharomyces pombe (assembly GCF_000002945.2). NCBI lineage: Eukaryota > Fungi > Ascomycota > Schizosaccharomycetes > Schizosaccharomycetales > Schizosaccharomycetaceae > Schizosaccharomyces > Schizosaccharomyces pombe. The sequence goes on from NC_003423.3 coordinate 799,982, forward strand.
GCCTTTTTTGCCGGTAAATTTGGTTGACCCGTTAGGAACAGCATGCTCTTCGCATATCTTGTCGTCAGACTTGTTTGAAAAGTAATCTTTGCACGAAATTTGAATCCCTAAACGTAGACAGGTACCTCTTAAAATACAAATAGGATTTAATGAATGTAGCAAGTCATCTGTTAAGTTAAATCGAAACCTAGAACTTGCTTCCTTTTTGATAGAGCTGTATAACGAGGTGGAATTAATTGAATATATCACTTGAGTAGCTTGAAAAAATAAATTGGCAATGTTTTCATTGATTAATGGTTTCGTAGGTTCGACGTATCCATAAACAGTGAACAAATTATTCAGTAAATGAGACAAAAGATGGCTTCTTAAGACTTGAGGTACCACAGCTAAAAAGTTGCGAAAAACATGTTTAATGGAGCGAATAAAAATTTCACTTGTGACCAGTTTCAAAAGAATTACATTGTTAGGGCTTTTTTGCAGAATTATGTTTGCAATTTCTCCCAAATACCGGATATTTATTCCGCTACGATGCATTGCTCGACATAAGGCCACTCCATCAATAGGCAAAAAGGAAGATGGTTCACTTAAGGATTTCACAAAATTGGGTATCACCTCAGCGTGTAAATATTGCGATAAAGCATAAGAGTTTTCGATATCTTTATCATAAAGTTCTTTGTTATCAGGAGGAAAGATATAATCCGAACGAAAGCAATCAGGATTAAAACCACAATCAAATCGTGCATTATCGTTACGTACTTTATTAACATTATTCTTTCCTTTTTCAGAAGATAATTTGATACCATTTCCTTCAAGTTCTACACTCTTTAAAGAATCGTTTAAATTTTTTTTCTTCGGCGTCATTATGGTTAGCGTTCACAAATGCCTGAAGTTTCATTTCATAAAATAATTGTACGAGCTCTGGACGGACATGAACAAGTTTGTGAGGATATGCTGGAAATTCTTCATTCTTTTCGTCGGATATTACTTCTAAGAACTGAGCATCCAAAGGAAAAAGACTGTACAAATCCATTAGATATGTTCTACCGTCAGAGCCTTTTAAAGCTTTGGCATCCATACTGGTATATAAGGGAAATGATTTTTCCTTACCGTCAACAAAAAAGTGTTTTTTAATATGAAGTAAATCAGAAATCCTAGACAATTCGCCTTCAAAAGATTCGTCAAATCGAAAATCACTTTCTCCTTCAACCTTACCATAAATTAAGTGAGAACTGCCGTTTTCGAGTTGTTTAAAAATTCCTGGAACAATCGTTTGGGCAACAACTCTATGACCAGCATAATCAACGACGCAAGTACCCAGTAAAGATGGATTCGAAAGGTCGAATTGGTTCAACAAGCGTATGGCCAAAATGTCTTTACCGACAGCGGAGTAGGCGGCAGAATCTCCACCCTTAGTCGAAAAAATCCCTACGCTATCACGTCCGTAAGAGAAGAATATATTGTTGTGCACGAACATTTGAGAAGCTGTTGGTTCCAAAGGATTCAATGAAGGTATATTCCCATTAACCATATCTATTGCCCCTTCAACGGCCATGTCAGTAAAATCTTGTAGAGTTTTTACGGTTAAACGTTCCCGAAGTACTCGATCTTGTACGTCTTCGTGATCCATTTCACGAGTGGATTGAATTTCTTCGTTCCAATCGCGAAGGTTACCTTGATTTTCGATATAAGGAAAAAGCTCGCTTTTTTGGGTACGAGATAAATCAGCACGATGAGGAACTGGAAATGTAATCCAAGGGGCTTGTGGCAAAGTTCCCGTTATGCTGGCCTGAGCAATAGCATCACCCGATTTGTAATCATTCAAGGATAAATGAAGTCTTTCTTTAAAAAGTGGAGATAGTTGTTCTAATAGTAAAACAAGGGAATGACTTTGTAGGTCATCACAAGGAGAAGGGTCAAATTTAGTGGAGGTACAGTTATTTACATAAAAGCCGGATACGTGTGAGGTAATATTGTATGTTTTCCCTTCTATAGTAAGCACCGTTAGATAAAGAAGATGTCCTTGGATAACGAATTCAGCTGGTACAGGATTCCACCCGGATAAAGCAAGAGAACGAAAACAACCATTGTTACTAGGATTTGGACTCGTCTCAAATTTTTTGAGAAGATTCGTATATGATAGTGATTGGGTGACAATATTCTCTGGTATTTTGTTAATTTCTTCCAAAGATGACGAGGACTTGATTTGTAGGTTTTCACCTGATGGAATATTTAACGACGGAAATATGCAAAATCCTGCTCGTATTCCAGGGGATGTTGAGGATGAAGGCAGTTTTCGACTAAGAAACTCCAAGAGTGTGTAAATATGGTACTTAGATTCACGTTCGGTATATGGGTCTAAAACAACTTCAAGCACAATTTTTCTTGTTTTTGATAACTTAAGATGGGGTATTTGACCAATTTCTAAAAATGAGTGCAATTTTTCTCGCTTATATTCTAAATGAAAACAGGTATGAGGAGGGGCTAGCATAAGTTCTAGTATGACTTGACGAACATCGTGAATTGTATTCGATAATAATAAAGAGAAGGACAGGGTCTGCGTATGATCGGGAAATATAACATCAATATCTACAGAGACGTCCACGTCTGAATGACTCATTTCCGTACCAGATGGATCACCAGAGGAGCCAGGAAGAGAGGACGTAGGCAGATCTGAAGATATAACATGTGTATTAGTACAAATATAGCAGTGTAAAAAATTTAATTTGAATAAAGGAAAAGTCTTTAAAGTTTCCTAATTTGAAAACTTCAAAGAAAATAAGCTAGTTTGATTCATAGAGGCGTGAATATAGTCGACTTTCCAATAAAGAATCACATTTTTACTAAACTTGATTCATACCTATTGTAGACATTGTAAAGCTCCCGAATAACGCTTAAGCGTGAATATAGGACTTTTTTTGTAAAAGACTTAACAAAATCGATAGGTGAAGAAGGTCGGTTCAGTTTGGCTGAATAAGTTACTAAAGTTGAATACATGAATAAAGTTATCTAAGCGAGAAAGGGTGATGTAAGAAAACACTGTAAATAATGAAGTCTCAACTTTGGTGAAAATTTATGTCTACATAATCATTCTGTAAATTCCTTCTTTTGTGTCTCATTACTTCTTTATTCATCAGTCGCATCGGTTTTTTGGAAATTACGACTCCACGAATCTAGTACTGAGCAACTTTAATCAGCCGTTTTAAAAAACTAATAATCGGACGGTGTTTTATTTTATTTGCAATTATTAAATAAATTTTGAATACTGTTCCCAAGAATATCAAAAGCTTTTTATGAATTTTTGAAGAGGTATCTTTGTGGATAGCGTAAACTTATTGTACAATGGGAGAAAAAGCTACATCTGATACATGTAGCACTACTGTAGAATTAGGGATAAATGCTTGACTTAAATTTTTAGCTTATGTATAAATTTCTGGTATAGCAAAATGTTCTGAGATACTTTGAAAAGATCGCAGCGATTAGGAAATGAGATAAACTAAGAGTAAACTAGATTTTAAAAGAATATCCGCATGCACGTGGACTGTTTGTACTCGAATTCTGAAACAGAACATACAGGGATTAAGTTTATTTTTCATATTGTTCCATATTTGAAATATGGACTTATCGATAATCCATAAGTCCAATGTTTTGGATTAATTGCTTCATTCAATAACAGTAAAATAAATGGAAGAGGAGGTTTTTTTCAAAAAGTTAAATAAGGTTTTCACAGTTAATTAGCTACATTGGGTCTGAAGATTTCATGCACAATCTACAGTAGTGCTTATATTATTGGAGGTTCTAAACAATCATTGTCAACATGTACGAAGGGAGATCAGAATTTATGAAATCACGAGATATCTAAACATTATATCCGAACTTACAATAAATTATAAATATATTAAAAACATTATTCAGTGTTCCGGTATTACAATCTTATGGTTGTTGTGGATCCGAAAAATCATGTTCAGAGTTCAACTAATGATTATGTTTGCAGGTTTAATCGTACCAATTCTCAGTGTACTCGGAATACTATAAAAATCGAAGATTCATAAGTTAGTAGTTGAAAAATATCGTTTTCAAGCGATTTGTGAACAACAATTTGTCATCATTTGGGAAGCTTTAAAAATTCATAGGACGATAAGCAAAAACGGACTGCATGCAGCGAAACTGAAGTTACAAATTTTTTACATAAATTATGTATGTAATGACTATGCTGACGAACACTTGTTCATTAATGTACTGACAAGATATATACACTGACTTTACACATTTAATCAAAAAAATTAAAAAAAGGAATCATTCGATTGACGATCAATGCTGATCAAAGGGCACGTAAAATAATGTGATATCAGAAAAAAGGAGTTAAAATGTTGTCAATTAATTCAACTAAGCCTTTTCAAACGCGGTACTGAAGAATCGATACTCAAAGTTGCAAATTTTCTTGGCAATGTCAACAGTAGCAGAGGTAAAAGGGACGTCTTGAATGCTGCGAGCCAGATTTTCTACAAACTTACCAAAAGAAGGCTGACCCCACCACTTGACAAATTCCATTTCTTCTGGGCAGTTTTTCTGGAATTGCTTAGATTCACGAACAAATTTCCATGCTCTATGGTATATTACTTCATTCAAGTAAAATGCCATAAAGTAGTCAATTCCAGAGGTACCTGGAATTTCGAAAAGCTCCTGAGTCATAAATTGAATATATGATTTACAATCTGGAGCAGAAAGATGATAGTATTCTTCAGGCTTGTTATCTTGCAACGCTTGTTCCCATGAAGTTGGGACGGGTTTGAGTTTGGGCATTTCCACGTTGCTCTCTTTGCATCTTGCCTCAAAATGAGCAAGCTCAGGAGTGATAACATTGTATGCACCCAAAAAAAGATCTAATGCTTCCTTGGGAAATCCCTTCTCATGAGTGATGGCGTTTATGGCTTTGGCAAGACACAACGAACAACCTTGAACATAAATTCGATCCTCGTATAGCCACCGTTTAAATGCGCCAGGAGGAGCAGTACCGTTAGCCAAACCTTCGATAAATGGGGACTTTGTCGCAGCAGTTTCGACTTGTTCCTCGATTCCGAGTTTCTTGATTATTGCAACTGTATAAGGATCCATTGGTAAGCAGATGAACTAAAACGAACAATGGATATGATTAAAAAAAAGAAAAAATCACTGTCTTAAAGTAGCTCCTTGGTTTGAAATTTTGATATAGTAGATCTGTAATAAGCAAATGAAATTATGGATGTGTGAAAATAGTAAAAAGTTTCAACACTAGCTTATTTTTTTTTACTTTGTTAAAAAAACATTTCCCAAATAACCAAATTTATATATATGTAGAAATTCGGCTAAAAGTTTCCAGGCCAGCTGGCCTCGCATTCAAATTTCCGGCTTCAAGTAAAGTACTTTAAACGCAAAATATCATGAGAAAAGTAGTTTGCTTAATTCAACCATGTACTGCAAATGACCTTAGAAAAAAGTACGCAAGCAACGTTAAAGGTAATTATCCAGAATACATTTAAGCGTTTAAGAGTTAGTAGATGACTATTAAATCAATGATCTGATAACTGCACGTCCTGAAATTCGATACAGTTAATCTCGATATTAAGCATACCAAAACTAATTATCTACATTCTTTTAAATTACTTTATGCTTTTCAATATCACTTCTTCCCTTGGTTTTTCGGCACTAGCCCAAAGAAAAGAAATTTTGATATGATGAGCTTATTTAGAACCAACAAATTGCACATCAGAATATAATATTACTATATTCTCTTATAAATAAGCCTATATACGATAATTGGCTCTTGGTACCGAAAAGTAATCCGTGCTTTTCTTGAGCTTTACCAACACATCTTTACTTTCTTTTCTTCTACATTTTATAATCTATCTCTCTTACAAAAACTACGGATGGCTTAGATGTCGGGTGTGCACCGACTTTCGGCTATACTGAGCTTTGGGTTTCGCCCATGCTGTGCTTATTCCAGTGCCGGGGGGATAGTTCCTTCAAGGTGACAAACCTTGTGTTACCCGCTTTCGTTAAAATACCACCTTAAAATCAGCGAGGTTTCACTATTTGCCATTCAAAAATAATCTTACCGACAACGTACCTCTCCAGGCCCAATCCTCGCGAGCCGAAGGAAAGCGAATCTTGCATACGTTTAAGCCGTATCTGAATGCGTTCTGAAGAAATAATCGATAATAACGGAACTAGAGTTGCTCACCTGGCATACCGGTTAGATTGCAGAAATTTGTTCTAGCACCCGTTTGAATGCGTTGAGTTAGTACGATAGACCGGATTGTTGACGGAGTTTATTGTGTATTCATTATTTTTGAATTTTGGTTTTCACTTCTTTTTTCATTTACTTTGTAATTTTGCTAAAACGAATTGAATTTCATCGATACTGTTATTATTTCCTTGTCCGCTTGCATTATTAGAGATCACTTTGACTTGATTATAAATTCGTAATTGTTTCAAGGATATACACCGCTGGTATACCTGCTGTAAAACTTTTATTTAATTTCCATATTTTTGTTAATTTGGTTATCCCTTGTAGATCAACCAACCTCTCTTCATTCACACATTAATTTTCAATTTCTTCACTCTTCCTTCTTTTTGGATAGTGTCCCATCCCCTTTATTCTTAATTGCATAACTCTGTTGATCTGCCCCCATTGAACTTCACCTTTTTCAATAATACTTTGCCATCGTTCTCTATACCGTACAAAGTCTCTGTCTGTGGCTCATATTTCTCCAACTACATCTCCCGTGTTGACGTTTCTTTTTACTACTTGAAAAAGTTTTTTTTTATATTTCGCTCTTTATTTACATTTTTTGTTTATTAAAAGGATGTCCCAAAATGGATAATGAATCTCATAGTCAGGAAACCGAAAGCAAGATTCTTGAAGGCGCCAAAGTGGCTACCCGACGACGACGTGTCACTCGGGCTTGTGATATGTGTCGTCGTAAAAAAATCAAGTGTGATGGTTTGCGTCCTTGTAAGAATTGCAAAGCTGGCAAATTAGAGTGTACTTATCACATGCCTTCCTCTCGAAAGTCCTCATTTTCGCCCGAGTATGTGGAAAATTTGGAATCCCGCGTTCGGTATTTGGAAACGCTGTTGAAGAAAAATACAAACTTTGATCTCTCCTCTAACTCACCCAGTTTCCTCTTCTTTTTGAGGGAACAAAAATTTCAAGCCACTAACGAGCTTGAAAACATGTCACCAGAACGAAAGGTAATCTTTACTTCCATGATTAATTATGGCAATTTGTTCGTTGACGCGAAGCATGGAACTAGATATTTTCGTGGTGGTTCTTCAATTCACGTCCTCATCCAACATCTTATTCGACGCTTACCCGGCGATTTCGAAATATGTGAGCCTTACTCAGCCTACCCTTTGGGCAATAAAAATATTCAATTCGATGATAATGATCCTGAATACCAATTCTTTACTCCTACTCCTAGATTCAGCATCGACTTTATGGTGTCTAGCGTTGATCCTCGTGAGATTCAGCTCCCAGGAATTGAAGAGGCCTTGTGTATCACTAAAGCCGCTGTTAGCTACGTTAGCGGTATCGTTTTTTATACGACCTATGCCGATTTCCCCAAAAAGATTCGTCTTTTATATTCCGGTAATTATCAAGGCAACTTTTTTCCACTATTTTTATCTATTTTGTGTGTAGGTTACTATCATCATCTTCTTAATAACCCCAGTAACACCGAGTTACAAAGTTTAATCAAAAAGTACAGTTTTTACAGCGAACGATTAGTGAAATCCGCGGATAACTTTACTATTGAAAGCATCCAATGTCTCTTAATTCTTAGTATTTATCGGTATTGCCGAACCGAAATTAGCGCTGCCTGGTATTACATGAAACTAGGTTTGAATTGCTGTCTTAGGTTAGGTCTACATAGAAATATTACAGAAGGATTTACGGAGGAACAAATTGATAGCAGAAGACGTATTTTCTGGGCAATTTACTGTTATGACCGGCAGTTGTGTACTTTGTTTGGATTTCCGTTGGGTGTTCGTGATGAAGACATTGATCAGTGTTTACCTGTAACACCAAAGTTCCCATCGGTAACGGAAATTGAAGCAAACGCACGATTGTTTTTCTTTCATGGTGTGAAGCTTTACAAGATTTCAAGTCGTATATTGACCAAGCTATATTCCCCAAATTCACGAAACGTAACAAAGAAGCACATTTCATATGCTGTAATCCAAGATTTGGAGCAACTATTGGATGGTTTTTACAATTCTCTTCCCCGAGTTTTTAGGGCCGAGCAACCTGGAGAATTTCAGGCAAATCATTTTTTCTACAACTTACAGTTGGTGTATTATTCTTTTAGAATGTTAATCTACCGACCTCTCCTACATTACCTTGAAGCTGACAGTCCAGCAATGCAAGCACTTAAGGTGCCAGATCGACAAACCGCCTTCACTTTGGCGTGTAAATGCGTCGACTCTGCTATTGTATGTGTTCAAAATTTAAGTCACCTTTCCAAGGGTCTTAAACGTACGTTAGACAGATATTACTGGACTACCGTTTATTGTGGATTTAGCACAATTGTTACACTTATTTTTGCAGCTCTTTTAACTAAAAATACCAACTTACTGATTCATATTTCTGTCGCCCGAGAATCAATAGAAGCATTGGCTCACGAATGCGTCACCAGAAGACTTTTACCATTGATTGACAAAATGAGAGAGTCACTCATGAAGATTCTCGAATCCAATGCGGATGGATATAAACAGATGTCACCAACAAAAGCTCCTCAAGTATTTGAATCGGAATCGAATGTTCCTATTAATAATGGGCCTCAACAATCGATAGATAAAGAGAGCAATTCTAACACTCAATTACCACAAGTTGAGACGGAGGGACAACAACAATCCGTTTTTGATGGAAACATAGGAACAATACCTTATCAAGCATACAACATGAATGAAGATTCTTTTATCGATATCAACACATTATCAAGCATGCTAAATTACCATACACAGGCTGTTTCAATCCATCACCCCTCGTTTTACATTTCACGCAGTGATGTACCATTGGAAGAAGAATTTCAGATCCCTAACGAACTGCTGGCAGTGGATCCTGTAGCAGAAAGTATGCAGGAAAATTCGGATATAATCAATGAAGCTTTTGGTTTAGTGGATCCTGATGTGTCTGACGGAAAATCCAGAGAGTCGAGTTCACTTAACAATAGCACACCCTTTAATCCGACTGTAAATATTGATCCTGCATCAATCTTGGAGCATTTTTCTCAAAACGTTATGAAAGACTCGCAAAATAGTTAAAATCTACACCATAATTATTCGTAATCAGGATTTACTTACGGCTTACATGGATAATATGAATAAATGTATATATACAATATTCCAAAAACAAAGCACGAAAATGTGACTTTGTAAACGACTGCTATTTAGATCTTTTGTTGAGTAACTATAATTTTTTTTTAATGAGTAGGGTAAAAATACTAGACTTAATGGGTAATGTCGAACAGTCTGGCAAGGTAGAAAATAGTTCCAACATATTTTTATTTACGTATCAATATCATCAATAAGCGCGTCCTCTACATAATCTATATTCCTCCTATTGCCTCTCATCCTCGTTATACTTGAGGGTAAAATCGAAAGAATGGAAGAATAAAGGATGATCACTATGTCCTAAATTATAACTGTTAGTAAATAAGGAAAAATAGAAAATTAGCTTTATTTATGAAATGGATAAACCAGATCATGCAAACATACCGAAATGAAACCAAATAGAGAGCGCCACATCTCATAATTGGGAATTTGGCGGAGTCCGCGTGCATTAAGTACTACCCTTTGATATACAAATCCTCCAACGAAGTAAGCTAAAAAGGCAATAGCACAGAACAGAAGGAATACAGATACAGGATTTAAGGTGGAGTCCTTCTTCACTGTTGGGCAAGCATGAATCGTTTTCCATTCAAAGAAGAAAGCGCAATCGTTCAGATTGCCAACGTAGGTTATGACAGACGGTGCGGTGTAAGGGTCCCGATTGCAAGTAAAACTAATTAAGGTGCTCATTCGAATGTGATTCGATTTGGGACATAGAGATCCATTGTCCAGCTGCATTATTAATTTCTTCCCGCGAAAATACGGTTTGTAAGCGGCTTGTCCAATAGAGTACAAGTCATCGTCTTCGACGGTGAAAAACCCGCCGATTGAATCTTCAGAAGATACATCTCCTTCGACTGTGTAGTTGGTAAGATTTGAAACAACAGGATGGCAAAGATTAATACTGAAGTTTGTACCAAAATCGTAACCATTCACTGAATAATCGCCCTTTTCAGAGGTGTTATCTCGAATGAGGCCAGATAAATCAAAGTATTCACCGGTGTTTGGGTGATGCAATGCGCAAAATGGTTCTTCATCAGATTCTTGCACTTTAAAACCCCTTCGGGTAATTGTTAAACCAAACGCTCTTTGAAATTGGGAAAAAAGTGTTAGACCCGCCAACACATTAATTAGGCATGTGAGAAGTCTCATAACGAATGTTTTGTGAGTAAATATAACAACAATAAGGGTAATAGAATTAATTGTAAGCGAATAATGAAGAGAAACCTTCCTTTTTGGCAACAGCCTATTAAATCTACTAGTGGAAGTAAAAGGTCGAATTAAATGAGCAATTTCTAACAGTAATTCAAAACTCCAATTTCACTAACTAGAAAGATTCCTTTTTAAGCAATTTCAAGCAAAAAAGATTGACATAAGTAGACGCGAAAGGCAAAATTTAACACCATCAAATATTAGTCTAGTCTTTGCCAACAGAACCTCCACCAACCGTGCCTGCCATTGTACCCTAAGTACCTGCTTATCCACATAGTCATCAATTTATGTAAGCGATACTACATACATACATTTTTACTGTACATTTCGTAAGCGGGACATTGCTAAGTTGTAAATGAGAACCCCTACATCGTCCTACAAAGCATGGAATGTACAGGTTCAAATTATGCAAGCTTACGATACCCCATAAACTTTGTTACTGACAACTCGAACTCGAATGTACTATATAAATTACAAACGATAAAATACAAATGTTAAATAAACACGGAATATATCAATTCATGATTGCTGACTTAGCATTGGCAATTGAAAGCTCTAAAGAAAAGAAGGAAAGAAATTCAGAAGACAGGAATGGAGAAAGCATGCTGCACAGCTTTGCTACTGACGGCCAATTGTTGCATTGAAATATCATTGATATAGACAAAACGTAGTGCTTCTCTTAGAACCAAACTAAGGAAGAGAGAACATAGCATCCATTCACATACCTTGTTAATCATTGAAAAAATAGTAGCAAACAAGCTTTCAACAACAACAATGAAATCAGCGGGGAATACGAGAGGAAAAGGGGATGGGAGACTTGCAAAGCAATTGAAAAGAAAAGACATTAGGGCAATTAGAACTTCTTGCCGAACATCAAAAGTTGAACTTGGTCATAAATGGAAAGGACACCAGCTCCAGCAACACCACGAAGAATGTTGGCACCGGCACCCTTGAAGAAAGAACGAGCACCTTCCTTGGCGAGGATTTGACGACCACATTCAAAGGAGGAGCTATACTTGACGGCTTCACCAGATGTCATCATCATACGACGACGGATGGTATCAAGAGGATAAGAAGCAACACCAGAACCAGTGGTAACGGCCCAACCGAGAAGGAAGGAGGCCAAGAAGTTGCCCTCCAAAGGACCAACCAAAACGACGGGTTTCAAGGTATCATACATACCGAAGTACAAACCACGGTAAACAACAATACCGACAACAGAAGGGCCAAAACCACGGTACAAACCACGTAAACCATCAGAACGATAGGTCTTACGATAGACATCGACCAAACCGTTAAATTGACGTTCACCTCCCTTCTTGGCGGATTTGGCATCATTGGCAAGACGGGTACGGGCATAGTCAAGAGAGTAGACAAACAAAAGGGAAGCGGCACCAGCAGCACCACCAGAGGCTAAATTACCGGCAAACCATTTAGCATAACCATCCCTTTCCTTCTTGTAACCAAACATCTTCTTAAATTTATCCTTGAAAGCAAAGTTCAAGGCCTGAGTGGGGAAGTAACGTAAGACATTAGCGGTATTACCTCTCCAAAGGGAAATAACACCTTCTTCAGCAGCAGTACGCTTGAAACACTCACCAATACCCTTGTAGCGGTGAGAAAGACGACCAGCACGAATCATTTCGTCTTGGTTTTGAATGAGAAGCTTGACACGCTCAATGGGAGCGGCAGCGGTTTTAGATACAGCAGCAGAAACACCACCCATCATGAAATCAAAGAAGAAAGTAGAGTTCTTTGTTTCAGTGATGGTGTTTGCATTCACGGGGGTGCTAGCAGCAGCGGCAGCAGATGAAGTAGCCATTTTTCACTAATTCTGGTAAATAGATAAGTTCAAATGTACGAAAAAAAAAGAGATAAAGAGATGAAGCCTTAGCACAACAACAAGAAAATGATGATATGAAAGGAAAACGAAAAGAGAAAAATAGATATAATGTAAATAGATAAGAAAAAAAGTGCCTGCCTTTATGAAAAACTTATGTTTACAAAAAAAAGACTATAATACTCGTCAAGGCAAATTTAAACAACTCGTAATCTATACAAAGAAGTGATTCACAAGATACACAGTATTCAAGGAAACGCGCGCAAACGTAAAGTGTGGTTTCAAACGTTTCTCAACTTTCACTGTTTCTTCCAGCAAATTTTATCAAAGAACTTTTTATTACAAAGTCGTTCTTTTTAAAAGACTAATTTTAAACGTTATTTTTCAAAGAATAAGTAGCTATTTAAGCTGGTTTCTTTGTTATGATCCTAAAATCGTGGTTGGTAAAGGGTAAGAGGGGGGTTTGGTTTGCGGTATGCGTCAATCCCTTCCCTTTATATAAGCAAATGCACCAAAACCCTCGAACAGTCACATACTCCACATTGTTTGTTTACGATGTGGGTCATCCATTTCACCATTGGACCATCAACGTAACAGTTATCTCATTAAAAAAGCTTATTATGCATCGTACTGCATCACCTCCAATCAAACTTTCGCTTTGAACCACTTGTACCTTGACTGCTACTTTACATAAGGTACCAAGAGAGTACAGTGCGGAACCTTTACGTCGTACTATTCGATAAGCAGCTCCAGAGGTGACGCTAGACTGTCGCTAGCATTTGTGATTGGTCTGTTTTGCTCAATCAGATGACTCTAGCGACAAACGACATGCTGCTAAAGCCAATTGCGCTGTGTAGCTAAGGTGCGAGCGGGTGGGACTCAAGGGAGTACAACGTTGCAGCGATATGACTGGTTTCCGTAAAGCGTCGCAATTCACAGTAAACCAATTAGTGGTGCGTTGACGTGCGTTTACGGAGGGGCAAAAGGGCGCACAATGCTAGGAAGGTTACTTAGTCCTCCAGTCACTTGGTAAAAATCAGTTGGAGTAAGGTGGAACAGATGGGGTGTGTGGATAGGTTAAATTAATGCAACGTAAGTGAATCCTTTACTTTATAAAATAAGGCATAAATTTGCAGATATAATTTTTTTTTTCTATTTTCGCCTTGTGACCGAACTTCCGTGCGTTGCTTTTGCCTTTGCCTCAACTAGTAGTGTGCGTAAAGTCAATGAGGGAACTTGTTAATGAACCAGTTTAAGAACAACCGATTACAAACCCTTCGGTCCTTTACAGATTTCCGTTTCTCCAAATTTACCCAATTTGCCCGTATACAATCTCATACCCATACTAATAATACTCATTACTATTTATCACTATGTAATTTTTAACGAAGCGTTATCTGTACTTATCGATGTTCACCATACGTTCTTTACTTCCGAAACATAATATTATCATTGTGGTATGATTTTGATAAATCCCGTAATTTTTAATAGCTACAAATAACTTATCTTACTAACGGCAATTGCTAGAAGCAAAACCCTGCTTAATTACTCTTTCATCAGTTGAATGGTAAGCGAATAAGATGAAACTAGTTTGCTATTTTCCAAATTCGTTATTTGCTATGTAAGAGTAAATAAAGTATCCATTCGCAAAAACCTTATTTACATAAACTAATTTATAGTTCACAAAACTAATTCATCATAATGTACCGTAACCGTACGAAAAGTTAACGAAGTAGCTTTTCTGACACGTTGTGTATATATTGCACAGCATTACACCTGTTCAACAAGTGCCGACGGTAAATGGGAAACTTCTAAATCCGTTATCCATCTGGTGGTCGGTCTCCTCCACAATACGCAACTAGTCATTAAGAAGCTTATAAGTGTTAAACCGATTAAGCTAAAAATTAACATGTTTAAACATTTTTCGATTATATTGGAAACAATGGGGGTTATGCAAAAACTCGTAATTTTATTATTATCTTACATCTTCACAATAACTAGTTGTCTGTCATATGCATTTCAAGCAAAGAATCCTAATGGTAAATATTAAAATGAATTCTGGATTCTTTGTAATTAAGAAAGATTGGACCGTATATAAACAATAACATTGTCCATCAGTAGTAATATGCTCAAAACCCAATTGTTACATCGTGTATTTTTCAAAAGACCGGCAATAATATATTTCATACACTCGTCGGAAACTAGGAAAATAGGGGTGTGTGGATAGGTAGGTAAAAATAAATAGGTACTTGCATAGATAATCAATCATGTACAAGCTTCTCAAATATACATTATATGCACATGATCAAAATCTCCATGAAGAAGAGGGACGAGGGAAAAACTTCGGTTTTCCCATTTCTCTTAAAACCCAAAAAAAAGTAGTAAAATAAAAAACTAAAAACAATAACATTTTAATAATCTAAATGCCATAACTGGATAAATTCAGTAAAGTGTTGTGACGACTCAAGTCGATGCACTGCTGCTCCATCTCCTCGCTTGAATTCAGCTGCAGCGGCTTACTTAACAGTACATCACTAGAAGGCGATTGATACCAATCGCATATTTTAATGACCCGACCAAGATCCGATTCAGGATCTACATGCGCAGTACTGGGTTGAAGATTCTGCACAACTGGAATCGACGCTTCTCCGATATCTCCAGGTACTGGTCCGCCATTCACCATTGTCATTAATGATGGTGCTTTTTCGTTTGGCAAGTTTCCAGCGGCTAATGATCCAGTTCCTGGTGAGCGAGGAGGCAGCGATACATTGGTATTGTAGGCTAATTCGGTCAAAGAGCTCTTAGTAGTGGGTGCAGGTTTCGAGTAGGCAAGAGGCACTGGTTGAACGGGTAGGGCTGGAGAAGATTGAGTAAGAATACTTCCGGTAGTTGTTACTCCTACATTACCGCGTTGCTGAACTCCAGTATTTGTAGTATTTGTTTTCGATACGGTAGCAATCACAGGCGGTACACTGGGAGTAACTAATGCGCCTTGATGGAAAGCAATAGCATCTAAAGCCTTAGCGTACATTCCAAGTGCTGGCCAATACACGCTAAGTTGTGCTAAGTGACGCTTCGCTATCGGTAAATGTACGGCCGCCTTGGACGCCTGAACTTCACTACCACGAGTTATATAGTGATACAATAAAACCGTTCCCGCCAAATATGCTGATGATGCTGTAAACGGAGCAGCTAATGAAATGGAAAGCTCAGTACAGTCTTGGATGATTCGACAAATAGCATTAGCACATTGACTAGCAAGAACGGCCGATTGATTCTCAAATACAGTAGGGGGTGACTTGACATGAGAAAACGGAACCGACGATATGGATGCTGCATATCGATGAACATACAGATGTATTTGTAAAAAAATTAAATGTAGACACGCAAATTGGCCACCTTGTCCCATCATATGGTAAGATAGCAAAGTCTGTCTAGAATACCGAAGTCTATTGGGCAAATTCTTCTCCCATTCATATAATTCTTGATCAAGCTGTTTAAAGGTACTTTTGGCATGCCAAAAAGGATAAGGGTTAGATTGTTTTTGACTATACGACTTTAAACACCGTACTACCCGACCCCAAATAGATACCATACGTATCATGTACGCTAACATCCCCATATTATCTTGGGCATTTCGACTAACTATCGGGGCTGTAGTTGGGTTTGCATTAGTAAAACTGTCAGGACTGCTGGGTTTTCCAGTTAAAGTCTCAGTGACAGCATGGGCTTTGTACATAAAAAGAGTCTCACGCATAGGAAGTGGAACGTGTATGTCTTCGAGATTCAAAAATTGGGTATTACAGTATAAAGAATTTAAGCGATCCAACATAAAGCAATCCCAAAACAATCGTCTGGTAAGTTGAACACGGATTTCAAAGGGGAGAGGTGAATCAGGTCTGTCGTAATATGGTAAATTTGGAGTCTTGTTTGGATGAAGGGCAACAACCATTCGAATGGCCATACCCGCAAACATCCAGTATTTACTTGTCGCAGCACACACGTATGAAAGCATTACAAAAGAAGCCACATATACAAGGTCTAACTTATCAAAGTTTGCCATTGCAATTGCCGATGCTCTGTTAAACCATTGTTCAAACAACTCATTTTTGTCATATTTATCTGTCTGCCAAAACCGAATGGCCACTGCACACATAGCCAAAACCAACACAGGTGGAAGGCGCTGAGACTTCAGAGCCTCCATAAAAGAATCCCGATGGAATAGTACATATGGTTGGCCATGCGCGTAGATAAAATAAATATGAGCAAGCTGTAACTGAATATCCAGGCTAGGCAGATTTTCAGAACCTTCCGTCCAAAGAGGACCATCAGGAAGTCTAAAAGAAGCATTGTAAGCAGGATTTATCGAATGATCAACTGATGCAGCTTTAGGTTCGGGGGGAGAAAGAGGACCAGAAACATGGGAAGGACGTAAGGGATGTACAGCAGCCATATCGTTGAGAGGTTCGTGAGATTGTATTTTTGAAGCCGGAGGTGAGAAGCTGAAATCAGCATGGGGAGAGGAAATGTAATCATTTTGATGAGTAGCTGATGAAGACTGAGAGTCTGGAGAGACGGAAAGGGTAAAAGTAGGAGAATGAATGGTGTGTGGATGATGAAAAGGTATATCAACAGTAGGAGGAGTAGAAGGAAGATGAGAGGAATCGGTATCTGGGCTAGTCGACCAGGTATATCTCCCGTGCGGTATGGAAACAGGTTCTTTCTGGGCTCTTTCAGGGGATAACTATGGCAATTAGTAAGAAATCGACCAATAAAGAATGGGTAACAAAGAAACTTACATCATTTTCGTTTTCAGTAAAACGAATTTTCTTTTGATTCAGCTGAGTATTCGAAGCTAAGCGTTTGCGCAAAAAAGGATCCTATCCAAATAGGTCAGTATGAATAAAAACAAAAAAAGGCATATAAATCATCAATAAAAGAAAGAAAAGTAAATCGGTGGATTTTGTATTTCTCCCCATATGCCGACATTAGCAGTTCGAGTCGGTATTGACTTACCTCTGGACTATCTGATAATCTAACGCCGTGGACAGCAGTGGAATTTTCTAACATAGTGCGGTAACCAAAGTATAGAAAATTAAGAAATTACAAAAACAAAGGAGCAAAGGATAAAAAAACAAACAAGTAAGAATGAAAACTCCAAAACCTGACGATGCAAACACTTTTGAAGTCGTTTAATGAAACTCGGGAATTGATGTAAAAACAAACTTAGAATTCCGAGACTATCCAATAATGAACAAAAAGAAATGAATAGATGATACAAACGAGAGTGAAGAAAAGAAAACAAGAGTTAGCTCACGTTAGTATGAATAAATAGAAGGAGGGAAAAAATTATTACAAGAAGATAATAATAACAAGATTAGAAGAATTATATTATCAAAAGAAAAGAAGGGAAGATAGATCAACAGAGAACAGAGAGTAGCAAGAGAAAGACTGGAAGAAAATCGGGAAATGAAAATAGGAAAACAAAAGAGATCCAAACGGATAACTAAAAGAACCCCAAAAACAAGGAGAAAGTGGAAGAGTATGAATAAATTAGATCAATCACTTTGCGACAAGAACGAGTCGTACAAAATGACGAATGAAACGAAAAAAAGAGTAGCAAATTGGGGAGGGATTGGAGATAAAGTCTTTGTGAACTTTGGCTGCTACCACTTTACCGGTGTGAATATTTTTTTCTTGGAAACTTTTTGTAGTTGCAATATAATTCAAAAGTTTACCAAAATAAAAGCAATTTAATTCAATTTTTTTTGACAAAAGTATCTTTGAACTGCGTAAACGAGGTGCTCCGAAAGAGTCTGCGCTCAAGGTAAGGACGGATGCAAAGGATAAAGAAAAATAAATCAATCGCCAATTCGAGCAGATTGATATCGCGGAGTACAAAAGAATCCTTCAACCGAATTAGGTTAATGAAGAAATTGATTCTTGTCGAGAAAGCCCTTGGTAAAGAAAATCTCCGTAAATCCTCCAAATATCGAGCAAATTCACGCGCGTTTCAATCAATCAACTTATGACTGAACTGAAGGAAATTTTCAGAGAGAAATTCTCTTTAGTTCCTCTTCTTAAATGCTTAGTTTACTCTTATAATCAAGTGGGAAAAGTATAGGAAAACGGCAAGTCAAGCTACACGGCCACGCTATACACAACAGAGTTTGATATGATGTTTCCCTCTTCCGGCTAATGAATAAACTACCTGGGAAATGTGTTCCGGGGTAATTTGGTCTACGGTAATCAATTTCGGTAAAAGTCGGTTGACGACCGAGCCACGTTAAACAAACCAGCGATGTGTACACAAGTTTGGGAAATGAGGTTTGCGAGGATCACCGAGATGGAACGAAGTCAACAAAAAGGAGAGAAGGAAAGCGAGGAAAAGAGTGAAGAAGAGAGACAAGAAGGATGTATTCGTCTTTCTGGAGAACTGAGAGTTCAATAATTGTTTTCGCCGTTTATGCTTTTATCCTTTTGTCGATTTTTTGTTTAATGCTAATGGAAAGGAAAGGAGAATGATCGGTAATGAACGGATGGATGGATGGAACAATTTTATGACGAGAAAATGCTTGTTCTGGCAGCTATACTGCTTCAAAAAAAAAAAGCCCCAGACAGATGTATGAAGAAAAGCAGTAGTAGAAAGGAGAAGGTACGTTACAACACTGCTGGTTATAAAAGAACTGGGGAGCGGAAATAAGAATGTCAAGGCCGAACTTAGACGGTGAGTGGGACCAGCAAGACGGAAGGTTGTAAACGAACTAGTGAAAAGAAAGGGATTCAACAAAACAGCCGAGTACTTTATTTGTAGAGGGAACAAGATATAGAAGAACCGAAAATGTGATGTTAACAAACAATATAAACAAAGGAAGAATATAGGTTTGATAAAATAAAAAGAAAAAAAAACGGAAGAGCGAAGAACCAGATCTCAGAGCAGAAATTGAGGGGGAAAACAAAGCAAAAAAAAAAAAAAAAAAAAAAAAAAAAAGCATTCGCTAGACAGAATCTCTTTGCAGAATATGGTTTTCTGTTCTTTTTATATGTTAAGAGTCAAATCTCAACAACTTAACAATTTTGTATTAATCTGTAAACAATTTGATTCTTCCCTACTCAGTTTTCAAGTACACAGTTGTATGCAGCTTTCACTAGCCATATATCCTTGTCCCCTACAGTTCCATTGCCAACGAAAAAATTTAATCGAGCCCTCGTAACGATGGTATTTGAACTGTGTCGCATTTCAACTGCACCCAAGTGTCGGTCTTTTGTTCTTTGCTATACTACTTGCTGGCCTTTTCCGCCTGCAAAATGTGTAATCGGCTTTGTTTACATTGTGCAAAAACCAACCTTTCGCATTTTAAAAACTCCATCATCTTCAGCGGCTTCTACCTACTTTCCCCCCCCAACTTGCTACTCGTTTTCGGATTTTAGTGGGCGTTTTGATCAATGAAAATTTTGCGTCGCAATTTTTTCCTTCCTCCCCAGCTTACCAAGCGATCTATGGCAAGTCTCTTTTCCATTTTTGTATATCGCAACGCAGCATATGTAGTGTGCGCTTCTTTAAAGGTTTATTACGGATCCGAACCAATCCGTTACGGCAGTTGACAAGGTACGGAATTTAAAATGAGTAGTTCGAGCCATGCAACATTTAAATTCCGCATCCTCAACTGCCGTACATGACGCCTCCTATGCAATGCCGTAACCAAGTACCGAGGTGGAAACGCTGAAAACTGCTGAAGCTCGTTAATAGAATAGTGCAATGCGGTGAAGGATGTAAAAAGAAGCAGCGGAGGAAAGGTGCCAAGCAAGAGAGAGTAGTGAACAAGAAAAGAATGGAGGCGCAAAGATTGGGATGCTATGACACTAGAAGGTATCATTCTTGTTTGTACGGCAAGGTTGTTCTACGGAAAGATCTTGTTCAGTGGGGAAAGTGAGAAAGAAAGTGTAGACTTTATCTAGCTTTCATATTTTTGCGACTCCTCATCCAAGTCTTGTACGCACTAAAATTTTTCTTTTAAACAACTTGTGATACTGTCATTTTATTAGTTTCTTTTACTAGTATATGTCTAAATTTCTTTAAAGCTATCCAAATCCGTCATGGTCCAGTGGCTAGGATTCATCGCTCTCACCGATGCGGCGGGGGTTCGATTCCCCCTGACGGAGAATAAGTTTTTATTTACAAGTGTATATTGCACTCCTTTTTTTTTTTAAATCAACATGAGAAGTAATACAATTATCATTTAGCACTATTCGATCAATTATTAAAGCCTTGTTTTTGCTTCAAGTTCAACAATGTCTATAAACCATCTGTGTTTCATTCTCTAACCACATTTACATTTACAACAAACTAATCTATTGAACGAGTCGGAAATTTCACTGTTAAATCGTTTAGTAGTTACAAAAATTGCTTTTCAAAATCAACAAAAGAACTTCTGATGAAGCATCCCATTGCCGAAGATTTATTAAATACATATATCGAATGTTTACTCGACAAGCTTCCAAAATATGAATATAAACTCAGTAAAATTAAAACGTTCAAGTGTCCAACGTAAATTCATGTCTACAACACGATTCTTGAAGCTTCCCATAAGATCGTAAATGTCGTCGGGTACCTCTTAGTTTCAAAATCAAATTGTCCAAATATTTAAAAGAGATTTTTGAAGTATGGCAAAATTTATCGCATAATTTTCATTGTAAACGATTGACTCAAGACAACAATAAAATCGAATTGCTCAAACAGTTAATAGAAATTTTTTGAAGTATGGCAAATTTTTATCGCACAATTTTCATTGTAAATAATTGACTCAAGACAACAATCACTCCTCCATAGCATTTACTTAAAACCATTAGACTTCTTCATTTTGCCCAAAATCGCCTGTTGCTAATTAGACTTTTGGTTCTTGAACTGTTTGCTCTCCAGCCATTGTCTTTTATGGTTGTCCTTGCTGTGCGGGATAGTGTCTTTAATGTAAAAGAATTGCAAGGGAGGAAGGCTAAGCAACCATTTTGTGACACCTAAACTCCTCAATTTGCCCACCAGATAGACCCAGAACAATCCGACTCCAAATCCAATCATGTATCCATATACAACCTGTGTTAAGTAGTGGAAATCGAGCAGGTATCTACTAGAGCAAACAAACGTAGACAACGTCAAATATATGGCATATTTGGCAAAAGAAAGCATACTAAAGCATTGACTACGACGATACTTGTAGTCCCAAGCAATCATATAAGCAGAAAAGAATCCCATAAATTGAGAATGGCTACTTGGCATACCATATCCAACACCATACTCAATATCCGCAGGACGAGGGTACTTCAGTGATACTTTCACGACATAGTTGATAAATTCATTCACTACTTGACCCCCAAATTGCATGAATGTGTCCAGTTCCCTACCAGTAAACATCACTGTAAGGTAAATGATGCCAATAATCTGGGGAATTAAAGAAAACAACCCCAAAGTGCTTCTCCACATGTCATCAATGTGGTAGAAAAAGTGAGAAAATATAGTAATAAAAGCAAGGTTCGCAAATGATTTAGGTCCTTTTTCCTCCGAAACATTAGAAGCAGCGACAAACTCGGAAATGTAAGGATAGACTTCTTCAGAGTCTTCAGGAGTTACAATGCTTCTTTTCCTCATAGTAAGTTCTTTGAAATTTCTTTTTTCGGGGAACAAGGACTTTCCATGTAAATAATCAACCGTTCCATCAATGGCTGAAACTAATGGACTAACAAAGTATGTTGATAAGAAGTTGGAAGGTCTTGTAGATTCTTCTAGCTCAGTCTTTTCTTCTTTCTCATCTTTAAAATATTTCAAAACAAGAGCGTCAAAATCCCCCCATCTCATTTGCAAGTGCCTGCCAGGAAAACTGATGGTTTCCAGTTTCCCCTGGTTAACTAAATCCTTCAAGCCAAGGCTTTCGTAAAGAACAAAATCTTCCATTTCAATGTTTTCTCCTGTCGTTTCATTAATCCAACCAAATCCAGTCGAATATGGTGGCTCTACAATATCGTCACGTTCAAACGACACGGCAACCAAATTGTCCAACTCTTTCAACTTTTCGATATTTCTAGTGTAGTTGTCATGTAGTACTTCGTTGTTTAAATGAGTCAAAAACTTGTTGTTTTCCAAATACTTGTCATATTGCTTCTCCGTGCGGTAGTACTGTGCTTGCACGACGTGATTTTGTATCCATGAATGCCATATACCCAGTCCAAGAATTGAATGAACAACAGCCTTACAAATCAAATTAGTAGGAGAGCAACCTGGTATTGTATTGATTCCTGAATGCGGAGAACCCAATGTAATAAGTGAGCGAATTTTTGCCGCATCGCATGTCTGGGCTAAAGCTCTCAAAAACAATCCTCCTTGGCTTAATCCAAGCGCATAAAATCCGTTGGAAAGGGAATCTTCATTTCCTATCAAATCACAGACTTCATCCAATTGATCCTCTAGCTTACCTAAGTAGCCAGCTTTTATGTCTTCAAATTCGTTGTCACCGACGCGGATAGCATATACCGCACCTTTAGTTAGTTTCTGAACACGCTGGCTAACCTCTGTAAGAGTAAAACTAGTGGGAGTATCGCCCAAGCCATGCCAAATCACCACAGGTAATTGTTCAGAAGCTCCGTCATTAATAGCTAGTCGGACCTTATCCAAACTAATAATTGGTATTGCAAAACTTTTCATAGGTAAAAGAACCCAAG
This sequence comes from Schizosaccharomyces pombe, assembly GCF_000002945.2. NCBI lineage: Eukaryota > Fungi > Ascomycota > Schizosaccharomycetes > Schizosaccharomycetales > Schizosaccharomycetaceae > Schizosaccharomyces > Schizosaccharomyces pombe. Next base: position 823,110 of record NC_003423.3, read on the forward strand.
AGAATAGAAAAAAGATTAAAAATGAGCTACAGCTCAACATGGCGAAAATAAAGAGTGTTGAATACGGTTCAGAAAATTACCCAAGGAATTGATGAGTTACGTATTATCTAAGCTTTTATCTAAGCGAAAGTTTAAAGTTGTAATATATAAGTATGTATTAGACAATTGAAGTGTGAGATCAATTACAAAAATTGAAACAGAACTTTGCACAGGTATTTTTCAAGATGAAATTTGTATACTTCATCTACTTTTTGGATATTTTTAAATTCTCAAAAGGCAGTGTCTGGATTTGCAGAAATTGTGAACGATCTTTTTATCTGAAATGTTTGGAATAGAAAATAACCCTAAGAGATTAAAAAAATGCATATGACAACACTCAAATGGTTCAATTCTATGATTTATTTATTATTAAAATTACCATCCTAAAATTGAATCCTGGTATCACCATAAAATTATTCAGTTGTGGGCCTTTCTCATGTACTAAGCATGGTAAATTATCATTAATAAAGAAGTGAAAATACATATCTTCTTGTGCAGCAGAATTTAAATTATAATGAACGTAAAAATTGCTGAAATAATGAAGCAATGTATAGTATAAATAATTAAAAGATATTATCATCCTATATCTACTAGTTTAATAAGAAAAAAAATAAGAGAGTTTCACTTTAAAAGATTGAAAGGAAAGCTTTCAGGAAATGTTTGGCGTTTATAATCGCAAAAATTAATTAGTTAATAAGAATATGCAAAATGATAGAATTATTAGGAAAATATGAATTTATTAGATGTTTAATGTTTTCTTATGATAGCTCAATTTGACGAAATGTCTGTTTCATTAGACAAAAAAAAATGCAAAAAATATTTTAATTAACAGACAAATTGGCGTGAAGGTCATAGCGTCTCTATTCCTTACTTAAATAACTAATTTACTAAAATCATGTTGTAGTGTAGGAGTTCGCTACTTTCAGAAATTAAACGACGAACACTCCGAAGGTTAAACAATCATTTTATTTTAGAAATGAGTAATTTCATAACTCTTTTACAATAGCACGCAGGACTGTCATAATTTACAAATTCAATAACTGCGAACATTTCCATGATAATTTCGAGCTGCAATTGCTGAATTAAAATTATTTTATTTTAATTGATTTACAGTATACAACATGATAAAATGCGTTACTTAAAAGGAATCGCTTAACTTCAGCATACTTGCACCTTGCAGGTAAAGCCAGGCCTTCACAAACCCAGCACCATTTTAGCTGCTAAAATGGCAGAAAATGAGAATCATGTACTTTCAATACGAATGTCACACCCATACTATTCAGAAAAAGAAATAAGTCGAATTTTGTCGACGCGAGATCCCAAAGAAAATAATTTGCGAATGCAGGCGTTCGCTTGGATATCAACACTTTCAAAAACTTTAAAATTGTATGCTTTTCCTCAAAATTATCTAGAATCTAACTTTTTTTTAGCCCTGTAAGGACCAGCGGCCTTGCAATGCTTTTATACAGTCGTTTCCAACTATTTTTTCCCGTGAATGAAATTCCTTTGCTGGTATGTTATTTGGATGTCTTTCGCACATGAGTATGCTGTGCTATTTGAAATTTTACGTATTCTGATATAAGAATATTCTGAATGCTGTACATTGGTCATACTATTAAAAAAGACTACAGTTTTTAATAATGTTAGCTCAGCTACTCCAAGTTATAAACATCATATTCTCTTGATTTAGGCTCTTTTTCTTTCAAAAATAACTAACACATTTAGGAGTGCGCTACTGCTTGCTTAGTAGTTGCTAGTAAAATCGAAGATACGGCCAAAAAGTTTCGTGATATTCTTTTAGCACATTATCTTCAAAAGCATCCAGGTTCTGAGGTCGATGCTCATTCACAAGTATGTTACAAGGTGCGCAATAATTGTTTTTTGTTTATAAGGAGACTTGCTTACAGGTGTATTAGCTAATCGAAGAGAACAAGAAGAGGATTCTAGGTTTAGAAAGAATGACACTGGAATTGATTTGTTTCGATTTTCGAGTCCGACATCCACACAATTACATGGTAAAATTTGCAAAATCACTGAAATGTATGACTGCTATTCATTTTACCTTATAATTTTCGAGTTAACTAATTTACTTTCAGTTTCATCTTCCACGGCAAGTATAGCTTGGAATGTCTGCACTGATGCTTATAAAACATACACAATGTTAAAATATCCAGCCCATATTGTTGCCGTCGCATCGATTTCTATTGCTTGCAAGTTACAGCAACTTCCTCAACCTATAATTCCCAGATCGTTCTTCGCTCCACCAGCACTAACGGAAGCAGTGATTGCGGATATACTCGATCTATATATGCATTATCAGCCTCACACTTGCATTGGTAATATGTATACAACGGAAAAATTACTTGGATTATGTGTTGACTTCCAACGAGCCCAAAAAAACTCTGGCCGTCCTCAAAAACCACCCCAAATTGACCCTCATTCTTCTTCTTTAGCAGATGAATACCGTGAGTCAAATAAGAGACTTCAAGAATCCAAAGAAAGTTGTGCCAGATTTATTTTAGACTGCGATAGAAAGTATTTTAATACCGAATTTGAAAAACGAATGCTGGAAGAAAGGAGAAATAAAGGTACGGTTTAATCTAATGGTTCCTTAATGAGTTATCTTACCATCGGTTTGTTCCTTCTTTCGACAGCATTCTGAACAGTATATTAATATGTGACATTACAAGTTACCAATTTCCAATTAACTTCCTTTTGAATGACAAAACTTTATTTTATGCGTTTTCTAAACATAATATGATTTAAAAAGCAGCTGACCTAAACCCTGCTATATCTTAAATATTCATTAAGTAAAAGGAAATTTCGTTCAAATTTCAGTGCAGTAAATGTTGATCAAAAGAAGGAATCGTGATAATCATACGTAACCCATTTCAGAGTGAAAGGTGTCATGCTTTTTTAAAGCAATCACGCTAATGGTGGGAAATTAAAAAAGGGACGATATCGCAAAAAAAAACTATATATAAAAAAAAATCATTTACTAGCGCTTCAAAACCAATATCAAGGTAAACACTAACGAATTTCAGTAGCCCATCCGGGTACATCTTCACCGGTTGCTCCAGTAGTCTCGATTTTGAACGTAGGATCAGCCACTTCGCGCAACCATGGAGAATTGCTCATGTAACCAGCATTGGTTCGCTTGGCAGGATCAAAACATAACATAGGAGATAAAAAGTCTGATATTTGTTGAGCCAACTCGGCTGAAAAATGGTATTTTTGCTCCAAAACATCTTTTAAAGGCCAAAACTTCAATTTATGAATATTTCGGAGTTCACCGCGACGGTTAAATAAATCGCGGGAGTGCTTTCCTGAAAGTGCCATTTGCTTAGGATAATTAACCAATAACTCAATAATTTGGGCAATGTGGTCATCCTCCTTAGAATAAGAATTCCCATTCCGTGGATCGAAAAGGTAATCGCCGGTTAGCAATTCAAAAATGATACAGGCAAAACTCCAGCAATCAGCGGAAGCTCCCCAGCGACATCCTAGAATTACTTCTGGAGACCTATACTGACGGGTTTGCACATCGTTGGTGAAATGCTTCCGTGTCCAGCACGCGTTACCGAGATCGGCAATTTTAACAGTGATTTTTGGAACGGGTTCCTGAGAACCGTTAACACCATCAAGTATAAGAGAATTATCTCCACTAGAAAACGGAGAATTAGGATGAGAATTATGCTTTTGAGAGTCACGAAGGCTGATTTCTGAAACAGCACCTTCTAATGAAGGAAAGCGGCTCAAAGTGGAAGTAAAAGGACTGCTAGGAATGACCTGGCCAGCAGGCTTAGAATTCTTAGTTGGATTTTTTGCAAATGTCTTGCGTTCTTGGGCAGAGTTATCTACAGATTGGCCACGTTTAATAATTGGAGCTTTGGCTGTATAACCAGTGTTATTTCTTGTTTTTGAAGAAGAGGTATTAGAAGTGGGGGAGGAAGTTGTTGCAGGTGCCTCAATATGTTGCAAGGCATCCTGATCAATGCATATTAAAACATTTTCGGGTTTAAGATCAGTATGAATGATCCCGCATTCTCGATGCAAGTAATCCAGAGCGATGAGTAATTGGTAGGCAATTTGCTTTACAATACCCACAGGTACTCCTCGATGGCCGTATGACTGTATCAAACTTAAAAGATTCTCACCGAGAACTTCGAATACCATACAGACATGAGCTCCATTAGGACCACGATGCACAAAATAATCGAGCAAAGAAATGATATGCTTTTTGCCCAAATGCTTTTCGTCCCCTTCTCTAATTTTCTGCAAAATGCGAATTTCATCAATTGAGGTCTCTCGATAGTGCTCTGCTGAACGCACCACCTTCAAAGCTACTCTCCGTTTGGCAGCTCGATCATATGCAAGCCAAACCGTTGAAAAATGTCCCCAGCCTAATTTTCTTTCAACGACATATCGACGGTGATGAAATTCTTCACCAATGTAGACTGGGTGGTATCCACCATAGTGATAGTCCTCTGCATTTTCTTCGTGCGTTTTTACCTTTTCCACCATGCTTTTTCCGTCTACTTCAGCATTGACCTTTTTATTAACATTTTTTCCATTCGTGATCACCTTTTCACTGACATGGTCAACTATTTCAGTGTGTCCCGGTTGTGACACTTTCGGTGACAAACTCGACCCGTCACTTCCCATTTCAAAATGGCTGGCTGCCCCGTATGAAGAAACTACTGATATGTCCCTCCAGCTCTTAAATTAAAATATCTGAGATATGTGAATACACCAATTCCTTCGTTGTTGTTGTTGTTTGTTCTGGTTATAAATACGGTATGGAGTAGTATTTTTAGTGCGAAAATCAACACGGGGAAACACCGTGGAGTCTTAGCACACTACCGAGGAAACTTTGCGCATTAGGAAGAGCGTTTCGATATAGTAAATAACAAAAAATGGGAAAATGGTTTACTAATTATTTTACGCCAGTAGGAGAAGCCACCTTTACACTCCGTTACTGTACCATAAATATTTTAATAATACTACTTAAAAATCCGTATATATGAATACCAATGACTAAGGCATCACTAAAAATATCAGCAGTTGATAGAATATGAACCCCCTGCGCTTTCATCCCATCGCTATCCCTTACTAACTACTTTTACCGAAGTAGCCCAGCCGTTAGAATTCCATAAGATGTGTTAAGGTCTTCCAAATTTATATCGTTATCCATTATAACTGTATCCCATTCAGCTCTTAGATCTCGACAGGATAGCTAGAAAAAATGTAAACAATTCTTGAGTCGTTGAAAAGAGGGATATTTAAGATCTGTTTTCTCTCTCAACATACGGCGTTCTTAAAATGAAAATTCTCAGATAATGTTCTAGCTTTACGGCATTCACACCTACGGCCCGAGATCTACTACCTACTCACACTAACCGTGATTCTACGGGCAAGACCTGGACTCGAAAACATTCAATTACATTGATAAAAACGGGATATAATAAATTGACAAGTATGGCCTGTGCTAACAGTTATTTTTGTTGAGGTCTTAGCAATGTATTATGGTAAACGGAAATCATATGTAAGGTTCATAACCAACCAATAAATATAAATGTCTATTTGAAAGGTACTTTTTTTGTGATGATCAGAAACATAAAGGAAACGGAGATCAACAAAAGTAATCATTGAGGATGATGAATTATTAAAGAAGTCACAAAAAGACAAAAGAAAGAGGCAGCGGGTAATAGAGATCATTTAAAACAAAGTCCATCGTTTCTAAATATCTAAACGGCAGCAAACTGGTTAAATTAACGAAAATAACAATAACAACAAGTAAATGCTGAGGCCATTAACCCAAGGCAACAAACCGCGGGCATGGTTTCTGAATAAAAAAGATGAATATAACAGAAATAAGAAAAACAAAAACTGGAAAAGAGAGGGTCAAGCAAATCAACTAAAAAGCGGACTTCTATGACGAATTAATCCTTTAGACAGTGCTTGCTCATTTGTCGTAATTTCGGCCCATATAAAAACAACATAAAAGGAACTGGAATAAGCCCAACTGCAACAAATCCGACCAGAGAACCAGCCCAACCAATTCCCAAATTATTGAACATTTGGGTTGTAAAAAGAGGAAATGCCGCGCCAAACGAACTTCTAAGTAATGTATTGGCCGCGATTGCAGAAGCAGAACATCCACTATAACAATCAATGATATAATTGATTGTTTGTTGAAAAATTGTAATGATTCCAAAGCCAATAAAACTACCTGCCAAAGTTGGAACAATCCAATGAATCCATGGATAATTACCAGTCCAAGCAAGCCAAAAGATGCCAATGGGAAAGACAATGCAACCGATCATCATGGAGGGAAGTCGTGCTTCAGGAACAGGTCTTCCTTTATTTTCATCCATCTTTTTAAAATAGTAGGGCTGGAACAGGGCAACGCTAGAGCATCCAATACAAACACCAACAAAAATAGCCAAATACGGAAGAGATTCAACACCCAACCTCCATTTTCGACTCTCCCCAAAAATAACTGGGTATGCTTCAAGTAATCCATAAAGGATACCATATACGAAAGCGGTATAAGTTGAAACCACAAGTAATATGGGCTCAAATATTAAAAGACGGAGAGGAAATGTGAAGTATTTGTGGAAAAAGTATGAGAATTCCAAGGGCTCTTCTTCTGATTTGGCATGTAAGCAATAGTTCCCAGTAAGTACTCTCACCTTGGACGCTCGTATCTCTGTAATTGTGCGGGTATATGTCTCACGGTGAAATATAATCATAGATGTAAATGCTGTGAATCCCATGATTGCAGTAATGTAGGACGTCCATCTCCATCCCAAGTATGATTTTCCAATAAAACCACCAACAATTGGACTCATTAACGGTCCATTAAAAATAATAGCAGAGTAAACTGCAATCACAAGACCACGAGTTCGAGCACTGAACATATCCGAAAAGGAACCAGCGACAGTCGTAATTGGTGAACTACCAAAAAATCCACAAAAGAAACGACAGATCATAACGGTTTGGATATCTTTGGCCGTCGCAACGGCAATATGGAAAATACAGAAGATAAATACAGCAATAATCATTGGTCGTCTACGACCAAATAATTCACACATAGGAGCCCATACAACAGGTCCTGAGGCAAATCCAAGGACGTAAAGACTAATTCCCAGTAAAGCCACCGTGCGACAAACGTGAAATTTGACCATAACCTCGGGTACAGCACCTGAGAAAATAGAAGAACCAAAACCGGCGCACAAACACGCACTGCCCATAACAGCTACGTTACGAAGCTTTTTGGCTAAAGGCCAATTAACAGCCAAGTCAGGGTCATCAGGGCCGTCTAATGTGACTATGAAATCCTGAGGATTGCTAATGACCGGATATTTTTTGAGAGATTCTTCTAATTCCGAAGAGACAGAGGATTGATACCGATCATGATGATTGGATTGCTGTTTTTCAAGGTCGAAGCTAGCACTTTCGCTTGACGATTCTGAAGTACGTTCGGCCATGAGTATAGAGAGATGGGTTTAAACACCTTCGATAATGTTGAATTGAGCGACAAAGGAAGATTAGACAAGCGTGTGCATAGGATATAAAATAATACTATACAACGCTTTTATGATAGTAAAAACTGGATATAGTGAAATCAACCCACTATCCGTATTGAAAGGAAATATGTATAACTTTCAAAATGCAAAAATTGAAATAGAGAAAAGTTGAAAGAAAAAAAAGACAGCACAGCTGTATTTCAATCTAATATCGTATCACAAAAGAGTAAGATACAAAAGAAGGATGAGAAGGAGGTATATGTATATTTTTTAGGTTAATTTCTGTTAGATATACACATGTATATATATTATATATATATGAATTTTATATCACAAACTCCAATCTTTATTTCTTAGATAAAAAAAAATAAAAATTAGCAGCGAAGATCAAATATTTGGAAGACTGGTGAATCAACCAATCTATGGAACATACCACCCTGATTATCAAAAGTAAATCAGACGCAAGCGGTGAAAAAAGAAGAACCGAAGATATCCAAGAACCAATTCTAGTCTGACGGTGTAATTACAGAGAATTTGTTAATACGTTCAGCTATTTCTATTGCACTGACAACAGTATTAAACTTTAACTTCTTAGAATAAGTATTTCTTGAAGAAAGAAGCTAATAGCTCTTTTTAAAGATTAAAACCGACTGGAGACATTCAATGCAACAATTTGCTGCGAAAAGGTTCTGGGGAGATAGCGATATATCGATAGAAAATTTTGTACCCGGACTCTTATATTCCGATTTTGCCAGCAAACTCTGAGCCTGGCTGCAACACACAGTAACGAGATGCGCAAAATATATAAAGCCTAAAATCAGTTTCTATAAGTTTATAAACTATCTGATGCTAATAAGATATTCAACTCTGAGCAATCAATGCCAAACTACCTCAAATAGCGCAAATGCGTTACGGTGTTAGGTTTTGAAATTCGCTTGTCAATCCGTTTTAATAAACGTGGATCCTTTGAACAATCCAATTATATTAGGCAAATGGTATAGCCTTGATTTTTAGTGTCGGTAAAAGGATGTACCTAATCAGCGAAAAACTCAAGACAGGAAAAAAAGTTCCGAGGCTTTGTTTTAGCGTAGATAGTCGAGCAAGCCGTCAGCAATAGACTCGGGAATTTTTCTTTAAAACCTCAGAAAGGTTGCATGAGTTTGTGGTACCGATCGTTATAGTTAGTTTTGTAAGCACACAAAATTTAGTAATGTACTTGTCGCTTAACTTAATACAATGTTTGTTTCTGAAACGATGAACCAGGTTTCAGCTTCCTAATTGTCGGTACAGAGGATAAACTTGATTTTTTATAATCCAACTTGGAACACAGTTCAAGCAATCGTCGTTTTTGTATATCGATAAGCAAGTAGGAGGAGCTCAGGCTTTATTAGAAAAGATGCTACAGATAACACCATTCAAATGTGTCATTCGGTGTTAAAAACACATAAAAATTACTGTCAAAGTAGACCTGATAAAATCAGTCTAAATAACCATAATTGCAAAGATATTCGTTAAGTGCCAATATGAATGACTTTACCAACAATAAGGTAGCCAGTTTAAATCAACCGTTATAGACCCTGTCAATTGAAGTTTTAAGCATTGGTTCATACTGACCCCTTTCCAAATTACTATGGATTATTTGGCCTGAGGTAAATCCCAACTCTTTTGCTCATTTATGTCTAATTGACAACGATTTATTTTTGTTTGAGCTCACTCTCTCATCAAAGTGTTTTCTTAAACCGAAAACTCTTACAAGGGAATCAAATTAATTAAAAATTATTTTTGAATAAGATTTTGCATGGCTCAATAAAATATGTGGTATATGGTTAATGATAAAACATTATAGAGAAAGCGCGTCGCGAATTAGCTTGTAAAAAAATGATGTGCCAAGCAAACCTTCTACCACCAAATGGAAATTTCCTTTCCTCTTACACAGAATACTCATGTATTTTAGAATAGCGTTTTATTTATGATTGATTGCAATTGAAACGCGTAAAATCCATTAAAACGCTATTGTCAGACGCAGCTCAATTGAGATATACATATATATATGATGTTTTAACGTACTTACAAAACTGTGTACTTAAGCTATTAATTAAGTCAACTAAAAGACGTGTTAATTTTGCAAAGATTAATTATTATGATTTTTTAATTTCTAATCAATCATCTATATTTCGACGTATTAGCTCTAGTCGAGAATAAAAAAAATTACAGAAAAAGTTTTCCGAATTTTTGGAGAAAAACAAGCACATCAGTTTTTTTTAATAATCCGTATTAGTCAAAATATCATTAGAAAAAAAGGGGTACGGAATAATAAAACAGGTGAACCAAGAAGCAGATAAAAACAGCAAAGGTCTATTAAATTCTAAATAAGGTGAAAATTAAATGTTTTTAAAAAGAGAAATAACTTATGGACCATAAACCGTTAAAAGAAAAAAATGGAAGAATAAAAATTGTTGTCTGAAGAAGACCCCAAAGTGATTAAAACTGAGCAGTCATTTTACTCTTTGCACGAATCTTTTTTCCAAAGAAGAAAAAGGCAAATGGCATAGGAATTAAAGCGGTAGCAATAAATCCTAAAAGCGAACCTGCCCATCCAACGCCCATATTATGAAACATTTGTACTGCAAAAAGGGGAAATCCTCCAGCAACAGCACTCCTCATGATGACATTTGCTGCAAAAACAGAGGCAGCACGGAATAAATATGCGTCTAACAAATAGTTAAGGCATTGCAAAAAAATAAGTAAAATTCCAGCACCCGTTAAAAGGCCAGAGAGAGTTGGAACGATCCAGTGAACATATGTATAATAACCAGACCAAGCTAGCCAAAAAATACCTGCAGGAAACAAAAAAGAGCCTATCATCATTGGAGGTAACCTAGCCTCAGGCGCCGGCTTATTTCCGGCTTTAATGACTTGGCGAAAATACCATGGTTCAAATAAACAATTGATGCCACATCCAATGAATACACCTACCAGTATACCAATATAAGGAAGAGCTGAGACACCAAGAGGAAAATGGCGTCCTTCTTGAAAGATTACAGGATAAGCTTCCAACAACAGATAAATAATGGCATAGACAAACGAACAGTACAAGGAGACGAGAAACACGATGGGTTCAGTGGCAAGCATCTTAAGGGGAATAAGTAAATAGTTCATTATAATATCACGAGCCGATAGCGATTCTTCTTCAGATCTGGCATGAACCAGTTGATTTCCAGTTATTTCTCGATACTCCTGTACCTTATTTTCTGTGATGGTTTTTAAATAAGTCTCTTCACAGAAGAGGTAAATGAGAATGATAGACAAAAATCCCATAAACGAAGTGATGTACTCAGTCCATCTCCACCCCAAATAAGATTTCGTCAAGAAGCCACCTACAATTGGAGCAACTAATGGACCAACAAAAATTACAGCAGCAAAGATGGTAATAGCAGTACCGCGGTATCGGTTGGGATACATATCAGCGAAAGCAGCAGCCACGACACAAAGAGGAACACAGGCACCATAACCACCGAAGAAACGACAAATCATGATAGTTTGAATGTCTTGTGCTGTAGCCACGGCAATTTGAAACACACTAAAAAGAAAAAGCCCGATGTATAAAGGTGTTTTACGACCTGTAATTTCGGACATAGGAGCCCAACAAATTGGTCCTAAACAATAGCCAAGCATGAAAAGAGAAACATTAAGCAACGAAGTTGTCATACCAATATGGTATTTTTTAGCAAGAGTAGCGGAAGCAGGGGAGAGAACGGATGAACCCCATGCAATTGTTAAAGATGCATAAGCGTAAATTGAAGTGGTCTTCATCTTACGCCAAAAAGTCCAATTTAAAGCAATGGAAGGACTGTCAGGAGCCAATTCAAAAATAAATAACTCGGGTGCCTCTACCGTAGGAAATTGCTTACCTTGAAAATCCGGGTCACTAAGCAATTTAGCCATGGGGGGTTCCAATTCACCCTTCTCAGCTAAAGAAGAAATGTCGGACAACTCATTGGCTGGTTCACGACTATTCATATTGCCATTAGCAGGGTAATAGGCTGAAGCAGAATTGGAAAGGTTTCTATACAATGATCCATGGGTCGGTACTTGGTACAAAGAAGGATTGTCAGTAGCACTGCGATACTGCCCTTCAGGCTCCGTAGTGGCTGACTGGTAAGCACCATTCAGCACATCATTAGTGTTTTTTGGAGTATCGGCATTAACAGAGGATTCCGACATTAATAAAACAATGGTTAATAATAAAAATAATGGCGTAAATCAGTTGTATGAAATGGAAAAAGGTCAATTAGATGCAATCTTCCTATTCTTATATCAAAAGGAAAGATCCTGATGTAAAAAACGCAAGCACAAAGAAATAAAGGAAAAATCAATTATATGAAGTTCAATGACTTTTAAAAAATATTCTTTTTGACAAAAATAGATTGATGTAATTAAAATACAAGAGTGCGCTCCGATAATCACAGTCACTCAAATAAGAGAAAGAAAAGGTATAAACGAGAACGAGCAAAGAGGAATGATTATATGTTTTTTCGTAGAATGAAAGAACTGTTTTTTAATAGAAAAAATCGGCGAAGCCTAAAAGGGATAAAAGCCTGTTCTTCTGCGTGAATAATTTATGCGACAAATACTTTTTTATGTTAGGAAGATGTACTATACAACAATCAGTGAGCGTGCACCAGTGTTTCAATCTATTCTTTTGAATCAAGAAAACACTAAAAAATGAATTTTCAAGAGGGCATCCTACTATTTATATAGTAAATTGCCTCGATAAATAAAAAAATATGTCCGGCCGAAGATGGTTTGGGATTGCCCTTTAATCCATAGCGTTGATACCTCACGCCAAATGGGTATTTAATTGCCATCAAAAAGTATAAGGCCTCGTTTAAACTTGTAATTTGTGATCGAGATACCCAGCCAAGTGATTTCAACATTTATGGTCTTCATCCTTGCGACTATTACTTACATCTCCTTTAATAGCAAAGCTATCGTTGTTACCCGATGGTGGTGAAAAGTGTTACCTCAAATGCCACTAAACTTCGTACGTAAATCTCTAATTAAGTTTAGGATTGACGTCCTGTAACGAGATCTCACTATCTTGTGCCAAGAGATGTCTCAAAATAATAACCATTGAATGAAGTATTTAATCATTTACTAAAAAGAGAGAAAAAAGTCGACCAATCTCAAATTCCCAAATACCATATATTCAAATTGCCATATGTATAAAGACAAAAATGAGAGAATTAATAGTAAGTTGAAGATCTAAATCTTGATATTCCCTGTATTATGATTGGCAAAACGCTTTGAAGTTATTATAAATATCCAATATTTCTTTCAACCTTTTTTTTTAGGGGATTTTCAAAAAGGATAGTCATTTTTCTCCTTTATTCGTCAGCACCATAATTTAACGCTTGCTCCCTTCCAGCGAAAATCAACTTAACATCGAATATTGCCAGAGATTTGATATCACTAACGATGACTTGATTTGGTTTTTAAGTAACAAACAGACAGATATTCCATAGCAGCTTTTACCCCATAATAAGCAAATTTTGTTTTTCACAATGCAACTTGTGCTTCAGCAGTATCCTTTTTTTTCTTTCTTTATAAAAATTTTGCATTCCCTTTGTAGCTCTTGCTTATAATTTCAAAGCAAGACTTACTAAAAGCTTAGAAGTACCTTGTCTTATAATAATCATATTCGACGCTCTATAAATGCTTCAAGTTCGCTGCGTCGTGGTAAATCCCGTGAGACGAAAATTGAATACTCACAATTTTAGTAGCATAAACTGACAAAAGCAAAACGCCTAGTAACCGCGTGGTTTTTTCTCATCATTTAGCGAAAGGGATGAACTGGAATTTGATATAAGCTCGGGCATCTCATCATGCAGACATGATAAAGTAAACACTTTCCCCCAAATAACAATTTTAGCCGGACTTATGTTGTTTAACAAAAGCAGGTTGTTCCTTTTATTGAATATTTAGCAACGAAGTTTAATGAGTAAGGCATTTTCAGGTTGATTAAAGAGGAGAAGAAAAGACAGACAAATTTTAGACAAAAGGATTGTTAATTGGTCGATTGTTTCATTCTTTTAAAATTTCAGTTAGACAGATTACAACAAGAAATTCAAATGTATACGAAAGCTTAGCAGGAAGTATACGCCAAAAAGTTCATATTTGTTTAACCCGTCTCGGGGAAAGATTAAAAGAGAAAATATATTTATTATAATATATTTCATGACAAAATAAATAAAACAAGATCTCAAATATATTTTTCTCTATTATTTATACTTTTTCCTTAATGGTAGGATGTAAGTATTGAAAATGAAAAAGAGGTGCCATTTTCTCTACGCAATCCTCGTATATTTTCATTTTTTTCGATCATAAAGACGTCGTAGAATAATCAGAATACTATTTTTAAAGTGTAAAGCAGTGGTCAATAAATAGTATAGAGGGAAATAGAAACAGTGTTGAAAGGGGGTTTACGACCGCTCACAAATGGAAGGTATTTTTTCGAATTAGTTTTTTTTTTAAAGGAGAACAGAAGAAAAAAAGGATCCGGGTCCCAATTTTAGAAAATAGTCGGCTCTTGATTTGATTATTTATTAAGAGAGGAAAACTAGAAAATGGGAAACGTTCCAATGATAAACCAACCATGAATAATAGTATTATACGTAAAAAACAGTATTTTTTTTTTTTTTAAACAACAAAACACAAACAAAAAATTGAATAACACAATAATTTTTTTGCTGATCTCTAAACCTTCTTTTTTTTTTTTTTTTTTTTTTTTTTAATGAAAAGAAACAATAAAAAAAAAATAATAAAAGAAATCAGAAGCAAATAAAAAGGTTAAGTCTTATTGTTACACGTCTTAAAAATCGACGGCCATCTTGCTCATTCGACGAATCTTTCTTCCAAAAAAGAAAAAAACAAATGGCATAGGAATTAAAGCGGTAGCAATAAATCCTAGAAGTGAACCTGCCCATCCAACGCCCATATTATGAAACATTTGCACAGCAAAAAGAGGGAATCCAGCTGCCATTGCGCTTCTCATAATTGTGTTCGCGGCAATTGCAGACGCAGCTCGAAATAAATAGGCATCAATTAAATAATTAATACATTGCAAGAAAATTAGTAAAATTCCACAGCCAGTAGCTAATCCAGATAATGCAGGCACAACCCAGTTAACATATGAGTAATGACCCGACCAAGATAACCAAAAAATACCTGCTGGAAACATGAAACAGCCGATCATCATCGGAGGTAAACGAGCTTCCGGATCTGGCTTTCCACCTTGAGCTAAACATTTTCTGTAATACCAAGGTTCAAAGGCGATATTAATACCAGAACCAATAAACACCCCAACTAATAGACCAATGTATGGCAATTCCGCAACACCCATGGAAAAATGGCGTTTTTCCCCAAAAATAATGGGGTAA
Source organism: Schizosaccharomyces pombe (assembly GCF_000002945.2). Classification (NCBI taxonomy): domain Eukaryota; kingdom Fungi; phylum Ascomycota; class Schizosaccharomycetes; order Schizosaccharomycetales; family Schizosaccharomycetaceae; genus Schizosaccharomyces; species Schizosaccharomyces pombe. The sequence goes on from NC_003423.3 coordinate 838,120, forward strand.
GCCTCGAGCAGTAAATAAAGAATAGCGTAAACGAATGAGCTATAAAGAGTAATGAGAAAACAAATGGGTTCGGTAAATAACAGCTTCATTGGAACTAGCAAGTAATTTTTTGCTATATCACTCAAGGTGAGAACCTCCTCTTCTGATTTAGCATGGACGAAATAGTTTCCAGTTATGGCACGATACTCTTTAGCCTTACCTTGGATAATGGCCTTTGAATATGTTTCATCACAAAATAAGTAGACAATGATCAGAGCGAAAAATCCCATAAATGAAGTAATGTACTCTGTCCATCTCCATCCCAAATAAGATTTCGTGAGAAATCCACCAACGATAGGAGACACCAAAGGACCATCAAACACCATAGCAGAGAATAGCGTAATGGCGGTTCCACGATATTTGTTGGAGTACATATCGGCCAATGCTGCAGCGACAACCGTTAATGGAGCGCTAGCAAAAAAGCCGGCAAAAAATCGACACATCATAATCGTTTGAATGTCTTTGCCAACAGCAACACTAATGTTAAAAATACCAAAACCCAACATTCCAATTAATATAGGAGGTTTCCTACCACTTAGTTCAGACAGCGGAGCCCAAATAATAGGACCCGAACAATAACCGAGTAAAAACACTGTCATGGTAAGCAAAGATACGGTAAGACTAATGTGAAAAACAGTAGTGATAGCTTCAGCAGGTACAGCGAAAACAGAAGATGCAAAACTAGAACAAAGTGCAACATACGCTAAAATGCAAGTAGTTTTAAGCTTACGTTTAAATGGCCAATTTACAGCGATCAAAGGACTTTTCGGATCGATTGAAAAGACAAATCGCTCAGGTTCTTCGACAACGGGAAACACTTGTAAAAGAGGATCTTGGATACATTTTTCCACATCATCAGGGTTTGGCTCAGTTTTGGAATTTTGGTTGGAAGGATTACTATTTACAGGTGTTAAATTTTGAAAACTTTCACCAGCAGTAGTAGGATATCTCGCAGCAAATCTGGCAGAAGTTGAGAAATTGGAAGTGGCAGATCTCGAAAGCTGCGGCAATTGGTATGAATTGTTAGACGCATGGCTTACAGTATGATACAACTCTGGATGAGCAGATGCAGATTGGGAGACAGTATTTTGCAAGGCTAGCTCTTCGGCCGTAGGAGTTGAAGACATTGTGAATCCGGAACTTTTTTAATCTAATGAGTGACGGAGAAGGGGATTAAACAAGAAAAAAGAAAAAAGGCTGCTAATATTGCCAAATCGGACGAAATGTAGTATATAAACCCAGTAGATGGTAGCAAAGTAAAATAAAAACACACACACAAACACAGATGGTACTACTAAAGTAAGAAACGTAAAGTAGCAAGGAAGAAAAATAGGAAAAGAAAAATTAAACAGTTAAAAGAAGGTGACGGATGAAAGATGAAATGCTGTGAAAGATCGTATGGTTTCGAGTAAAGATCAAACGAATTAATTAAAATTGAGCAAACCACAAAAACTCAGAAATAAATATGTGAATAAACAGTTCCACCAAAAAAAGGTGAAGCTTAAATGACAATAAAAATGATAATAACAATAAATAAGTTGAAGAGAAATTCTTCCCTAAACAACGAAAGACAAAGAAAAGAAGTCTATGATAGTGGTATGAAGCGTATTAACTTGCAAACTTGGTACAAATAACTCGTTTCCTAAGCAAGATATGATTTTCCACGTGTTTAATAAATAAGAAAAAAACTGATGCGAAGAGTCAAGGGTGAAATTTGAAGCAAAGGAAAGGAGGAAATCGGATAAATAAAATGTAAAAATATGGCCTTTCTGAATTCGTCTATAGAAAGGTAAAAAGTACGAAGAACGTTCTAAATCCAAGTAAATAAAGAGGAAAAAAAAAGTTTTTGTAATGGGAGTAAAGAATTAAATGATCAAACGTTAGGAAAAAAAACCAAATGCGAAATAATTGGTTTATTTTTTTTTTTTGTTGGTAAAATTAAAAACACACAGAGAAGAAGAAAAGGAAACCCCACCTAACTACTAAATGGAAAAAAGACGGAAAGTGTTTCGATAGAAGGATGAAAACAAACCGAAACGAAAGGGGATTTTAAATATTTGCTACGCGATCAATCACTTTCGGCACGAAAGCAAAACGATTCGAAAAAATATTAAGTTTGTATATATACCGAATACAAAAAAAAATGGTAAGGATAATTTACAACCTGGTTTTTGGAGTGACGGTTTAAGAAAAAGAAAGGGAAACAAAAATTTTAAAAAGTACACTAAAAGGGACGAAGGGAAAAAAAAAACAATAAACAAAAACAAGCTCAAATAAAATAAAACAGGATGGCAAGAGAAAGAAAATGCTCTGTCCTCTATTGCGGCTGATATAAATTAAAGAATAACGAGACGCGTTTTGTGAAAGCACAATTTAGCTAGAGAAAACCAATCTAAAGTACTTTGTACTTAGTTTTATGCGCAGTAAACAACAATATGTCTGCTACAGCGAAGAAGGAGGGCGAGAAAACAAGACACAGGTAATTTAAGTATCTTTTACCTAAGGGGGACGGCATCAGCAATCAATTGGTATGACGCAGAGATATGATCTACAAGAAAGCAATGTACTCGGTCACAATGAAGCCGAAGCGACAAGTATAGAAAATTTTTTGAAACACGCGGCTTTATTCATTAAACTCCGAAGCAATTGACAAAATGAAGAAATTGAAGTCAAACAGGTAAACATGCGTTGGGCGACACAAAAATTTGCCAAGGTTCCGTGGTCTCCGTTATAATCAAAGCGCAATGTGATCTGCTTTCATATTATAGGTTTGTAAATGTTTACATATGAAAGGGGGGAAACACAATAACAATCACAATTAACAGAAATTATTATATAAAAAAACAAATGTGACTTCAAATCACACATTTGCATTCACTTTGCAAGGTGATTGACCTTGCTTGGTCATTGTTTTCTTTGCTGTTAAATTTGCATACGGATTTCGGCATTTTAACGCATCTGAACGCTTTTAGTGCATTATTTCGGTATCATCATTTATCAACGTGTTTCATTACGTCCTTAGATATGAATCATGCGTGGGGATTGCAATAAGGACAAATCGAAAGCGCTAGATTTTTTTTTTGCCTTATTGTCGCTGATTATCTATTACTGATTGCGCAAAACCATAACATAGCAATAACGGTGAATTCTTGATTATTTTGTAGAAAAATCTATTTCAGCATATATTGGCAAACAACATCGTGTCAAATTAGAAAACAAGAGAAAGAAAAGGAAAAAGTAAACATAGACAAAACAAAACAAATGCAACGTAAGTGAGAAAAAGAGGATTTTTATTATTTTCTATTTTTTTTTTATTTTTTATTTTTTTTAATTTTTACGAAAAATAAAGCAACGCTAAAACACCTTCTACATACTCTAGCATCCCTAATAGCATGGTCAGTGAATTTTTTTTGTTTGTTTACCTTTCTATATATACCCCAGTTTGTTTACTTTACTTCTTATAACGCATCGCGTCATTTCTGTGAGTACGTTTATGCGCTGCATATACCTACTCCACCCTAAAAACCGCTTCTAATACGTTCATTTTCAAATCCACTTATAAACAAAGCAATTGGTTCATTGTCTTTCATGCATGAATGGTGGATCGCAGTAATTAAATTCTCACGTTATTTTAAGGGTGCAAGTCTTGTCAATTGAGGTCCGTTTGTTTACACTCCACTATATGCATGAACAAAACCTAAACGTCTATAAGCTTAGCTAAGCAATCCATTTACGTGTCGTCATTTTCTAGTGCATAAACGACCCCTTTTCCTTTTGCTACCTCTCATTCTCAAAGAGGCAAATCATCTCGGCCGAAGCTGGATTCGAAGGAACGAGAAGGGAGATTTCGGATCTAAGGCAACTGCACACATGATTATAGGGGCAGAAAAATGGGCATGTCGGCCGAGAGGCGTTTCCATAATAAGAATATATCCCTTTGTTAAATTTTTGTTAAGATAATATTTTATTGTGTTATCGAGACGGATGTAGGATTGAAGGACGCATAGAATACAAAACTTCCTCTACAAGAGATTGACTTGACCTAAGCTTGTAAAAGGAAAAAGATGAAAGACAAATAAGGAGACAATGTGAGAATTAGCGTGCTTTAGTAAAACTATTGAAATGGGTGCTTTTTTGTTAATTTGGTTAAGGAACTGTTGTTCACATAGATGAAAAAAAAAAAGATCATTTAGACACTTTAGAATCGGTTGATATAATCTCGTTTGCTAAATTAACTCGCCGATACCTCCGAGCGTTTTTCTTTGTTTCCTTCCTGAAGCGATAAGGAATTATGAATTCAAAAGCAACGCTAGTACAGTCCAAGCAAAATTGGGTAAGGAGTGTTAAAGAGAATTTGATAAATGAAATAAGGTGTGTGGTTCTTTACGATAGATTTGATAACGTGATTGAGCAGCCGCGTTGAATTGTCGTGAAAATTCTTAACACGTTTACAGTGGGAAGAAATGTTGAAGGTTTAAACTAGTTTAGCAAAGAAGAAGACGCTTGAAAGGTGTAAACAGCATGTTTTAGTCTAAATTTATTATTTTAGTTTAATGTTTGTTTTTTGTTTAGCTTTGTGTATGAGACAAATTTACATTTCAATTTTAATTACAATAATTGTTATTGGTTATTGTTATTTTTTAAATCTTTTGTTTTTTTTTTTTAATTAAAAATTTTACTTTTATAGATTTAATTTGTTTTGAAAAAGTTAATTTTTTATTTTTTCTTTATTATTCATTGATTTCTTCTTTTGTATTTTGTTTTGTTTACTTGTTTTCCAATAGCTTATCTCTTCAACTTTCTCGACATGTAACTTCGCTTTTAAACAAGCTTTTGCCTTTGCTTGCCTGCTCGATCTTTGCTCATTAGTTTTTCAAACTACTTAGTAATCTAAAAGAAGAAAGATAAAGTATATATTCATCATTGACTATGGATGCTATTTGCGTAAAAAAACAAATTAATGAAAAAGAGGAAACCTACAAATTACCATGAAAAGAAACCAGACACAAAGCTCAAACTCGCGCTGGCAGAAACAATGAATAATCAAAATAGGAATGTGGGAGACACCGACTAAAAGTAGCTTAAGAAATGTAAAACCATAAAATAAAAAATGACCTCAATTTCTCCGGTGAATTAAAAAAATGAAATAGAAAAAGAAAAGAAGGAGAGCACCCGAAAAGAATATTGGGTGCATTTATCTGTTCTCTTTTTTTTTCTAATAATTCGTCAACCGCTTTTTGACGGAAAACAAAAAAATTAAACTCTGAATTTCTGCCAAAAAAAAAAGAGAAAGAAAATCGTAAACGATATATACAACTAACCGATTAAGATAGGATAGTAAGATATCCATTACAAATTAACGGTATTTTTACTCATTAGACGGATACGCTTACCAAAAATGAAAAAAAGCGTAGGAATGGGAATTAAAGCGGTAGCAATAAATCCCAAAAGTGAACCGGCCCAGCCGATGCCCATATTGTGAAACATTTGAACAGCAAATAAAGGAAATCCTGCAGCAACCAAACTACGCATAATTGTGTTGGCAGCAATGACGGATGCTGCACGGAACAGATATGCATCGATCAAATAAATCAAAGATTGCATAAAAATCGTAAGGATACCACACCCAGTAAGCAAACCGGAGAGTGTTGGTACAATCCAGTGTACATGAGTATAATAACCGGACCATGCTAGCCAAAAAATGCCTGCTGGAAATAACACCGATCCGATCATCATGGGTGGTAAACGAGCCTCAGGAACTGGTTTCCCTCCATTGGCGTCAAGCTTTCTATTGTAATAACCCTGGAAATAAGCAATCAGGGCAGCACCTAAAATAACACCAACCAAAAGACCGATGTATGGAAGGGCGTCTACACCTAGAGAGAAATGTCGCTTTTCTGCAAATATAATTGGATAAGCCTCCAACAATAAATACAAAATTCCATACACAAATGACATGTACAGAGTGAGAAGAAATACGATGGGTTCGCAGAACAACAAGACAAAAGGAACAGCCAAGTATCGTTTTGCTAAAGCCTTAAAGTCAATGTACTCTTCTTCAGACTTGGCACGAATGAAGTTGTTGTTGTACTCAACACGAAGTCGGGCAGCCTCTTGCTCAGTAATGGTACGAGAATAACATTCCTTCATAAAAAGCAAACAAAGAGTAGAGAAAAAACCCATAAATGAGGTAATGTATTCTGTCCAACGCCAACCCAAATAAGACTTTGCAAGGAAACCACCAGCAATAGGACCAATCAATGGACCGGCAAAGGTAATGCAAGCAAATATACACACCGCCGGGCCACGAGTTTTGTTGTCAAACATGTCGGCAAAGGCAGCTGCCACAACAGACAAGGGAGAACTGGCGCAGAAACCGCTGAAAAAACGACAGATCATCACAGTTTGCACATCTTTGGCAACGGCAACAGCAATTGAGAAAATCGAAAACATAAACATTCCTACAATTAATGGAATCTTACGTCCCACCAATTCCGAAATAGGAGCCCACAAAATAGGACCTGAAGCAAATCCACAAACGTATAGAGACATACCCAACAAGGCAACCGTAAGACCGATATGATACTTGGCTGCGAAGATGGTAGCAGCTGCGGAAAAAACTGAGGAACCCCAAGATGCAGTTAGTGTAGTAAACGCCAGTAGAGCGACATGCAATATTTTAACATGTGTAGGCCAATTGACAGCCAACCTAGGATCTGAGGGTTCAAGAGACACATAGAACCTTTCCGGATTTGTGATGTATGGAAAGCCACCAGGGCCTTCCTCTATTAATAACTGTTGCTTTTCCAAGTCAGCTGATTGGTATTGCTCGGCAGGAAAACCTTCGTCTGCCACGGCGGGATCGGTGTGCTCAGAAGTTGAATCAGTAGAAGATGCATGCTGGGCGTTTGCCTTTTCCTCAGAATTTGATGAGTCAGAAGAGGTAGAAGAATTATTGTTATACATTTTGATAAGTTTAAAAGACGAAGATGAGACCGTTCGTCAAAACGGATGGAAGAATCAATCAGCAATCTAGCAAAGGGGAAAACGAGTAGGAAAAAAGGAAAAAATAAAAGAAAGAAAGAAAACGGGTAAAGAAAGATTCTTCAAGATAAGAAATAAATATTAAACAGTTGTTTTTTGGGTGTTTAAATGAAGAATATCCCTTCCTCAATATTTGTTTAAAGGAAAAGAGGTCAATTTCGCTACCGGAAATTTAACGAAACTTAAAAGACGCTACAACTCAACTTTAATCTATTGCGAGGTTTTTGGTGTTCTAAGTAGGCGAGCGACTTTAAACATATGCTTTCCAGCAAGTACTAGTCGACACTACACGTTTTCCAGATTAGATAAGTTTAACAATGGGATAGCCCACAATACCCAGGAATGTTAAGTAAAACGTCTGTTGAGAGTGTAGAAATCCATCTTGTTTTAAACACTTTCAAGGAACTTAACTCGGACCGAAAAAAGATCCGTCTCCATCTATATCTGGTGGCAGTCTTTCCACTTATACCTGTGAATTAAGATGTTGTTGGTTGTTCATTAAATCTGCATTGGGAGTCTATTTCGGAATGCGAAAAGATTCTTTTTATGCAGTTTCGGATCTAAAATGGAAAATATAGATAAAACAAGGATGCGCTAAAGATCGTTACACTATTACCTTATTATGATGCAACACTCGAATGCGCTTTTGGATCGCATTCCGCCATGCAACATAGTGGGTTATCTCTTTAATGGATGCCGGAAAGTAAACAAAAAAAAAAGAATCGAAGGAAGAGAGAGGTATGAATAATAGAAGTGCTTTCTCAAACAGTTGTTTTGCAAAAGAAAGAAAGAAAATCTCTGTTTTTTTTTTTGTGGGGAGTGGAAAGTAAAAGGTTATCCTGTTTATCATTTTGCTAATTTTTGTTTTGCGTTTCATTTTGTTTATCGTTTTGATTATTTATTCATTATATTTTTATTTTTATTTTTTCTTTCCGTCTATTTTGATATTAATGGCTAATAACCCTTGTTTATCCTTATTTTCTTTACTTTTCCCGTTAATATAGATTCTTTTTTCTCTCTAGACAAAATAACACACCCGTCTTATAAGGGCTACATATTCAAGTTTGTGTTTTCAGCATGCGAGCTGGGATGCGAATCGGTTTTAATTGTAACATGACTACCTGTATTTATATATTGTAACTGGAGGTAAAATAAACATTAATACTTACGTATGCCATGGCTTGCTTTTGCCAGCCCAGTTCGGTTTTTGTATCCAAAAAGCTCGGTTTTGCCGGGGAAAGGGATGGTACGGAAAGTGTTGCTGATGATGTTAAGCGGGTGAATATTGCTAAAAAGAAGTAATAAATAATAGTGTGTTGAAGTAACTGAAATAAAAAAGGATTGGAGCAGTTAAACTAGCTAAACATTTTCATCTCTTTCTCTAATTCATTTATTCCTTCTTGTGTAAATTTATTATTTATTTTTTGCAACTCTTATATTGCACTAGATTTCATTCGAGTTCGTAAAGTTAGAATTACAAATACACAAAAACGCAAAGGTGTAAGCTACGCAGTTTGGTATCTGATTTAAGGATACGTAGAACTGCGGTGAGTTTTCCTTGTGGTCTATTTATATTACAATACACAGGTTGTATAAGTAGCAACTGAGTATAGGTATTGTATTAACTGGGTTATAATGTTACCTATCACTAATATAGCTCATAACTGAACCTCGTTCCTCAGTTCAGTGGTAGCTCTATTTATAGTATTCAGATAATATAGATCTTAATAGATTATCATCAAGATTAATCTCCATATCGTATCATACATGGTACGATATATAATTAGAACATATGACATATAGTGATACGCAACGTAGTGTATCATAGCGTAGTGTAGTATTGCTGACAAAAGGCAATAAATTACGAGATATAGCGGATAATTTTTTTTCATCTGTGAATTTCGCTATTATAAGTTTTCATTATGAAATCAAAAGATCATGACAACAACACTTGTCATATAACAAACAATTTTTAAAAAATAATAGTTTTATAATATACAAATAAACGCTTTCAATAGTTATTCCGTAAAAAATTTATTGGAAACCTCCAATGTTCTCTTACTTTGCTTTCTTTATACGCAACGACAATCAAGGAGTTACTGAAATGTGATTTTCTTGTTAATAGACTAGAAATCAATCAAACAGCAAGCGTTCAAACGAGTAGCCATTGTGTCGATATAGTCGAACATAGCCGTACAATTTTTAATATTAGTAGGAATAAAATGCTTGAGGAAAAAAATTTGACAACGCAATAGAAAAAAAAAAAAAAATAAAAAAATAAAAAAAAGTAAAAAAATAAAAAAAAGTAAAAAAAAAAAAAATAATAAAAAAAATTAAAAGAGTAAAAATTAATAAACGTAAAAATAAAATAAATAAAAATTAACCAATTAATAAATATTATAAACGTAAAAACCTTTCTCAAATAATAACCCTTATAATACGCTATTCATTCTATGTCCTTTTCACCTCCATCCCCATCTTTGCATTCCTCGTTACAATTACTTAAACACATTTAACAATATCACATCCGTACATCCCATTAAAGACATTGATAAAGAATTTTAACAATGGACGCCTTATCGTACGACTTTCTGTAGTTTTAAATTCTTCATTAAAGTAAAGAATTGCGAATTCCACTATTTGCCGGTGTTTGAATTCCGCGTGACGATCGCGTCATCTTCTTCATAAATATCACCTATCCTACTACAGTGCTCTTTGCCTTCGCCCAAGTGTTTAGAGGAAATTACTGTGATATACAGTAATTCGCAGTTAGTACTACAACATGGCTACTAGCGGTATTCAAACGAAGGTTCCAGGAATCGTTAGCGGATTCATTGGGGCAATTGGTCGTACTCCTTTAATTAGACTGAATACGCTGTCGAACGAGACGGGATGCAATATCCTTGCCAAAGCTGGTATGTTTTTGATATAGGGCGTTGTTTAATGGGTCTCGTTTTGCTAAACAATTTTGAAACGTCGAGGTTTCTCAATTGAATGGCAATCCTATACCTTTATTTCTTTTTAATTGCTTTCATGTATACTAATTGCAAATTTTTTAAGAATTCCAAAATCCCGGAGGAAGCGTCAAGGATAGAGCTGCTTACTACGTGGTACGCGATGCCGAGAAAAAAGGAAAACTCTCTAGAGGTGGCACAATTGTCGAGGGGACTGCCGGTAACACTGGTATTGGTCTTGCTCACATTGCTAGAGCAAGAGGTTATAAATGCGTGATTTACATGCCAAATACCCAATCTCAAGCTAAAATCGATACCCTTAAGTTTTTGGGTGCCGAGGTTCATCCCGTACCTGTTGCTCCCTTTTCCAACCCTCTCAATTATAACCATCAGGCCCGTCGTCACGCTGAGTCTACTCCGAATGCTTCTTGGACTGATCAGTTCGATAACGTCGCTAACTTACTGTCTCACTACGAAACCACTGGTCCTGAAATTTGGGATCAAACCAAAGGTACCGTTGACGGCTTTACCTGCTCTACTGGTACTGGTGGTACTTTTGCCGGCGTTACCAAGTATTTGAAGGAGAAGTCCGACGGTCGTGTTGCTTCTTTCGTGGCTGATCCCCCTGGAAGTGTTTTGTATAGCCATATCAAAACGAAGGGTAAGCATCCTGACAACAAGGGTTCTTCATTTACCGAAGGCATTGGTCAAGGTCGTATTACTGGAAATGTCCAACCTGTTTACGATCTCATTGACGATGCTATGAAAATCCCTGACGAAAAATCTATTAACATGTTCTTTCGTTTGTTAGACCAAGAAGGTCTTTTCTTGGGCGGCTCTTCTTGCTTAAATGTGGTCGCTGCTGTTGAAATGGCTAAAATATTAGGTCCTGGCAAGACGGTGGTTACAATTCTTTGTGATTCTGGTCACAAGTATGCCACTCGTTTATTCAGTCGCTCATTCCTTGAAAGTAAAAAATTATTTGATGTAATTGAGCCACAATACAAGAAGTATATTGTACTTCCTTAATTGTTTTGACCTTTTACTTCGGATAGACATATAATTACTACTACCTTGTGATTTCCGTTTCTTCTTTCTTTGTGCGTTAATTTTTTGGCTATTCCTTTTTTTTTAAAACCACAAGTCACATCTAGAGTATAGAATATAAAGTGTTTGTTATTATATGTAATGAGCATTTTCAATTTAATGCTGAAGTCTAATTATGCTGGAGAATTCTTATAAATAAGGGTATTTAAACATAATAGCTTTTATAGTATTCATGATTCAAATAACACAAAAAAACCGAGTATAATGGATTCAAACACCATGAACATACAAAATTTTATATAGGTCTATACGCGCTCATCCATAATCTCTTCTTTCGCAATGTTCTGCTTTTCGGCATTTTCAAACGTAAAGTCACCGGGAGTTTCTAATGTAAGAGTATTTGTTAGCACATTTTTCGATAACCGCTTATACTTACTATGCATTTGAACGCTAGGTGCAAAAGATAAGTTTCTCAAATTTTCGATGATTTCAGAGCTAAATTTGGTCAGCCTCGTAAGAATAAAACTCAAAAGGTAGCATACGTTATCGAATCAAGATACTGCCGAGTGTTATGGTTTTCCATATTGTTTGAAAGAACATTGAGCTTGTAATCGGGACCGTAATATTGTAAATAGTCATTATAAGGAAGGTCTTGGATGGGTTAATAAACAATTTACGTATTGGTACTTACTTTCATCAAGCTCTTCGCCGGCTAAAAGACCAGTTTCATAAGTCCAGACACGGGCAACATTCCGTACAGTATATCCACCTCCTCCAACGCATATCATTGGCAAATTAAAGCTCTTAACAAAATCAACGCACATTGAATGTCCTGTTGAGGGGAATTAGTAAAAACGAGAAACAGTAGTTACTTACCCTTCATTGACAGATTGAAGCAGCCTAGTCGATCACCAGCGAGAGAATCTGTTCCACATTGTAAAATAACAGCTTCCGGTCGAAACCATTGCATTATGTGACTTATAACCTAATTCAGATTGTTAGAACAAAGAAATTTATAAAAAAGACTTACAGGCTTAAATACGCTTTCATAAGATTCATCGTCAATACCATCTCTCAAAGGAACGTTAACAGCATAGTTTTTTCCTGTTCCAATTCCGGTGTCCTAAAATATTAGAAAAGTAAATCCAAATATAAAGCCGCATGCATACCTTGATATGACCGGTTCCTGGAAAATATTCACCGAATTTGTGGAATGAACAAGTCATAACGCGATCCGTAGTGTAGAAAAATTCTTCTACACCGTCTCCGTGGTGAACATCAATATCAATGTAAAGAACACGTTGATGATATTTCAGCAATTCTAAAGCAGCCAACGCGATATCATTAACATAGCAGAAACCAGAAGCTTCACGTTTTTTAGCGTGATGTAGGCCTCCAGCCCAACTTAATTAAGTGGTTAGTTGATCTTCAAAGTACTAAAAAATCCTCAATAACATACTTAATAGCAATTTCTGCGTTTCCCGAGTTAAGTTCTTGAGCAGCACCTAAACCAATGTTAGTTAAAGTCCTATACTCCATTCACAAATTCAGCGGATGCTTCAAAGCCCCTTTTTTGGGAAAAACTTTTATCTTACCAATTGAACCGCCAGCAGAAATTGAACAAAATTCGTACAGCCCACTAAACAATTGTTAGTATAAAAAATTTGATAAACGCACATACTCAAAAACAGGACAATCATCACCGACGTTAACTAAAATCACGGTTATTTATAAATAATCGAAATGAAATCTTACATTTCAGCTGATGCGGTTGAAATTTTTCCATCGTGTCAGGTGTAACTCTCCAAAGAAATTCAATATACTCATCGGTATGACAACGAGTCATGTCATTCCTTGTTGCTCTAACAGGTGTCTTGTATACTTTATTAGTATAAAAAGGAGAAATAGAACTTACAATAACGTTCAACTTCTCATACAAGTTGTAATTAACGACCAGATTATGAACCTAAGTAGGTTAATGATGATAAATAGTTATAGCTTTATATCATACCATGCGAACGCGATGAGGCTTCATTGGATGCTGAGGACCATAGTGATAATTTCCAACATCCTCTATTTCAAAAATTAGCTAGGATCTTACTAGTTTACACGTACCATCATAGAAATAAGAAACCTTTTTCTTCCCGAACCCCATAGTTTCAAATAGGATTTTCTTTCCCAATTATTTAATAAGGCAAACAGTTTCCTTATGTTATCAATTAAAAATGTTAGGTTCGGAGCGCTTTCGCGTAGAATTGTTGCTATGATGGAGTGGTCAGAAGCTGAAGCAGCAGCCTGGTTCTATTGAATATTTCTCCCATCCACGAACTAGTGTTTCAAGATCTTAAATAAGTAACGATTAATTGTTCAATTTAAGTAAAATACTGTTATAACAAAAAGGACTAACCTTGGAATGTCTATTAAAATGTGCTGTATGTTTTTTTCAGTGACAGTTTTTGCATTTTCTCAAATGAGCAATATAATAATTCTTTCATAACCAATCCAATTAACAACGATCGTCAATGTCATTTGATGTTATTATTATACTACTCACCAAATGTTTACATCTACATAATCTAAATCTTGCTTAGTTTCCCAAGTAGAGTAATGTATCAACCAGATAATCATTAAAAAAGTAAATTCTGAATGCAGATCTTTAACAATAATGAAAAAAACCATAAATGCTATAATGATATGAAACCTTAAGAATAACCCTAAATACAAATCGTCGATCAGTATCATAAAGAATTTGGAAGGTCATCAAATAATAAATTTTAAATAAGGAAGAAGATAATAACGGTTATTTAAAATGAAATGACTGCTACCGTGACCTTTTGTAAATGAGCTGAAAAAACTTAGTAAATATACACTTTTTCAATCCAGTAGATTCATCAATCAAATCAATTTCTTTGGATATAGAATCCACCATGTCATCTTCAAATTTGTGATATAATTCAGGTATTTGAAGCTCATGATAAAGCTGCTTTATTACAGCTATGTTTTCAGACCCTGCTTTTCCATAATGAGCACGAAGAAGATTCAGCTGATCCGCAGAGGCAAATTTTTCAGCATAACAAACTAGCCATGTGCATTTATTGTCTTGTATGTCCATTCCCACTTTACCCAAAACCGTGTAATCACCGAAACAATCTAAGTAGTCATCTTGGACTTGGAAATAATAACCAAGAAGTTTTGAAAGCTTTATAGTCGTATCATACGCCTTTTGATTCGAATTGCGAGACAACAATAAAGCACATTTAATAGGAAGGTAAAAGGAATAAAATGATGTTTTATAAGTGATAATAAAGTCATATTTCATTAAATCAAAAGATCGTAACGAGGCTTCTCCGTCTCGTGATGAAAGCAAATCTTCTTGTTGCCCCAACTCGGTGAGAAAAGTAACCTTGAAAGTAAGCTTTTTAGTTGAATTTATTGTAACATACCTCTCGGAAAGTATCCAATAAATCGACATAGTATGGCATATTTCTGAAATACTTTCGAATTAAAAGTGGAATACATGCTTCTAGTAATTGTGACTCATTAATTGCCCTTCGTACACCAACTACCAAATACCAACAATCTAAACCACGTCGTTTGATAGACTGATCCATAATATCATCTGCCATTAAAAAGCAACCTTGCAACTGAACATCCGTCAGTACCCCAGTGATTTTACGTAAACAAATCTGAATTAAAAAACCAGTTTACTTACAATTTCAATTAGCCAACCTAGGAGAGCAGCGTCGCGAAATTCTGCTTCTTCAAGTTCTCGATTAATAAGGCTTGTTAAAGATTGCAAAACTGCCAGTCCTCGATTATTCTTTCCTCCTAACGTATTTCTCTTTATGGACTAAATGAAGGTTAGCTGTCGCGTTATAAAGGCAAGATAATCAACTTACATATAACAGCTTCTCGGTTTCTTCGGGGAAGTATTGCATGCTTTCTAAGATTTCACGAATTCCTTCGAGAACGACTGGGAAGAAATCTAGAAGTCTTTTCTTAATGCCATTTTTTTCATTAAAATCGTTGACCATTTTAGTATTTTTAATTGTACATGTATAAGAACCAGCTTGGTATAAGACTGAGAACTAGCACAGGTCTTCTATGAGAAAATATTATTTAAAATGACAAATAACCACAATTCTTGAATATAAAATTTGCAAATTACGCGTGAAAGCGCGTTACAAATTTATCTCGTTTTTAAGAATCAAGTATATCGATCAAAAACACTATACTTATTTGAAACATCTATTTGGTCCTAAATTTTCAAGACAATTAGGATGTTTATCTAATGCTTAAAGTTTAGTAGAAATATAGATTTAGGACTCCTTTGGTGGTGAGGGCAAACCATATTGCCTTCGCGCTCGCAACGCAAAATTGAGGATTACTGGCGTTCATGATGCTTCACCAGCAATAGCACACACACCATGAAAAATTTGGTAACACACCTGCATCATGTTTTTCCAAATGTAAATGGCTCAATTAAAGCCTTGGCTTTTAACAGTATAAGTGATAAAATTTACGTGGTTTGTGGTTTGGATAATGAGAATCCTGGGATCGAGATATATGAAATATCTGAAAATGACGATGTCTCAAAATTAGTTGAATTTGATTCTCCCTCTTTCGTTTCAGATAATGGGGACATTGATGAGATTCAAAGCATGCAGTTTCTTGGAGAACCCATGGCTATATGTTTATCATTGAAAGGAGGTGACATTGTGATGGTAAAAGTAGACCCATCGCCTGAGGAAGCGCCTTGGGAAATAATTGGCAATGTTGAGAATGGCATTGTTGCTTCATGTTGGTCAACTGATGAACAGGTTTTTTGTATCATAACGGGTGGAGATACTATTTTGTTTATGACTAAAAATTTTGATATCATTTCAGAAACTTCTCTATCTGATGCGGATTTGAATGAATTTAATAAGCATATTTCTGTTGGTTGGGGTCGTTCTGAAACCCAGTTTCGAGGAAAACGAGTTCGTGCTAAATTACGAGATCCTACGCTTCCTGAGAAAATAGATGAGGGTAAACTTTCTGATGTTGACGATGGCAAAACTTATATTTGCTGGCGTGGTGATAGTCAGTATGTTTCTATAAACCGTCTGGAAAAGGGACCACGTCGTGCTATTCGTGTTTATTCTCGTGAAGGTTTGTTGGATAGTATTAGTGAGCCACAAGATGGGCAACAAAGTTTGCTTTCATGGAAACCATCTGGATCCGTTTTAGCAACAATTAAGTCAGATAGTTCCGATAATTCCTCTAAAGTCATCTTTTTTGAACGCAATGGACTCCGTCATGGAGAATTTTCGTTACGTCGAAGGGAAGACGAAAAGTATACTGGATTGGCTTGGAATGTTTCATCATCAATTCTGGCCGTTTCGACCGAAAATTCAGTGATGCTTTGGACAACCGGTAATTATCATTGGTATTTAAAGAAAGAAATCAACATTCCTCAAAATGCATTAATTAGTTGGCATCCAGAGCATGCCAATACGCTTTACATAACTGGAAAAAATCACATAGAAAAAGTGGTTTTTGACCTCAAATATGTAACAGAATTTTCTACTTCTCCAAACGATTTTGGCCTCATACCTGTCATCGATGGCTCTTCGCTGTTGGTCACACCGTTGTCTTTGTGTAATATTCCCCCTCCTATGTGTCGTTATAAATTGTCTTTAGACTATAATGTACAAATGACTTCGATAAACGCAACATCTGACATGCTTTTTGCTGCTGATGATAGGCGCTTGACGGCGTTTACTTTTAACTCACAAGAAGATATTGCTAAATTTGGAGAATTCGATATCTCGACGTATGCTGAAGGTCTGAATTTTAAAAGTCTTCTTGGTTTATCAGGAAATCAGGTTCTGTTGTTGGCAGATGGCACAAATAACTGTTCAAAGTTTTTTGTTTTTCAATGTGACGAAGACAATGAGTCCTTGAAACTTTTGGCTTCCGAAAGTTTCGAAAGTTGCATACTTAATGCCTCCTACTGTTCGGAAATGCTATTTTTTCAAACTTCAAGTGGAAAACTTATAAGTTACAATTTGAATGTAAAATCAATTGAATCCATTTCTTTGTCGTTTCCCAAACCCTGTTCTGATTTTGTTGTAGTTCCTGTCCATGAAACCTTTGTTCCTATAGGTCTCACTTCGTATGGCAGGTTGTATGCTGAGCAAAGACTATTGAGCACAGGCGTCTTATCGTTTTTCTGCACCGAAAGATTTGTATTATTTACAACAACTAAAAATCTACTTAAATTTGTACACTTGGTTTCTACCGTTGATGATCTGCAAGTTGTAGAAGACGATGCTGTGGATCGACACGATGAGCGATGCCGCGTGGTTGAAAGAGGGTCGAAAATTGTTGCCAGTATGCCTTCGAAAATGGCAGTGGTTTTACAAATGCCTAGAGGAAATTTAGAAACCATTTACCCTAGAATTATGGTTCTTGACGGAGTACGTACGTATATTAAAGCTTTAAAATACGGTGATGCTTTCAAGGTTTGCCGCACTCATCGTCTTGATTTAAATATACTATTTGATTATGACCCAGATTTATTTTTGAAAAATATTCCTGTTTTTGTAGATGGGCTGTACCGTGTCGATTATTTAGACTTGTTTCTCACTTCTTTAAAGCCTGAAAACGTTACTACAGGGATGTACAGTGATACATCCAAGTCACAGTCTCAGCAATCTGTCACTACCATTGACAATAAAGTTAATTTATTGTGCAAGATTATTCGCGAACATCTGACTTCAAAATACGGTGATACACATTTTCAAGCAATAATTACTTCCTATCTTTGCGAAAGCCCTCCAAAAATTGAAGCAGCTTTAGGCATGATATCTGGACTAATTAAGGCTCAGTCTGAAACCGTAGATCTGGCAATCGAGCACATGTGCTTCTTGGTCGACGTCAATATGTTATTTGATCATGCATTAGGGCTGTATGATCTAAAATTAGCCCTTTTAATTGCCCAGCAGTCTCAAAAAGATCCTCGTGAATATGTCCCATTTTTACATGAATTTCAAAAACAGGAATCACTTCGCAGGAAGTTTAATATAGATTGTTATCTGAAGCGGTATGAGCGAGCACTAGGACATCTAAAGGAAATGGAAAATGCGTTTGATGAATTCAAAAACTTTACTATTCAACATAAGCTGTACCCTCGAGCATTAGAGTTATACAAGTATGACAAGGAAGCTCAAAAGGAGGTTTTAATTATATTTGCACAATACCTTCGAGAAAATGGTAAATCAAACGAAGCTGCAATTGCTTATGAATCTGTTGGAAAGATCAGTGAAGCCATCGAGGCGTATAAAAGCGCCGGAATGTGGAGGGAATGCTTGTCCATTTTACAGCAGACTACAAATTCAGAAGATTTAATCCGGGAAACTGCTGAAGATTTGGCTAGCTTGTGTATTGAGAAACGGGAACATTGTGATGCAGGTAGCATCAACTTACTATACCTTTCGAATCCAAGAGAGGCAGTCATTCAAATGTGCAAAGGTTCACAATATTCTGAAGCGATTCGGATTGCTCGCGCCACCGGTGATTCATCTATATATAAGGACTTACTAATTTCCGTTCTTGGGGAGTCATTTGGTGAAGCTAGTGAATTGGTTGCCGACTTTAGAAACCAAATCAAGTCACAAACCGAAAGAATATTAGTGCTTAGAGAGAAGAAAAAAGAAGATCCTATTAGTTGGATGGAGGGGACTATGGAGGACCAAACGCCTGATGACATCTCACTAGCATCTACAAGTCTCTCAACAAACAGGTCTTTATATACGCAATACACCAAGAGTAGCAACTCGTCTAAAATGACAAGAAACACGTCAAAGAACAACCGACGTTTAGAGAGAAAACGCGCGAGAGGAAAAAAGGGAACAGTATTCGAAGAAGAGTACCTTGTCAATTCCTTACGGAGGTTGATCGCTCGTGTTGAAGAAATTCGACCTGAGGTGCATCGTTTGCTCGAAGCACTAGTACGCTGTAATATGACCACCCAGGCTTCAGAACTTCAACGTAATTTTGCAAATGTTATAGGTACTATTGGTGAGAAAGTTATTCCCATTCTTTCTGTTCCTGTTAGCACCTTTGAGACTGCTCTTGGAGAACAACCACAAGCACCGGTTGTTCCAAACGTTAAACCTTTTGAAAAATTGAGTATTTTAATATAGGGTTAGGATTGGTTTTGGATAAATGGGGAAATTTTTTCATTTACATATAGATTTACATTTAGTATATCTTCAATATTTATACAAAAGCTTAGATACGTAAATCCTGGAACAAAATAGTTAAGCAGAAACTGTTAAACACTAATGCTTAATGTAGTTAATTAGAGTAGGTGAAATAGATTGTACCCATGGATGATCTTTATATGTATCACATAAACGTTGAGCATTGTTAAGACTTTCAAGCCAAAGTGGATGTGATGAATCATTACTTTTGAGGAATTTTAATATTTGGTCAAGTAAAAGCAAATTAGAAGCAATTAGCTAGATGTATTAGCATAATGACCAACTTATTTGGGACTTGCGTTATTTTACCTTTTCGTTTTCAACGTCTTGTTTGTGCTTCAAATTATTTTGAATTTCAGTTGAATGCCCGATTAAGGATTGCTTCGAATTCTTTAAGCGAACTGTTAGTAGACTGAAACTAAAAATATAGTGTTTGTAGTTATTTGTATTACCTTTAATTGCTCTTCTGAACGATGTATTGAAGAAATCAGGGTACTAACTTTAGTATTTCCGCTCTTCATTCTGCTTCCAAGGTGAACAAAATCTTGGTAGTTATCTTTTACTAGTAGCATTAATTCATTATTGACCTGCTCAAACAGTCGACTTAATTCATTTACTAAACCATCAAGACCTAAAAATCTTTTGGAAACAAGAAATTCATCGGGTGAAAACGGTCCATCTTTACGAAGTTCTTCTGTGTTTAAATAAGCATCCGATAAAAACGCGTCAACCAAGTCAGAACCACTATCTGCGTCTTTTTCAGTCATGGTAAATAAGGAAAATGCACGATCGTTAATGTAGAACTTTGAAGTACAAATCTACTACCATCTCTAGTAAATCATGGAAGATGAATTTCGATTAGTAGAACAGCACGATGATGGACTAATATGCAAACAACGATGGATATATAGTAAATGATTATGTTGTTAGACACTACATGCATGTTGATTTAGTGCAACTCAACGTATTACTCTAGCGAAGCAATTGCAGCATAAATTCTTCTAAACACCAGTAAATTAAGTTAAAACTTTACAAATGTCAGAAAGCGTGCTCGAGACTGAAAGGTACGCGCACGAAGAGCTAGAAAGGCTGCAACAAGCTATTGTTGATAGACAAGTTGCCAACCCTAAGGCTCCTCGTGAACGGCTTCGGCTTGAGCATCAGAGTGCACAATTTCTTAACCAATTTCGCGAAACTAGCAAAAAGTTGTTAGTTTCCCATGAATCCTCTGATCGGTAAGTAAAATCAAGAAAATTGTAGTATTGACCGCTAACTTGAATTCGCTAGATTAAAGGATCAAGAAGTTGCGCGTATCAATGCAGACGATGATTTAACAGAGTTTTATAAATCGCTGGGAGAGATCCAAGAGTTTCACAAAAAATATCCTGATCATAAAGTTGAGGATCTGAGTCAATTATATTCCATAAAGCCTTCTCAACCCGGGATTGACGAGATTGACACGTTATTTCGAGGTGAAGAGATGTATGGTCGATTTATGGATCTTAACGAATGTTACGAAGAATATATAAACTTAAGCAATGTACAGCATATTTCTTACTTAGAATATTTGAAAAATTTGGAGGATTTTGATCAAATCCCCAAGCCTGAAAAAAATCAAACATATATCAACTATATAACTCATTTATACGAATACTTGGTGTCCTTTTATCGCCGGACACACCCTCTGTCAAACTTGGATAAGATTATTGCGGTTTTTGATACTGAATTCGACGCAGCATGGGAAGCTGGACTTCCTGGTTGGTATTCACACAACGCTGAAGCCGAAAAAGATGGGAAAGACTCGACGGAAGCATTTTATTGTGAAGTTTGTCAAAAGTTTTTTGGGAAGATCACTGTATTTGAAGCTCACAAAAAGAGCAAAGCACATAATAAGGCCGTTAAGAGGATGCAGTCTTCTAGTCCATCTACCACAAGTAATACGAACGAGAAGCAAAAAGGACCTAAAGCGATTGCCCGTATCGAGTTTTTAATAAAAAAGTTAACGTCTTTGCTTGACGATGTTCGAAAGGATACTCGTGAAAATGTTGTTCGTCGACAAACTTTGACGGCTGCAGAACGTTTGGCAGAAGTAGAGGCTGCGGAAAGAGAAGCCTTTGAACAATCGACTCCAAGCGTAAGTGTTGAGGGAAATCAGGATGAGGAAAGTGATCAGGATGATGAGGAAAAGATATATAACCCTTTGAAGCTGCCATTGGGATGGGATGGTAAACCTATTCCATTCTGGCTTTGGAAACTCCATGGCCTTGGTAAAGAGTTTCCCTGTGAAATTTGTGGAAATTACGTGTATATGGGTAGAAAGGCATTTGATAAACACTTTACTGAACAAAGGCACATATACGGGTTAAAATGTTTAGGAATATCACCTTCACCTTTATTCAATCAGATTACTTCTATTGATGAAGCTTTGCAACGTAAGAAAAAAATGATTGTATTTGGTGAGTTTATGTTACTAACGAAAATTTTTAGTTTGGCAAAAGTACAAGGTGGACTCAAAGAAGCGGGAAACCACAATGGCGTCTCTCAATGAAATGGAAGATGACGAAGGTAATGTGATGTCTGAAAAGGTTTACAACGATTTAAAGGCCCAAGGTTTATTATAAATAACGTACATGACTCAATTTTTGTAGTCGTGTAAGTGTACATTAAAGAAATAAAAAATTGATATTTTCTTCCTACTTGAGTTATAAAATGCTGAGCATGCTCCTTTATTCTTCTTTGCGTTACATACCGAAGCAAACGAAAAGAGAAAACATGAAAGCTAAAAGGCATACTATTTTGAATTCTCGTGACACAGCATGTTTTGATCTTTTATTTCCCCCCTTTCTTTTTGATTGCGAAATTTTTGATAGTTTCTCATAGCACTGCTCAACGATAGATCTCCTCCCGGCATTTTGACGATCTAAGGCCCAGTTGGGTTTGATTGAAATTCTAGAGTTCTGTTATCTTTTACGTATACGCTTCTACGGGCTAGTTAGTGTTTGATGTAGCAAATGCTATAATTTTCTCAAGCATAATAAAACAATGAGTCTTGTGCATTATCACCGTATTAAAAAAAAAAAAAACTAAAACAAATAAGAATTATTTCAGCTAGAAACCAAATCCAACTCCTTCATAAGAGATAGTGTTGTTAATACATAAAGTACATATTTTATATAAATTTCTATATATCTTTTATCCATAAACATAATTAAATGACACTTTTAAAAACCCATTAGTATAATATAGGCCTTATTCCGCTTTGGTGCGTTATTATATATAGTGCATCGTAAACTACAACCTTATAAAAAGTGCGATGCATATCCTCTGTCGTACCCCACCTCCACCAAATGCATTGATTCGCTTATGGCTATAGTTTAAGTAAAAATGGTTAATTATTGGAGCTCCTTTGTCCCGCCAACCAGAAAACCGCATATAAAAATAGTTCCGCTCCACTGCTCTGTACATAAAAAAAACCATACACTAAGAAATTGTACATTAGTTAAAGATCCCAAAAAAAGCATATTTTACTTACGGGCTGATTTCAATTTAAAACAAACTCGAAAAGTAAAGGTGCATCAGTTAGTAGATCTTACCTCAGAAAAAAATTAAAGAAAAATCTTACGAGCGGCCCAGAAAGAAACTTTTGGTTTTCTTAGTTCTTGAGAGACAAAAGTTAATAGCTAAAAGAAGTTAGCTAACTTTTTTGATTTAAAAGGGTCATTCATTCTTTTTTTTTTACTTAGTTCACGTAAAATTTCATAAAATTTAGGTATCCTAAATGAAGATTTTTGAAAGTTGCCACTTATTTCAATATCCTTTTGAACAAGTTTCAGCGGCTCACTGGCAGAAGTATCCCAATGAGCATGCTACTCATGTGATAGCCGTGGATACTCTTGATCGCAAGGTTTTGGATAATGGTGTATTGTATACGGAACGCTTGATCACGTGTCACCAGGCCCTTCCTAGATGGATTTTAAAATTGATTGACGGTGCGCAAGATTGTTATATTCGAGAAACTAGCTATGTTGACTTGAAAGCGCGCACTTTAACACTTTTAACCTCAAACTTGACGTTTAGTGATCGTTTGAGAGTAGATGAGACGGTGACTTACTCACCCCATCCTGAACTGGAAGCTACTGTTTTTCAACAGGAGGCTCGAATTGAAGCCTTAGCGTGTATGAAGCGGTTGTCAAACCTGATCGAACAATGGTCGGTTGATGGTTTTGGAAAGAAAGCTTCCCGTGGAAAAGAAGGCTTCGAAAGTGTTTTAGAAAAAATAAACATGTCTGTATTCCAAACGCGACCGTTTGGTTCTTCTGAAGCGACCGCATAGACTTTGTTTCTTGATTCAACCTCTCTCTTTTTTCAAAAGTTTAAAGTTATCGGTTACGAAATAATCTTTTCTCCGTCAGTTGGCTTGCGAAATGTTGCAATAAGTCGTCTTTTAGTTTTCTGTTTCTCGTAATATTACTCCTCTAACCTATTTTTGATCCCCTCTCTTCTATTCTCGTTCTTTTAATTAAAAACTTCTTCAAGTTGATTGACCATTATCTATGTCTACGCTCAAAGATGTTTGTTGTTTTTAAAACAAAATGTGTGTCATATTTTTGACCAATACGACTTATAAGCTTTTTCCAAACATGTGTGTTTACAACTTTTATACCATTAATTTAATCGTCTATTTCCCCAAAAAATCGTGAATGCACAAATGATGATGCGCTATGTTAATCGCTTGCTTCTTTCTCCCCATGGAATAGGCTGCTTTCAAATCATCTATCTGAAAATTAAAAGGTTTATTCTTTCTTAAATGCAATATCTGTTTTACAAAACAAGATTGGACATCCACTCCTTTTTTTTTTTTAAAATTTAGTTAATATAATAACATTCATATAACAAGCGCCTAAATTATCATTGCTTGAATTATACAATTAATACATTTTGCATTCATGTGCAATTCGCATTTAAGTGTAATACGAAATCTGTAGAATTTGTGGCCAAGAACCAGTTTTCTTAAAAACTAAAAGAGAATTGTACAACCTCTCGCAATTATTAGTATTACCCATAACGTACTGAATAAAAGGAACGGGACTTTCTCTTTAGTGCCTGTCTCCTATACTTACCAGCCAACTTTAGTGAAGCGGAAAGTGTTGTCCCGGAGTTTCATCCGTCTTCCAACCGCTACCGACACTCTTCAATATAGACTAATTTTGATCGCAATTTTGATCTTTTTGGTGCTTCTTTTGTTTGATTTTTGTACCGTTGAAAGACGTCTCACTTTTGAATTTTCTCTTGTGGACTTTACCAATGAGCAATTGGCCTAAATTTACAATTCTAATATTTCTCCTCTGATCCTTACTCCCTAGTCGTTCGTTTTTAATTACTGTAAGATTTGTTTAAAACATTTTCTATTTCCTATTTACATTAACGCTTATGATTCAAGTCAAGGTTTTTTCAACGGCTATATAGTTTTGTATGTCTAATTAACTCGCACGCTTTGAACATACTGTATATTTTATCATTTTATAGCTTTATTCTTCTCCAATAGTTGCCATCTACTCTTTTATTACCATTTTAACCAAGGTATTTTAAATCATTTTGGGTTTTTTTTGCATTCTTGTACTTAGAGGTTACTGGAAGAAGATTTTAATATTTCTTATTTATCAGTTGTCGCGAAATTCCGTCAACAATTTACTCTGACATTTTTGGGATTAACGAATTTTTCTTTGAGAAATTCAAAATTTTATAGTTTATTGGATTTTTAATTTCAAGTTTCATTTACATTCTAATTTCTATCATTTTTACGATTGGTTTGTCATCTATTATGTCAATTTCCAATGATTCTTTGGCTTCAACCGTTCCTGGCGACGAACTTCCTTCCTCTTATCCAGTTTTTTCTTCCGACTTTTCATATATCAAACCATCTCATGTTCTCGACGTAGTAACTGTTACTAGCACAGCTGGACCCGAAGCAACTGATGATCCTTCTTACAGTGGTTTTTATTCAACTGTTATTTCAACGCAAAACCCCGAACCAACATCTGCTTCTACTCCACCCTCGGCAAGTGCATCTTCTTTACCAAATGGTGCTCAAAAACATAACCATACAGGCGTAATTGCTGGTCCCATTGTTGGTGTGTTAGGTGGGTTAATTGTTTTAGTGATAATATTCTACTGCCTTCGTCATTTTAAGAGGAAGAAGTTCTTAGCTGAGCAGCAAGAGTTTGAAAGGCAGTTTGAAGAAGAAAAATCTCGTCTTGCTGCTGTACGAAAAAATACTGAGCAAGAAAAAATGGGCTATCGTGGTGGTTATCAAATGCATTCAACTCCTTGGGCTTCTTCACCACGTAATTCGACTATACCTCAACGGTCGCAATCTTTTTATAATGACACCAGGCGCTCAAGCGATTTAGGAGCCAATGCTGCAGACTTTGTCACACCTCCTGGTAATGTCGCTAACTCAGATAATATTCGCATACTTAAACGGAATTCAATTGCAACTATTGGAAATTATCGTTCTCCTAGTGCTTTGGAGAAAAGGCGTTCTATATCGTATGGTGCAGTTCAATCCGTTCAAGGAAGACCCTTGGCACCAATTCCAGGAAGGCGACCCTTATCCATATCTTCGGATTTGTATAATGACTCGAATTCTGGGTCACATTCGAACGATGATTCTGATGAGACGAAGTTAAAACAAAGTTCAACTGAATCATCTAGTGAGTTGCTCGATGAAAAAGATAAATTTGACAAAAACAGTTTGAATGACCCCTTTGTTACAATTCGCAAGTCTTCCTATGAGCATGAAATTTCGGAAGAGCATAAAAAACATTCAAAGAAGAGATCAGAACATTTTTAAGGAATTGCTGCTTAATGGAGTTTCCAGCTACTACTAAGATATACTAATGACTTTTAAACTAATCACGTATATTTGATATCTCATTTTTTTTCATTTTCACTGCATTAAATCATAATACTGGTTGTTTTCATATTAGATGGAATAGAAGGTTTTTTTAACATTTCTGCTCAATTTATACAACTCACACCGGAAGGCAACTTTTGGAATTAATTCTAAAGGTTTTATCAATTAATCTTTTAATTTTTCAAATTCTATTTGCATATGGCCTTTGCAAAAGAACTTAATAATACTGTTTCTTATACTCTTTTAATTTGCTACTCTAAACGTAAATGTTTACAAGAGTTTATTTCGCATAAATCTCAATTGATAGTTCATCAAATTAGATATATAATTATAAATAAATTGTTAAGCTTCTCTTCAAGCTTGTAAATGTAAAAAGTTCATTCGGAGTTAAAATTTTTTTGGTTCCATTCCCTGTGGAGGCTTTGTTTCAAATGTTTTGCTTTTCACATCTTTCCAGTTAGTTGATAAAGCAGTGCCGTTACTTTCTGTATAGCTTTTCATCATAGCTCTTCGGGTGTCATCATCGGCGTTCTTGTACAGATTTTGAAATAAGTTAGCCAAAGCAGCTTCTCCAGTAGGTTCGTCTTCTTCCAAATCTGCCAGCTTTGCTAGCGAATCCCAATCCTTCGCTTTATTTTTCGTATTACCAGAAGCACTTGAATGGTTTGAATCTTTAGCATAGACGTTCACCGAATTGTTCGCCGGACTCTTAACTAAGGCCTCCCATTTTATCTCGCTGACTTTCTTAATTAAGGTAATTTCAACCTTACTTGAAAATAATTTGAATGACGATTTTTCAGGAACAATTTCTTCATACAGAGGATCTAAAACCAAGGAGAATATTGATCCATCTTCAAGCTTAATTTCTATTTTCAACTAAAATGGTTAGCCGGACGGTTTAGCTTTGCACAGTCCTTACAGTGTTCTTTTCCATTAATAAGCTCACATCTTCATCTTTGACTTTCTTCGCATATATGTCGATATTTAGGGAAAAAGACGTTTGGGACCAGTCATAACGAATTCTATTTGAAAGTTTTTCTTCGTTTTTTTCTATTTGGCCTTCCGGCGCCTTCAAGCTCATATTAAGGAACTCTTCGTCTCCTTCAATTTTGGCAGCTTCTAATTCCGGAATATTTGGACATTCATCTGGAATGAGCGATGAGGTGTCCTGATTCTGTTGTTCGTGAACGATCGTAAGCATGCTGTCTAGTTGAACTTGCCATTTTGTTAAATCTTCTTTTTTTAAATGTTTTAGGGCAAATCCAAAACATATGGCAGAACTTTGATATTGCTCAAGTAAGTAATACGCAAGCCTGTAAAACATAGTCAGCAAATTACAGAATTATAGGAATTTAGAAATCGTATTTACCCTCTTAGAGATTGACAATAACCAATTAAACCGGTATCGGATTTCTTTTTTGCCAGCAATAAAGCCCAATTAGCATGCTTTAGACAACTAAATGGTTTGTAGGTATTTATGCAAGTTGTAAAACACTTGATATGCTCCTCTATTGAGAATGATGGTTCTTTTACGATACATAGGTTTCTCTGCTTCGCCAAATCATTTGACAGTTTATCAGATAATTTGAAAAGGGAATCATTAATATCAGAAAGATCTACACCCATTTTATGGTTTTGCTTGTAAAACGGCGCAGAAGCTTGGTGGATTAGAAATTGAAGGTGGTGATAAAAGCTAATGCCCAGTGAAAGCGTGTAAGGAATACAGATCATCAAGATTATTATTATATGTAAGATGGACCAAACATGGGTTGATAACTTAATAAAACACCAATTTAAATGAGTTTTGGCTATGGGTTTCATGTGAATATTTTATCAAATGTTACGATTACAATTATTAACAATAAACATTACATTCTGCTACAATATGAATCACTGTAGAGATAAAAGAATACATTTTGGAAAAATTTGAGTATAAAAGAGCGGGCGATTATCGATTTTATTTAATCATACGCAAAACAACAAGTAAATAGTAAGATATCATATAATGCGAAGCGTGCTTCGCAAATTTTGAAACAAAGACGTCATTACGCGAATGCATTACTATTTGCCAGAATATATCAATTTATTGATTGAAACAAAATTGCTTGGCTTCTAGTAAATGGCACCGCTAACATTCAAATTGGAGGTTTAAAAAGGTGATGTATAAACAATTATTTCATTCTTATTGCTTGGTCCATACCATGGTATTGAGCACTACCATTAGCTGGTGGATGATCGAGTCCCAAGATATGTGACTGTGGTTCAAGTTCTCCATAGAGTACTTCATCATCGTCGGTAAGATAATAAGGCTTTCCAAATGACTGGGCCTGCAAAACTGCAAGCTTGACTTTCGAGAACTGGGTATCGTTATAGCCCAATCGTTTTTGCAGCCGTTTTTTTAGGTCTTTCAAAGTCTCACCACGAAGTAAGACAAAATAAAATGGGATATCATGCAACCGTGATAAGTCTTTGAAAAAGTGTTGTACTACAATTGACACTGCATCATCAGTCTTTAATTGCATTTGTTCTTCTTTGGGCGTGACTTCAACATAAGCAGTGGAGAATTCATTTAGATCATATATTCCATCCGTGGGTAGATGACTTTTCAAAATCCGGTGATTGTAAACTTCATAAAGACGAAGTCTCGAAGCATCTTCAGCATTTAAAGGTACTTTTTGAGTAACCTGTCGAAGAATGTCTTCCACAGTTCCTTCCTTGTCAACATAAAACTCCATCTGAGTTTCATGCGAAATACCATTCGACAGGAAATGCACCCGGATTAATTGCTTACGCTCCAGTTCACTAAGCGTAATGTCCAAGACTTCATAGAACATAACCACATTTTGGTTATGAGAGTAGGTTGATGGTATCGCATTTTGTAAGGTAAATTTCGAAGGGTTACGAATTACTGAACGAGGAGTGCGCGAAGGTAGATGTGCCATAGTAAACTGAAGATAATTAGGATCGACATTAAGTTTATTGGCCACTGCTCGAGCCATATCAGTATAATTGGTATGCGTTGTAAGCACCAAATCAAAAACACCATTGTTGGTATCATCGGAATAACGAGGCTCAAAAGTAATTACTACTCTATGTGCCATGAAATCATAGAGGTCAAGAGCTGATTTGTAAGGGTGAGAGGTGTCCGATGAAGAATCATGGACCAATTTCTTCTCAAAACATATAATGTCTCCCACTTGGATCTCGGATTTTTCAAAACTAGCATTCGGATCCAAAACATCAACCATGCCGGTTTTAATTTCTTCATAATATGTGATAGGAACATCAGAAGACCACTTTAAATGTTCACGAATCCACTCTGAAAGTGAAGAAATGGGGCTATTCTTTGAAACATGTAGGTCGGCCAAACCGGATATTTGCTGAGTTTCATAATCGAAAATCTTCAGAAAAATGTAGGTGTCGAAATCGTTATCATCCGTGGCACCAAAATCCGCAAGTAGCTGATTGTGTTCACTTAAGAATTCCACATAAACTCTCATATCCATGTCTTTACGTATATGCATATCACAGATCTGATCAACGAGTATAGTCTTTTTATCAAGTGGAAGGTCAACTCTAACAGTTCGATTTTGGCGATTCGTCATAAGCCAAATACGAATACCACTTGTGTCTCTATTAAGTAGTCCAGCAAGGTGCTTTTGCAAATCCCAAATATTCGCATTTCTTTTTATTTTTGTAGTTATAAGAACTGGATCATCATCGCTTGCAGAGAAATCTGTCATATCAAAACCATGATACTTTTTAAAACCATCAGTAGTAAGTACCCGAACCCTCCTATAAATTTGCTGTTCTTCACGTTCGAGTAATTTCCGTTCGACTACTCGATGCTCTTCATCCAGTGTATTTCTAACGTGAAATGGAACGTCTTCTGCAGTTACCGGTGACAGGATGTGGTCAAGCCTACTTTTTCGGAAGTAAACTAACATATAAGCATTCATAAAGCGCTTAAAAGGGTTTCCGTTATATCCCTTAGCACGCCCAGCTGGTTCTCCACCATAGTTATCTTCTAAAACTTCTTTTATTGTAGCACGAGTGACGCGATCATCATCGAATTTGAACCAATTACTGTCTTTTTCTGGTTTAATAAGAGCATAATAATGGCCGCCGTGCAAATCACCTCCATGGACTAGGACACCGTGCAGCACATAAACATGGGATTCACTTTTATCGGCTGTTTCAGAGAGATAAGGCTCTAAATCAATTTCTAATGGGAATTCATGTCGATCGTTAATTTTCACCATCATATCTCGAAGCATATCATAATCAAAGCGCTTAAGTTGCAACTGTAGAACATTGGGAAGCGATTCAAAAATTATACCCTTATGTGCATCTTGTAAGCCGTGTCCTTCAGCATAATACTTATTGTCACCCGTCAAGGTTTCCACTTGAATCGCATCTCGAAATGAGTCTTCCAAAGTATCCATTCCCTTGACATTCAATTGAATATCCCAAAAGTCTTCAACTCGAGAAGACTCGTAATTGACGTCAATACACTTGACATAACTTTTCATTTTGCCAACGAATATATCATTGAGCGCATTTTCAACCTCTGTCCCTTTCATTTTCTTTTCTAGGTTATCCTGCAAAACACGATTAAATTCTTGAATATCGTGTTGCATAAAAGAGTCAAAAGAATTCCAACCAAAAGAACGAGTTAGCTCGGTCGTGCTAACGGGTTCACGCTGCTTTTCGAGGTTATAAAACACTCTTTGTAAAGCGTAGGCTACACTATCCCTTGAATCATCATTATCGGTAGGAATTTTGTAGACTGTTTTACGGAAAATATTAGTAAAGAAAAGAGATTGAAGTAGCGAGTTCATATAACACGTTGCACCTTGGTTTTTCAAACCAACGTAGCCCGTTTCTTTCTTAGAGTTATAGTTTACGAATGAATGCCAAAGGACGCCTGTAGGGTCTTGAAGAACGCGAACGGTCACAGATATACAAATTTCATCGTTTTCGAGAAAAGGAACGGGAAACTCAGGGGTTGGAACAGCAATCTTACGAAGATCAACAAATCTAGTAAATCCCCAATCTTTAACCTCGGAACGGAAACGATGGTGCGATGTGTTAATTTGCATAACAGTTGGATCCTGAACATTCGATAAAGATAAGGCAAACTGAGCACAGCAAGAATAAGTCTCATCGTTCACAATCTCAGGATCAATAGTCGGAGTTTTACCTGCAGCTAATTCTGCCTCATACTTACGGATTGCTTCCACTTTACACTGTGGTAGATATTCTAAGAAAACGGACGCGTATTCGGTTTGATTGCATCCCTTAGGAAATAAAACAATTCTCCAGGTAGTATGTCCTGCTTTAAATAAAGGACTGTAGGTTTTGTCTTCCAAGGTACTAAAGTTCTTCACCACCCACGAGTAGGAAGCATGCGCAGCCTCTTCCAAGTCGGGTTCATGATGCACTAATGAATTGTAGATCTCCTCATCTGTATCTAGTTAGCAAAAAATAAAACAATAATTCTGTAAATCCCTTTCGAAACTTGACAAAAGTCTCAAAAATAATCGAAACAAACTTTTAATCAACACTTACAATTATCGGCACGTAGTGGTTCCTGAGAGCTTTCTTCTAATTCCATGCTGCTATCCATATTGACTTCTTCAGCGTCTACATTTGAAAGCACCTAACGTTAAGTCAGACTAAGCTCTCTATGTATAAAAAAGTAAACTTACCATGCTGTCATTACAATCTTGTTCAGTTTCTTAACAAAAACAAAGATAGAATGAAAATGCGTACAAATAATTGTCAATTAATTTATCCCTTTTTAGAAATAAAACAAAACGATATTAATTTTCTCTATAAACGTAAATATGTCGGTCTCCAAAGTTAGTAGTGTAGGATTAGATGGCGGTTAGTTCTGGCAACGACCGTTATAATTAGATGCCAGCTCACCCACATGCCGCTACGTCATTGCACCATATTGAGAATGCCCACAACGAAAACGTTAAGTTAATTTTAGTAAAACAATGTACATGGTTCGCTAATTCATTTTAGCATATGTGCTGTGAACTACATGCCATTTAGCTTGGTATGTAAATAGAAAATCTAATGTAAAATAATCAGCAAAGGTGCTGTAAAACCATCAAAATATGTTTTATTCAGTATATTGCATAGTGGTTAAATTGATTGTGTTGTAATGCTTTTTTGAGCATCTTGATGATTCTCTTATTGACCTTCCAAGTCTTACACTACCTAATGTATATATAATACTAGCGTTCAAAGCAAAAAGTCTCAGAATAGATTAATAAAACAGGAAATCCCATTCTCCAACTTCTTGGTATCCAACCGATGTTCTACGTTGATGGACGCTGACCTAGTCGAAACGAAAGAATGCAATTAGCTGCAATCCTAAAATACTCTAGTCTGCTAAATTCCGCAATTCTACCCTAATCAAAAGTTTGCTTTCCGACAATTGATATACAATACAACTTCAGAGACGTTCACTTAGTTGAAAGAACTAGTTCAAATATCTTCTACCATGAAAGTACTGCCTCCATCTGTTAGGAAGGCATTTATCAATAACAACAGAATACTCTTTGAAACAAAAAAACTCAATGAATACTAACTAATTAAGAATGAAAACAATCATTAATAATTTTCACCTTCTGTGAAGATATTATTACTAGCACTATTTAAGTATTGCCAGTATGTTTATAAATATGGGGTTTAAAGATGTCGCTATAATGTATTTCGATTTCCATTAATATTCCTTATCCGCATTGCCGTGTCACGGTAAACAAAAAAATTATTGCTTTTTTCTATTTACATGATAATAAGCAACACTAAACGGATTCAGAACCATACCCTCGTTTGTGAGGAATCTGTAAAGTGGCTGCTTGTGGGTCTTTTCATAAAGAATTCATATAGCAATACTTCTGTTTTGGTTAGAGAATAAAAGGATTTGCCGTTAAAAAATTGGACATTACTTGTGATTGAAGAGTTAAAATTCATCAACATTTGATATCCCTCTTTTCGTAAATCGTTAGGTCGGGTTGTTTATTCTTGTCTCCCTCTATTTTCATTCATTGTTGTTGATAACGATACTATTGTTTTTTTGGTCATTTTCATTTTCTCATCTCTTCTATCTTTAGAACTTTAGGCTTTAGCTATTCATCAATTTAAGTGATCCATTCCTAAAATGCATTCGCTTCAGTGCCGCCGTGTTATTCCGTTTGGCAAGCTTTCGCTTTCTCTGCATGCTCCGCGTAATGCGCTCCGTTTTGTTCACAAGCCAGCGTTTACATTTGAATCTTATAAGTCGCTTCATCGAGATCCCAAATACGCAAAGTTGAGTGAGCAAGACGTTCAAGTTTTCAAATCAATTATTGGCAAAGATGGATCTTTAATTGATGGACTAGACAAATCAACTGACCCAGCCGATTTGGATGCGTTCAATATTGACTGGATGAACAAATATCGTGGTAAAACTCAACTTGCATTGAAGCCCAAAACAACTCAGCAAGTTAGCGAAATCTTGAAATACTGTAACCAGAAAAAGCTTGCCGTAGTACCTCAAGGTGGTAATACTGGTTTGGTCGGTGGCTCCGTACCGGTTTTCGATGAGATTGTTCTCAACTTAGGCTTAATGAACCAAATTCATACCTTCGATGAAATCTCTGGAGTCATCACTTTGGATTCTGGAGTTATCTTGGAAAATGCAGATAATTTTTTGGCTGAAAAAGGATACATGTTTCCATTAGACCTTGGCGCCAAAGGCAGTTGTCAGGTTGGCGGATGTGCTGCCACTGCTGCTGGAGGATTGCGTTTGTTACGTTATGGTAGCTTACATGGTTCCATTCTTGGAATGGAGGCTGTTTTGCCTGACGGCACTATTCTCGATAACTTGGTTACTCTTCGCAAAGACAACACTGGTTTGGATATTAAACAATTGTTTATTGGTAGTGAAGGATATTTAGGAGTAATTACCAAATTAAGTGTTATTTGCCCTAAGAGGCCTTCTTCCACAAACGTCGCATTTTTTGGTGTACCCTCTTACGAAAACGTCTTAAAGGCCTTTTCCGAAACTAGGTCTCATCTTACCGAAATTTTGTCGGCATTTGAATTGATGGACAATACTTCACAAACCTTGGTAGATAAGTACAGTGGAACTCAACGCCCTTTAGAGGACGAACATCCATTTTATGTCCTTGTGGAAACCCAAGGCTCAAACAAGGAACACGATGAACAAAAAATAACTGCTTTAGTTGAAGATCTTTTGGAAAAAGAAATTATTTCAGATGGCGTTTTGGCTCAAGATGAATCCCAATTGCGAGTTCTTTGGGAACGTCGAGAAGGTATTACCGAGTGCTTAGCTAAAGCAGGCTCTGGTGTTTACAAATATGATGTTTCACTTCCTTTGCCAGTTTTGTACGATCTGGTTAATGATACAAAAAAGCGTCTTATAGAATTCAACTTACTAGATGACACCCCAGAACACCCCGTTATTGACGTTGTTGGATTTGGTCACATGGGCGATGGTAACTTACATCTGAACATAGCTGTGCGCCAATTTGATAAAAGAGTTGAAAAGTGTCTTGAACCATGGGTCTATGAATGGGTTTCCCGGCATAGAGGTTCAATTTCTGCTGAACATGGTTTAGGTCTTTTGAAAAAGCCATTCGTTGGTTATTCCAAATCGAAGGAAATGATTCATTTGATGAAAACTTTAAAAAATGTTTTTGATCCTAACGGAATTATGCTTCGTAAGTTTTTCTTTTGGTTTAGCATTATATCCTTACTAACCTATTAGCTTATAAATATGTCTAAGTATTTATCCTTACAGATTTGACTGAGTTGACTCAAATTTTATCCTTTACAAAGAACCTTTTTTGGTTCATATTTGGTTTGACCAAAGCGAATTAAGTTTTATTTTAGTTCCAACACTAAACCCTAACATAACAAAAATCTATAACCCTATGAATATTTAATGTAACCGTTGTCAAAGTTATTTTCATGCCGTATTTTCCAAACGTAAATGCATTTTATCTAGTAAAAAAGATAACTGGAACTCATTGTTCGACGATAATTGAGAAAGACGTTTACTTAAAACGACAATCGATTTTTGCAAACTGGTTAACTGACTAGCAAACTCAAAATTCTTCCGTCTTAAGTATTCACCATGGTACGTCAGTACAGACTTCATCCATCTCAAATGAAACTCGATATGGGGCGTTTCGGCGGCAAACGAACTTAAATACCCCATGAAGTTAGCCAAGTAAGATACGGGAAGTTCTTGGACTACATGCTCGACATCAGTTATGGGAATTGATTCATAGACTTTTTGAACCACTTTATATTCGTTAAGACGAAGAGCCATTACCAGAGAAATCAAGAACTCTCCTTCCGCACACATAGTAAGAGTGGTGCTTGGTGTGATATCCATATCTAAATTAATAGGATCAAACAAAAAGTCATTATATAAAGAATAAATCATCAGCCCTTCAGTAGTAGCTGCTGCAAACGCTCCTCCGCTTGGAGAAAACTGAACGCCATGACAGATAATTTCAGGGCGTGTTTTTCGAGCAGAAAGATCTCCACGTCTAGCGCCAGGTAACGTACGATCGATTCTGTCTTCCAAATCAGACTCTTCACCTTGGGTATCGATTAACTCGATAGACCCAGCTTCAGTCATCTTTCGACTATTCAGCATTTCTTGTACGCCTTGCAATGATTCGTTTTTAGATAATTGGAATTTTTTAATTAGGACGCCAGTAATTATATCATACAAGCAAACATACTTGCTAGTGCCAGCACTTAGAACGCACGAACCATCAGCAGAATAACAAATAGAGGTAAATGTTTTGTTCAAAGAAGAATTTTCAGCAGTCCGAGCGTCATCAAATCTTCTTCCACCAGAGAGATCTTTTCGACCGTCAATCAAAGATGTTTGTTTTCCTTCCTGAACGTTCCAAAAAGTCAATTGCCCATCAAGTGAGGCTACACAAACCTCTTTTCCGTCTGGATGAAAAGCAAGGGATAGAACATCCGATGGAATTGGCAAAGGCTCAACAATACCACTTCTGCTGAAAATGTCCCAAATGCGTACCGTCTTATCCCAACTTCCACTAGCTAATAAGCTACCGGATGAATTAAAAGAAAGAGATGATACTGGGCCCTCATGACCTGCCAATGTTTCTAATAGCTGACCAGTTTGTACAGACCACATAAATATCTCAAAACTGTCTTGCGAGCCTGCACAAACAATTTCGCCTGATGGATCAACTGCAATGCAAGAAAACTGAACCCGGGATGGAGCCGTAAAAGTTCTGAAATTACGATAACGTATGAGGTCCCAAGCTCGAACTGAACCATCAAGAGAGCTACTAAAGAGTACATTGCCTCGCTTAGAAAAACAAAGGCCAGATACTGCAGATGTATGCTGAGTAAATGTAACGATACAAAAACCAGAATTCATATCCCAAACTTTTATTTTTCCATCGTCAGCACCAGTAATTATTCGCTGACCATCAGAAGAGTACTGCAACGTACTCAACGCATCATAATGTGATTGCTGTTTTAAAACATATGATTCTGACTGCCATTCCCAAACAAGCAATTGTCCAAGTTTACTAGAGCCAATAGCAATCCAATCTCCTGTCGAATTTACAGTTAAAGTATCGATATTAGATTGGGTAATGCTCAATTGGTATAACATTGTAAACGAAGGTAATTCATATATACCAAAAAGCCCGCTAGAGAATCCCACTACCAACAGATTGCTAGTAGGATGAAAGGCTGCGCATCGTAATTTTGAGTTTTGGTTGAAATAATGTCGTTCCTTAATCAACCAAATATGCGTCCGAGTTTTATTTTCCTCTGCCTCTTCGTCAATTACCTCTCCTGCTTGGAATAGAGGCGAGTATTTCCAAACAAATAGGGCGCCATCTTTGCTCACAGTATAAATGGTTTGTTGGTCTTTAGAAAAAAACCCCGATACTACTGTATTTTTATGACCAGTAAGAGCACAGGGATGAAAACCTTCGATAGGGTCGACAGAATGTAAACGAGCGGTCAGATCCTTTGAAGTAGATATAAAAAAGCGAGAGTCGGCTGACCAAGAAATTGAGACGATGTCGTCAAAATGGCCAGTATATTCACGATGCAATACAAAAGGAGCAAATTCCCTTTCCTCTAAAGAATTAGGCGTACGCCAAACTTGTATTAATTTTCCCAAGGAAACCGCAAAAAATTTGCCATTAGGAGAAAACTCAATTGCACCAACTGGTGACTTAAAATTAAAATAATGAAGCACACTTCTTCTCAAAAAATTGCATAGAATGCATCGTCCTTCTTCATCCACTGACAAAAGAAGTGTAGATGTAGGTGACAAAGCTATATGAGATATGTTTTTATGATTTTCAAAAGGAAACGTATAAGACGTGTTATCTTTTAGGTTGTATACGCTTACACGATTTCCAACAGGACTTAAAATAGAAAATCCATCAGGAGTAAAGACTAGATTACCTTTAGAAAAGATTGTTCCTACTAAGTTCGAAAACCCAAATTCAGTTTTCATTTTCTAGTTCAATCCGCACGTTTTATGCGGATTATAACCTAATTAAAAAAAGAAAACAAGTAATTTGCAAAGGAGATTTCCTCAGAGTATTTCTCAGGACCTTTCCAGCAAACTGCGGAATCTTGGTATTTGGATAGTTGTGAAGTTTGTCACACTCAATGAGAGGGCCACGACAAAAAATTTTTGGATACATGTCTTGAGTCTACAGTTTACGATAAAACAGTTTTAATTGGATTTTAATAAAAAAATTTTGAAATTCAGTAGATTACCGTCAATCAAAAAATATTTTTATGCGGTGATTTGTAGAGTTTTCCTTACTTGTCTAAACATAGTATTTGACGGTCATACATTTTACAAGCTCTGTATTACAGGTTGAAGAACTGAAAAAGATCGTGTTCCTAGCATCCTTTTGTAATGCAAAAACAGTATGCGATTGGAAGCTAAAACTAAGCTGAGCTCTAAAGCAAAAGAACCTATTAATGTCGTAAAATATAACAGGACTGGAAAGTACGTCCTTGCTGCTGGTAACGAAAGGGTTGTGCGACTTTGGAATGTAAAGAGCGGCGCATGCATACATGAATATGCTGGACATGGTCATGAAATACTAGATTTGGATTTAGTCTATGACAGTACAAAATTTGCTAGCTGCGGCGGTGACAAATTCATTCAAGTATGGGACGTGAATACTGGAAAGGTAGATAGAAGACTTGGAGGCCATTTGGCTCAAATTAATACAATTCGTTATAACGAGGACTCCTCCATTTTAGCTAGCGGTGAGTGTGATTGTTACGAATAATCCAAAATCTAATTGTTTACAGGTTCGTTCGATTCTAAAGTTCGATTATGGGATTGTCGGTATGGGCTATTAATTCTGTTTTTATTCTACTAACTTATTTAGTTCTAATTCTTTTAGCCCTATTCAGGTCTTAGCAGATGCGAAAGACAGTGTTTCTTCTATCGACATTGCTGAGCATCTTATAGTTACTGGATCAACTGATGGCACTTTAAGAACATATGATATTCGAAAGGGAACATTGAGTTCAGAT
The DNA here is from genome assembly GCF_000002945.2 of Schizosaccharomyces pombe. Taxonomy (NCBI): domain Eukaryota; kingdom Fungi; phylum Ascomycota; class Schizosaccharomycetes; order Schizosaccharomycetales; family Schizosaccharomycetaceae; genus Schizosaccharomyces; species Schizosaccharomyces pombe. The sequence continues at coordinate 876,969 of NC_003423.3, forward strand.
TACTTTTCTCGTAAGTGATCACTTGTTTCAAAAATTAACAAATTAAATAGATCCCATTACATCAGTCAAGACTTCTAAAAGCGCATCATTTTCTTTGATCTCTTCTTTAAATTCATCTATTCATCTACTTGACCAAGAAACGGGTAAAATCTTGAAAAGTTATATCGGTCTGAAAAACATGGAGTACCGAGTTAGATCTAGCTTTAATCAAAGTGAAACAATTGTTTTCAGCGGAAGTGAGGATGGTAAAGTATATCTATGGGATTTAGAAAATGAAACCCAAATAACATCCACTTCCGTTGTTGGTACTCCAATTGTCACTGATATATCTTGTCATCCTACTATGGATGACTTTATCATAGCTACTGTTCATGGTGATTTGTTCATATACCAGTACAACTGACCACCTCAATTTCCCCAATTGCAATTGTGGTTTGAATAGCTGGAAGCGAATGCTGAAATTTAATTACTAAAGGATTTTATTAAGTTTAATTAAATTAATATCATCTATAATGCAATATTTGTAGTCTATAATATGCCTCCCAAAAAGCGCATGAAAAATGGCTCTTCTTTAAAATCTACGTCTAAAAAGGGTGAGAAAAGCCGAAATATTATTACAATTCAAGATTTGTTTTCAAAACGAGAAGCACAGCTTACAGATACACCAAACAAATTGCTCACCGATCACGATCAAAGCGCCAGCGATTATGCTTATGCATTAAAGCTTCAACAGCTTTTTGATTCTGAGAACCAAGCTACTGCTCCGGAAAAGCTTCCTAAAGATGTAATTATACCTGAAGAAGAGTATCATACTGACACATTTAATGTTGTAAAAGAAAGCAATGATAAACCTAAGGAGAATTTAGTTACAAGCGAAGAATGCAAAGCTTCTTTTTTCTCAACTGATAGCGTGAACAAAGATTCCACAATTGATTACGATGCTTTACAGAAAGATCCTTTGACTTACGTGAAAAGTTGTCGAGCCCGATTTGTTTCAAAAGATACAAAAAGCTTCAGTTACTCATCACTTGCTAACACCTTTTCCTTAATTAGTTCTACCAAATCCAGGATACGCATTGTCACATTATTAACCAATTTCCTTCTCACACTTCTGTATGCAGATCCTGATTCCTTAATTGCAACAGTTTGGTTATGTACCAATTCTATTGCCCCCAACTTTTATGGAAAAAACCTTGGTGTCGGACCTGCAATGTACTCTAAAGCTTTGAAAGAAGTTTGTGGCATTACAGCAAGTGCTTTGAAAAATTTATGGAACAAATATGGCGATCCAGGAGATGTAGCGTTCGAAGCTAAAGTGTCTGTGCGCACGTTAAGCAGACCAGAACCTTTGACTATTAAGAAGGTTTATTCTACTTTACTAAAGATTGCTGACAGTAACGGTAATGGTGCCCAGAACCGTAAATTAGAGTTAACTAAATTTTTATTGATAAGTTCTAATGCTGAGGAGGTTCGATATATAGGGAGGAGTATAATGCAAAATCTAAGAATAGGGGCTGTTCAAAACACCATGTTAGCTTCACTAAGCAAAGCTTTTTTTATTTTTGACAATCAAAACGAAATATTTAATTTTAATTCTGACTCACTTCAACAACAATTTCGTCAAGGAGAAGAGATTGTTAAACAAAGTTTCTTTCAGGTCCCTGATTATAACATTTTGGTTGCAACCCTTCTTCGAGAGGGGATAGAAAACTTAAAAGACAATATGTCTATTCGCCCTGGAATCCCAGTAAAACCTATGCTTGGTTCTATCACAAAGAATTTGCAGCATATGTTAGAAAGATTGACTGATCATAACTTCTCTTGTGAGTTCAAGTACGATGGACAAAGAGCACAAATTCATTGCGATAGACTTGGAAACATTAAGATATTTAGCCGCCATTTGGAGGAAATTACAGGAAGATTTCCGGATGTCATTGAAGTTGCTCAATTAGCATTGAAACATTCATGTGATTTTATTATAGAAGGCGAATTGGTGGCTATTGACAAAAGTAATGGTCAGATACTGGATTTTCAAAAACTTTCAACTAGAGAAAGAAAAAAAGTTACAGTGGCTGATATTACAATAGACGTGTGTGTTTTTGTTTTTGATATTATGTTTTGTGATGGGAAATCTTGCTTACAAATGCCTTTAATTGAAAGAAGAAGAATGTTTTTTGAGCATTTTAATTTAATTCCAAATCGCTTTCAGTTCGTGTCTTCTTTGGAAACAAATGAGGAGCAATCCATTCAAGAATTTTTTAGTCTTGCAATTACTAATAAATGCGAAGGATTAATGGTGAAGGTACTGAATGGAACAAACTCAAAGTTTCCTTCAACGTATGAACCTGATAAAAGAGGTGAGGGATGGATTAAAGTCAAACAGGATTATGATGATGAATTTGAGTCATTGGATCTTGTTCCCATAGGCGCTTGGTACGGTAATGGAAGAAAAGCCGGATGGTTCAGTCCAATTTTGCTTGCTGTTTACAATCCAGACACTGGCGCGTATGAAGCAGTCTGTAAATGCATGTCCGGTTTTAGTGACCAATTTTATAAGGAATTAACACAAAAGTATTCCTTAGAATCTGGCAATAGCAGTCTTAAACCCATATATAATTTTTGCGAAACAGGTAAGGTAACTCCACAAATATACTTTGCCCCTCAAGAAGTTTGGGAAATTAAGGGTGCTCAAATAACATCCTCACCTGCATACAAGGCGGCTTTGGGATTAATTCAGGATGATCGCGGTTTATCAATTCGATTCCCACGCTTCATTAGAGTTCGGTCAGACAAAGGACCAGAGGACGCATCCACGAATTCAATATTGGCTGACATGTATATGAAACAACTTAATACTTGATGTTCGTGATGAACTCAAAATGTCAAGGAACATCGTTGATTGTATATTAAATAAATATTATTAAAGGTATGGCAACAAATATATCAATCATCAGTCCTCAAAATCCGATATTGAACCAATATACGCATGCCAAAGATATGTATAGGCTATCGGACAAATAGATGGCTTCTTCTTTTTAGAAATTCTAAAAGTGTTTTGATCGCCACTCTGTAATTTGAATTGATGAGGATCTTCTGGTTTGTCACAAGTTGCTATTCTTTTTGCTAGACGCATATACTCTGGCACAGTTAAATCAGGCATATTATATGGAGAGTCCTTCGAAGTATATAGCAATTCATAAGAAATTTCGGTATCTTTCGTTGCATCCATGTAATTTGACGTGTTTAAGAAATACTGCTTAAATGAAATAGGAGTAAAAAGTGACGGAACGTATGCCGGTCCCAAAGGACCGGGCTTAATATTCTTCCTCTTGTTCTTCTTCTTTTTTTTATTATTCTTCTTTTTTTTCTTCTTTTTCTTGTCTATCTCATAATCTGATTGAGACTGCTCTTCAAGCGTTTCCCAGTTAAAAGAAGTGATTTCAGTTAGCTCTTCCCGATCATCCAGCTGATTAGCAATATCAGAAATATTGTACTCGTAAACGCGAAAAGTTGGAAACATTTCAGGTATAATCGAACCACCAACGGTAGCCAAGGAGTAATTCCCGACGGTTCCATTAAGAAACTCCTCTGTTAAATTCTCGGGAAATGTAGGAAGCTCCGCGTATTGGGCATCAATTAAAGATTTTACATATTTTGGTTGCGCACTTTTGATTCCATAAGATTCTGTATCAACAGGTAACTTATCGAATTCCAAAAACACAAAATGGTTTATGTTCATATGACCATAGAGTTGTCCAACTATAATATCTCGAAACTCATAAAGCAAATCCGTAAAAGAAGTATAACAATCTTCATACCACTGGCCCCTTGTAGGGGGAATATGTCCTAGAAGCCAAACTTTCATTCCCTTTAGCCGATACGCTTCAAGCTGTATTTTGAACCATCGCATAAAAAGAGAACCAGGTTCGTCTAGATTATCATCAGGACAACCATCGACCGCGGCATTTTTGTTTGATAGGTAAAGAGTGTTAATGGAAATTGCTGCTAGCTTGTCCGGAATCACATCACATAGGTAATAAGAGCCCTTTTCAAAAGTGTGTCGTTCCTCATAAGGAATTAAAGCATCCCAAGCACCAGCTAGTTGTCGAGTCATTGAAGATGGACCAGCTTCCATAATGTTATGAGGATATATATCATTATTCCCGATAGCGGAAACAATTGGAACGTCAGGAAACGCCTCTATCATTTTATTAACCAAGTCCTCATTTGAAGCAAGAATTTCACTTTGTGTTCTTGGAAAATGGTTATCATTGTCATGCCTAGAATTATCACCAGTCCACAGTATGAAGTCAATGCCTCCCAGAACATCATCTTGATGTTCCTTAAGCCATTCCAATGTCTTATCAATTAATGCTGGTGAAGAATCACATTCATAACCAGGACCAGGAGAGAGGTAACCCACTTTGCTTTTACCCAAGGGAGTATCGTCAGAATTATGATCATAGGAATGACAATAATGATCGACGGTGGATCCTTTTTCGTAATAAATGTCAGGATGCATATCGGTGATATGCAAAAATCTACCAACAAGTGGTTTTCCTTTGCTATTAACTAAATCATTTGTATGCGCTTTATTTCGCATACTCATAGGGTTGCCAAATGCAAAAGAAGCCCATGTCGACTGTACAAAAAGAACAGCAACCGTGATTACAGAGGGACGCATTCTAAAAAGAAGGAAATCGGTATATAAAAGAAAAAAAAACTTTACCTAAGTAGAAAAAAAGAGGACACTTCAGACTAGGACGAAATTTTCCAAAATCTGTAATACAATTTCCCAGGCAATTTCAAAAACAAAAAATGGTGTTTGAAAGATTCAAGGGCTTTTGAACTCAGTACAACTTAAATAAATCAAAATTTCCCAGTAGCCGTTAATGAAATAAGTATTGTTAATCTGTTTGACAAAAAGATCGATCTAAATTAAGATCACGAGCGGGTAGTCATGAACCGAAGTCCTGCAGAGTCAATAGAAGTTGCTTCTGAGCTTTGCAAACCCCAGAGAACACTTAATTTGGGTTTGGACTATTCGATGCTCGTAATGGAAGCAGTTAAAAGATCCGTGATACTCTTCCCTAGTGAAGACGAATGTTGTGTTCACCGCTATATATGTATGATGAAAGATGTCGCATTTTATATTTTGTCAGAGCTTGCATTACGGTATTAGTTACTAACTTAATTTCGTTAAATGAATAAGGAGGAAAGTGTTTTGCTCATTAACCATTGTCCTGACGCCTTAAAGCGTTGACAGCATCTAAGAACGGGACACTCGTAATTTTGATTGGGAATAAAGTATCCTTCCACATATACTTGCCCCATCAACTCAGTTGATTCTTAATAATAGAATTTACGCCAAAAATATTATTCGTGCAATTGCTTTGAAAGTTGATATAAAAACTTCTCTAAAGGAGTTATTTGAAAATTGTGTTGATTACCGGTTGGTTCGTTTCGTTATAGTATTTGTTGGACAAGCAGGATGGAGAAAAATACAGTTACAGTTCCAAAAACCTTGTTTTCACAAGTTATTCATATTTTCAAGTATGCGGCAATTAATTTGGGCCTTCCTTTCTTGAATGGAGTTATGTTGGGATTCGGGGAGATCTTTGCTCATGCATTTATCCACTCTCTTGGTTGGGCTCCAGGTCATACTAGGATTTATTCTATTCAAAGACATCAGTATATTCAAGCCTAAAATGAAGCATAGCTGTGCGAGGAAATTTATCTTTAATATTTGAGGGAAATGGTGTTTGCTTATTCGTGATTTTTTTATTTTTTCATTTTAAGCTGAGGCGAGTATTCATAAAATTTGAGATACTCGAATGCTTAACTCATGTTTCTCTCAGATGTATTATGGTTTCAGCTTTGCACTCTCTTTAATGATCGTTTTCTTTAGTTTTATTGTTTTTATTTTCTTTTCCCACAATATTAAGAGCTTCTTTGGCACAATGCAAAGAATATATATGCTCAAGGGATGGAAAACGAATTAAGCCCAAATGAATTGTGTTTATATTTGCAAAATAACATTTAATTTCCTTTGCATTTAATTTATTTATGATCGTTTTCCTTGAGCTTCCTTCTTCTGTTTTTTAAGTATAATTACTTTTGATTTTATTTATGCCCTTTATATTAACATTATGTGACACGTTATACATCGCTTCTTCGGACCGACAAATTGATTTGAGTAGCATAGTATAGAAAAAGGTGTCAACGAAGATTTATATGAGCTGTGAGACAAGTATCGAAGCTATCATCATTGTTTAAAATTGTTCATTATTTTTACATTACTTTGATTTGAATGACAGTACTACGCTTTTTGTTGTTTTCCTCATCACATCGCTTTTTTAAATAATTGTTATTGTATTCGAACAACGATAGTGCTCTAACTTAATGACTAAAACACGCTTATTTGTAAAGGCGTGTAAGTATTACTATTCTCAGAGCAACAAATCTCAACTGATTATAAATTGATTGCACAGCCCATTGATTCATTAGAATTTTACAGGTTATTTCTGTCGTTGCTCAAGCTTTGAAAAATATACTTTTGAATGATTCTTAAAACTTACATTATCGCATGCTTGGTACACTCGGTTGGCTTTAATGATGTTATAAGACAATTTCAAGTTTGATGATACAAAAAAGGATTCTGATCCTCGAACTGAATCTTCTTGTTTATGCATAAAAAGCAGATACCGACTACTTAAAGTCAGCAAATCTGAAAAAATAAATTATCATTAAATTTTTGTCAAATTTACGAATACTGACTTCACAATTTGCTATATAAACTTGAAGATTTATTGCATTAGCCAACAAGAATACTATATTTCTATTTTCTTCCAAGATGTAGCATGGACAAACCTAAACAGTAGTCGTTCTATATTTTATAGCTATTTAAATAATTAACTATATTACCCATCGCACAGAATTACATAGCATATTATTTAAATCTTGGATATACGCTCTACAAGCATTGCTATACACTTTCAGTGGTTTTTAAAAACATGTATTAACAGGATTCCAAGCAAACTTTAGTACGCATCCAACACAAATAGGAAGTCTACGATCACACAAATTACAGCGATATAGAATTTCGCGAAAAGAATAAACCATTAACTCAAGTAATTTCAAAAGGTTCTTTGTTAACGAATCTGTTTTAAATGTAATAATAAATTTTAATCTATAGCAAATATGTGGACCTTCTGACACTCGCGTACAAGTAGGTTATCTTGTTAGCAAGCTCTTAAAAGATCCATTCATTTATATACGCTCAGTGAATAGCAAATACGAATGCATAGCAAAATACCATGCGGGTAAAAAACCTTCCTATTCGCACTGTCTTGAGCGAGTACGGTAATGTAAAGTGACCATAATACCACTTTATATAGCAAAAAAATACTGTTACTTCAATAGTGACTATGAAAAAAAGCAGTCGCTAGATGAACTAAGTCACAATAATATATTGATCGATTAAAAACTCATTAGTATAGGCATAGTCAAAGCTAGTTGAGTCTTTTAATAAACCGGATTATTTAATCCGTTTGAAGTTGTAAAGAACTGTAAGCGTTGCCAACGTTGATTTTTATTATTCACGGAATCGATCTTGAAAACAAAGGTTGTATTTACTTTCTTTTGCTCTTTAAACAGTAATATTATCATACACATAGTAATCTTTAAAAACTAATGAAAGGATTCTGCTCTTGCATTAACTTTGGAGAGTATCTTCCTTCATTTTCAAACCGAATCAGCGTAATAAAATATACCTATACTCTCTAGCGTATAAAAAATATGAATCCATTTTTTTAAGTTTTTCATTCATCAAATATATATTATATTTATGTTTCTACTTTATTTAGTATGCTTGGTTATCCGTGGACTTGTTAAGCCTCACGCAAACTTTCCCTACTTACCTATACTTTACTGATTCTGCCCACACTACAACTCCCTGTTGATTTATTTTCATCTTGTATCAAATTTGAAGATGTCAGATCGTGAAGAAAAGCTAGCTGCAGCTAAACAAAGGGTATGCATAATATTTTGTAACATTTAACTTACGAGTGCTAGTTGCTGGAGGTCAAGAAGAAAAAACGCCAAGCTAAATCTAAAAATTCAGTTGCCGAAGATAATGTTGACCGCGAATCTAATGATGGCAATAATCAAGTAAATGAGCCTACAGGCAATGACAATACTCAAGTAGTTGAAAACACTGAGGATATTTCTGCTTCGAATGTAGTTTCAGCTGAAGGTGCTGAGGCATCCACCGGCGATGCTTCTACTCAGTCTCCGGAAACATCTGAAAATGTCGTTAAAAATTCTGTAGATGAGTCGGTTGCGGAGAAGCCTGAGAAGGAGGATTTAGCGGTAATAGAAAGTGAGGATAAAGCAGCCAAGCCTGATGGTGAAATAAAAAAGAACGTTGAAACAGAGGTCACTTCTCGAAGTACAAGCAGTCAAGAAAAAGATGAACTAGAAAAACAAGTAAAAACCCTGCATGATCTTAATGAACAAAAGGATAAGAAAATCAAAGAATTAAAAGAACGCATTAACGACTTAACTTATGATTATGAAACATTAAAAGCTAATGCGGATGACAGTGAAGGAAAGCAGACACTCGTATCCAAAAGAGAAGCCGCTCTTGAGGAATTCCAGTCAAAACTGTTAATCAGAGAGAATGAGATTAATAAAAGAGAACTGAAGATGAATGGAAAAGAAGATGATCTTAAAAAACGTGAAAAGGACCTTGAAAATCGTCTATTAAAGGTTGAAGAACATGAGAAAAGTTTAAATGAACGTGCCACGAAACTCAGTGAAGCTAACGAGAATTTCAATAATCGTTTCAAGGAGTTTGAGGAGCGTGAAAAATCCGCGATAAAGCAAAATAAAGAACAAAGCTCTGAAGGCTCTAAAACTGCTAACCAAACTCATGAACAAAAGGAGTTGATCAACTCATTGGAAAAAAAGGTTTCGGACATTGCTTTAGAAAAGCAACTTTTGGAAGAAGCTGTTGAACGTTATAAACTAGCGATGGTTGAGTTTGCGGAATGTCAAAGAAGGCTGAAGGAACTTGAAGCGATGCATTTTGAACAGCCTGGCTCCGTGACCGAGAAACTTTTTCCAGATCCTACTAACTTTGAGGTAATCGATAACGTTTCAATTGACTTGACATTGACTGGATTTCCCGGTGCTCACGGCATTCCTTTTTCAGTATGAAGTTAAAGCTTTAATATGATATTTATTATTAAGTCACTATGTTTAAGCTCCATTACCATACTGTTTCAGCGAGTATAAGAAGCCCTAATGAATAAGATGATTTGAATTTACAATCAGTTTACATGATCTTTGAATTGTGACGAGTAGTAAAACAAAGTAAAGAATATAAAGCAAATTCATAATATATTAATATTTTTTTGTCTAAAATAGTGAACTTTATGCTTCTTATTATTAAATCAAGGTTGTAATTTGGAAGTAGTATTAGATTCTTTGATATGAAATCTGCCTTATAAGGAATTTTTACCACCACCCTTTTTACAAGAAAATTTGTGAAAATTCCTGTTTAGGGCATGTGTATGTCTGAAAATAAAATAAAGGAAGACATTTATCATAATTATTTGTTCAAAATTACTATATTACATTAAAAAATGTCGCTTCCAAGGGCTGTCGGTCGATTTATAATTGTTGGTTCGCAAGGTATGTTTGTGGCCATTCTCCTATCAAGGATTTATTCAAAAGATTAAAAACCCTAACAATATTAGTAATGAGCAAAGCTTTTGTACAAGCTTATAAGCAAATGATTGCTAATGCAGCTCAACAAAGTACTGGTCAAGCTGCTGCTTCCAAATCATCAACTGCTGTTCGTCGAGGTGAAATGACTATTCAAGAAGCTGGTAGCATTTTAAACATTAAGCCAGAATCATTAGAAGAAGGAGAGTTAGAAAAACGATTTCAAAAAATGTTTGAGATTAATGATCCTAAAAAAGGAGGATCTTTTTACCTCCAGAGCAAAGTGTTCCGAGCTCATGAAAAATTGAAAAGTGAACTGGATCAAAAAATACAAGAACAATCCCCAGCGAAACCAACCAGTTCACCTTAAAACTTTCTTTGATTTTGGGTTGCTAGCTATTGCTACGTATTTACCGACACGTCTACCTTAATTTAATGTAAAATGGAATCTATCTTTTTTTTTTTTTTAAGAAAAAAAGAAGCAATGGGATATATTTTTGTTTACGAATAGTTGAAGAAATGTGAGGAGGTTGATATCCTCATATTTTTTTGAATATGCCCTGTACTATGATAAAAGGAAAATTAACACTAGTCTAGCTATCCACATACCCTCAATGCCGTTAAACCAGAGCCATATATTGTCAATGTGATGAGAGATGTACATTGATATGGATTGACTTCAAACGAGAGCCTGAGGTTAAGCCAAAACTTACTTTTCGACTTTTAACTGTCGCTGGCCAATCCTTAAAGTTAGACTGGGCTGCGGGCACCATGAAGAGATCAATAATCTAATCTATTCCCAGATATCAATCATTACACACTACTATTGAAATACATTTTGGTTACAAATAATGAATAAGACACAAAAAAAAGAACCGTTAAACTAATATATTTAAAGAATATAAGTTCCAGTTGAGCAAATGATAAAACATTCTTTTATGTAAAACAAGAAGACTATTGGGCTATAGCAAAAAGTATACGGTAAAATCATTCGCCCAATTATGGATAAAAAAAGATATCATGGTTAAGCACAGTCGATTTTGGGAAAGGAAAAAAAAATGAGTGCAAACAACCGTGATACTATTTTGAACTTTTTTCTTAGTAAAGAAAATCCGTTTTTTTGTTTACTAATACAAAAGCCATGATATCCTCACAACATTTGGTATTAAATGAAGCGAATAATAAATTCCTAGAACAGACAAGAGAAGAAGCAAAGAATACACATGTCTATTTCACTTTCCTTTATAAACATGATAAGTAGCGAAAAGAACAAATATTAGAGGATTGAAATAGAGGGATGCTTAGTATTTTAAGATGATATAGAGAGCGTGAATAATACCGGGAACGTAACCAAGACAACAAAGAAGAATGTTGATAATAACGTCAGCACCACAGCCACGTTCCAAGAAAACGCCCAAGGGAGGGAGAATAATGGCGAAAATTACCTGTGTCATATATTAGCATTGAGTCAAAAAGAAGCGAAATTTTTTTTTTATAATACCAAAAAAAAAAATTTCGTAGTAAAATGTAGCTATAAAAGAGAAAGTAGAAACCAAGACACTTGGCGAAATCAATTTGATTTAGTAACAACAATGCGATGTGAGCGATTCAAAACAAGCGCAAGCATAAACACAGGACAGGCGACAATTAAAAGCATGTCATTTCAAACATTAACGAGTCGCTCAGAGTCAAAAAGTCATGAGATGTTGAAACAAAACAACAAGAGAAGTTAAATCGAATCAACTCAAATCAAAAATGAAAGCCAAGTTCAGTAGGATCCTGCACCTTCTCCATATATGAGCTGGAAAAACATACCTTGAAAATATCACTGCCAGTCAAAGCCATTTTTAATTAATAAAGAATAAAAAAAAATGGAATAAAAAAAGAAAACTTTTGGTTATACCGAAACTTTGTGTGAAATGTATGGATTTCTGTTGTGTTATGGAATTTTTAAAATGTTGCCAGTGATGCTGTATATTTATACGAAAAAATGCCAGAGGCCCAGCGATAAGTGACGTAATCCTGTCGAATGCAATGATGCTAACATTTTCTAAGCTCGATAGACACTAGGTAAAGAAATTTCTCCTTTTGACCATACAAACAGGAGAAGGCAACAAAGTACACAACTTGTAAAATGATTATTTACCGAAAAAACATTTTGGTTGTCCAAAGGGTTGTTTGATTCATTTGTTGGTACTTTACCTTTGTCTCTAATTTATTTGATGGTTTTACTTGCATACTTGGTTTAAACGAGCAAGTTTGTACAGGCATATACGTAGTATATGAAGTAGTTTGCAAATCTACACGAATATGAATTAAGCCCATCGTTTACACGAAACTTTGTATGGGTAAAAAGTGTCTTGTCGAAAATGAAGGCAAACCGAATTAGCTGGGTATTCATAAAAGGTATTATTATTGATTGAAAGGCGTAAAATATTTTTGCAAGGATAGTAATAAAATGGTTGTATTATTTTTAAAACAGTTGGTTAGATATAGTTAAAGTAAAGAAGATAGAAAGAGAGAGAGAGAGAGAGAGAGAGAGAAAAAAAGAAAAAAAAAGGTCGGAAAATAACAGAATCATTTTATTATTAATTATATTAAATTATATTTAATTTTCTATATCTCTAACATATAACAACAATGAATTTATTTCAAACCAAAAAGAAGGAAATGATTTCGAAATAAGAAGGAAATGATTTTGAAAAAAGAAGGAAATGATTTTGAAAAGTGTATAAGAAAATTTTTATACCAAAACACTTTTTTTTTCTGTTTTTATTTTCATTTTAATTTATATCGAAATATTTATATTTTTTTAGCTATGTATATTACTTTGTCGTTGTTAAACAAATCTACATTCTGCAGCTATAATTCGTAAGTACGGGTGGAGCACAGAGTACATATGGATGTTGCATGCGGAAAAAGACGGGCGTAGTAGATTTATTATTTGCGATAGAAATATATCAACATGCCGTTATCAATACAAAATGGACGTATTCCATTTTTATAAGTGGACACTTTGAAAATAAATCAAGAAAAAGCGATGCAGAGCTGGCATGAACGGACCTTGTTTCAAGCAAAGTATAGGCTAGACAATGAAACGAAAGGATGCGACGCAAAGAAGCCCAGTCAGCAAAGTCGGAGAACCAGCCACTGCACGTTACTTTGGAAGCATTCTTACAAATATTGTTTGGTATTGCATTGCACTGCATTTTGAATTTCTTTTCTTTTTTTTTTTTTTTTTTTTTATTCTGTCGGATTGGATTTAATTTCATTTTTCTGATTTGATATTATTTATTTAAATCTTTTTTTCTTATTTTCATTTCAATTCTTTTTCTACTATTTTACTTTCTGCATGCTAAAACGCCACACAACTCACTAGCCCCTTGGAATATGTGTGGATGTATGAAATGATGCATTGCTATGTATGTAAATGTACCAGTGTCTGTGCTTGATGAAAAACACTGGTACCACAGTGAGACTGATGTGTGTAAGATGACATAAGTGCTAGGTGGTTTGGCAGGGTTAGTGGGTAATGCAGAGAAACGTAGGTAGACCAGTCAAAGTTGGGTGCGAAAGAAATAGGGTAAAAAGAAAAAAAAAAAAGAACAGGAAAAAGAACAGAAAAATGTCTTTCAAGAAATTGCATTTTAAAAGAAAAAATGTAGAAAAAGTAAAAAAAAAAAAATTAAAGAATAAAATGTGCTTTCTTCCCGATATTGATAAACTAGCAAAGCAGACGAAATAACAAGGCGGAAAGACTGCGATCGGCTGGCTAAGGGGAATCATCTGGTAAGGGTAAATCGTCTGGTAGTGTAGGTTGTTACCATTTGTTATTTTCATAATTTTCATCTTTGCGAGGGATGACAGTTAATATTAATGACTTTTTTTTTTTTTCGCAATAATAAATTCTACTGTTTCGTTTTGTTTTTTCTATTTTTTCTTTGTTTTTACTCCCTTTTCTTTTCTTTTCTTGCTTTTTGGTTTTTTTGCTTTTATCTTCTCTCTCGAGTGTTTTTCAATTCGGTCCACATTTTCTCAAGACAAATCTCATACATTTCTACTCGATAGGATACTGCTCAACGGGATACGCTATTCTGGAGCATAGTAAATGCAAGCAGTATATATGAATAAAACACTCAAATAGGATATAGAGATGCAGAGGCAGTGGATGTGCTTTACAGGGATATCTGAGTATATACTTGTGTGGTATGAGTGATTGCATCGAGTTTGTGCGCCGAATTTATGCACTGATCTTAAGCATTGAGTTTATGCACCGAGATTAAGCACTGATTGTATGTCTCGACTTTATTTGTATCAATTTTATACATCTGTTTGGCTTCTACCATTTCGTTTCTACAATCTCCATACACTCCTTTACACTTACTTCTTTAATTTGTCGCATACCTCTTACACATAGAATTACAATTCATTTGTAATGGCTCATTGCCTCTGCCCATTTATCGTTCGTTTACTTCTAAATCCGTTTTCACCCCATTCCATCTTATTATCTAAACTTTGCGTAGCGTTATATCCTCTGTCGTAACCAACTTTTATTTTTACATTTCATATGTTGCAACTAAGGCAAATTAAATCAATATACGCTCTTCTCACCGTCTTCCTCAACCACCCCCACTGAGATCTAAAGTGGGGTGCATTTCCATACTCATTTAGAATCATTCTCATAGAATCACGCTCATATGTCTAAATATACTTTTACCTGAAATCAGCACCATACCGATTGCCCCCCACTAAGTACAAATTGATCCCACTTCTACAGGATTCTACTTTTTTAATTTATACCATACCTGAAAAAGGTCGTAAATAAAAAATATAAATAATAAAAAAATAATTCTCTTTCATCTACTTTAACGCATACCCTTCCGATGTTTTAATAAATAAAATAATAGTTGAAAAATGTTTACATTGTTTAAATAATTATTCATTTGCTCTCGAGTTTATCTACTTTAGGCTGTTTGTATTGTTTTGCATTCAAGCTTCATCAATCACCTTTGCTGTTTTCATTCAATCAAAAGTTTTAAACAACTCATTCTGTATGCCCAAAAAAAAAAGTAAAACAAAAGAAAAGAAAAAAACATTCTAATTGTTTATTTTATTGTATTTCCTATTCACTGACTCTTTTTTTTTTCATTCATTCATTCATCTATTTCCCATTTAATACAATCCATTCAAACTTGCGCTATCATTGCACTAAAGCAGCATATCATACTATTGTTAAATGCGTTGCGAAATCGGCGATACCTCTCTTCCTCGCTACGCTACGTTTGATTTCGGCGATCGGTCATTTTTGAGCCGTTGATTGGCTACTTTTATTTTTGCTTTGCGACAATATGGTCTGTTTTTGCTCAGCCCTCCCTCAACTAACTTCCTTCATAGTTCAAAACCCTAACCCTATGGGGTCTTGTCGACCTATAAAATCACCAAAGTTAGCTCCACGCCATCCTATCAGCGGTGCTACCGATTCCTGCTTCCACAAGTTTCTTCCTTACTCGTTGAAAGGCATTCGCCAAGTGCTTTCGCTCGCCTTCGTTCCGTTCTTATAATAAAGCCGAACGTACTGTCTGGTTGTAGGTTGTATTGCCTAATTTCCTTCGTTGAATATCATTTTGTGATTTTGAGCAATCTCTCTTAACGTCTTTGTTGGTTGATCTTGCTTAGTACACACATACACACACGTCTTTTCTCTCTTCAAGTTGTGTGTTTCCTCGCGTGTTCTCGTTGTTCCTGTTTCTCTGTGTGTAGTTTTCTTTACTTTTTGCCTTTGCAATTTTGTCTGTCTTGGATCGTTGATTCGATTCGTTTCTTTTACCTTTAGTAAACCTACTTGAATTGTAATCCCAGTGTCTGTTGCAAGAACTTCTCTTGTTTCACATTCATTCATTCCTTTTTTTTTCAAGTATTTTTCATCAGTATCTCTTTTACTTTATTTTATTTGTTATTCTATTCTTTCTTGATTATCCACAATGGCAACTCAAGACGCTGATATTATTATTATTGGTGCCGGTATCACCGGCTGTGCTTTGGGCGCCGCTTTGGGCCGCCAAGGCAGAAAAGTGTTGGTTTTGGAACGTGATATGTCTGAACCCGATAGAATTGTTGGTGAATTGCTTCAACCAGGTGGTATTGAAGCCTTAGAGAAGATCGGCATCGCCGATGCTGTCGAAGGCATTGACGGTCAATGGACTTCTGGCTATCAAATCTTTTATGGCGATTCAAACGTTTCCGTTCCTTACCCCAGCAAGCCCAATGGCGGTGCATACCAAGGAATTGGTTTCCATTATGGTCGCTTTGTCATGAACCTTCGTAAAGCACTTACAAGCACCCCCAACGTCACTGTAACCGAGGCCACCGTCAATGAACTTTTACGCGATGAAACTGGTGAGGTGATTACCGGTGTTGTTACCAGTTCTAAAAAGTCCGAGTCCCCTGTCGAGTACAAGGCTCCCTTGACCATTGTTTGTGATGGTTGCTTTTCCAAATTTAGAAAGGCTTTCATCGATCACCCTATCCAAGTCACCGATCACTTCTTGGGCTTGATTTTGACCAATCCCGATTACATCGCTCCTGGTCGTGGTCATGTAATTTTAAGCAAGGTTGCTCCTATGGTCCTTTACCCAATTTCCTCTACTGAAGCTCGTATCTTAATCAACTACCCTGGTAAGAATTTACCCCCCATGGAGACTCTTAAAAAATACGTTTTAGAATCATGCGTCCCAAACATGCCCGAAAAGCTTCGCCCTTCCCTCAAGGCCGCTGTTTATAACGATCGTCTTAGGTCCATGCCTAACCAATTTTTACCCCCCACTGTCAACCGTACCAAAGGTATGATCCTCGTTGGCGATTCAAACAATATGCGCCATCCCCTTACCGGCGGTGGTATGACTGTTTGCTTTCACGATGCCTATCTTCTTTCCCGATTCATTTCCCCTTCCGCTGTTCCCGATCTTCTAGACTACGAGCGCATTTTAAACCAAATGAACAAATTCCATTGGAAGCGTAAGGGTTACAGTTTTGTAATCAACGTTCTTTCCATTGCTTTGTACAAATTGTTTACCCCTAAAAATCGCTATATGAAGGCTCTTGAATCGGGCTGTATCGATTACTTCAAGCGTGGAGGTAATTGTGTTGAAGGTCCCATTCGTTTATTAGGCGGTTTAGACCATAGCCCTTCTCATCTTATCGGCCACTTCTATGCCGTCTGTCTCTATGGTATTTACCAATATGTCTTGTCTGGTCCTGCTTTGCTTATGCCCGTCCGTATCATCGAATCCTTATTGATTTTCTTACAAGCTTCGCTAGTAATTATCCCTTATATCCTTAGCGAAATGTCATCCTAAGTTTGCAGAATCAGTTCATTAAAATTAAATTATTTTTGATTTATGAATTGGTTGATTATGATTGTCTTGGCAATCACTGATAGCTATTTGGTTTTTGCCTTGTTTGGTACGTCGTTGTTTTTAAAGAAATAGTTTTAGATAGAGTTGGGTTCAAGTTTGTAATGACTTCACACTCTTTTTGTTTATTATATAAATCCCTCTGTTTTTCAAGAGTTATAAATTGCCGTTTTAATATAAAATACTTTTTTTTAATTTTTAAGCCTACTAAGTACAATTATTCGTCAGCGTTAAGTAAACAATTATCCCGAGACTACAAGACCACGATAGTAACATGAAAATTGGTATTTATTATTTTAAAAGTCCCTTAATGAACAACCCAAATCGTTTATATTATACAGATGAGTTTTCAAAACAATGATAAACCCGGGAACAAAAATACGATGTCCATATGATGATTCACTTGCATTACAATCTTCTAGAGTTTTTGGAGCTTCCCTTTTTATGTTCATCTTCTAGGAAGCGTAGCCATTCTGGGCAGAACTTGAATCGATAGAGAGTCTCTTTTTTGGTGATTCATCATCAGCTTGCTGATCATCAACTTGGAAATCCGATTTCCTTTTAGAATAACGGGTGTTTGAAACATTAATACCTGAAGATTCTGCAGAGGTATCATAAACTGCAGACTCAAGGAAATAACGATCCTCTAATATAGGTTGCTTTGGCTGCTCGCAACTGTCTTCAATATTTAGCTCAGCAGGGGCTATAGAATCAAGAACAGTACGTTGTCCAACTTTTTCTGATAATTCAGTATCGTTTTCAATAGAAAAATCTTGCTGTATTTCCCAATCTTTGGATACGTCGTCTCCAACACGTTGGTTATTATTGGAGGCACCGTCAAATTCATAACTATTTGATTCATGAGTCCCAACAGTTTTAGGGCTTCTTGAGTCAGAGCTTAAGCCATCTATTATATTTAAAAGCTCAGAAAAAGTACTGAGATTATTTAAAGATTCCAGCTGTGGTCGATAGTTTTTATTGAGATAATCCAGTGTATCTTCAGATCCCTCGGATCTTAAAAATTCAAAAAACTCTAAAGCAGCTGAGTTGACTAAATTAGTTTGGTCTTTGACCTTTAACATCAAGTCCAGAACTTTTCCGTATGTGTCAGTTTCTAACATGATCAAGGACATTTCTGACTGACGAGCGGCCAAACAAGAGCGAATAAATCTAAGGGCGCTCAAAACAACATATTTTCTATCGCTGTATAGTAATAGAGCCACTTTTGATGTAAGGGTTTTATATGTATCAAAACGACGAGACCAATAATCGTGTATACGAAAAAAATAACAAAAAAGCTCACACAAATGCATATACATATCAAGCTTTTTAACATCTAAACTCGATACATTTTCCAGCTCCAATAAAGGAGCAGCAAGCATATTAAAAGAGTTATCATAAAAATTTTCAATAAAATTAATTCCAATAATGTTATCGGTTTTATTTCGAACATTTCCATCAGCATTTCTGTAAGGATTATTGTATGCATAGCTACCAGGTAAACTTAGTAGCATTTTAAAAGCTTCAGAAATTTGAGCAAGTACTCCAGGATTTGATTCTTTATGCAAAATGTTAATTAAATTGGAAAGCAACGAATGTTGGGAAACGTGAGCATTGCTCAATGAAGAAGAAGCGTCCTTGCGATCTTGATCAAACTTTTGCCAAACGATGGCAGGTTCATGATCAATAATAGACACCAAAATATCGGAACCAGCATTTCGAACGGAATTGTTCTCATGTGACATTGCATAATCCAAAGCTTTCAGAAGATTAAATTTAACGAAAGTAGCAAATAATGCAGAGCAGGACTGGAATTGTAGCCCTTTAGCGATGTTGCAAACCTGCTGAATAAAGAATATACCGTCTTGCTTGCGTTGATCATCCTCGCCTTCATTCACATAAATGCTAAACAGTTCATGTAAAAATTTTTCATTTGTTTGAAGGTATTGAATAATATCAGCCTGGTTAAAGAAGATAAATGAATTTAGCACCGAAAAGGAGGGTTCGTCAACAATCCTTGAAACGACAACATCCCTTAGATACTGAAGCTTAAATGTCTGGTGAATTTTTGCAAGAATCCGTGGATCCTGAATGGGAACCACCTGCTTAAACTTTTTGGAATCCATTAAATATTCCCGATGGTTCGCTTTGATATTGGGGAATTCCGGATCGTATTCGAGAATACCAGCTACACACATTAGCTTTTCATCATTAGAGAACAACGATTCGAGTAAAGGGGCGTCGTTCAATTGCACTGACAGCGATTAGCAAGGATTTAACGAATCTAAAAAGTATAAAGTAGATTAACATACCAAAGCTTTTTATTATGGAACACAATCGATGAAGGTCATCTGTATTCTCTAGATCCTCACACAGAGGAAAAAGTTCAATAAGTCTATCAATATAATTTTCATTTGAAACATAACGAACCAAACTATCTCTTGATTGAATAGACTGCATATATCCATATACTGCTTCTTCAATTTCTTTTAAATTAGCAAGCTCTGGGGCTGGAAGATCGACCGTGTTTAGGTAGTTTTCATTAAGCGCCCCCTCATCCGTCAATATATCATCGTTGGAGTAACTTCTAGTTACCGATGATATTGCCTTTTGAACATTTGCTAAAAACATCCACATGTCTATACAACCGCTAGATTCTTGAAAGCTTAAAGCAAGATCAGTACCATTCAATTCTTGCCAGACTATGAGAGTTTCTTCTTGACGGCTGTATATATCTTCCGCAATCAATTGTGTTTTCAAAAGGATGGTTTCATTATCAGCTTCTGAACGCACAATGAAATAAGCCAACGGTCCCTCTATTTTTCCATCGCAATAACCGGTGCCACAGTCTACCCAGTTTTCATCTTCCATTTCGTACACTTTTACACGTCTGGGAATCGATGGCACTTCGATCTTCTGCAATGCAGCTGCAATTGCTTCGTCTAATTCCTCTTCTTCATTTTCTCCATCTGAAATTTCATCAATATTATTATTTAAATCTTCCTCTTCCTTCGTAGAATCCATTTCTACGGCGGATTAAGGGTAGACGTCAGCTTCGAATTTACGACGTTGGCGTTCGTCACCAAATTTTCAAAAGTGAAGACGAAATTCAAACGTGGTGGTGAATGAATGCAATACCGTAGATTGCACCAAGATTGTAATTATTAATAAATGTATTTCTCATTAAATGGCAATGCCGCTTTACTTAATTATTTGGTTTGCCTAAAATATAACAAATAGATTTGTTAAGCAGTGTACTATGTATATTTCACGTGCATAATTTTGAAGTGTTATGGCAGAATTATGTTCTTTATAGAGTCAAATAACTATTATATACGTGATCGTGGTGCTTTCAGTCACTATTTTTCATTGTAATTCGGTATCTGTTTACAACAATATCATTAACGGACGTTATGCATTTTAACGATGAGTACTTCACCGCTCGGTGTATATGCTGTAATCAATCCTTATATCGAGTTGTGTTTTAAACGTTTTATACTGTCTACAATTAGCATTTAAATCTTTTCGAAATAGTAAATAAACTAAATATGAATATAAATAAAGTTAATTATTGTCTAAACACATGTGTAGCCTCGTCAAATCAATTTTTTGCAAGTCAATCATGAGGCTCAGGGTACATTTGTAAAGTAATAGTTAATTTTTAAGTACAAACTAATGGTATTTATACCGATATATATATTGAAAGCTGCTAAAGCTTCGCTAGATATTCAAGTACTCTAGCAAATGCATCAATATAAATACAGTTTTTTTGCTTTTACTAAGTTTTATTGTTAAAGCGTAATACGAGAAATTTGCCAAATGAGAACACGAATTGAATTGATATAATTCCAGAAATAAAAATTATGTATTCAAGACGATGACTGTTGCGATATGCATGCTTACGAGTTTATCGATATATAAAAGACAAAGAGAGTTGAGCTTACCAAAACATATACTGATCCTTCATGGAGAAAAAACAAGATAACGAGGTGGAATTATATTCAATTGATTTAAAAAATAGAAATGAAAGTGCAAAAATAAAGCTTGCTTATGCGAAAGCGTTAGAGGAAAGCATTCTTTGTGAAACACGAAAAATCGAACAAGAAATTAAAGACCAAGTGGTTCAAAAGGAAAATAAAACATATTTTAATAACAAATTTGATAATCGATATAAATTACGCGACTTGGAAAAAAATTTAGCGGAGGAGGAGGTGAGAATTACGGAGATGCTTACTATTCAACGTCAAGACATTGCAATTGAAAGAAGGAAGAACACAAATTGCTTCAGTGAGTCTTCTCAAGTAGATCAATATTCAGTTACTGAAACCAATCTACAATATGCTACTAACATTGGCTTAAACCTTCTGCAACAGTTGCGGTATTTAAGGCTGCAACTGTCAGAGAAAGAAGATTTGCATAAAAAGTTGTCAGTGGATAATGCCCATTTAATCAAGCAACTTGATCTACTTTCTTCAAACATGAAAACACTTATGAAAGAGAAGACTAAGGTGCAAGGACAAAGGGATTTGCTTGAACAAAGACTACAAGGATTAATGAAAAAATTGACAGAAGTAGAGTCTTTGACCGTTTCACTTAACGATGAGAAGAACAAACTGACATTGGAATTAACAAATTTAAGAATTTGCCTTCACGAGCTTCAACTGAATGCCGAAAAAGGCGAAACTATAGATGAAAGTGAAGATTCTAAAAATACTTTGGTAACTGAGGATGAAAACGACGATTCTGTATTTTTGGAGTCTTCCTCGGATAAGTATTTTGATAGTTCATCTTTTGATGCGGAGCAAGAAGAGAAACACGATTTTCCAATAGATCCTTTTTTGTCGTTGGAATCCAATGTACAAACTTCGGTATCTCAATCATCGGCCGTTCTCAAATCCATCAATTTAGCAAAACAGGAGTTAGTGAGTGTAAATCATTTGGTAGCTGACGATACTAAAACACCGTCTCCAAATTTATCATCGGAAATAATTGAAAACACAAAAGCTGACATAAAGAAATCAATCAGGTCTCTGAACAAGGCAGTATCACCAGAAAACTCTATAGACATCGAAGATGAAACCGACAGAGATGATGAGTTTATTTGCTTCCTTTTGTCTTATCAGCAACTACAAAAGGCGCTGAAAAGTAACTTGGGCCTTTTTCAGCTTTCTTGCTTGTACCCACTTTCTCTGAATCATCTTATTCAGTCATTCTTTCAATCTCTCACCTCTCAAATTTCAATAAAAGATATTGACTCAAAAAATAAACAAGTCATTAAACTTTTCAAACCGACTAAAAGCTCAGATCGCCAGGAAATTTTTGAATTGGCTCAATTTGAACCTCGCCAAAAATTTCCTATAGATACGAATTCTTCAAAATGCGACATGTCTGCAAGTACTGAGATGCATTTGAAAGATACTGAAAAATTTGCTAATTTCAAACTAAAAGAAAACATTTTAAATCATTCTTCTATTTACGAACGTGATGTTTCTTACCTGCCTGCATTAAACAAAGGTGGACGTGAAAATTATTTAAACAATCGCGTCTCCTCTTATAGGCTTGTTAAACCTATTTTAAATTCCTATGGAAATCATGTATTAAACCGTATACAACATGATATTCTGGAGAATCACTTCTGTTGTCTAAAAAATGTCAAAGACTTTGTATGTGGTGCAAATACAATCTCCATGCAGTGGAATCTGCAAAAGAATATGGAATTTATCAGCTCTGTTTTTTCCTTAATAAAAAATGAAGTAAATGACACATCAGCTAATAGTGTCATTCTAAGGACCGATGCGCTTTCAAATGTTGCTACCACGAGGTTGAAAAGAAAATTAACTAGCGCTATTATTGACTGCTCGATTCCTCGTCGGAGGTTGCGCCACTATAGTAATCCAGAAATAGCTGAATTTAAGAATTTTAGATTATCTACGGATATTTCCCACAGTAATGTTAGGAATTCGAAAAAGCTATGTTCCAATGGATCTATGAATTGTATGAGGCAAGGCAAGGCAGTTTTTCCTCGAAAGATCCCATATCAAGAGCATGACTGGGAACAATGGGAAAAAATTGCTCAATCCTCGATGTTTAAGAATCGTTCAATTGCTTCACGTCAATCATTGGAAACTTCTGATGTTACTTTGGACATTAATATGTCTTCAAGACATTCAAACGGAACTTCCTCAATGCTTTTCAAAGACTTTACAAAACATAATAATTGGGAGGCGTCAACTTATCCGTCTGCACCTAAGAATACTCGTACTTATCCAACAGCTGAAGTTGAAAAAACTCGGCATGATTCCTCGCAATCAGCACGTCAATTGAAAGCAAGAAGTACGGCTACGACGATTTCTATTTCCTTGTCGACGGTGTCAGACGTATTCACCTTACCTCGCAATAATCTCAAAAGCAAAACAAATACGAAAAAATGCAGAGATAATTTGAATCTATCAGGTTTATCTTCTTCAACTTGTAATGCAAATTCTGTGAACAAATTGATGAAACATGTCATGATGGGAAACGAAATGATGAAGTACCCGAGAAGTGAGAGTTTCAAAATGTTTAAAAAGAGTCATTGGCGCTATTTTTGGATTAACCCGCATTGTGAAATGCTGTGCTGGTCTAAAACAAATCCATTTATTGAAAAAGGAAGGAAAAATCAAGTCAAGTCTGTGAAAATTAAGGGAATGACTATTATAAAAGCCCCAGATGCCTTAAAGAACGCCAATTTACATAATGAAGTTATTGTGATGCAGACAACTGATAAGCCCATCGTCTTAAAAGCGAAAAGCAAGAAAATTCACAATATCTGGGTTCAAGCTATCAAACAAATAAATCATAAGGCTATCTTTGATACTAAGCCCGGCATTTAAGCATGTTTCAGTCATTGCTTATAAGTTTTAAAGTAAACTGTTTCAATATTCCCTAACAACTTTTAAAGTTATACCAATTGTTTTTATTAAGCGGCATCAAATAGAAAGATATTAAACCACTGTAAACAACTAAGAATCAAATGTCTTAATCAGTTTTGTAAATGAGGTTTATACGATCAAGCTTTATTGCAATTCGACATGCACTAATGAGGATGATATACTTTCCTATTTTGTCGAAAAAATTGCTCTTTCTATACAATTCATTTTTAATCAATCAATTTATCATACGAGACATTTAAATAGCAAACAAAAGACGACTAACGTTTAAAGGTAACATCGATAATGTTAGTTTTATCAAAACAAATTATCCCGTATAAGCAAAAGAAGATTCAGACTTAACCTTGACGGAGTTTTATGTGCAAAGAATTAAACATTGCTATTACTGGTAAACATAACAAATCTGGGCGACTTTCAATTACTGAATGAATAATAAGCAACCTGTTAAATGATTTTAGTGCCCAGATGCACTTTCCGTGTATTACCCCAAGAACTTTTAGCGAAAGTTAAAAAGAGCACAATATATCTGGCTAGTTATTTTACTGCATCGTTACATCATGTTAAAACTATTAGAGCTTACCATACAAAAACTGAAAACGTCACATAATTAACTCGGTACTACTAATTAGGTAAACCGTGCTTTTGCTCATTCCCTGTGGTGTGTCTCTTCGATTCAATTTTGTAGATTGTTTTCATTTTCCTTATTCCTTTCTTTTTTTAAGAGGGGTTTGACAGATACACAGCATTTCCAATTCTAAAAATTACTCATTTTAACAATTGCCATTGCTTTTATTCAAAGGATCAGCTAATTAAGTTCCTTTTTCAATAAGGGAGAAGGATATATTGGATTCTTGATTCCCAACGGTTAAAGAAATCATCGTCAGCATTTTTATTTTGTAAGAAATGACTGTTTTTGTTGTTTTTGGAGGGCATGGAAAGGTGGCCTTGCTTTTTACTAAAATTGCTACAGAAGCTGGCCATATAGTTTACAATGTTGTACGTGATTATGTTCAGAATGAAGACATTGAAAAAGTGCATGGCAGAACTTCTGTCTGTTCACTTGAGAAGGCGACGCCTAATGATATTGCTCAGTTTTTAGCTGAAATACACCCTGATGTTGTTATATTTGCAGCCGGTGCAGGAGGTAAAGGCGGCCCTGAACGAACAAGAGCCGTCGATTATGAAGGTGCTATAAAAGTTTATGATGCTATGAGGATAGCTGGTATTCGACGCTTAATTATGATATCTGCGATAGATAATCGTGATATGAGCCAACCTCCTCCTCCTTACTATACGGCTGCTGATATAGAGCTAAGTGAGAAAATACATCAGTCAATTGGAACTTATTACCATTACAAGTACCTAGCGGATCAGGAATTAGTGCGACGCTCTAGTGATATTGATTGGACGATTTTACGTCCTTCTGGTATGACAGACGAGAAGGGTTCTGGAAAAGTTGCATTGGGTAAGATATCCATAAATTGTATGATGTCTCGTGAAAACGTCGCGCGTACTGTACTACTGTTCGCTCTTGATAATCAGTCCATCCATTTGGTGGTTGACATGACGGATGGAAATGTGCCAATATATAAAGCCATTGCTGGATTCGTCGTAAAAGGAGAATCATCCTATACTTATTCAGTATAATGTAATGACATTTTCGGATCCTTCGCGTATTATTGTAGTCCACGCATCTTTTACTCCTTTCTTAAAATCTTCTGAAAAAAGAACGAAAATTTTTCAATGACCTATGAAGCGTACGCAAATTAATAAATATTTAAGTGAGGGATACTTTAGTTATACCCTTTATAGTTGAAATAAATGGAAGATCATATCAGGTAGTGTAAACATTGTGTTATCGTTTATTAACTTTGGCATAAGCAGCTTAGTTATAACATACGGCTAGTAAATCTAATTTCTGACCTAGAGATTACTACACTCTTTGAAAACAAAATATATTAGTTTAAAATGTTAAAAGTAAATGCATTTTATTGAAGTTAACCAAAACGTGAACAAGCAACTTTAAATAAAATAATAGCCGTACATCAAGCACAAACAATTCGAACTGGTGCTAACATCTAATAAAGAAAATACAGAAATATTAAGCATAATCTAGTTCAATTGTCATTTGTTGCCTCATTATGGAATTCCAAACTCGCCGAATTTATACAATGGCGTTCGTCAGTAGGATTAGAATAACCTTCTCCTTTAAAAATATGGCCTAAATGACCACCACAGTTGGCACAAACTGCTTCTACACGATGCATTCCATAAGAGTTGTCTTCAATGCGTTTCACCTTTCCAGGTAAATTATCGAAAAACGCAGGCCATCCACAATGGCTTTCAAACTTTGTGCTAGCTTTATAAAGAAGCTCTTTACATGCAGCGCAAACAAAAACGCCCTGTTTAGGGAACTGATGAGTGAATCGTCCTGCACCTGGGTGCTCAGTACCCTTTTGTCTCATAATTCGATACTTCTCAGGACCTAGCTCCTTTTTCCATTCATCTTCGCTTTTTTCCAATGGAAATCCCATCTTTGTATTATTTTTGACGTTTTGGACAGGGTAGGAGACGTTATATGCACGTTTCAAAAGATTCGTAAACTTCGTATTTCCACAGATTGAAAAGTGTGTAGTAATCACTTTTTTCATGAAAACACAAGACGATATGTACCACAACTGGCACTACAAAAATTTTCAAGTAAGTAAACGACTTTTTGACCACTATTTATGTGAATAGGTAGGTACCAAGTAAAAACTGCTTAGTAAGTATAAAACACAGAAGAATCCGCGATCTAGTGAACCAATGCCCTGCGTATGACGCTCCACTGACGCTATAGTCAATGAGAACTAGGATGTGCGATTATAACTTATCTTTTCAATATTTTCTTATTATTTATTTAAGAAATAATTGAATTAAAACTCATTTCTTCTTTTATTAGCCGTAAAATAGCTTATTTTCTCTCCTACTACCTTTCAACAATAACTTTTTTTTTTGTTTATTGACCATTATAATCACATCAAAAGTCAAAAAATTCAATCATTATCAGAAACATCCAGCCTAATATTACTTAAAAGTTAGTTTCCTCTGAAAATTCAGTATCACAAAAGCTCGTTAATTAGCATCGCTCGATACTTAGTGCACCATGCATCTTCCTTTACCTCGTGAGTGGAAATCGATTTGATAATCGATTGCCACTTTTCGCATAATTCTATTGAGATATTTTATTACTTACAATCGTCTTTTATAAATGCTCAAGACTTTGAACGCGCGTGTTGCGTTTTAAAAAGGCCTTTTTTTGAATTGAATCAATGGTTTGATATAGTATGAGCCAACACGCAAAAAGGAAAGCTGGGTCACTCGATCTTTCACCCAGAGGCTTAGATGACAGACAGGCTTTCGGACAGCTTTTGAAAGAAGTATTAGCATTAGACAAAGAACATGAGTTAGGTAGAAGTAATTCTTTACCATCTATGACCTCCGAGCTTGTTGAAGTTTTAATTGAAGTTGGTCTTCTAGCTTTTAAACATGATGATTCAAAATCTGAATTTATCTCTCCTAAGATGCTAAAAGAAGCCCATCTCTCTCTACAAGCGTTAATGCTAATCTTAAAAAGGTCTCCGACAGTTTTGCGGGAGATTAAATCATCTGTTACTCTTTTGGATTGGATTTTACCCAGGACTATATCATTGTTTGCTGATATTCGTTTTATTAAGTTATTTGACTCATTAAAAGAGTTTCATAAGCTAATTTATCAGCTAATCAGTGAAAAGTCATTCCTATGGGACTTATATGCTTCGTTTATGCGTTATTGGAAATATTATATTACAAACGTTTCTTCTATAGTTCTCCAAATCACTAATGCTACATTCCCTTACAAGATGCCCTCACCCAATTCTCAACCATTGCAGAGTATCACCCCAAATTATCCAACCCATCGAGAGGACAAATTTGATTTACTTATCATTAATATAGAGGAGGCTTGTACATTTTTCTTTGAAAGTGCCCATTTTTTTGCACAATGCTCATATTTAAAGAAATCCAATTTTCCTAGTCCACCTCTCTTTACAGCGTGGACTTGGATCAAGCCATGTTTTTTTAATTTTGTTATTTTATTAAAACGAATCAGCATCGGAGACTCACAGCTCTTTCTACATTTGCATTCACGTATAGTCCAAACTTTATGCTGTTTTTCCTTGAATTTTATATATCATGGCCTTCCCATTTGTGAAAAATCTAAACATATTTTAATGTCCTCCATCAACTTAACATTGGGATCATTGAAGAAAACTTATACAGTTGCTAATACTGCTATATCTCTTTTTTTTCTCTCTTTATTTGTTTTACCCAAAACTGTAGCTGGTCTATTCTATCCTTTTGGGGTTTCCTTACTTTCTGACTTCAAGGTATTAGAGCAACTTGAACCAGATTCTGATCTCAAAAAGGCAATAATATTATTTAAGTGCAGATACCAAAGTTCAGAAATAGATCAAACAACTCTCCGTGCTTTTGGCGAAATTTGTACTGGTAAACTTGAAAACACGTTGTTTTCTAACTCTGAATTAAACCTTTTTCTTTTACATTATCTTTCCTTGGACAATGACTTGTCAAATATTCTTAAAGTGGATTTCCAGAATGGTCATAACATATGTACATTTGCAAAATGGTGTATAAACAACAACTTAGATGAACCGTCTAATTTAAAGCACTTTCGTGAAATGTTAGATTATTATAGCTCTCATAATGTTACAATAAGTGAGGACGACCTGAAGAACTTCTCTTTAGTTTTGTGTACTCATGTTGCAAAGGTGAATGAGAAAACAAATAGTATTTTCCGCACATATGAAGTACATGGTTGTGAAGTTTGTAACTCATTTTGTTTACTATTTGATGAGCGGTCGCTCTTTAAAATTCCTTATCACGAATTGTTTTGTGCATTGCTAAAAAATCCCGACATAATTTCCTCTTCTGTTAAACAATCATTGTTGCTTGATGGCTTTTTTCGGTGGAGCCAGCATTGCTCAAACTTTAATAAAGAATCAATGTTAAGTTTAAGAGAATTTATTATGAAAGCATTAGCCAGTACTTCAAGATGTTTACGTGTTGTTGCTGCAAAAGTTTTGCCCATTTTCATTAAGGGACCTAATAATCTTGATATAGTTGAATTTCACAAGGAAAGTAAAGCCTTGATTTTTAATACGTTGAAAATATTGGCGGTGGAAAATACAGCTATTTTAGAAACGGTCATTCTTTCCTGGATCTCCTTATCTAGAGTGGTAGAAGAAGAAGAATTACATTTTGTACTATTGGAAGTTATATCTTCTGTGATAAACAGCGGAATATTTTATCAAGGCATTGGTCTCAGCGCTCTGCAACAAATTGCCTCGACGCGTCATATATCCGTTTGGCAATTACTTTCTCCATATTGGCCAACAGTGTCCGTTGCGATTGTCCAAGGTATGGGTAAAAAACCGAACATAGCCAGTTTATTTGCTCAGCTTATGAATATTTCCGAGGGCGATTTTCTTATTCGAACACAGGCGTACACTTTACCATTCCTTGTACTTACTAAAAACAAAGCGTTAATAGTACGTATAGCTGAACTTTCACAAAGTGATGTTGCTACTTTGTGCCTTACCAATATGCATAAAATCCTTGCTTCGCTACTTACTACGGATCATCCTAATTTGGAAGAGAGTGTGATGCTTCTTCTTTCACTGGCCACTTCTGATTTTGAAAAAGTTGATTTAACGTCTTTGTTACGCTCTGATCCTATTTCTATTACTGTGGAGTTGTTACAGCTTTATCAGAATGATGTTCCTCATGAAAAAATTGAAAATGCTTTAAGAAAGGTAGCAATGATTGTCTCTCAAGTGGTTAATGACGAAGACTTGAGCAATAAGGAATTACTTTATGATTTTTTTAATAATCACATTTTGGGTATCTTAGCAGAATTTTCTAATATCCTTAACGACCTGAAAGGAAAGACTTCAATTAATGAAAAGATTAAGACAATTGTCGGCATTGAAAAAATGTTATCTTTATGTGGAGGTGCAGTCAAACTTGGATTACCACAGATACTTTCTAATTTACAAAGTGCTTTTCAAAATGAGCACTTAAGGTTTTATGCAATCAAAGCTTGGTTCAGTTTGATATTAGCAACCAAGGAGCCCGAGTATAGTTCAATTGCTGGTTTAAGTCTTGTAATTTTACCTCCTTTATTCCCTTATTTAGAACCACAAGAAGCAGAGCTAGTAATTCAAATATTTGATTTTATTTCTTCTGACACACACAAGTGCCTACAAGGATTAAAGTGGGCTATCCCCACCAGTCTGGATTCAGCGTGCTTTAGCCTTAAGGCTAAAGAAATATTCTGTTCGCTTCAAAATGAAGATTTTTACTCTGAGCTTCAAAGTATAATTAAGTGTTTAACTAACGAAAATGAGCCAGTTTGTTATTTAGGTTTACAAAAATTAGAACTTTTTTTTCAAGCCAAGGTGGACGAGTTACATGACACACTAAATTTGGACATATCCAACGAAGTTCTGGACCAATTACTAAGATGCCTTTTAGATTGTTGTGTAAAATATGCTTCAACAAATATGCAAATATCATATCTTGCTGCAAAAAATCTTGGTGAATTGGGTGCGATAGATCCCAGCCGCGCCAAGGCTCAACATATTATTAAAGAAACAGTTGTTCTTGATAACTTTGAAAACGGAGAAGAAAGTTTGAAGTTTATTCTAGATTTTATGCAATCGCAGTTAATTCCAGCTTTCCTTGTTACTACTGATACTAAAGCACAAGGTTTTCTTGCCTATGCTCTGCAAGAGTTTCTAAAGCTTGGTGGATTCAAGTCCGCAGTGATTAATAAAAAAAAGGGACTAACTGTGGTAACAGAACATTGGATGTCTTTGCCTGATTTATCCAAACGTGTGCTTATACCATTTTTAACTTCCAAGTATCATTTAACACCAATCCCCAAAATTGACATTCGGTACCCTATTTATAAAGAAAATGTTACTATTCATACTTGGATGCAGTTGTTTTCTCTTAAATTGATGGAGTACGCCCATTCGCAAAACGCTGAAAAAATATTTGGTATTTGTTCGAAAGTAGTGAAAGACCAAGAGGTTAACATTCCCTGTTTTCTTCTTCCCTTTCTTGTTTTAAATGTTATTTTAACCGAGTCAGAACTGGAAGTTAATAAAGTCATTGAAGAATTCCAGCTTGTTATTAATCAACCGGGACCTGATGGATTAAATTCCGTGGGGCAACAAAGATACACCTCATTTGTAGATGTATTTTTTAAGATTGTGGATTACCTTAACAAATGGCTTCGCATGCGAAAGAAGAGGAATTGGGATAGACGTTCTGCCATTGCAAGGAAAGAGAACCGTTATATGTCGGTGGAAGATGCTACCTCTCGAGAATCATCGATCTCAAAAGTTGAGTCATTTCTTTCTCGATTTCCTTCAAAAACATTAGGTATTGTCTCTTTAAATTGTGGATTTCATGCTCGTGCATTGTTTTATTGGGAGCAACACATACGTAATGCTACAGCTCCATATGCAGCTTTAGAGTCCGATTATAGAGTTTTGCAGGAAATATATGCTGGAATTGATGATCCAGATGAAATCGAAGCAGTGTCTTTAAATTTCCATGATTACTCGTTTGATCAACAACTCCTTTTACATGAAAATTCAGGAACATGGGACTCGGCTTTGAGTTGTTACGAAATTATTATTCAAAAGGATCCTGAAAATAAAAAGGCGAAAATCGGTTTGCTTAACAGCATGCTGCAATCGGGGCATTATGAATCTCTTGTTTTGAGTTTAGATTCTTTTATAATCAATGACAACCACGAGTATTCGAAGATGTTAAATTTGGGTATTGAAGCTTCATGGCGTTCGCTATCTATTGATTCGTTAAAAAAGTGTCTTTCAAAAAGCAACTTGGAATCTTTCGAAGCTAAATTGGGTAGCATATTTTACCAATACCTACGGAAGGATTCTTTTGCTGAATTGACGGAGCGGCTGCAACCCTTGTACGTTGATGCTGCTACAGCAATTGCAAACACAGGCGCCCATTCAGCCTATGATTGTTATGATATTTTATCTAAGCTGCACGCAATTAATGACTTTAGTAGGATTGCTGAAACTGACGGAATTGTTTCCGACAATCTTGATATTGTTCTTCGCCGTCGGCTTAGCCAAGTAGCTCCGTACGGTAAATTCAAGCACCAAATCCTGTCCACTCACTTAGTTGGCTATGAAAAATTTGAAAACACGAAGAAAACTGCTGAAATATATCTCGAGATTGCAAGAATATCTCGAAAAAATGGTCAATTTCAAAGAGCCTTCAATGCCATCCTCAAAGCAATGGATTTAGATAAACCGCTAGCAACAATAGAGCACGCACAATGGTGGTGGCATCAAGGGCAACATCGTAAAGCTATTTCTGAATTGAATTTTTCGCTTAATAACAACATGTTTGATTTGGTTGATGAGCATGAAGAAAGACCTAAAAATCGTAAAGAAACTTTAGGAAATCCACTTAAAGGAAAAGTGTTCTTGAAACTTACAAAATGGCTCGGAAAAGCTGGCCAACTGGGATTGAAGGATTTGGAGACGTATTATCATAAAGCGGTAGAGATTTACTCAGAATGTGAGAATACGCATTATTATCTTGGCCATCATCGAGTTTTAATGTATGAAGAAGAACAAAAGCTCCCAGTTAATGAACAGAGCGAACGATTTTTAAGTGGTGAGTTAGTAACTCGCATAATTAACGAATTTGGTCGATCTTTGTACTATGGTACAAATCATATATATGAAAGTA
The DNA here is from genome assembly GCF_000002945.2 of Schizosaccharomyces pombe. Lineage (NCBI taxonomy): Eukaryota > Fungi > Ascomycota > Schizosaccharomycetes > Schizosaccharomycetales > Schizosaccharomycetaceae > Schizosaccharomyces > Schizosaccharomyces pombe. The sequence goes on from NC_003423.3 coordinate 909,880, forward strand.
TGCCAAAATTGCTCACACTGTGGCTTGATTTTGGGGCCGAAGAACTTCGCTTATCTAAAGATGACGGCGAAAAGTACTTTCGTGAACACATTATCTCTTCGAGAAAAAAATCTTTGGAACTTATGAATTCGAATGTTTGTCGCCTTTCTATGAAAATTCCTCAATACTTTTTTCTGGTTGCATTATCCCAAATGATATCCAGAGTATGCCATCCAAATAATAAAGTTTATAAAATTTTGGAACATATAATTGCAAACGTTGTAGCATCTTATCCTGGGGAGACGCTATGGCAATTAATGGCAACAATAAAATCGACTTCTCAAAAGCGCTCGCTTCGTGGAAAAAGCATTTTAAATGTTTTACATTCTAGGAAGCTTTCTATGTCTTCCAAAGTTGATATAAAAGCACTCAGTCAATCTGCAATTCTCATTACTGAAAAGTTAATCAATTTGTGCAATACAAGGATTAACAGTAAATCTGTAAAAATGAGCTTAAAGGATCATTTTCGGCTTTCTTTTGATGATCCGGTAGATTTAGTCATTCCTGCTAAATCATTTTTAGACATTACTTTACCAGCTAAAGATGCTAACAGAGCTAGTCATTATCCATTTCCAAAAACTCAGCCTACTCTGTTGAAATTTGAGGATGAGGTGGATATAATGAACTCTCTTCAAAAACCAAGAAAAGTGTACGTTAGAGGTACGGATGGCAACTTATACCCATTCTTGTGCAAACCCAAAGATGATCTTCGTAAGGATGCTAGATTGATGGAATTTAATAATCTTATTTGTAAAATATTGAGGAAAGATCAAGAAGCGAACAGAAGGAACTTGTGTATTAGAACTTATGTTGTTATTCCTTTAAATGAAGAATGCGGATTTATCGAATGGGTAAATCATACTCGTCCATTTAGAGAAATTTTGTTAAAAAGCTATAGACAGAAAAACATTCCCATATCATATCAAGAAATCAAAGTTGATTTAGACTTTGCACTGCGAAGTCCTAACCCTGGTGATATATTTGAAAAGAAAATCTTACCGAAATTTCCTCCAGTTTTTTATGAGTGGTTTGTTGAATCTTTCCCAGAACCAAATAATTGGGTTACTAGTAGACAAAACTATTGCCGAACTTTAGCAGTAATGTCAATAGTTGGCTACGTTTTGGGTTTGGGAGATCGCCATGGCGAAAACATATTGTTTGATGAATTTACAGGTGAAGCTATCCATGTCGATTTCAACTGTCTTTTTGATAAAGGTCTTACTTTTGAAAAACCTGAAAAGGTGCCGTTCAGATTAACTCATAATATGGTAGATGCAATGGGTCCGACAGGTTATGAAGGGGGTTTCAGGAAAGCTAGCGAAATAACGATGCGGCTTCTTCGCTCAAACCAAGATACATTGATGAGCGTACTAGAGTCTTTCCTACATGATCCTTTAGTCGAGTGGAATAGAAAGAAGTCGTCAAGCAAGTACCCGAATAATGAAGCAAATGAAGTTTTGGATATAATTCGCAAAAAATTTCAAGGCTTTATGCCAGGGGAGACGATACCTTTATCTATTGAAGGGCAAATTCAAGAATTGATCAAATCTGCTGTCAACCCAAAAAACCTGGTAGAAATGTACATTGGTTGGGCTGCTTATTTCTAGCATTTTACTAACAAAAATTTCAATGAACAAGCTACCCATTATTAAACTTATGATTTGAATCGAAGATATTTTATTTATTAATCCGATGAAGAATTCTCGCTGAGTTGTTCAATTTCTTGTAATTTTCCTTCCATTTCTAAATCGTCGATTCGCTTAAATAGGGCACTGGCTTTTTGTGCATTTTTCTCTCGTAAAGCAGCTTCTGATTGAAAAAAAGCTATATCTGTTTCTGAGTCATCATCCGAATCAACAATATATTTTGCAGATCGTAAATGGTTTTCCTTTTTCTTTCGAGTTGTATGGTCAATAATAGTTTCGTTAGTTTTCATCTTTTTACGTTTTCTGTCAGTAATCTTATTTAACGCTTCTCGACGATTGGCGAAAGTTATAGGATCATCTGCTTCAAATTCAATTTCTTCGTCAGATGTTTCACCCTCACTACTTGATGGTAAACGAACATTTCCTCTTTGCTTCCTCACTAATAAATCTTCGGGCTTGGTGCCTTCAAACGTCGGCGGATCATCAGTAAACCTTCTCAACAACATGGCATGCTCAACAAGTTCATCAATTATAACAGAATTTGGTAATTTCCATAGTGCTTGAACGTCTATATTGTTATCTGATTCTTCGAATCCACATAATTCTAATAATAGACGAAATTTTCCGTCTTTCAAAAGGGCCGTATTAAATGAATCTGTGTCTCCTTTCAAATTCTTCCCCATTCTTTCACCATCATTTCCACCTTCATTTATATATTTGTTCTCGTCAGCTAGCGTTATTAGCTTTCTTTCTGAAATGAGGCAATTAAGTTGAACTTTCAATTCATCTAATAAATCACTTTTGTTTTCATTTATAAGGCATGCAACAACGGCAGCCACCTTTTCCAAATGTGATAAGCCAGGCACCGTCTCGTATAACGGGCCTTTTCTCGAACCATGAATAGAGAAAAGTGGACTTTTTCCATATTCCAGATAATAAAATGTGTCGGTTAATTTTGGGAAAGGCAACTCAATAAAAAGTGCTGGTACATCTTTTAATGCATCTGAAAGCTTTCGCATATAATATACAAAAAATTGTTCAAAATCCTGTCTTGCTGAATTTGTAGTAGAAAAATAGACATGGTCATTAAACATTTTGTCCAGAACACGTAGGAAATCGAGACGATACAAATAAACATGGCATTTTTGCTTCACGAAAATGCGGTAAAAAAAGGAAATAGCCCTATGAATTTGTTTTGAATCCAGATCTTGGTAACATTGAAGGAACAGCACGAAACTATCAATACATCCATTATCACAGTACCTAGACTCATATCTGCCGAAATCAAACAGACGGTCCTCAACGGCTGCATTAGCATTAATCAAGCTGCTTTCTTCATCTTCATCCGATTCCAAGACATTGCTATCAACAGATTTCTGATTTCTCCTTCTCTTTTTCACATAGAGATATTGTTTAGCACTGCTAAATTTCTCAAGCTCCTTTAATAGCACTATAGTTAGCTCAGTTATTGCATCTAAATACCCAAAGGACTGAGTTTTAAAATGCTTTAAAGCGCTATAAACAAGTAAAAGAATTTCCTCTTGGTAAAAGATATTGCTTAGTAGATTATCGGCAATTCTTTGGTAAATTTCTGAGGAACAAAGTGTCATACTTCGAAGAGTGAAAAGTAATTGAGTCATCGAAAGCATGGATGCTTGGAAGGTGCTCCATTGTTTCATTTCAAAGGATTCTACCATTAACCTGTTGTGCATAATCAAAGCTCGTTGGTCAAAAACGGAGGCTGCTAAGCCAAAACTATAATCATTAGAGTAAATTTCTTCTGTTTTTTTTGGTTTAGACGAAAATCTCATGAATTCCAAAAAAAATGACTGAACGTATAATAATTGCATTTTATGAATTGGAAGCACACGAGGATCTTCTCTTTCCAAGTCTTTTAAGAGAGACTGAAATAATGGATTGAATCCAGCTTCCAAAAATTCGACAGCAAAGTTCCTTAATGCAGTACCTGCCTCGGTATTGATAAAGAACGATTTGTTTATGTCATCCTAATATTGTTAGAATAGAATAGTTGAATTGGAAAAAAAAATTTAAACAAACATCGTGTTTAACTAAGTACATACAAAATGTTTTCGACGTGTTCCTCGTTTTCGAAAACGCTTATGAGAGTCAAGCTCATCAAGGCCGTCGGTTTTTATATTTTGGCTAGCAATAGTAAATCTTCTGTCTTCAGTTTGAACAGAAAGCATGGTTCCAAATCTATTATGCCTCGTATGTGCATTTCGTTTCAAATAGCGATTTTGGGTCGACTCTTTGAGGAGTAAGCTATTAAGTTCGGTTTGAGAGTTAGTCAATGAGGCATCAGAGAAAAGGGCTGATGGCTTACAACCTCTGATCAAGTTGTAGACTATTTCTAATATGTAAACATCAAAATGCTCAAATTCATCGAGATTCGAGACCAGTGTGACAATCAAATCTAATATATGAGCTTTCGCAAACGAGATAATTGTTTCATTTTTTGTTTTTAATTCATCGATTTGAAGAATGTTTCGAAATAGTAACAGCACTATCCTGATTATTCCCTTGTCTCTAAGTGTTCTGGATTCTGCGGGAGTACTTAAGGGCTTTAGTAAAACAGCTAAAATGGCGGATAAAACGCTCCCCTTCTTGTAAGATAAAATTGAATTTTTATAATTTGATTGAGCTTGACGCAGATTATAGAGAACATCAACATTTTCTCTGAATGTTTCATGCTCAGTCTCCAAAGGCCATGTTAATGGTACAAGAAGCTCAACACAAGCTAAAGCGATACGCCAGTTTCTGTAATTAGTAATGTCTTTATCCCAGTCAGAGAGTATTGGACATATATCATTAGTTACCAACTGTAAGCTCGAGAGCAAAGATCGAATTTGCCAAACTTTGTACTTTTCATCGACTACTTGAAGATAGCGCTTCAGATCCTTTAGGCAAGCCAAAGCTTCATCACCAAGAACGTACACTTTTTCATCGTCTGAATAGTCAAATCCTCCAATGGCAGAAACAATGCCTTGAATCACCTCATCTAATTCCATTCAAGTTGATTTGTTAAATCAAAAGCTCTCAAGTTCCTTTTTTTTGTATTGTCGGTATGCGTCGATAAATAAACCAAATTTAAGAAATTAAATAAATTTTAATAATTAAGCGATATTAATTATGTTCATGAATAATCGTATTCTTTTAAGATAAGTAAATTTGATTGTAGATACGTGAAGAGGGGTGGTGACAGTAAACAATGAATAATAAATTTTTAAAACAATATTTAACTTTTCAAAATAACTTGGATTTTTAAAAAAATGTGTGTAAAGTAAAACACTTTATAATTTAAATCGCATTAAAATGGCATTCAGTATTATATTATAAAATTCGATAATATGGACTCAACAAAACGAATTTGCTACCTAACTTGTACAATGCATAATTAGAATTTAGTTTCAATAATTTTCACAATTTCAGATGTAGAAATTTAGAGTTTATTATTTTCAGAATGATTAAGCAGCAAATCTTTAATAACAATATAAAGAGATGCATTCTCTACTACAAAATTCTAAAAATTCTGCGTCAAATTCAACATTTCCTCTATTTTGTAAAATTGTAAAACAACGTAATAAATTGTTACAGGACTCATTCATAAAGACTATTTACACTTTATTTAATATAGAATATATATATGATGCGGCAGAAAAGCAATTTGAACGTTTGGGACTGTCACCTACCAGAAACTACACCAGCCAATATAGCACAAGCATAGGTTCTCTATAGAGGTTGCTTGTAAAATCAGCTTCTCTACTTGACTTGGTACATCCAATTGCTGTTGGGGTTTGAAATCCCGACCAGTAAGTTTATTGGACACACGATTAAGAACGGTTATAGCTCTTTGATTGAGTATCTCGGGTTTTTGACGTTCTTCAAGTGTAATTCCTTCTTCGTTTAAGCGTTTCCGGTGTAAACCATCAATTGTCTCACCGAGAAGTGTATTAGGTTCGTTAGATTGCTTTTCATCGATAGAAGGTGAATATGCAGGAGCAAGGCGCCAGTTAATAAGAGGATCGTAAACGAAAGCTTCTAAAACTGCCATCACAGACTCCTTATTAGTACGAAGAACTCGCATAACATGTTCGCATGTTATCCGGAACGTCCCCTCTATACCACTAACTTCCATTGCGTTAACAAGCATTCGCGTAAGGCGGAAAGGAATCTTCTCGGGAAACTTTTCTCGATGCATTGCTACTTCAAAACAATCTCCAAAATCGATATGGATGATATTACCTGTATACCTGTCCAGCATCAAATTGGAAGGATGACGATCGCCCAAACCTAAGATGTACCCTACCATTGACATCACCGCAAGAGTACGAGAATAGTTAGTTCGCCTATTAAGCCAAGCTTCTGAGCTACGACTCTTCAGCCATAAAACGCGGTATAAATCCTGCCCCGTAGTACTAAGTAGGGCATATTCAAAGACTTCAACTTTCTGAAGGAGAGTGAGACGATCGTAATCTGGAGCCATCTGAATGATCAACCTATGTTCTATGTTGAGTAAAATCTTTCTGCTTTCTCTGTAGTCACGAATTAAGACATGCAAAGTATCGCTATCCAAAACCCAGCCTAAAAGGCCTGAATCCGGTGATAAAGGAATCACTGGATACCTTTGGATTGAAAGTAAGCGCTTAAAAGTTTCCGGGTCAGCTAGTAACAGATTGTTACAAAGCCCAAATAGCTGCATAACACGTTCATCTTGTCTGATGTCCTCGTGACCCTTTAAAACATATTGATAATCTTTTCCATCACTGCCTTTAATACTCAGTCGTCTCGGACGTTGCTTAGATGTTATCACGTTGAATGTAGGGTAAAACTTTACAATTCTTATAACAGGTTTCCCGCTAACGTATGTTCCCGGAACAGCTAACTCAAGATCATGTACATGTAAGAGTTTAGGAGAAACGTATTGTAAATCTAATGTTGTCAACTGAGGTAGCTGTTTACGAATTTTCTTGAAAACTTGGTAATATAAGTCCCAGGCCTGATTTAAGTCTGATATATCACCAGTTTGCTCAAAACGGATACAACAATCCCTTGCTTCGACTAAGTCACGTCCAAAGGCTTGTTGGAAAGAAATTTCACGAAGCGTTTCCGGACCACGTTCCAACATTTCATGCAATGGTCTCAACACGGCAAACATACCCTCAATGTTATGATCACCAAAATACAATCGTGAAGCCTCTTCCAATCCTTCATGCCATTGTTCATGCCAAAGGATTGCAGCTCTGATAAGCTCATGACTAACAAGTCTTGCTTGTTCAACTAGACGTGGACTATGTGTTTTCAAGGAATCCATAATTGCTAAAGCAGCGTTTTGCCTAGCAGAACTCTGCGATTTTGCTGCTACAGTTAAAGGATAAACAAGAGCTTGGGGATGCGCGCGACCTACATCGGAAAGCAACTGATGCACAGATTTACGAACACTCAAAGAGGAGGCATGAATTCTCGCAATAAGCTGAGGTATAACGTCCAGCCAGATATCGATGTTCACAGTGGATATACCAACGTTCAAAGTATTAATTACATTGCTATTATTGCCGAATTTAAACCAAAGATTAAGAAGGCGCAAGGTGTCCTGAAGGTTACCTTTGCTTAAAGCAATTGACTTAAAAAAGCCTTTGACTGCTGGAATAATATACTGCTCATATGCAGCACTTGGGATTTGCTCCTCTGATTGCTCCAAAAACTTTACAGCTTCGAAATTAGCTAATGCCCAAGAGTGCCAAGCTTTATACCATTTAGAATCAAATTGCGTAGCATACATATATGATTGAAGAACTCCATCAAAAGATCCTTCTGACCAATTATTCTCAATTTCTTGCTGCCATTGACCTTGCTTGTGATAACATCTAGCTAGAAGATGAAAATAATATTGAATTTCTTCTTGTGATTTTTGAGTATTAACTGATGTAGATTGAACAAAAAGAGCAGGGTCAACATTAATGTCAGAAATTAGCTGAGAAGTAAACTCTTGCATGCTATTAAGAGCCTTCCTTTTATCGTCAACAGCCCACAAAAACTTTAGATTTGCATAGACAATTGAAGGGTGAGTCTTCTTTAAGACGAGTGAATTATCTAAGTTTTCGTCGTCTTCAAGGAGTAAATTAAGTGATTTTTTCGCTAGACTGATCCTACCAGATTTTCTGCAGAGATTAGCGAATTTGATCCACATCTCCATGTTATCACGGGGTGAAATAACTAAAGATCGTATTCTTAACATTCTTTGCCAAACATCCACATTTCTCTGACAGCCTTTCAAACGTCTAACCCATGTCTTCTTTATCATTTCACGAACTTCGGGTTTGTCCTCGGCTTTTTTATAGGTAATGATTTCTTCTAATTCGGATAACATTTGAACACGGACAGCAACGCTGTAAGCCCTATTATAACTTTCACCAACAAGCGCAGTAAGCTCAGTATCAAGTAAATCTCGAGCTCTGGTGATATAAGAAGCTGCTTCTTCAAATTGTGATCGATGTAGAGCCACAATCGCGTTAAAAAAAGCTTTATCTGGTGACTCAGACTTCATAACAGAAATATATTCATCCATTTGCTCCCATTGACCTAACCCCCAAGCAGCGGCTACGGAAAGCGGTGCAATATACCGTCGCGCATCATGACCAGCATGAATCCAATTTTCTTGAGCTAACTGAGATAATCGATCCCATTCACCCAAAGCGTGTAAACAACGAAGTTTGCCCATCGTTATTTCGAAATTGCCAGCGCCAGCAGCTTCTCTTTTTTCATAAGCTGACAGAGCATCTTCCCACCTTTGTAACTTTTCGTACCAAGTTTCTTTAAGATTCATTTTGTCATGCTGCTGAGCATGTTTAAGTATTCCAATAGCTGCGTCTGGTTGTTGGAGTTGATTATTGATTGAAATTAGGGCCTCAATTGTATCAACCGAAGGTTTTGTCACCAATTCTTCTTCAATGAATTCTAGCTCCTTGTAATGTAAAGCCTTAGCAAACGCATGGCATTTAGCTGCATAGGCACCCAAAGTACGAATATCAATCGGAAGTGGTTTATCATCATGCTCCATAAATTCCGCAAGATTGAGTAAAATCTGAATAATTTCAGGAGATATGTGTGGCGACGTTAAAGCTATCTCAATCGACTTAACTAATTCTTCTTGAAAGTGATCATATAATTCAGACCAACAAGAAACAAAACTAGCGTTAAATAAGTCCCTGGCTAAAGGTTGATAGGCAGCAGCCAAAGCAGCACATGCTCGTAAGGCATGTGAAGGTGATTCTCTTAAGAGAGCTACGCCTAATCGTCGGATCCATTCTTGCCAGTCATCCTTAGTCGATCGTTGAGATGCTTCCCACGCATTTCTGAGGATTTCTTGATTTACAGGAAGCTTTTTAGAGGTTATATCAGCAGCGGAAGCTACCACATCTAATTTAGGCTTATCGTATTTTTCATAAGGGTTGAGTTTTATAGGAAGAGGCTGTTCTTGTAAAAATTGTTCAACAAGTATCGAGTAGGTTTCATGAGTAACGCCATTCATCTTAAGGCACTTATCAATCATTGGAATGAAAATAGCAAAATCAACATTAAGTTGATATATAAGCGCACATACAGTATCCATACTCACGCGAATGAGAGAGGCATTGTTGCACGAAAGCATACGCATAACAGGATGTATAATTCTTGATGCATATTCCGAGAGATTAATAACCATTGAAAGTCGTCCAATTGTAATCATTATACTTTCTTTTATACCGATTGAAACATCATTTCGCTCATACAGTCGAAGTATTGGATCCAAGAGCATATGAAAATAATCAGCTAATGTATCACCGAAGACGATGAATGCGTGCAATACCTTTTTTGTACTGACTGAGTCCACTGATACATCAGAGTCAAATATTTGTAGCATCATTACTAATAAAGATGGTAAGTATGGCTTGAACTCTCCCTGCATTGCTCTAGCCAGTGATTCAATTAGCGACAAAATTGTAAATTGTAAATTAGAATGCGGGTTCCAAAAATCTTTGATAAGCTTAAATAAATCTGGTAAAAAACTTCGTATGTGCTGACGAACAATAAGGACCAAAATACTTAGTTGCTGAAAATAAAACTCCAATATGTTCGTAGGACACGTTCTCATAACTGCGATAAATTCTGGAATAATTTGGGAAAGAAAGGGGGCACATCTGAGACCCATGGTCTTGAATATATACATTACAGCTTGAATAACAGCAGTATGGTGAATAGTTAAGGACGGGTCTTTTAATATACTCATCAAAGCAGTAATCACGACTGTGGGGTAATATTCATCGGATGATGGACCAATGCCCGACATCAGCAAAGAAATGTCAGGAGGAATGTTTTTCTGTTCTGGAACTACTTTTTCTGTTCCCTTTTCTAAAACACGATGCCTATTGGGATCTAAAGCACCAAGTGTACCTATTAGTTTAATAGTCTCTCGACGAATAGTAATATCTTGTTCGGTTTTCGTTATGCCAATAAGTATATCAAGTAAAGAAGGGAATTCAATATACGGATCAATTACATATCCGGTGCTGCTTGATAAATTACCCAAAGCCTTTAAAGCCGCTGCTCTCCTAATAGGAGAACTTTGGTCCTGCAAAGCCTCAATTATTAGCGGCATTAAGTCTTTAATAAAAGGAACAATAACCTCACCGCTGATTTGGCATATTTCACCAAGCGAATTAACAATACTAGCTGCCACAATTGAACTAGAATCTTTAGCTTTGGGTAAAAGTATTTGCAGTATTGGTTCCACATGTGACTCTATTAAGCGAGGAGCTGCTGCAATTAATAAACACAATAACTTGGCATTCTCTTCTTTAGTTCTGATAATTGTAGAATAGTCCAATATTGTTAAAGTTTTTAACATTATTTTCCTTAAATATGGCATCACATAGGCAGGGTTATAGACATTTAGTCTTCCAATTATCCGTAATGCAGATTCTCGTACAGCAAAGTTTTCATCATTAATAGCAATAAAAAGTAAACGAATTTTATCTGCTTGGGCTAAATGCTTGTTAAAGCGAGAATCGAGAGAATTAAGAACAGTTAGCCGAATATCTGGAACAGTATCGCAAATACCAACTGTTAGAAGCTTTTCTAGCACTTCGGCAACTACTTGAATCGCATGATCACTAGTCTGCGATAAAATAGGATCACGAGCAAATAGTTGGGAGCAGGTTATGGAGGCGGTTTTGCGTACTTCCGGGTCATTGTTTTCAAGGTATACAACTACACAATCCTTCACAAATTCATTAAGAATATAACCGGAGAAGTCAAAATTTCCCAAAACTTTTAGAGCCAAAATATAGACGTCATTGGGAAAAAATCCTGTCTTCAGGGAAGCACTCTTTGAAGATTTTAAAGATCTTGCTACATATTGGGGAGGACATCCTGGAGGAATAAAAGGACGACCACTTAGAATTTTGCTGAGCATATCTAATAGTCGTTCCTGTATGACTGGTAATAATGGAGGTATATTATGGGCCAGATCTGAGAGAGCACGGTAAGAAGCCTCAGAAAGTCCGCTTGCAAATATTAAGTCAAAGAGGTCATACGCATAGTTTGAAAAGGCTTGTCCTAGTGCTATAGAAAGTAGGCTAATGCATTGAAAAATTGCAGCATCCGAAGCACTTTTATTACGGATATGGATTTTTAGACTTTCCTTGATTGAATCGCATATGGGGTCAAGATATGGGATTATGCTATTAGTAATAGCCACGGCAACTTTTCCAATAGTGGCAAACGCCAACATCTTAACATTTTCTTTTTTTAATAGATTAAGTAGATGGAGCATACAAACGTGTAAATAATTGGAAACAAATTCATCTGGATTATAAGCTGCGAGTGTAGCAATCAATTCTGTAACGGTTTTGCGAATAAGCAAATCTTTGTGATCTCTGAATTGCAATATAATGTCCGATACTTCTCGATACCTCTCATGCATAAACATTCCAGCTTTTAAAAATAATTGGCGATATACTAGTAAACTACCATGAATGTAATCAGAAGAACCCTGTGCAACACCACGTTGAGCTTCATTGAGAATACTTGTATACCATTGGAGACGGATGGATGAATCCCTTTGCCTAACGATTTTCAAGAACTCACTCAACGCATCAGCCGAAGCTATTCGAATAGTAACTTTTGGATCCCGAAGTCCATGCCATAAAAGCTCAAAAATTGAATCGATATGAGCATAGATTAATGTAGACGTATTTTTGGCAAGCTCCTTAAGTATAAGCACTGCTGCATATCTACGATTTTCATTACGTTCTCCTTGAAGCCATTCCAAAGCGCGTTTAACTTCGAAGTTCACAAATTCAGAAGTTAGAGCACCTCCAGGAACTGCAAGTCTCCCTAAAGCTTTTGCAGCAAGAACGGTGGCTTTTTGGTCAGTTCCTGGAAGAATAATACGCAAATAATTTGCAAATCTAGTAATCCTTGTAGTATCTTCTCCTTCATAATCAATTAGACGATTTATGGCAGTTACGCCTGCCAGACGATCGAGTGGATCGGTACTGTGAATTAAAGTATAAACGTACTTGTTAACATCATTGTTAAACTGAACTAAAGCTTCGCCCGATAATTCTCGAGAATAAGCTATAACATATTCATAAAGATCATTTGCCGCTTTATTGCGAATTTCTTCATTCCTGCTTTTCAACCCAGGAAATTCTTTCATTATATACAGCTTAAATTAGCATCATTCTCTCAATTAAACAAAATTATTAAATGTGGTTGGTGGTGACCAAACAAGCACCTGCTGTACTTTTGCACCTAATTCTTAGTATACGCAGAGAGGAGATCAATAGAAACACGATTGAAAAAGTAATATTTTTATGACGATTAATTATTTGTAATAGATATACAAGTTAATATTTAGTGTTCTCAAAAAATCCAAGTTTTATTAAAAAAAGTCTAAACTTAGGAACTTTGGTAAAATACCAAAAACGAGTGTTGATTATCTAAATTTTATTTTCGAAGTATTACTTTAAGTTTTTTACTTTACATTTTTCTCAAAGCTCATAGAGGAGAACAAATAAGAATCGCTGTTAAAGATTCTGACGCTAACCACCAAGTTCACAACACTTGTGATATTGCTAATATCCCTTTCTCTATTAAATGGTTCTGTATAAAAACAAAAAAAAACAAATCATTAATTATGCAAATTCGAATTGGGGTCAAAATGAAGGTGTAGAATTTCAAGAAACTATGCTACAATGCATCCTCGAAGCTGTCATTGTAAGTAAAGATGCTAAGCAAGTACTTAGTCTGTTACATGAGTTAAAGCTTTTTGAGAATTTCCTTTGGCAGAGGGTTAATACTGAGATGTCATTGAACCATATAAACTTAACTTGTATGCTTCTATTATACAAATCCAAATATGAATATATTACATGGGACCTCATTGATGAAAATCGGTTTCAATTATTTTTTGAAAAAGTAATTGAAGTCTCTTTATCCTTAAATTTATCAGAAGTGGTTTACATGATTCAATTCATTACTCTCTGTTTTCAGTTTTCGAATATAGAGAAATTAAGGAAACTTGTTTACCAGTTAACGAACATTTCTATTTTAAATTCGCTTGATAATCTTGATAAAGTAAAATATTTACTACATGACTCAAGCTCTCTGACGAAAGCCTTTGATTCTTATAAGGAAAAACGACCGTCTATCGTTGAAAAGTTCCCTTTACATAATTTACTTTCCCGCTGGATTCATTCTCTGCTTATTAAATCGATTAGCTACGCTCAAACTGAAAAACAAGAAGCGAAAGTAACCCCCCTTTTAGCAATTATCAATATGTCTTTGGTTTTACTATCCGCATTTCCCACACGTCGCTTTGCTCATCCCGTAATAGAAGACAGTTGTTTTTATACCGCATTAAGAATGTCTTTGTATTACGACAGTAATGAGCTTTTTAAAAAAATGACAGACGACTTAAACTATGTTTTGAAATTCCCTTTTGATAATACCAGAGGTAACGAATATGAGAAAGAACAAAAAATCAGAAATGATGAGCTTGTGTACTACCACTTACAGTTAACTTTATTTTCGGATTTTCAGAAGGAATTAGGGGATCTGGTATTTTGCACACAAACCTCTTTACAACAGCGACAAAAATTGGAGGAAATTACGTCTTTTCTTTCCTTCAATTCACTTAAGTCCTTGTGTAGTAAATGTTATTTGAGGACTTCATTTCCCGAAAAATATGCTATAAAAGTGGATTTCGAATTTTTAAAAAATGTTTTTATTAACACGTATGATAGGACTAGATTGGTAAATGATTATGATGAAATCATAAATTTTACTTTGAAAGATGTACTTGGTGAGCGATCCGTGATGGACCAAGAAAACTCTTTGACCAATTACTTCCTACTACAAAACACTGCTATACAATATCTTTCTATATCTTTTTTTATGAGACAACAGAGTAAAGCTTACAAAAAGTTATTGTTAAGGTCACTATATGCTGAACTTTTAAATTTCAGTGAACAATACAGGAGACTATCAATTAAAAATGCGACCAAGAATTTGACCAAAGATAATTTTTTCTCTTTAAATAACTTTAAAGTTACCTCCGTTGCTCCACCTCAAATCGGTCAAGTTTTACCTCAATTTGTAAAGTGTCAAATGGGTTTAAGTCGACCTGGACCTTTTCATTCAGCGTTACGTGATTTAAAGAATTCCATCAAGAGCCCTTTTCTTTGCTTAATATACATTTCTAAAGATATGGAGTACAAGTTATTACATGGTAATGCGCTTGACCCCTTAGAAGGGGTGACTGATTTTACAATCGCGACGATATGCAATGATGATGTTGGAATGTTTCAAAGCGATATGCAGTCAGATTCTGACAACAAGTCCATCAATGTATACCTAAGCCCATTTTATTATCATTCCCTTGCGGGGTTGGGGGAATATCGCCCTAAGCAATTGAAGTTCAACTTTGCTTTGGTACTGTCTCCTGAGGCAAATAAGTATTGGTTGGACTTAAATATTCTTGTATCTTTACTTAATCGCGCTAAAGAATTTCCTAAATGGTTCGAAGATTTATTTTTGGGTTTTGGAACGCCTGATATATGTGCTTTTCCTAATGCTGGGCTTAATTCTATTTATGCTAGAAACTTGTTCAATACAGTCGAACAGTTGCAATCAGTACTTCCTAATTGTCATGTACCTTCTAATTTATCAACTGAATCTTTACTAATCAAATTTTATACTAATCAGAACAAAATATCAGCTGATGTTACCGCATCTGATAGGCATTTTTTACTACCATCAAATCGATTATATACTTACAATGACAAACAGCTAGAATCGATTTTACGTGGATCTCAACCAGGATTAACTATGGTTAATGGTCCAACTCGTTGTGGAAAACATGTTTTGGTATGCAAACTTCTAGAGGTTTTACAAGACACATCTCCCAATGATAGAACCGTTGTACTTTCTGACTCCAATTTCTCTATGAATACTTTGTTTACCTTACTGGAAAAAGCTAGATGTTTTCACCAAGGGCACCTATTATATCTATCTGATGAAGGAAAAGACGAAACGTTGGAACGTTATGGTACTTTATCGTCTTGGATATCTAAGCTTCCTGGTCTTCTACGAGAAATCGGTCGCCTAGCTGCTTCAATCCAGGCTCCAGGTTCTCATGACGCCAGCCCAGATACGGCTTTGTATTTTAGGGATGCTTATATTAAGCGACTTTGGGAAAAGTACTTGAACACGGTAGATGATAAGGATTCTGTGGATGCCTATAACAGGTTCCCTTTCCATTCGTATTTCGGTGACAAATCTAAGCGTCCGATAGAAACGTATAATAAAGATAATTTTTTCGATTATGCGACAAAGTTATACGGGGAGTTAGAATATATGTTCCAACAGCTGGAAGAGATCCGGCCTTTTGGATTACTGAGATATTATGAAGATCAAGAATTGTATGCATTATGCCAACAATCTAGGATTATCGGATGCACTTGGACGAGCTTAAGTACACGCTTAGGGACTTTGAAAGAAAAGGGATTTTGCTTTAACAATTTAATTGTTATGAACTCACAAAATATAAGTGAAAGCTCTATCACTAGCATACTACTTTCAAACTGTGAACCAACTGGTTTTGATCGCCTTGTTCTTCTGGGTAATCAATATCTTACCTCTGGGAATCAGGATATAAATAATACGTCAAATGGTTCACTTTTCAAACGTTTGCGGTATTTGAAATCCAGAATTATTGACCTTAATACGCAATACAATGTTAGAGAATCTATCAGTTCTCTATGTTCATCAATTTATCCTTTGGACATCAAAACTGTGGATTCTAGTCCCAATAAAAGACTTGATTATGGTAATTCGGGGTTTGCACATGAGGTCCAATTTATTAATGTGGGAGCTTTTAAAGGTTCTCAAGAAACAGAACCCGTTAGCGGTTATAAGCAAAATCTTGGAGAAGCCGAGTACGCAGTTGCCTTATTCCAGTACATGCGAATGTTAGGTTATCCCACCAACGAAATTGTAATCTGTACGCTTTATGAGAGTCAAGTCAGCCTTTTAAATGAAATTATATCGGTACGCTGTTCTCATAACTCGTTTTTTGGTCAGCCTGCTTTTGTAGGTACCGTGGAAAAATTACCAAGCGATAAACGGGTAAACTTTGTTATATTTACGACAGTTGAATCTAAAGAGGCCTCTGATCATTGGAATCCAAAAACATTTTATAAAGCCTTTTCAGCATGCTCATATGGTCTGTACGTATTGTGCAACCGTGACCTTTTTCGCTCTACACGTGGTCTTGAAAAACTGTGGAATGAAATTGAAAAGACTCCTGACAAGCTGCTTTTAACCACGGGAGAAATATATCCAAGTTCTCACAAAATCGGATCTTCCGTTGAAACATTTGAAATTGAAAATTTACTTCATCTCTCAAACTATGTTGTTGAAATGACTAAAAAAAGGTTAAATACGAATTAAAATAAAAACCTACTTCATATAGACTATTTGCTTGTTGTATTGAATTAATGATTATTTGTAAGATTAAAGTCATTTTATTTCATTGCTTTTTTGCATAATTAACTTATTTAAAAAACTAAATAGTGAGCTTTACAAACAATAAAAAGTTGATCCCCTCAGAAAAAGTCTTAGGTGTCATACCGATAATAGCTCACTACTTTATTCAACTATACAACAAGTTGGGTAATACATTATTTGCACGAAGTTAACGTCCAATGATTGATTGGTCGAATGAGTAATAAATATAACAATTTATTAAAAGAAGTTGCAGCTAAATATGCTAGTATCATTCTAAATGATGCGAAAATTAAGTCTTTAACTTCAATAAATAGTGCCGAATATCTATATGATTCATTTGTTGAAATTAGTAAATTACCACTGGAAAAGAAGCTTCCGTTAAAATGGAAACTGATTACAGTAAAGGAAAATATTTGCACGAAGACAAATTTAACCACGGCAGCCTCTAATATGTTGAAGGGTAGACAATAAGAATATATTTCAGTTACTAATTGCGGTTTAACTAGACTACAATTCTCCGTTTGATGCGTCAATTGTCGAAAGCTTGAAGAAAGCCGGCGGTATTATTCTTGGTAAAACAAATATGGATGAGTTTGCAATGGGAGTCAAGAGCGAAAACAATCTTTTTGGTCGCACTGTTAATCCTGTTGTTAAGGATAGTAATTACGATGTTGGGGGCAGCTCGGGAGGAGCTGCTGCTGCAATCGCGGCGGATATATGTTATGCATCAGTTGGTTCAGACACAGGAGGATCAATCCGTCTACCTGCTGCTTACGTAGGTTGTGTAGGTTTTAAACCATCTTTCGGCAGGATTTCGAGATATGGAATGCTTGCCTTTGCCAATAGTTTTGACACAGTGGGTATCGCTGCAAATAATGTTAAGGGCGTTACCAAAGTATTTAATGTTTTAGACCATCCCGACATAAATGACTCAACCTGTTTAACTAAAGAAGCTCGTTATTTTGTTAAAGAGCAGCACAAAAAATTATCGCGGAAGCCAATTAAAATAGGAATTCCAATTGACTGGAATGTTTCTGAGACTCATCCAAACGTTTTAGATAAGTGGAATGAATTCATATCTCTTCTGAAATCAAATGGTTATCTTGTCCAAGAAATACAGCTTCCAATTTCATTATACGCTAACAGTGTATATTCCACAATGGCTTATGCAGAAGCGACTTCAAATTTGGCTAAATATAATACTATCGCATTTGGCAATTGTTTAGATGAAAAGTTCGAAGAGGAAATAATTTCATCTACTGCACGCTCTTTTTTTTTAGGAGACGAAGTGAAAAAGAGGCTACTGCTAGGCGCTTATTCACTAGCAAGAATGTATGATATAACTGATTTACTAAGTAGTTACTAATATTTACAAATAGGAATTCCTCTGATTTGTTTTCTAAGGCTCGATACGTTCGCCGAGCCATACAGCTGGAATTCAACAAAAACTTTTTTCTACCTTCCTTTTCTGTCGATGATCCCAGGGGTGACATCGATTTCATAGTTACCCCTTCTTTTTTTAATTCCAGTCAACCCATTGAAACCCCGTCCTCTTATAGTCATCTTTCAGATACTATGTTAGTTCCAGCGAATATGGCTGGAATACCATCCGTTAGCATACCTTTCGGTACTTTGAACAATGGGCTTCCAATGGGAATTCAAATTATGGCCCAATATCTTAATGACGAAGATTTGTTGTCTTTTGCAGGCCAGTTTGCATAGATTTCGGCTGCTTATCTAAACTCTCGAAACATGGCTATGATAATCTTTATGAGCATAATAATTCTTTACTGTTTGGAATCAATTTCATACATTGAAACTTGTTTGCAAAGAGTTTTGGAGAACTTGTCATCAATAATTCGACAGTTTCCCTACAACTGCGGTAAATCCAATAAATAGATGTGGATTCTGAATCATTTACACTTCTCAGCAACATAAATTATTTTTACATTTCAAGTCGCTAGTTTATTCAACCAAAAAAAATGCATATCTGAAGGATGGAATTTAACGGGTAAGCTTTTAAATACAAAACCAGGAGCAATCGGTTTGTCAGATAATGAACATAGTGCACTGTCAAGATATATATGATAAACAGCAACAATTGTATAATTTACCAGATAAATTAAATTTGATTTAATCGAAATAAATGTCTCAGTGCAACTGTAAATGAATTTTTTGACATTATAATAAGATAACGCACTTTGTGAAATTGCGTATTTATGCCTTAAATCCTAAACGAATGCTAACCAGATCTACACATTTAGCATTAGTACGCTTTAAACCAGTTGTTTTTAAAGGTTAGGATAATTTAAAACAGCTACCTTTCAAGACTCCAATTTTTGTTTTCAAAGCATGACTACCAAGCAATGGGGTATTACACCGCCAATTAGTACTGCACCTGCTACTGAACAGGAAAATGCTTTGAATACGGCTTTAATTAATGAGTTGAAGAACCAAAACTTGTTTGAATCTCCTGCCGAATCTGAAAAAAGAGTAAAGGTTCTTGATGAGTTGCAACAAATAACGACAGAATTTGTAAAGAAAGTATCACTTGCCAAACATATGAACGAAAAGATGGCTAATGAGGCAGGGGGGAAAATTTTTACGTACGGAAGTTATAGACTGGGCGTTTATGGACCTGGATCAGACATAGATACCCTAGTCGTTGTACCCAAGCATGTTTCTCGCGACAATTTCTTTCAGGACTTGGAACCTATGCTTCGAGAAAGAGAAGAGGTAACTGACCTTGCTGCTGTACCTGACGCCTATGTTCCTATTATTAAGTTTAAATTTTTGGGAATAAGTATAGATTTAATTTTTGCTCGTCTTTCAGTTCCGCGTGTTCCCCGCGACCTCGAATTGTCTGATAATAACTTATTAAAGGGTGTTGAAGAAAGATGTGTGCTAAGTTTGAATGGTACACGTGTTACGGATCAGATTCTGCAGCTTGTCCCTAATCGTGCTGTTTTTAAGCATGCTTTAAGAGCCATAAAGTTTTGGGCTCAACGTCGTGCAATATACGCTAATGTCGTAGGATTTCCTGGAGGAGTCGCCTGGGCCATGATGGTAGCTCGAATTTGCCAACTATATCCGAATGCAGTATCTTCTGTGATTGTTGCTAAATTTTTTCGTATTCTTCATCAATGGAATTGGCCTCAACCAATATTGTTAAAGCCCATTGAAGATGGCCCCTTACAAGTACGTATCTGGAATCCAAAACTTTATCCATCCGACAAAGCTCACCGTATGCCAATTATAACCCCGGCTTATCCATCAATGTGTGCAACTCATAACATTACTTTATCCACCCAAACAATTATCCTTCGCGAAATGGTTCGGGCTGGAGAAATTGCTGACCAAATAATGGTCAAGGCTCTTCCCTGGTCAGCTTTGTTTCAAAAACACGACTTTTTTCATCGTTATAAGCATTATCTTACGATCACAGCAGCTGCTAAGACAGCTGAAGCTCAATTGAAGTGGGCAGGTTTGGTTGAATCTAAGCTTCGTCATTTGGTTACTAGACTGGAGCTTGTTGATGCTATTGCTTTGGCACATCCTTTCAATAAAGGATTTGATAAAGTGTATAATTGCTCCAGTGAAGAAGAAGCTCAACAAGTAGCTAGCGGCGTTACTCTTGAAGTCGCATATGAATCTACGGATCATGAAAAATTAGCCAACGATACAGTTAATGAAGAGAAAGCCGACAATACTGAGAGTAAAGCTGATGGTTCTGAAAATGGTGAAAAACAAATTTTTCCTGTTTACACTACAACATGTTATATAGGGCTTGAACTTGAAAAGAAGAAAGGCAAGATACTACATTTTGAAATTAATTATGCTAACTTTATTAGGTCATCCAATTAAAAGACTTGATATTTCTTGGCCTACCCAAGAATTTTACGAGTTGTGCAAAAAATGGGATAAATATGATGACACCTTAATGAACGTTTTCATTAAGAATACTAAAAAGTAAGTCATTTTATATATATACACTCTCACACATTTTAGTACTGCTTTACCTGATGAAGTTTTCGAACCTGGAGAAGAACGGCCGAAAGCTACTAAGAAGAGGTCCACTGCTGACACTGCACATAGTACAGAGGTAAGAATTCCGATTTAGCTATCCATTCTAACGATCTTTAGCAATTAAAACGACAAAAAGTTTCAACGGCATAAATACCCACACATAAGACTCAAACCGTTGCTTGCTTAACACTCACGAGTATATCTCATCATTCATTGTGGTCTTATCTTACAACCTATATTAATTGTAGTCACTATCTGTAGACAGGATCAAAAATCAAGTTCTAAATTGTCTTCTGTTTAGCAAAACAGCTTTCAATTTTCATAGAGTAATTAAGGAAATAAACTGCTTGTATATTATCGATATTGAACCAGTATTTAAGTTTTTTAAATTTACGGACTAAAACAAATTAAGCTCTTTGAAGTCTGACCAATGTATTCTAATATTGAACACATAGAAAATGACAGCAAGGCATACAAGGATTATAAAAAATACAAAAAGAATGCTAATGCCTAGTTTCTGTAAATCCTTTCGATACAATTCCTTTTGCTCGTCATTTAAAATTGCCTTCTGAGTTCCGTTTCCCTTCTTTTGTTCAGACAACTTACTAACATAGGCCTTTTCGTACATCTCACGGAAGCGCCGTGGAAATAAGCTTTCAGATACTTGCTCAATCTTTCCACATTCAATTGAAATCTTCAAAAAGTTGGGATCTTTAGGAGTGTTCTTATAATGAATATCACGGGTGTAACGAAGGAATAAATCACAAACATTCTTCAAGTTTACAGAATGTAGAATAATCTGGACAGCCTGACCCTTCCTTATCTTAACATTAGTTTGAAAAACATCCGGGTTTCTGAAAACTGCAGCTAATGTGGCAATTGCCATTACTTGTGGAATAGCACAGAAATTAAATATTTCCTGAGTCTTCAATTGAGAAAGATAAACGAGAGCATCAGTAGCATGTGTTAAAGCATTAGCAGTCATATCAGATAAACATTCAAGAGCTTTTTCAGAGTTGTCAGGAAGACAGAGATCACCGAAACTGGAAGTATACTTGGACCAAATTTCACGAGGCCAGAAATGACGATTATCATCAAAATCCTCACGATAATCACGAATGATGTTAACTTTTTGTAAAAAGAGTCCAAGAGAATTGGAAATAGCTTGACTATGAGCTAAATCCGGATCTTCTAGCTTAGATTGAGCAAACAAACGAGATAGTCCAATTCCCACCAATCCGGCAACATAATGACAATATTTGTTAAAGTCTTCTATAGTTTCTACAGAGAATCCGTCATTTTTTTCGGCAAGAGAGGCATAATAAGCCATACCATCACCCATTTCCTTAGTAATGTTCGAAATAACATTACGATAACCCTCTGACAGGTTAAGATATTCTTTTATAACCACGTCGAATTCTACGAGAAGCTGACGATCCTTTTCGTTAGGACCAGATTCATTAAACGTCCACCCTTCGACTTCAATTGTTTTATAAAAATCTCTTAGGATTGGAAGCTTTTTATCCAAAGGCAACGTCATGTCATCCTCTACTGTATCCAGTCCACGAAGGACAAGATAAAAAATCATAACAGCCTCTCTAATACCATTTGGCAATTCTTTAATAACGACTGCAAAGGATCTCGAGGTCATATCGAGTAATTGGTAACAACGGCGGATGTTTTGAGGCACATTTTCGTCTTCTCCATAAGAAGGAAGGTCATTCCAAAGCTTGTACTGACAAAGGCACCGGATTTCTTCAATGCGGTTAGCTAAACTCATTATATAAAACGCAGATTAAATGGTGTAGTTGGAAGGCTAAGTGAAGACGTGCTTGAGATATTGATACCACTTCGTTGGAGTTTGTTACGGTCAGTTGATCAGCAGCCCAAGTGTCAAGCGGTATCGAACTTTCAGGTTTATTTTAGTAGAGTACTCTTTGTGTTTGCACAATTGAAAAAAATAAAATAAAATTAATCTACATCAACTACAATTGTTGACACCAACAAAAATATTTGTATTAAAAAGTTATCAAAGCTACCTGCCACCAAAAAGTAATGTAAACTTCAGTCATACCATCAGGATTGACTAATTTTGATCTCCACTTTTAGTTTATGGAATTACCAGGATATCCTAGTGGTGCAGAAGTTGAAGTTGTATAGCACAACAGAATTGTTACCAAGAATATTTAATGGACCATACCCCTGAGCGATAACTGTCGTTCCATTTAAAATTTGAAAGAGTGGAAGACCTGCAGCAGCTGTGTTGTTAACAATGAAACTAACATTAGCTGACTGAACACCTGCATTGACATTGGTGGTACCTAGTACGGTGCCATTAACGCTAACGCGCAAAGTATACGATGACTTTGCAAAGGATATAACACTAATAACGTCAGAACTGTTCTGGTAGTTATCAGGTCGAGGAATTGAGTCTGACGATGCTGTCGCATTTTTTGAATGCACCCGGTATGTAACGTATAATTGCGATATTCCGCTGAAGTTAGATGGAAGACCTGTAGTATTTTGTTTATACATTTGAATGAAAAGGGGAAGTGAATAAGATAAAGGTGCATGCGTAAACGAATCAACCCACTCATGAGAGTTTGATCCTATGACCGGAAAGTCAGCAGCATAATTAGTGGGACCAATATATGTGCTTTCTCCATAGTCATTCCAAGTTAAAACTTGAACATAGTTTGGTTGGTCTTTAATAAGTTGCATCCACCTGGTAAACCATAAACCTTCTGAAAAGAAAGAATAATTTTTGGAAGTAAAGTGTGTATAAAATATTGGACTGACAGTAGCCATATATTTTTTGTTTGTGGCTTTACTATTTTGTATGTAAACTAAGTCTTCAGCATCGCTAGTAGGGGAACTTGTGTAATAAGGCCAGCAATTCCATTTGCAGAATCCATCGGCAACTGGATATGTCTGATAAATAGTACTAGCATCGAGAGGCCAAGTGGGCATGAAAAAAATATTGATACCAGCAGAAGCCAACGCGTTTTTGAATGCTACCTGCCAACCTTGGTTTACTGAAGACTGACCAAAATTAATATCCTGCCCAAGAAATGTGCCCACGACTACATTGTTATTAATCCGAGCCTGATGGCCACGATTAGCAAAAGTTTGAACATAGGTCACAAGAGTGCTAGCGGGAACCGTTGACATTTCAGACATATCTAGATTGAGGTAAAGCAAAAACTGAAGATTTAATGCATCAGCAGCATTGTACATCAAAGTCAGTTTGCTCATCATCCAACTGTCATTCCCAAAGTTGAGCACAAACCCATCCAACCCCAAAGAAATTGCATTTTGTATGTCATTTTGGAAATCACTCTGAGCATAATTGTACGTAAGACCCATCATAAAATGGGCTACAACGGCTTTATTCGGTAAAGCTGTTGTTAACGACGCCATTAAGTGATATTTAAGTTGGTTAGTGGAAATGCAAGCTGTCCGCTTTCAAAGGTCTAGCCGATGACTGCCGCTATACAAAAAAAAATTAAGTTATGCAGGTAGATTTGATAACTTGTCCCTTTAGACTCTTTAGTCTAATGTCGACAAAGGTTGGTGTAAATGCCAAAGAGTTATAGATGCCTTTATATACTGACTATTAAAATGTAAACAAATGCAAGTTTGCTTATGGAATGACTGGACATAACAATACTGACAAATGAATTAGCGATACACGTAATTATATATATCTATAAATATATATATACACTATATTTCAAATGAATAACTAGTTATTTATCTGATTGTGATAGACTTTAAATTTGACTTTCCAATCATATACAATGGTGGTTCAGATGGCGGTGCTCAACAATTGTCTAGAGCTATTGGAGTTCTTTATGTTTATTTATATCTATGAAATGTATATCTTTAACATTCTTAGGAAAAGAATCTTGTAAAATGTAGAACAATGACTATTGAAAACCGTAGAACCAAATCAAGAACAACAGAAGTAGCATATCCGTGTAGTTAAAAATTGATCAACATCTTTAAACTGATCGATCAAGAGTGAAAATCGATTGGTTCTAAATTTATAGATTATAAAAAGAAGGGAATCATAATTTTACGAGAACGGGGATAATTGGGAAACTCTTTCAGATAGCGAGCATGCTTTTTCTTAGCCCAAACAAACATTTGTGCGGAACCAACAAATAAGAAGATCCAAGAAGCCCAAGATTTCGTTAAGAGTGCGAAAAAAAGCCAGCCAAGAGACTCAAAGAAGTAATTGGGAAATGATACCAAGTTGAATCCATAACCGGTTGGGATAACACGCTTCTTGGAGCCGGCGGGTCGTAAATCGCGTAAAATAATATGAGTTCTAAAATTGGAAAGGACAGCGAACGCCCAGCCAACGATTAAAAACAACAGATGATTAGGCTTTATGTAATCGTTAGCATGCCAAGGACCATATATGAAATAAGCTAAAAAGAGTCCCGAAAGAAGATGATAATGTGCACAATTCTTAAATATGTTTCGTAAGGGCATTGTTGCAAGTGAAAAGCGATGAACAAAGATACTTTCATACTCGCGTTTCATAAAATGCAACATGACAAGCACAAATGCTATTTTTTGATTAAGGCACAAGTTGTAGTCTTTTCTATAAATCCATTTGTAATTTAGAATAAAAAATAGATGAATAACAAGAGGACCCAAATACTCAATCATGAAAACAGTACGCCAACCAATTTGGGGACCCAGGTCTTTAACCCAAATAGTGGCACCCGGGCCGACACCATACTTCCTCAATGTGGTATTGGGTAAAAGAGTAGTTCCATCGGCTGTGCTGAAGCGTAAACGCTCAACTGGTAGCCGTGTTACTGAGGACACTTCGTCCCGGAGTTTATCGATTGACCCATCCAGAGGGAATTCCAAACTCTTAGGTAATTTTCGGATTTTTCTGCCCCTTGAAGATAAAGTTATACTCATTTTGAAAACCTACCTTTAACAAGCTGTGTGCTGTTGTTGTTGGGCTTAAGAAGCTCGTGGGAGTTTAATATCCTGACACCAAGTATGAAACAAGTAATGGCAGAGACAGCCTCGATTAGATGATATCGTATTTTGAGAAGATGCGACCTATGGTGACAGGATTTTATTAAGGAAATATGATCGAATCACAAATGTTTTCTTCTTTTCTTCTGCAAATATAGATTCAGATATACTCTTTCAACCAAGAAACTAAAACTCGCCTACCTTTCAACAAATCATAAGTTGTTTGAATACATATGTACAAAAATATAAGAAATTAACATTGTACGTTGAACAATCTTCGAACTATGCGCTTAGCTTGTTGGAAAGTGTTTTTACATTTAAAGCTTAACCTAGTAACTCACGAAGATTTCACAATACGAGGAAATGCTATTATTACCTATAAAACAAGACGAATAATGCAGTATGCTTAGTTAGCTTAAATCGCTAGCAACAACTTTGTTGTGGACCATGAATAAAAATAACTCAATTTAATAGATAAGAAAGTTCAGAACAAGAAATTCTGAAGTAGCAAAAAGAAAGCAAACTTAAAAAATAAGAGAAAATGTAAATGTAATCTTGAATTTCTAAGCAAACGTTCCAAGCTAAGCAAATTAATTGCAAAGACTCATGCCATCATTTTATGAAAACACAAATCAGCATTACCAACGTTACAGAATTGAAAACTCATGAGTTATAATAGCATTTATATCAAAGAGATAGGATAAACAAGAAGTGAATTGCGAAGTGATAAATAGAGGAAGATAAAAAGATACTGACAAAAACAACACTGTGAAAATAAAAGTGAGTCATTGAGTAAGGTAGGGAAAAAGTTCTAAATGCACGCCAATTAAAGAGTTTGTGAAAAGGGTTAAAAATTAACGTTTTATGAAAGACATTAACTTCCGTGAATGTACTCATCTGACAAGGACTGCTCAAGGACCTTCTTACCTTCTTCAGTAAGGGTCGGTCGACCTTCCTTTTCATCTGGAACAAAAAATCTGGGCTTCCATTCGGTATGGCTTTCCTCTCTGGCGGCAGACGCCTGGCGTTGTTGGTCTTCAATCTCTTGTTTTGCTTTCGTAGCTTGAGTATAATGCTTGGCCAAAATATTGTGCGTGACTGGAAACCAAATTTTCCGGGATTCAAACGGAAATTGTTTATCCAAAGGGGGACAACGCTTGTGAACTAAATCCAACTCATTCAAATCAACTAGCATTCTGGATTCAGATTCTCCTGCATAAGAGTAAAATATGCAGTTCCGCCAATTTCCTTTGAAAGTAGCTAAGATGTTTTCTTTGGGAACTGCTTTGATTGAATCAATCGTGTCATTGGATGGGTCATATCGATAACAAACGCCTTCTACCAAGCTTCTCGGTTTTCCAAGCCATCTTTCTTCAATATATGTAATAATTGTCTTAATACGGGTTTTAGGACACAAAATTACAGTACTGTCCAACAAGTTGATATGTAAATTACCACGAAGGATACCGCCAACGGAGGCAGAGGGATGCGTACATAAGTATTCTTCATTATCCCTTTTGTTAAAGCGAACGTATACACCTTTGTTTAGGTCGCCAGCGCAAACCTTAAAAGAAGTTCCAGTAAATCCAACAGCAATTTGATCCTGACCGTATACTTCAATGCCCTTAGAAGGGCAAGTAACATAAAAAGCACTTACAGCAGGATGATGTGAGGTTTGTTCCGCCATAAAGACTATAGAATGTTTTGATTTCTGAGAGGAAGAAAGGTGCTCATTATTTGATTCAGCGGTGCTAGGTGCTGTTGAAGAACGATCATTGCTTGAATCTTGATTCGATTCAGATTTAGAATTTTTTTTGGAAGATTTCTTCTTAGAAGTCTTCGTGGAAGACTTTGTCATGGTAGATGCAACGCTTTGGCTGGACGTTGTACGGGAGGCCTTTGGCCTATATGATTTACCAAGTGGGAATTTGGTGGTTTCGGAATATTCCGTCTTGTATGTAGGTAGTTGAGAAGAATCTGGATCTAATGTATGATCTTCTCTTACTGTAGGATCTGTTACGACCCATTTGCACCGGAAAAATTCACCAAGCACAGAGTTGTAAGGCTTTACCACACGACCACGAACAAAACGAAGGTCCTTTGTAAACCACCAACGCAATACGCCCAACATTCTTTCAAGTTCGTCATCAGAATCGCCCATGACTGCAAAGTAGTCAGGTCGATCAACATAGTTCCAGTACTCCAAGTTTCCAACAGGCTCTAACAATTGTGCAGGTAAACTAAAGCGAAGACTAGCAATATCCTTCACACCAATGCATTGTTTCAATATGGAAAGAACTAGCTTGAATTTTCCTTCTTCTTTCTGATAACCCTCTACTTCTCCATCATCCCTGACTAGTTCCGTAGGGTTTTCAACTTGAATAGGTTCATTTTCTTTTTTTATTGCTTGATTAGGATTTGGCATCTTTAGGTCCTGGTCCTACTACTGACCAAAAATCTATTCTTTTCAAGAGATATCTTTGCGTTGATAAATGTTGGTGGCACGGAAACGGATGCTGTCTCAAGCTTTCGTGGTGTACTGGTTTGATATGAAATTTAAACACCAAACTTACATATTAGTTGTAGCGAGTCTTTCGATTAAATTACGGTAATACCGTTGCAGCATCGTTTATTTATCTATCAATTAGGGAAATTTAATTTAATGCAATTGGATTAGTATTATTACAGCAATTTAATATATACATAAGTTAATTCCACCGACACATTTTCTACATGTTGAGATAGCGGCATTAATACTTTTGCATTAATTATTTATTTTTTATGCACTTCAGAAAATAAAAAAATTTTAGATAATATATATTTTTTTAATATCCCCGCATGTTTCAAATTTCCAAAATTAATATACTAATAGCGATATTCAATGAGCACGTTTCTTTAAATAGGAAAGTACACAGTCATCTTCTACAATAACGAGTTGTTTGAAAATACAAAATTAGCGAATTAATTAAACTCCTATGTTTTATTTTTAATGTATGAAATATATTCCACCTTTAAACTATTTGCTAATCTTGTCTAAACAGTAGCATGCTTTAACTCCGAAATGCTTTTAGCAAGAGATTGCTCCAAGTTTTGACTTTCAAAACTTAATGACTTTGTACGGTCTATAATCTGTTGGAAAGCTGAATAAGTAGGGTGTTCAATTATTATTGATTCACCGTCCAACTTAGCTTTAAACCCAAATTGTACCTCGGGTTCGGGCTCTTCGGCTTCAGTAGCAGTTTCGGCTTCCGTGATTAAATCATCAGCAACAACATTTGTAGAGGTAGATTCAATACTTTCATCTTCAGTACTTTGATCGGCAGCTACATTAGAAGCTGCGGCAACTGAAGGATTATTACGGTTTTCAACAAGTTGTATTAATTGAGCACTGTCCATTTCCAGCTTGTTAGCAAGCACATCAACACTTATGACACTGTGAATACGGCAATATGCCTCAGCAAGTAATTTGCGAGCACCTTCCAAAAAGTGATCGCACAAAGATACGAGAAAAAAGTCGGTTTTCAAAACCTCTTCACATTCTCTGAGGCAATGCTGAGCTTTTTCAAAGTCGACCTCAGTATACAAAGCAGAAATAAAAGAGGTCACAGGATCGCTGTATTCATAGTTTTCTTGGCTAATGATGCGTACGAGATCTCGCATCCTTCTTTGATAAGATTGCCTAGGGTTACGAGGTTTTTGATTTGCATTATTTTGGTTAGTAACAACAGCGACAGTCAAATATCTTAATAGCCAGGGACAAGAGGTTTGGATGGTGTTGAGATAAGGAGTATAGAAGAACAAATCACAAAGAGTATCACAACCATTTGCATGATTAAACAAAGGAAACAAGGACCAGTGGAGGAGCCAAGTTCGATTTCTCAATTGAACAGCAGAATCTTTAAAGCTTTTGGAGTCCACCATTTCGCGAAGTTTTCCCAATTCCTCCATAGCCCCATCCCAATCAACAGTCAAAATTT
The DNA here is from genome assembly GCF_000002945.2 of Schizosaccharomyces pombe. NCBI lineage: Eukaryota > Fungi > Ascomycota > Schizosaccharomycetes > Schizosaccharomycetales > Schizosaccharomycetaceae > Schizosaccharomyces > Schizosaccharomyces pombe. The sequence continues at coordinate 939,644 of NC_003423.3, forward strand.
CAGAAGCAAATTTACCCCAGGTCGCGGAGGCGTTTAATTCAGGGTCTTTACTGAAGGCACGAAAATGATAAAGTAAATCTGATGCACCACCGTAGTTTCCACAATTATATTGAAATTGAGCAAACTTGTAAAGAACAGCTATACGTTCAGGGGTAATGTTGTAATGTTCTTGTAGGTGTTGTAAATTTTGACCTTTATCTTGACGAAGAGCTGCAATCAAGTCAGGATTTTCTAAGACACCTAAAATTCCTTGAACCTCTTCTTCAAGTTCAGAGAGCTCTTGCAAAACACTGCGTCGCTTTTCAGCAAAAGCATTTGCCATGTCCTCGTCGGTATGACCCCCATGAAGATTAGTCCACAAGTTGGCCACATAATCAGTCATATTGGTATCTTTAAGCAAATCATACTTAGCTTGTAAAAGCTCCTTTGGATCATGAGTCTGTCTTAAAGATAAAAATTCCAATAGAGGAAAAATGAGATGGCGGTCAAGGTGTTGCATAATTTTTTGCGACAAATCATACTTGACCGCTATAAAGGTTAGAAAACATTCTCCTGTATTTAAAAATAAATCTAAATTAGCTTACCTAAAGGGCTTGTACTCTTAAGCTCGGATCCCATATCTGATATGTTTCACGCAAAAAAAAAGTGCGTGGTGTGGGGAGGATAGCACAACTCACCCAAAACTCTAGTAGTAGCCCCCTTAGACTACAGTACTGAAAAGCAATATGACAATAGTAGGTCAGCAATGTTCGTACAAAAAATATTAAATTCCTTAATGATATTTTTGCTTTTTTTAACCAATAGTTTTTCATAAAACTAATTAAGCTCGAACTTACTACCAGCTAATGTAAATCAATGTGTAAGACAAATTTTTATCCGATTCTTGATCTTTACTTAAATTGTAATTATTGTCAAATACTGGTTTCTAATATTTTTTTAACTTTCGATATAAATAGCACTTCTTATACGAATAATACATAAATGCTACTTAATAAAATGTAAATGCTTACTAAGAGATAAGTTTTACACGTCCATCCATCAAAATGATAAGCTCGATATCAATCGATTTAGTAATATTACAGTATTTACGCCCATAATCTATAGCAAATTTTTCAATTACAAGTTGTTCTAAATATGCAAGAGCAATATGGTCCCCGTTATATCCTAATAAAAATAACGTCTCAATGGCTCTTCTTTTTCTTCTTACTTTTCTTGACTTCTTCTGATGCATCATCGGCAGAACGCTTTTTCTTAGACTTCTCCTTTTTCTTCTCCTTCTTGTCTTTCTTTTCTTTCTTGCTCGGCTTTTCTGAAATGGTTTCAACAGTCTCTTCAACGTCAATGTCAACCTCCTCGTCTCCGTCTATGTTAACACTCGATAATGCCTTTTCATAAGCTTCTGCCATTGCAATACTATTGCGAGTAGGGGCGACACCGGTATCGAAAAAGTTGAGACGTTCCTCGACTTGTCGACGAAGAACTTGACCAAATGCCGTAGTTGGGGCATCGCTAAAGTTATCAATACGGCTAGCAATAGAACATTTGTTAGCCAAGAAACGAGAGATGCGGCCTTTGTTTTTAGCGCCAGCTTTTCCAATAAAACTAGAATGGTAAATAATACCGTATTTAGGCGTGTTTCCACGGGTTTTCAGAGCACGGAACAAAGCCTTTTCAGCACCTAGAATCTGTACCGTAGAAGCCGGGCATTTTGACAAGTTAGTTAGACTTCCGGCATGAGAAATCAAACGAGCACCAACCATCTCACCAATTAATTCAGCAAGATTGGGAGCAACAACATTCATCTTCTGAACCAAATAGTTATGTAGCTGTTTACGATAATTACTAAGTTTAATAACACGTTCAGCAAAAGATAGAATATTCTCGAGGTCAATTTCAGAGATATCTTGTCCCATAGACACTTTACCAGCGTTGATTATACTTTGAGCAATATCTTTGTCATCGTCTACAACGGCTGCCAGATCATGAAGCATTTCGTCGTTAATGGTGGTTTTATCACCAACCAGTGTAACAATAACAGCGTATTTGTAATTGTCTCCAACGATCTTCGAAAGCTCAGGGAAATGCCAAGAATACCACTCTTTCATGCGCATAGCGAAAGTATTAATGTCCTTGTCAAGTTGATCAAGGATAGCAATAGCTTGGATAATCATGTTGTCATTTCTGTTAACATTGAACTTCACTTTTGCGCGAGAGTATGAATGTCCTAAACCAAGCTGAGCCCTTTCGAAATCACCGGGTGATAGTTGCTTGAGAAGTTTATCACCATGAAAACGAATACCACGGAGAAGATCCTGGGTAAGCTCAGAAGTGTCACATTCAATGGCATCAATTTCGGATTTAATAGACGTTGCTAAATTTTTGTCTTGGACTCCCAGAGACACCTTTTTCTTCTTTGAGGCTTTCGGCAAATTGAGTTCCAAAAAGTTTTTCAAAAAATCATTCAAAACGCCTTCAGAAATGTCGTTGGCATTTTCCAAAGCATGGGCAGCATTTTTAAAAGGAATAAAACTTCTAAGCTGCACCACTTTACCAAATTTTGAAATATCCTGAAGAGACAACTGCACTTCCTTTGTCTTCGCTGCTATTTGATCAGCTCCAACGACATCAAAAAGGGAATACCCTGTCGCAGACTCATACAACAAGTAATCAGCCATTCTTCACTTGTAGTACTTCACGCCGCAATTCTGACTCGGCGTTAGTGCTGTGGGTGAAAATTTGTGCGAACTATTCAAAAGTTTGATGTATTTTTTTTAACGTAGTTTATGATAGGGTATAGTAACCTACATTAAATTAATTTTGAAGCGATTTGATTCAGCAATACTAAACAACGCTATTTTACACTACGTTGTGTATCACTATATGTCACATGTCGTATTTATTCATCATGCCATCTTTGACGATACCGAGATTGAACTTAATGATAACCTATTAATATTTTATATTGTATTGATACTGCAAATAAATATTCCGTTGAACCTCATTCCTCAGTTCATTTATAAGCGATAATAGTGATAAGTAATAATATAACCTAGATGGTATAATACCTATACTCAGTTGCTACTTATATTACCTGCGTATTGCAATACAATAGGTCACAAGGAAAACTCGCCGTAGTCTAAGTATCGTTAAAATAGATACCAAACTGCGTAGCTTACATTTGATAATTATTAACGCAGTACGCAAATTTACGATATTTTTAAAGACTTCAGTAAATATTCGACTAATAAGTAGCTGAACTAACCAACTACAGTTCATTTGGTGATTTACTTTAAGCTCAATGTTGTCCTTATTGAATCCCAAAGCGGAATCAATTCAGAGAGCGCAGGCTCTTCAGGTTGGTCTATAATATTTGTTTAAGCAGTATCGCTAACGTTGGCAGGTTAATATCTCAGCAGCAATCGGTTTGCAAGATGTCTTGAAAAGCAATTTGGGGCCAACTGGAACAACGAAAATGTAAGTTACTTTTATAGTTTAGCAACTCATAATTTTAGGTTGGTTGATGGCGCTGGTGCTATTAAGCTTACGAAGGACGGTAAAGTCCTGCTTACGGAAATGGTAAGTGATTAAGAACACATTAACTGCAAATGCTTTTTTCTTTCTTTCCTTTTTTGATAATTTTGGAATTTTTTTGACTACTTTAGGTCTCATGTTGCTTTTAATAATGAGTATTGAGTTGTGTACTAACTTTATTGGTAGCAAATACAAAATCCAACTGCCTCTTGTATAGCCAAGGCTGCAACTGCTCAAGACGATGCCACAGGAGATGGTACGACTTCCGTATGTCTTTTGGTTGGTGAATTACTTAAGCAAGCTGAACTTTATATTCGTGAAGGGCTTCACCCCTCTTTAATTAGCGATGGATTTAATTTAGCAAAGAATGAAGCCCTTACATTTTTGGATAGTTTTAAGACTGATTTTGAGGTCGACCGTGAGGTTTTGTTAAACGTTGCGAAAACCTCCTTAAGTACGAAGATTTCCTCAAAAGTTGTTGAGTCACTTGCACCTGCTGTTGTTGATGCTATATTGACAATTCGTCGTCCTGATGAACCTATTGATCTTCATATGGTCGAGATTATGAAGATGCAAAATCGCTCTGCTTCAGATACTCAATTGATTCGCGGTTTACTTCTCGATCATGGAGCTCGTCACCCCGATATGCCCAAGCAAGTGAAAAACGCTTATATATTAATTTTAAATGTTTCTTTGGAATACGAAAAGAGTGAGATAAACTCGGGATTTTTTTATAGTACTTCGGAACAACGTGAACGATTAGTCGAAAGTGAAAGGAAATTTGTTGACAATAAATTGCGCAAAATCGTTGAACTTAAGAAGGAAGTTTGTGAAAGAGATCCCACTGCGAATTTTGTTATTATCAATCAAAAAGGTATTGACCCCCTTTCTCTTGATGTATTAGCTAAGAATGGTATTATGGCTCTGAGACGAGCTAAACGTCGTAATATGGAACGACTTCAGTTAGCATGCGGCGGGGTAGCCCAAAACAGTGTGGACGATCTCAATCCTGAGGTTTTAGGATGGGCTGGATCGGTTTATGAGAGAACATTAGGTGAGGAAAAATACACTTTTGTTGAGGACGTTAAAGATCCTAAAAGTGCGACTATTTTAATTCATGGACCCAATACATATACAATACAACAAATTCAAGATGCAACTCGGGATGGTCTTCGTGCGGTAAAAAATGCTGTAGAAGACAACTGCTTGATAGTTGGAGCCGGTGCTTTTGAAGTTGCTTGCGCTGCTCATCTTCGCAACAAGTTTGCTGCTAAAGAAGTTAAGGGAAAGGCTAAAATGGGAGTATATGCTTATGCCGATGCTCTTTTGATAATTCCTAAAACTCTGGCTGCAAATTCTAGTTACGATACTCAAGATGCGATTGTTGCTTTGCAAGAAGAAGCATCTGAAGGATATAAAGTTGGGTTGGATTTAAAGACAGGTATGCCTTTTGATCCCGAGGTAGAAGGAATATATGATAACTACCGCGTCATTCGTCATATGCTTCATTCTGCAACAGTGATCGCTAGTAACTTGATTAGTGTCGATCAAATTCTTCGCGCTGGAAGAAGTAGTCTTAAAGAAGGCCCACCTCAGTAAAGGAATGGATTGGTAAAGCATCTAAAAGAACGATTTTAAACGACTGCAAAGCTCGTGGGTGATTTTAAGGCTTAAAATAATAGTTCTACACATCTAGAAATAAAAAGTATGATGTTCAATTAAGATGTAATTACTATTCATGATTAAACGGATGACGATTAATGTATAAGAAACAAATCAAACCAGTGAAAAGAAAGGAAACGAAAAGAATGCTGGTATATATAAAGTACGGATAAAAAAAAAGAACGGTATTTGCCGGTCATGCTGAAACAATTAAACCGCAAAATTAAAGCATGGCCAGTGTTGTCACTGATGCTTGGTAGAACATTTACTTTCGTAAAAACAATTGTTCAAATAAATGGTATAACTTATTAGCCTCAAATGTCAAAAATCCTAAATCGACGACAGGGTTGCTTGCATATCGTCGTTGCAATACATCATCAAGGCATATGCAAACTTCAACAAGGACTTTTGAATGTCCACGTTGGTAAACGGCAATAACAAAATTATCCGTAGAAGGAGAAGAAAATGTAAAATATGTGTTAGACACGTTAAATTCAGGAATGGTACAATTGAGCAGGACAGACTCTTTTTTCAATTGCTGCGAAGAAAGCTTTACAGTATTTGATGACTTAATATTTTTGGGCTTAATTCCGACAACGCCAACGCCTCTAGAAAATCCTTTGCTGTCACTATGACTGGGTTTAATCTGAGAACGGGCATTGTTCAAATAGCTCCCATAAATTTGCAATTGAGTTTGAAGATACTCATTATGGTCACATATAGCACGATGAACATCCTGTAAAGCATCACGTTCTGCACGTATCCTTTCATAAAGGGCATCGAGGTCTATAAATTCCTTTTCGACCTCAGAAGTTAAAGGCTCATAACGGTTCTCCTTGTCAACCAAACGTAAGGTTGACAACTCATCTAAAAGCTCTATTGCACGTATGCCCTTTTTCATTAATGACATACTTTTTAAGGACGAAACACTGTCAGCAATTAGTGGAAGGTCTAGAGGCACCCTTGTAGCTGGATGGCCCGATGGCAGAAGACGTAAAAGTTGAATGAAAAGCGTTTTGGCATCGACGTATAAAATATCTTCGCGGGTTACCTTTAAATTTTGTTTTAAATCAGGAATTGAAGAATCCCATCGATTATAAAGAGGAAGTGTGACAAGGCAATTGTCTTCCTGTGGAACAGATTTACACGGCTCGCCTAATTCTTGAAGAATTAAATGAACATGACTATCGGGATCATATAAATTATCCAAATTCTCCAAAATGATTTCGTGTGTAAGGTATATTTCATTGACGGTCATCTCAAGTGCTAAGCTCTTCTTTGATAGAGCTATATATTGGTCAAGTTCCAAAGCCTCGAAAAAGTCACCGACGTTTCCAAGTTTACGCAAAAGATTGTGAACTTTTTCTTCATACTCTTTCAACATAGGTTGAAAAGAAACATCCAAATGTGTCTTCGTAGAACTTGTGCCATTGGCAACACTTTGAATAATTTTTGCAATAGTAGCAAGTGTTTTGCGGACGTTATCAGATGGACAACTGTCTAAAAGCATAGAAGTTTGTGGCGAAATAATAGCTGGATTAACGAAACGAAGAAAGAAAAATCCACCTATTAAAGAGCAAATAGTGCTGTCTGAAATACTAGGAAACAGACGATTTGTCAGATTGCGAATTAACTTACAGACCCAGCGAATACCATATGGAATTTCGTCGATGCTGTTAAGAACAGCATCTAAAAATCGTTTTGTCAAAAGCAATAATTGAGCAGAACGCTCTTGAATTGCATTTTTTACAGCAGGAAACTCTGAAACTTCCTCGTTTGTTAATAAATTATCATCTTCAGATGGTGATAATTGACCGGTATTCACCAAATAGCGATAAACTGAAAGAGGATGGATGTCAAGCTGCAAATCAGGATGGATAGCAACGTCATTAATGCATTGGTAAAGGATACTACGAAGATATGCTTGTCCGGGTCCACGACGTGTATAAGTTGTAAGCATTCTAGATACCGGAGTATTAGCCCTAAGCAGAGACAAAACGTCAGAAGTGGCCTCAAATTCGGTGGTTAATACCATTTGAAAAAGAGATAATAAAAGATGCTCTTCTCTACTCTCGTATTGGTTTCCGTATATATTAAACATAACGATTTGTAGAAGTGCATCCATGTTAAAAAGCTTGACGCGACGAACAAGGCTAGCGATATAGGCTGGTTCAGACTGAAGTAAAAAAAACAACGCTCCATACAACTGAAGCTTACGATCGTCAGGAAATGATCCTTTTACAGCATTGTAATTATCATTCAGTCGTTTTGCAAACTCATGCTGTTCTTCTTGTGCCATTCGATTTTGGATAAGAAGTGCAATTTTGGAATCAAGGTAGCGTACATCCCTCTCGAGGACGAAGTTTTGTTTGGACTGACTGGATATTTGTTGTTTGAGATCATGCAATTCACGATCCAAGTGGAAAAAGGCATCCTCAACGTCGGACTCCATATCAAGATCGATTGTATAAAGCACAGAGGTGCTTTCACGATTCCTTAACAAGGACAATCGATTTGTTTGCGGAAGCACCGACGAAGATAGGGTACCAGAGTGCCGCTTAGTCATTATAAATTTCAATAGCTAAAAATTGCCTAAGTAGCTAATGAACAAGAGAGGGTAGAAAAAAAAAAGAAAGAGTGTAGGGATCAAGTCAAAGTGTAAAAGAAGAAAACAAGGATGGATATTATACTAAGTTTTCAAACAAAAAAAAAATAAAATAAAAGAGAAAATCATCAAAAGAACGTTATTAGAGGAGATCGGACAGAACCTATTGGTTCTATTAGCAAAACACAGTATTAAGACCCACTGGCGCCCGATTAAACGATTAAAGAAAGCGAAATTCTTCCAAAGAAAAAAGAAAAGGATATAGAATTTATAACGTTATTGAGCAATTCAATAGTATTTGAGCAAAGCGTCCGAGTACGTTAACGTGAAAGGACGTAGGTTCAATGTGACAAATCTGGGAAAAAAAGAGAACAAAGAATAAAATGCTTGACAAAACACAAAAACAGGGTAGCAAAATGATATTGGACGAATAAAATTTAACACAATACTAGTGAGTGTTGTATATGAAGGTAGATGTATATGTATGTGAAAATAAGTAATGCTTTGTAGATGGAATAATATATATAAATATTTAATATTTATATATTTTTAAACAAAAATTAATAACTGGCTTGCTGAAGCAGCAACAAAATAAAGATGAGAAAAATTAAAAATTTTCAAGAAAAGATACTCGAGAAATTAAGATTATTATGTTGTGATATGAGATATCAGAAAAAACAAGGATGCTTGTTTAATTTTATAGTCTTTAAAAGCGTCTTTGAGGATTTCTGTATGTACGAAGTCTTGGGTAGAAAGGCCGACCAAAGGGTAGCGACTATAAGCGATGTAAGGTTTAATGATGTGGAAAAAAAAAATGCCGACTTAGTGAAAGTAAATATGTTACAATACAAAGTGGTGAATTAAAAAAAAAAAAAAAAAAGAGAGAGAAATGTAGAAATTTTATACATGAGAATATGTTAAACAAAGGACAAAATCTAATAATGTCTGCTTAAGACTGGTAGGTACATGTCATAGAAATAATTTACAACGTATATCAATTAATTCAATTGAGAGAATATCTAGTACGAAACGTTAAGTGCTTGTTTAATATGCGCCTGAAGTTTTTGTTTGGCTTGAGCTTTGTTTACATAGCAAGGACAAGACAGAAGCTATTATGGTATTTAGTGGAAATTCATTGTTTAATAAAGTGCGCAGCATTATATCAGATTTCCAACGTATTTTAATATTCGATAATGTATTAATGATCAATTAAAGAAACTCTAACTAATTTTTCAATTGGTAATTCGTTATTTGTAATGATTCATTTATAGATTTATTTTATTTTTTTTTATTTTTTTTTTAATTTTTTTTTTACACTAAGCTACTGGCAGTTTGTACGTTAAGCAAATACAAAGTCGCACGTGGGTGTTTTACCAAAAAGAATTGCGAGTGAATAGGATAAAATGGACGATGAATTTGTAGATTTTTTTTACTACAATTAATCAATGAAAGGAGTAAAAATTTAAAAAAAAAAAATAAAAAATAAATAAAAAATAAAATTAAATAAAGGACAAGATGAAAACTTATTATATGAATTATGGATTTACTTTATTTTATGCTCTTACAAACCGTAACTGGACTGCTGGAATTTCTTCTACTAGATGAGCGTCTATTTGTGTCCTATATATTTAAATTTTATTTTCTCAAATTACATATATATATCAATATGTTATTTCGATTATTTTCGATTTTAATTTTGATATTTTGGAAATTCACTTTATCTTCTACATAATCGCATTTCCTATATCAATCATCATCATCATTTGGACATCTTGGATCCGCTAATTATAGTAACGTTGTATTTTCACTTCATATATCACACTTTACCATTTAACTTTCTTATGGTACGTCGAGTGAGACACAATCGATACCTTGTGTTCTTCAATAGCTATTCCCACAGCACATGAGTCTTTTTACGTAACCCAATAACCTCTTCCCCGGAGTGATCTGTAGCGGACCATTTACTCAATATTGAAACTTTTTAATTACCACGTTGAATCACAAATTGCCAACAAAACACAAGCGCTTTATTTATTAAACGCATCTGACGTTTCAGTATGTGAATTTCTATTACTAGTAGTATGGTATTTTGTCGCACTTCAAATTTGGCCACCGTTACTATATGAGACGAAGCAATACGTAGCAGTAATGTATTTAGTACTCATTTATCAATGAAAAAGATCAAAACAAGAGATTAACTGAGTGATATTCAATAGGATTTGCTAAGTGAAGAGATGATCAAACATTTAATGCTGACTTGGTCATCTCCAACCTATATTACATAGATTTGATTTCTCCATGTTTGGGGAGAGAAATTAGACGAAGGGGTGGATTTTCATTCGTTTCTTCGACAAATAAGTCTTGAGCAAAAGTCCACTCAAAATTCGAATGATGTATAGCGCTATAGCAGTGGTAGAAATATCTGTTGTTTATGATTGCCAATTTTGCTAAGCAATGGTAATGATGATCATCTGTGTAAGTACTATGTATAATAATTAGAGAACTGAGTACCCAATATTATAGCATGCATTATTATGCTTACAGTACGAGATTACTCTCAAACTAACTAATAAAATTAATTACTTGATGACTTGACTTATCTATTCTCCTGCCAAATTATCAAACAACATAAAGAGTAAATTTTAATTTTTTTTTCAAGATTGGGTAGATGCTGTTCGGTATCGCAACGTTGAATTATGTATGTTTCATACTGCGTCTTAATATTATTTAGTACATATGAATGTGTTGACTTTGTTCATCCATAACTCTAATTCAAAAGCATTTTTAACAAACAAAGCGCTTTATTGCTCCATAGGCGCGCCTCGTTTCATCTAATCACTTCATCGTTGCACACAAATTTTTGTTTGCCTTTTTGCAATGACAAAATTAGGATTTTGTTGTGCAAAACCGACCTACACTGCATCTACAACTAGAGCAGCTGCCCCACTTTCCCACTTTATGAACAAGGAAAAACGTCCGATTAACCGCTTGGCTATTTTTCTCTCATACTAAATCCATCCTTATGTTTAATTTTAATTTTTAAATTTTTAAAAAAGAATAAAAATTTTTTTGCCTAGTTTTACCTTGCTGGGATGAAAGCGGGCAAGCAATGAAATAGTGGTTGATTGTGATGTAAATACTGAAATCGCAGATTATGAAATTTTTAACTAGGCCACATACATGGTGGATTAATTAGGTAGACGGTGGTATACGGCGGGATTTACAGAGATCTCAGTCTAATGTGGTAAAGAGGTCGTGGATTAAAAAAGCCTTACCACTGCGTACCCCTATTTCGTTGTATCACTAGGTACTTCCGTCACTGCCTACCTCAACGCTATCCAGAACCACACACTGACCTAGATTTGACAAACTGCACGGTACAGTAAGTTTTGTTGTATGCAGAGGAAAGAAAGAGATTTTAACTGGAAAACTGTATAGAATGCCTTTGTCAACTCAATCGTCTGATTCTTTATCGAGCGCTGGACGTCAGTCCTTTGGCGTGAACTCGGTCTCAGATTTTTTGGCACAATTTCCCATTCCCACTAATCTTCCTTCAAATAAATGGCAAGATATCCCTGTAACATTTCTTCATGATAATGAAATTGCTCTCATAGACCCGGAAACTTCCATGGAAGAGGCAAGTTCCATTTTGATCGACCGAGATCTTAGCGCCTTGCCTATTGTTGCTGCTAAGGGAAGCAACGAGATTGCTACGACCTTTGACTATGCAGATCTTAACTCATTTTTGCTCATGGTAGTGGGTTTTGATGATTTCAATGATGGCAGGTTTAAAAAGGTCGCTGAAGATATTCGTGCTGGAAAAGTCATTACTGCTTATGAGGTTGCAAAACTCGGGAAAAACAAGGATGACTTTATCACCATCCCTCACACCACCAGCCTTGGACGTCTCGCTGAGATTCTTTCTTCCGGTATTCGTCGTGTTGCCGTCACTAACGAACAGGGTGAATTGAGCTTTATGGCTTCTCAGCGCTCTATCATCCGCTTTTTGTGGAATAATATTCGTGCGTTTCCCGATTTGGAGCCTCTAATGTCCAGGACAATTCACTCTTTGGACATTGGAAGCACTGACATCACCTGTATCTCTGGAGATCAAAAAGTCGCCGCGGCCTTGCGACAGATGAATCAAACCGGTATTGGTTCACTTGCTGTTGTCGATGCTCAATTCCGGTTACTTGGCAACATATCTCTCGTTGATGTTAAATACGTTACACGTTCTTCTTCTGTCTATTTGTTAAACAAATCATGTGCTCACTTTTTGAGTGTCATTAAAAGCGAACAGGGTATCCGCGCTGGTAAGGATAGTGCTCCTGCTTTTAACATCTATGAATCCTCTACTTTTGCTTTTACGTTGGCTAAGTTGGTGGCTACCCAATGTCATCGTCTTTGGCTTGTGCAGTCACCTTCCTGCCCTCCTTCCCCAAAAAATAACGCACATCTTTCCCCTGGATCCATGGGTGGTGTTAAGGTCAATCAATTGTTGGGCGTTGTTAGCTTAACTGATATCATATCTGTTTTATATGCTCACATGAAAGGCACTCTTCCACCCGCTCCCCATAGTGCTCCTTCGCTTAGACATGGACGTCGAGGAAGCACAAGCAGCCATCGTAGCCATAGCAAAGCTAGTGTAGATACACAACGTCGGTGATGCTAAATATTTGATGATTTGAAACACCCTTTTTTCTTTTTCTCATTTGAACCTCCGTTTTATTTCATCTTTTACTGTTACCTCTAACATTCCATATTTCATGAACGGGTTTTGATACTTATTTTTAATCATCTTTAAATGGATAAGATTTTGGTTAAATCTCCAATGATTTCTTATTAACCATTAAAAATATACTTTTACTTATGTTTTGACGTTAACTGACGGACGCTTTTCTTTATACATATGTTCTTATTAATGAATTGTCTCCCGTTGTTGATTTACACGGCAGCAGAGTAGCTCTTTCAGAGGGTTAACTTTTATATCAGAGTTATGATTGAAACTTTGCCTCTTGATATATATTATGTATCCATCTTAGCAGCACATTACTTTATTTTTTTGTCAAGAGTGTTTTCGGCGCTAGTTTTTGCTTTTTACAGCTTTGCCAACTTCCATAATGTTAAATACGTAACAGTTTACACAGAATCACAGAGGCGTAATCGAATTGTTTGTAGTGTACATTTTCTTTTATTTTCCAGAAGTAACAAAAAAAAATATGTTTTTTAAGTTTTGGGCCCTTTAAACAGTAAAATAACATGTTATGGGGAGATAGAATGGATGTTCATATAGTTCTGTATAAATTAATGAATTGTGACAGAACTACGATATTCAAAATTTCAGTAATGCAATAAAATAAACCATAATACTAAGCTATCCCGCCAAATAACTATCGAGAGGAAACGAAAGTGAATCTGCGATTTTTAATACATATTCGCGAGAGACATTGACAATGTATCTAGGGCTATCCAAAGAGCGAAGCACACCTTTGGAAGCCGAAAGTATCATTTTTAAGGAGGCGAGTGTAGCTATTTGAACAAAAACATCAGCGGTCAGAACTTTCTCTACCGGGGAAGAAATGGCATAATAAATAGCAATCAACCTTTCTACTTCAAAAGGTTTAGGTCCTAATGTAAGTTGGGATATTTTTACAGCAGACCGGCCTTTGCTCCCAGCGGTTCTTGGTATTTTGGAAAATAAAACCCCTTCATCTTGAATTTGTTTACGTTTTCTTCCACGTCGTTTCGAAGTTTTAGAAAATGAAAAAAATTGGGCGTCTAACCGGCTTGGATTATAAGATGCTAGGAATGCAGAAACGAGTAAATATTTGGAAACGAGCGACAAGTTAATAGATTTGGAATCAAGAAGATTTTTTATTTCAGTCGGGTTGATTATGTGAAGTCTTTTAGTAACCGTAGCATCTGACACTAAAAAGTTTTTAGCCAGCTTGTGAAGTTGAGCATAATCAGCAGGATGTATGTCTCCTTCAACTATAGGTTGAATGAACTTTGGCCAATATCTATCCAAAACACTACGAAAAGACCTATAGTCATTTAAGCACTGCACTCCAAAAACACTCCAAAGAAACGAGCAATATTGCATCCAGACGCTGAGCTCAATTTCGTCTTCAAAAACACTATCGCCAGATCTATCCAAAAAATCTAAATTAGGAGGTGTTTTTTGGCATATCTCTAATATTTCCGCTTGGGTATATTGTGGGAAAAAAATCACTGCAATAGACAATGTTCCCAAGTATTGAGCAGGGTGAGAATGAAGTACAAAAATGATTGACAGATTGGGAATGTTTGCCTAAAATAGTTAATCAGTGGGTCTGTAAATATTTACTTACAACAATCGGAAGCTGAGCTAATTGTGAGAATAGAATAGTAGAAGCCTCAGCGAAATCATCTATTTGATCCAGCACCTATAACTCATATTAGTATTTAAGAGTAATAAAATAGGAGAGGAACTAAGTACCAAAAATGTATGATAGTCCCTTTTGGACATTGCCTGTTCCAGTAAATAAATAAATCCACTGATATTAATGCCTTTTTTTAATGCTATATCTTTGTCAACACCGACTTTTATAAGGATCCGGTACCAGAAATGAGCGACTGTAAAACAGTCTTGCAAATTAATCCAAACATTTTCTTCTTTTGACAAATCAAAAGCGGTCCGCAATAAAAAAGTCTTTGCTGTACTAGCAACTCCGTAAAGCACAATGCTTGGAACACGACAATCCTTATTAAAAAGTAAACATGAAAGTTTCTTTATTTGATCTTCCCTGCAAAAGACATTCTTTTTTAATTCGTCTTCCAACTGATACAAATGCATTTCATGGCAATATGCTTATGCTTTGGCATATGGTGTCGTGCAGTGAAACATTCATCGCTCGAAGCAAAAACTAGTGGACTAATTTATACAAATAAACGAAAGGTAATTAATGGAAAACGAAGAATAATATTCGTACATTTCAAATACAATTTAAACTTTGGAATTATTGAAATCTTAATTGATTGTTTACTATAAGCGTTGTACTTGGTTCAAGGTGTATTTTATTGAGAAGCCTTGTCGTAACAAAATGTGCTTAAACAGTTATTCTAAAATAGAATTATAAAATTTTATTTTTTGTAATATATTTGATTAATAGTAGTAAAGAACAGAAGTTCGTTTCGCTTGAGTTATTAGAAGTTTTCTTTCTCCTAGCTAATTCACTTTCAATACTAACTTCTTCACCGCTAATGCATAGCCAAAATTATTTTTGAATAAATGGCCTAGTGCGGAGTACGTAGAATTAAATATTGCTTAGATTTAATTTGTAATCTAGCCGTTAACTGTTTTAAGTATGTTATTAAAAAAATCAAAATGCATTTTTTAGTAATTGATATGAACTCATCATAATATCCGAATTTCAGTGTATTACATCTTTTCCTTTGTCTGAATTTAACACAGCATTCTTTAGTTGTGAAATTTAAAGTCTTATTTAAACCTTACATATCTGCACCGCAGATTTCAGATACTGATTGACTCATGTATGGATAACGTTGCTAATCTTCGTAGCATGCAATGTTGAAGCTTTTGCTTTATTTTCGATAAAAGTGTACTGAGTTTTATAGAAGAATGAAGACTAATCATCAAAGCAACAAAAGACGTAGTAGATAAATGAAATACTAACAATACTGAAATCAAGAGAGAGAAAAACACCGAGTTAAATAAATAAGAAAAGGATTTCTATAGGTTCTGGTCATCAAGGCTTCCTTAATAGTTTCTAACTGAATGAAAGGTTAGTAGCAGTAAAAATATCAATATCATACCAGAGGATATATAATTTTCGAGACTTTTTTGTCTTTCCTCAACTGAAAGAAGTAGATATTTACCAAAAACGGGTATTGAATTAACCCAGCTTAGGGAACGATTTATCCAGTGTCTAAATTAGTTAGTGAGTTGAAAAACGACATTTTGTTATAAAAACCTTTCAAATAAATTACATACTTGGTAAACTCATCATAAAATCGTCCTTGAGTAAACGCCCAAACCACAAAATGCTGAAACTGACTTTGATTTGTCCGGCGTTCTAGTCCAAACCCCTGGCGACTAGAAGTCGCTGATTCACATCTTCGATCAATTAATTGAGAAATAACTTCAAAAACAAACGCTACAATCCAAGGCCCCCAAGGTCGAACTTTAAGAGAACTCGATTTTTGCTTTCTTTTCCAATGCCACATAAACAACATATAGATAAGCGGACGACAAACTTTAATAAAATTAGAAAAAATCCGTAGATTGGGAAGTCTTTTTGTAAAAATCTCATCTGGTAGAATTGAAGAAAGACGTGGAGTTCGGTTTTGCAAGAAGTCAAGCGATGAATTGACTGTATTAAGTCTGGGAACAACTTTCTTGGAGTTTTTTAACACAACAGCACTTCCTGAATTAGAGTATTTCTTGTGAAGATGAATGAAAGTCTTTACATTGAAATCGCGCTGCAATACAGGATTAGAGAGCGGAAGATCACCTCCAGTAGTCCACATAATGTGAACCCGAAGTAAAAATCTAATATTTGTTAACAATTTTAATCGAAAAGTAGATTTCCGTACTTGACTGATTCCAAGAATAGGACAGAATCATACTGTCTTGATGGATTGTATTTAGAAATTACAAGCTCGATGGGGAACGTCGATATGTTTAGAAAGTATAGAAGTTCCGATACTTTTTCGAAGGAAGGATTCTTTTTTCTGAAATATTCTAAGTACTGAGTACGTTCACTTTTCAAAATTGCTTGCTCTGTTTTTGGTAACTCAGCAATTTTACGAAACAGTAAGCCAGTATGGAATTGATGAAGTAGTAGTAAAATAGATGTGACTAAACAAAAGGTTAGATTACAACAAATAGCTAAATCCATACTTGTCTGTGATTTAAGTTGATCATCACGAAATTCCGCTGGCAACAAATAAGCTGCATAGCTAAGCAATCTTTCTATTTCAGTAACTTTAAGAAATGACTTCTCATCCTTTAAAAGTTGATCTTCATAATATGCTAAAGGTTTCATTTTATGTCCCAAATGACTCGTCAGTATAAATAATAAACTTGGTTGCTTATTATACACAGAAGAAAAAAGGGAAACAGTTTTTTAGTAAAATGATAAGGTAATTAATTTTCGAAGTTATGAAGAATATATGCAGAGCTCACAACCAAAACAAAAAGAAGCTTTAAATCTTAGGTATACTAACAACCATAAATGGGTATTGTGATGAGCAAAGAAGTCCCTATATATGAAAAAAAAAACTAATTAAAAGGATACGGGGTATTATTTCCTGAAATTACTAAAACCTGGTACAAATTCGCAATTGCGTAGGTTTGGGCGTGGGCATCTGCAGATCTTGTTGAAACATCCATTGCTAATAAATTCAAACTCACTATGGTTAAATGCTTAGCATATGACTGAGTCTTATAACTTCAAATGATAGCTATATTCATTTATTTATTTTTTTTATTTTGTTGTATTTTCAGTAATTGCAATTTCTTCGTTAAAATTATCATATAGTTATTCATTAACAATGCTTTAGTTGTTTATCATTTAAACCATTTTATAGTATTTTTCTTCTGCTTGATTTATAAATTTTTAGTTTTTGGATTGTGTTAAGTTTTTTAATTCTAGCAAAACAATAAAATCGAATGCATAAATATTTTATATTTTGAGTTTCTAACAATTTATTTCTACATTTGTGATTTCATCTCAGAAAAACCATAATTTATTAATTTAAACGAATATCATTCCTAGAGGTTTAGTCTTTCATATCACATACAATGCCATCTTACATTTTTTCTTAGCATAGCTATTTTTTTTTCTCGAAATTTGAATTTTTTAATTAATCAACCAATCGAGCATCCTTTTCAATTATACTTTTTAATTATTTTTTGTAAGCTCAATGTCAATTCGTCGTGGGCAGCAAGTTTCGCATAGACTAAACTATATACTCAAAAAGTTGGATATTCCTATTCTAATAGATTAGATAATAAAATTAAAGTGGGAAATATCAGAAAATCAATAACTCATTCTTTTTCAATTGAATATAGTTTAATATGTTCGACATGCATCTGTTTACATTATAAAGAGTCGTAACGCAAAATATAGCGAAATCGAAGAAGCTCTTGTGCGTGTACTAATGTTCCACAATTACTAAGTTTCAGGTTATAAACCTACTACTACCAACTACGATGTCTCAAGCACGCGGATTTGATAGGACAATTACCGTCTTCTCCCCTGAAGGACGTCTTTATCAAGTTGAATATGCATTCAAAGCGTTTAATAACGCAGGGATTACATCTGTTGGTGTAACAGGTAAAAATTGTGCATGTGTAATCTCCCAAAAAAAAGTACCTGACAAACTTATTGATGCCTCTACCGTTAAACATGTTTTTCCTATTACTAAAGGAATCGGCTGTGTTATGACAGGCTCTATCGCGGACGCTCGCGCGCAAGTTAGCCGGGCTCGAAGTGAGGCTGCTGAATTTGAATACAAAAATGGATACCCTATGCCCTGCGATGTTCTAGCCAAAAGAATGGCTAATATTGCTCAAGTTTCTACCCAACGTGCTGCTATGAGGCCTTTGGGAGTTGCAATGACCCTTGTAGCTGTGGATGATGAGATTGGACCTTCCCTATTTAAGCTCGACCCTGCTGGTTTCTATATTGGTTATAAAGCTACCAGTGCTGGACCAAAGCAAACGGAAACTATAAACTGGCTAGAAAAACGATTCAAAAAGGACGGAATACCTTCAAACCTTACTGATACCGTTGAAACCGGAATTCAGGCTTTAATGAGTAGTTTAAGTACTGATTTTAAGTCTACTGAGCTTCAGATTGGTGTTGTTGAAGACGACAAACCATTTCGAGTTTTATCAGTAGAAGAAATAGAAGCCCATTTACAAAGTATTGCCGAAAAGGATTGATTGTTTAGACCGGTTTGAATGAAAGTTTTACTATATACCTGTAATTTCGATTGGCATCTTTACGTTCTTACTTTCCTTTATTCCTCCCTTTTCTTGAAGGGTTTATTTGATTTATAAAATCAGTATATGCCATGTTACGTCCTTCCTGATGAAAACTTTTCGCTTTTTCATAGAGTAAGATATGTTAGAGAAATATATTTCTTATTGAACTTGACATTAATATTTCATTGATTTGTGCGTCGTAAAATTTAATCTAAAATCAGTATTTTCATTCGCCTAATTGGCTAAATTAGGGCTTAAATGTTTATAAATATGAACGTTTCCATTGAGGCCCCCACAAGCTAAATTTCTTTTTTCTGGCTGCCATGCTATTTTGTTTAATGGTTTACCGTCTGGGATATCACTAGTTACCGGAGCCTCTACGTCTTTTTGCAAATCCCATAGGTTTAAATTTCCTAGTGCATCAACGCTTGCGAAGCAACAAGGTTCCGATACACACCATTTAACATCAAAGACCATTGCCTTATGAGTAAATGTTTTGCAACTGTTTATGATAACCTGTTCATCTAAATCATTTGATGGGACTAATTCGTGCTGGTTTCTACTAGGAGAGCATTGCCAGAGACGCACGGTCCAATCAAAACTACTAGTTAGAGCAAAGTCTTTATTTTTTTCAAGAAATACGTTTTGACTGTTTGATGTCATTACATCTATTCCAGAAATAAAGACATTGTGACCCTCGTAACTAACATTTGAAGGTTGTACAGCCTTCGTCTCAGAGTAATCAGATCTATAGCCCCTTTGTAATTTTCCATCTTCAGCTCCCACTAAAAACTCCATGTTATTTTCAGGGATAAAAGATAGACATGTAGCTGGGATACATTGAGAGCTAGAGTCGACTTGAGAAGATAAGCATATTGTTTCACTCGGTCTTGAAAACATGTCAGGTTCCCATATATGAACAAGACCATCAGTACTACATGTAACGATATTATTCGATGGAGGATTATTGATATACGTGATATCTGTCACCGGTTCCAAATGGCCTCCACTAATAATGGTAGTAAATGAAACTGGGTATTGCCCTTGCCTGAGATCCCACAGAAAAACTTGCCCATTGTAGGCACCCCCTGCAATAAGTTGAGGATGAAACGGCGAAGGCTTACAAACAGTAATTTCACTCTTTAATGGTTAGTAGATCATACAAAAAACTGATCGT
This sequence comes from Schizosaccharomyces pombe, assembly GCF_000002945.2. Classification (NCBI taxonomy): domain Eukaryota; kingdom Fungi; phylum Ascomycota; class Schizosaccharomycetes; order Schizosaccharomycetales; family Schizosaccharomycetaceae; genus Schizosaccharomyces; species Schizosaccharomyces pombe. Next base: position 959,612 of record NC_003423.3, read on the forward strand.
ACCCTTGCTTTTAGAACACTCTCAGGTGAATTCTTCCATCTCTGGTTCCAGACAATTGCAAGTCCTCGAGTTCTTAATGCTTCTTTTGGCTTAGCGTAAGACGTAATGAGAAGCTCTTCAAAGAATGAAGAATAGCTGATGCTATTTACGACGCTATTTAAGGTAATTTTTTCGTCTTGAAAAGTAAATAAATGATTTAGTCCATTTTCCTCAAGCTGCGATTTATTTTTTTTTGATTTCTTTTTGACAGTGTAATCCGTGAAAAGCTGATTAGATTGATCACATAGAGCCCGATCAAGAATCTTGGCAGAGGAATGAAGAAAGTTATTTAAATGATCAATTTCAAGCGCTGAAGTTGGTAATGAACACTTGGGCGCTTTAGTCGAATGTTTCAAATGCTTGCTAGTTTCACGAATATTTACAGTCTTGCTAATAGAAGGAACATGATTTGATACATTGAATGTAGAAGAATAAGACTGATACACCGATGAGATTTTAAGTTCACAATCTGAAACAAGATTGCTGGATTTAGACTCCAAAGAGTAAGTTTGAGGCGTCAGGTTTGTTGGTTTAAGTATTTTACATAAAAAATTAGAAAGTTGGTCCTATTTTAGGTTAGAAAATCAAGTAATATAATATGAAAGCAAATAACCTCTGATATTTGTTTAGGACCTTCTTTGTTGCTGGATGAAACAGCATCGGTGCAGTTTTCTTTATTTTTCAATAATAACAACTTTGCTCGTTTGATTTCAATTTCTCGTTTAATATTTTTGTCCATAATACACGTTTAATGTATAAATCCAAATATATATATGTTATTAAGGATTTGAAGCTTGAAAAGCCACACAAAAAAATGAGATGTGTAAGGAAGACGCCCGCGTTTAATTTACTGGAATCAAATTGATGGGAAGAAGTACGCGAGAACAACAGAATCAAGTGTTTACGCGACAAAGAATGATATTTTTTTTAACCCTTTGACTTTATGCAAACAACTTCTTTCTATTTATTATTTTTTTTTTAGAGTCTTAATCCACCTTAGTTCTACTGCATTTAACAATTTCATTTTTAGTTTCAAATTTCTAAATATGTATTTCTATTTTGAGCTCTTATAACAAATGCTCACATGGTCCAGTGGTTAAGACTCATCGTTGTGGCCGATGCGACCCAGGTTCGATTCCTGGTGTGGGCACTTACTATTAAATTTATTTTTGCTAATTCCTGCCCTCTAGTTGGCATCCCAAATAGATCCATTTGAATAAAGATGAACACTTAACTAGAAAAGTAAAACAACCTTTCAACCTAATACTGCTGTACAAAGCGCTTTTATTATTCAGCCAGTATTTATGTATTACCTTTGCGCACAAAATAATTCGTTTACATGTCAACCACAGTAGATATACGTTAATTTTTTAATTTTATTTTTTCTTCTAGCAACCAAAGCACTTTAATAAAATTGAATATTTTTAAAAGCGTTTTCAATTTTTATGCTTTTTTTTTATCATAACAATATAAATTTCATCAAAATAAATATTTTATCGTTTTTTAAAGTACTGATGCCAGTTAAATGTCCGTATCGATTCGTAGAAAACAAAGTGCTTGGGTATAAAATAGTTTGATACGCAACCTCTAAAAATTGTCTAATGCAAAAATCCCACGTAAACGATGAGCCAAAAACTGAGAACTTAAAGCACGACACACATAAATAACTCTAAAGCTTCAAAACCAATGGGACAATGCAAAATGTTGATATGCAAAAGAAATGATGAAGTGAGGGAAAGCCTAGAGCTTCTATGTATTTTAAAAATACGCGCTCAGAAGAACTCAGCATAAAGTTGTCCCAGATGCCAGAGCATAATGTAAAAAGCACGAATGACAAATCTCGAATACAGTTAGACAGTGCAAATAAAATGCGATTGCAGAAAAGAAGTAAGAATAGTTGCGTGACACACCGAAACAAAAGTCCATATCATAAGAATAAAAGAATCGTAAAAAATATCCATCGTATTTCGAAAGAAATAAAAAATGCCATTACGAATTGACGAAAAAGTCCGAGTACCAAATCCACTCATACAATATCGTTATCATAGAAAATCATAAAAAACCCCAATGAAGCCAAACAAACATTGTAATGGAAACATACCATCAACATTGCGTGAACGAATTAAGTTGTACAACTCATGAAATAATGAAGTGCATAAACAAAATATACGCACCAACATCATTTGGAAATTTAAGATAGTATGTAAGGATGCTTGGCTATCAATTTAAGAAACATACACGGTATGAACCGCAAAAATCAATGATCAACTATTCACACACGGTTAGTGTAGTGATCATCATTTAAGAAAGGCATAAAAATTTTTAAGTATCATAATAATTTGAAAAAAAAAACTTCAAGTTATAAGAATTATAAAATAAAAATAGGTTTAAAAAAAGGCACAATTAAATATAAGTACCCATGAGAAATAAAAAATAAAATGGAACCGGAAGATAAAGAAATAAGTAAATAAATTTTCCCAGATTAAACAGGAGAAAATGAAAAAAAAAACCGAGATAGAGAGAAATGAAATATAATTTTTTTGAGCCGTTGGCAATGAATGTGTGTATATCAACGACACCGTCGTTGGAATAATGCAATGTAAGGTAAAATTAAAGAACAGCAAGTCTGGAAGCGACAAAACCGTTCAAAAGAGAAGACGAAGTGGATGGGGAAGGCATGGAAGACCTTCTTCGGAAATGATCTAAATATTGGGAAGATAACATATGAAGATCAGCCGACTTAGAGTAAGAACACTGCTCCGAAGTCGAACCACAGCCGGGGCAATCCTGCAGATGACATTCACGAGAGCAATACAAGTTGCCAGTAGTGGGTTTTCCGCAAATTATGCAATAATCCAAATCCATGTCTCTAACGAATACAAAAGGATGAAGAAATTAGAAAAAGAAAATTAAAATGACTTGTTAACGAGGAAAAACCAATGAATGAGCCAAGCTGAGGCGAGCTAGTATTGGATCCTATTGAAGAAAACCAGATAAAACGGATGAGCGTATAAAGCGGACTAAAAAGAAATTTCAAAGTCGAAATATACGGGACGTTTGGAAGATATTTCCGATTTAGTAGAGGAAGAAGAAAGAAAAGAACTTAGCTTCACAATAAAATAAAACAAATCCTTCTCAATTTCAAGGAAGAGATGAGTCCTGCGGGTGATTCAACAAGACGAAAAGAGGTTAGGATGGAGAAAACGAGGAAAAGTGAGTTCTACTCAATCACACAGCGAAACTGTTTGTCGAGGAAAACAAGAGACACTTAAGAAGGACAGTTCGTTTAGTTCAAGCAATCAAGAACAGCGAGTATAAGTCAAAAACCCTTTGCTGATCTATATGTTAATCTTCTACGACCTCTCAGTCGGACTGCTGCGCTCTATATATACATCTGAAAACTGCGCACGCAATCTGTCCAGATGATCTGACCTGAGATACCATACTATCGGTAAAATACGTTAAGAAAACAGCATACACTGTGTTTGATCTCATAATGCACATCCGACCGACTGCATATGCTAATACATTGCGTGAGTTGCGTACAATGTTACCTCTTCATAATTTGATTACAACACACAAGAGAAGAAAGCAGAACGACTGATGTGGGGGATTTGAGTCGGAAGTGGGAAACCGAGAAAAACACTGTGTGTACTAACTCGCATACTAAATGCACACACAAACGCTAGCTCAGCCGGGGTGTCATATACAATAGTAAAAACACACTACATTTTTTATTTTTTCATTTTAATTCTCGAATACTCTTCTACTCACTTTAAGCGACCTTTCGCATCATATTCTCCGCCTTTAAACCCCAAAAATACATGTGAGAAGACAGTTGTACGCCAGCTCACAACAACATGATGCTGATCGCACATCTTTGGACTGTAAAAAGAGGCACCGATGCAGTCAGTAGCGGAGCAAAATGGAGAACCATGGTGATGATGACTTTTTTTCAACGAGAGATTTAAGGCGATAGGTGGGGTCGAAATATAGCATGTATAAAGATGTGCAGGGCAGGGATGAAAAATTAAACTGACGGTTGGGAATGAATGAGAAAAAAAAGAAATTAGTTTAAATTATAATAAAATAGAATAAAATAAATGGAATTCAATAATAGAGAACTAGAGAAGTAAAAATAAAAAGAGAAAAAATAATAAAACAAAATTTACACATGATAGAGATATAAATATATTTCACTATTAGAGAATGGTTTTACTTTTATATATCTATTTATTTATTTATTTATTTTTTTTCGATTTCTAACGACAAAGTGCGAATCGTTTATTGATTATACATTGTATTTATGATAGTAGGTGAGCAAACAACCGGAACTCGAAAAATATTTGCGAAAACTTGCGTACAAAAAGATGAGTGAATTCTAATAAAATGAAATGACTGTGGCATGATTGATGTTTTGTTTCCCATGTCTCAATGAGTAGCATCAAAATTAATTTTACCTGTTGTCCTTGTGCGACACCCATAGCGGGAGAACTAGCTAAAAAAGAAGTGAAATCTCGTTGTTGTTTCACACATTGTCTTACAATTCCATGGAATGACTTGATTCTGAAGACGGTCGGAAGCAACTTTCTGCCTCGACCGGTAACGTAGAATTCACGTACCATTTACTTATACTCATGTAACCTTGTTGTAAGTGTTTGGGATCTTTGAATCTAACGTTCGCGGGATCTAGCACGTGTTACTCTGTAGTTTGCCACGAAGCAATAACTCCTCAGCAAAGAGCTAGGATGCAACACTCTGCCAACAGTAACAATCACCAACTGTAGTAGCTACTGGATCCGATCCCACCTGTGCTTCCTCTGTAGGTATGCAAAACATCCCACATAGGTACATCTATCCCACATTTTCACGTACCCATCCCACATGTATCCATCCTACATACATCCATGTGCTTTGCTATATGCAGAATACAATAGTGCTAAACGCATCAGAATCTTTTGGAAAAATTTTAACCTACTACTGGAATTCATTCATTTCATGAAATCGATTATTAAAGGACGTATGAATCTTGTTTACAAACCCATGAGGGTCTTTTTTGCATACTATGTTTTCAATGATTTTCCTTTGATCAGATAACGAACGCTGCGTGTTTCGGTTATGTGCTAGAAAAATCGCATTCCAACAAACGAGTAAAAATAGAATAAGATGGTTTAGTAATTAAACTCGAGAACGAAAAAAAAAATAAAATAAAAAAATAGAAAATATCGTATGTACGGCTTCTCAAGAAAAATTTTTTTCAAGTTCTTTTTCTTTTTTTGGCTCTAAGTAGGTAAGGCGTATTCAAATCAAAACTCCTTTCCCACTTTTTCCCATGTCTTCCTTGTTTTTCTTTGTTTTTATTTTTCTGTCAAGTTTCTCCTTTTTGGGACATTTATTTACTACTTTTTCCAGAATCTTGTATAAACACCCTATTCCATATGTATCTAGTACTATCCAGTGCAGCGGGACAAAGAGAAGCGTAGAGAAAAAAAAGCCAGTTATGCAAAAATCAGGATATTCGCTAAAGATATCAAGATGCAGATCATTCTCGTTTGTATTTTTTTTTCAAGGATGAAAAATTAGAAAAATAAAAAAAAGTAGAGAAAGAAAATGCAAGAACACTTCTTTGGTCATTTTTATTCAACATCGATTTTCTCATTAAAAATTTCTAATCCTTTCATGCTTTGTTGAACCAGTGAGGCATTTTTCAGTCGCATAAAAATATCAACAACAGGGGCGAGACACGGTTAAGGCAAGGGTTAACAGCGGTTCAGGTCCTTTTGCACGGATTCATGTCCGTAGCGACATTAGGAGTAAACCTTAGGAATATAAAAGTCAACCAAAAAATAGTACGTTCTCTTTCTTTCTTTTTTTTTTTTTTTTTCTCTAAATAATCAAATCCATAATGTTCAATCCTCCCACACCAATGTAATCCCGAATGTACGCATATCCATGTTTCTCTTAATAAACATTCACCATGGAAAAGAAAACACGTTACATATGGCGTGCCATTTCTTTCTTCAATGTAAAATTATACAAAGTTATACTTTTACGCTACCCCCAGCCTTGGCTTGCCCTCCCCCACCCTTCTTTCCATGACTTGTTTCACATCTATAGCGAACCTTTTCCCTTGGTCTTGCTTTGGTTGTCACCGTATTTCTGCGCTGTAACTTTGTCACGTGTCACCGTTCATTATTCTTGCATGTTCAAGCAACCGGTTTTTATCAAAATCCTATACATATATATTGTTACAATGAGCGCCACACGGCCCACATCCTACCCGCCTGGATAGAAACAATGTTACCAAGGAAGAACTTTGGTGTTGTCTTTTTCATGGGCCTTTTAGCTTAGTTGTTCGTATGCCTTGAAATTCTGTTCCTCATACAGTGCTACAAAAGTCTCGCTAATTTAACGTTGAAATTTCTACACTTTCTTTCATCTACCACGTAGAAATTTACGACTGAATAACTTTTTTTTGCGAGAAAACCAAAAAAAAAACAAAAAGGCCCCTTTATATTTATGTATAGATTTTCTTTTATTTATTTTTTAAAATTCTGGTATTCATACTATTCATCGAATATTTTCAAGTTGGTGTTTAAAAGTCAGTAAGGAGGTTGTTTGCTTATACTGTCAACGTTTCTTTGGTACAAAAGTGAGTTTTCGGTTATTGTCTCAAAATCAAAATTTTTTAAAAAGCAATAAAATAATTCATCGTTAAAAAACTACTTTTATATTCTTTCTTTTCAGTTTTGAATTCTGATTTTGATTCCATTTTTGTTTTTCTTTTGCTGAAGACTAGTAAAGCTTCTAAGAAAAATATTTTAACGCATAACGTACTTCTGGTCTCGGGAGGCTTTTTCGCCATATTTTTCCGCTTTTGGTTTTCTTCCTATTAGTTGTTTTGTTTGAGTATTTGCTTCCGAGTGTCGGTCTTACGTCTTAGTGTGCTCGCAAATAACTTTCCCTTTTACTTTTTGTTAGCGAGTTTACCGTTTATTTATTCACCTATCAACTCGCCTAGTCTTGCATTTTTAACGATTTCCTTAGAAGTTTGTACTAAATGTCTGGCCCTCACCATTGTTCCGCTGACTGTGATGAACATCCGTTTGAGTCTGGTCCAAATGATACCTTGTATTCTTGCATCCGAAAGGAATCAATTGTTACGCTGAATGAAGCTGTACCAGATTCCGGAAAACTCGTCTTCAAACCTTGGGACCTTCGTTATGATGACACTGATATCGTAGAAAGTGATGCTGATGACCAACTCTTGTTTCAGGTACCGTTTGCAGGTGCGGCAACACTAAAATCAATTTTGGTTCGCATTTTTCCTAATGAAACCGCTCCACACTCCTTTTCACTTTTTCCCAATCGTACCGACTTGGATTTTGACACAATCGGTGATGTCCAAGCCACTGAAACATTTGAATTTCCCTTGACTTTTGAAGGAAGCCATATCTTCGAGTTTCCTGTTAAGACTCGTCTCTATCAAAACCTTCAAAATCTCAATATCTTCTTCACCAAAAGCGACGGTTCTGATGATCCTACACAAATCGCCTACATTGGTCTTCGTGGTTCTTTTGTTCCCTTCAAGGGTGATCCTGTTGTAACCATTTACGAAGCTACTCCTAGACCTTCAGATCATCCCAAAGTTAACCAAGAGGAGGTTTTCCGTTCTTACTATTAAGCTCCCGGGAAGTTTAGATTCCTTCCTTTTGGTTTTTTCCTCTCTTATTTGAGATTTTTGTTTTACCCAAAGCAAAATAAAAAATATATATGAAACGATACGAATACGCTTTGATTTGGATTTTTTTTAATGACGGTTATTTAAAGAATATCTAACGCCCTTTTTCTTTTCTTTTTCTTAAATGGCTAAGTCTCCATACTTTTTTAGCTTATGTTTAAATGTTGGTTTGTATTTATTGGCCGATTAATTATGTGTTTATGTAAAAGAAATGAGCCTTGATTAGGTTCTTTTTTTCTTCCTCTATTATTTTTTGTTTTTCTCTTGAATTTAAATGTTGCTTGCAGTAGATTAAATTATAAATTAGCTGTGCTATAAATGTGAAAATATTTAACAATGTGACCTCAATATAATTTATGCTTTGCCTCTGGGATGTCGTTTGCGTTTTCTATCAGATGGTAAGTCAAAGTCTCGTCGTAGTTTAGTTCGCAAACTGGGTATTGCATAGTTTATCACTTTGACTGATCGTCTTAGTTTTTCACGTCCATTAATCCTTGGTTGAGATTCTTCAAAATCACATGGGGAGCTGTCTCCGGTTGCTTGTCCTTTAAGGTCAGTTATCTGTTCAGCACTTTTACAAGGAATACAAACACAAACATTTGATGTTTTAGCCTTTTCTTCTTCAGTTTCGCCCTCGTTGATGGATTCAAATTCGTTTTCTTTTAATTCCTTTGAAAAGATGGTGATATTTTTTTGCGGCAATGAGTAATTCACCTCATCTTGTGGTATTTTGTTTACGTGGGCATTGGTTTTATCTTTTAATATACATTTTCCAGGTTTTTCAGATAGAGCCGGAGGACCATGGACTTTTTTTTGGAAATCTTGAAAACAATACAATGGTTGCCCTGTTTCGAGACTTTTAAGTTCATCATTAAATGATACATACTCCAAGCGTTTATTATGCAAAATCTGATAATCTTCTTTCGAATCTTTATTTTCACAGGTTGTAAATTGACTTTTTACATTCGCTTCGAGGAAATCTGATGAACACTTTTTCTCTATAATCTTCAGTAAACTTTGCACTTGTGAAATCTTTTTGTGAATGGTTTGTATCTCAGGAAAGAAGTTTTTTAACAAGTCCTCAGTTTGAGATTGATTGCGAAATCGAGCTTCAAGTTTAACCAAATAACTTTTCAAAGTGAAATTTTCTTGTATCAAATCTTGAATTTCGTTTTCAGATTCTCTAATTTTTATAGAAAGCTGAGTATTTATTCTGAAAGTTAGATGTTTATTATTTACCACAAGGGATTCAAAAATGGTGTACTTTGACCTTACTTTATAATTTCACGATTTTGTTTTAAAAATTTCTTTTTCAACGACTCCATCGGCAATTTATCTTCATTGTTTATATTTGAATTTATAAATTGAAAGTTCATAGCTTTTTTAAAGCTTTTTTTGCGAAAAGCAATTAAGGACTTGCTGATGTAAACAAACCTGTTAAGTGTAAGGTAAACAATCGCAAACTAAAGTCTTGTCATATTGAGAAAGGCTCTTTTCTTTAAGGAACTTGCCAAATCAATGTAAATTAGTATATAATAAATTAGATGAAAGATGGTTGTACGACTTAATGCAGCCCATATCCTGAATAAAAATTGATAAAAAGAACATAAAATTAATTACTGCTTCGCTATCCGACAATATCCATCCAACTCCTGAGAGATTAAATGTAATATTCGACGAATTCTTTCATCAAACTTTTGGAAATAATGATGCAATTGTGAGAAATTAGATTCGTCCGTGGTCTTTCCTATTGCTATAAAGTTAGAGGACAAGGGAGCTTTATACTTTTTGAAAACACCTCTAAAGAATTCATAAGCTTCCAGTATACTGGTGAGATAACCATGAAAAACAGTACAAAAACTGAGATCGTAAGTCTAAGTAAGTAGTCGGTTAGTATGCATCATTAAGAAAACGTGTTAAACATTGGCATATTATATCAACGAACGTTGAATTTAACTACATGCAAAGGTATAACATTATCAACCCTAAAAATTGCAGATACGTCTTTTGGATAAGATCCCTTACATAGTAGTCCGCTTAAAATTTATGTAAAACTTACTATAGGTAAAAGCTCCATGTTCTTGCTAGCATGGTCTTTTCCAAAAGGGTATCTTATGCTGTCTAATATTGCTCGAAAATGTGAAATGCTCCTGGTCGTAACGTAAAACCCTTTTTCAGTCAACAAATAATTCCGAAACTCAGCCGTAGTAATATAAATGGAACGAGCAACGTCTTTAGCATCGCCATCGGATTCCTGAATTAGACATTGTATGTTTCTAGCATGAGATAACAAAGCGACCGTTCTAACTGTTAGCCATAAAATGGTAAAGAGTTTCTTATAAAAATGTAATCGTATTAAAATGGGTAGGTTAATACCAGATACGAACCTTTTTTTAAAATTGTTTCTAACCATAAACGAGTCAAGTGCTTTTCGGTCAAGTGAGACTCCATGGAAGCGAATTTTATCATTTTTAGAAAATCTAATAAAGTTAGTAAGTAAACTCATAAATCATTCACTTTAAATTTTAAAACTTCAGGCGACAAACACAGAAATTCTTATAATTACACACACATTTCAAAAAACTTGGCTATATATGCTTCATTTTTATTAATTCTATCCTCAATGGAGCTATTAGATATCATATTTCGAAGCCGCTCTTGTCAATTTTAGACTCAAATCGTTTAACACACATGCACATGCATGTGCACGCACTAAGAAGTTAGAAAAGGGAGATCTATTTAACACCTGATAAAACTTGGGTTAAAACTTCAAGTCTACAGTCTTGATACGAAATTATATCTACGCCATAGAGAAAAAAAAATAAAAATTACATACTATGGTTTGACAGATTTTAGCGTTAGTTTTTGAAGAGGTCGTATACAGCATATTAGGTATACGCTGCAGTAATTATAACCCAATAAGTCAAAATTTTTTCTTTATTTGTTGCTGATTGTTTCCTTTACTAAAAAGGGATTTACCATTACTCAAAAGAAATTACCTAGTTTCCAATAAATCATATGGCATTTGTCCAGTTCAAATACTTTAAGACACGTATAGTTTATTTTTTGAATGTCCAGCTAAAAAATATATTACACGAATCAGTATAAAAAGAATTCCTTTCTTTTATTCTATTTATTTGTAATTGAAAACGAATTAGCTTCCGTTGTCATTTTACCAATTGTTAGTACCTAGAATACATATGGTTTGGTTATATATGTGTATGTATATATTATTTACTACAATAGTACAATGTCAGTTTTAAGACAATATTGAGTTATGTTAAAGGAAAGCAACATTAAAAGATTAAACGAGAACCAGCAAAGTAGGCTAGTGCCAGCAAATTTGCAATCGAAATAATTAAAGAATTTGATTTAAGCACCCGCTCAAAGACGCTATACAGCGTTTCTCAAATTAATATTAAAAAAAGATGAACCATTTATCCCGTACTCTGAAAACCAAATCATCAAATGATTGATATTGTGAAAGCATATCTACCGCATAGTAGAACAACACTTATTTAAGTTAAGAAAGTGAGTGACTCTAACAATAGTTGAAGCTTCGAAACTAAGAAAAGCAACGACAGCATATCATATCAAAAAATCCTCCTTTTGCTTCCGAATCAGAATTATCGTTAGGATGATTTACTCCGACTGCATTATTCGAGGGCTGAGATACATACATAGGTCGAACCCTATCGTAACCTCTAGAAGAATGAGCATAAATTGTTTTTTTAGAAGCAGACTGTTCTTGACGCACCAATGGAGCGTTTTTGCTCGGCAACGCATCGAACGATGAGTAATTTCTAGGACCTCTCACCCCATATGAGGATTTAAATCGCATGTTCTGTGTTTGCAAAGTACTGTTCTTTTTTCTGGAATCATCATTTTGAACAACATTTAAGCCAAGGTAATTCTTTCGTCGCTTCATAGCAACAACAGAAAAATGAGAAGAGCTTGACTCCCAACCTTTACCGTCATTCAATAACATCCAATCATAAACCCCATCATTCGTATCACCATTTGCTCGAAGTACATCATCAAATAACTCTTGTAAAAACGCATAATCCGGTTCTTCATCAAATTCTAACGAACGCACATAAGTCATGTATTTACTGAATTCATTAGGAAATCCAGCACAAAGCTCACTAATGGAGGTAGATTGCTTCTTTTCACTAATCTTTTCGTATTTGTGCTTATTGTTGGCAGCTTTCAATCCTTGCCAAGGTAAACTTCCCCTCAAAAAATACATAAAGACGTGTCCCAACGATTCTAAGTCATCGCGACGGGATTGTTCACGTCCAAGATGCGTGTTTATACTCATATATCTCGCAGTCCCCGAGAGGCTTTTACGTTCACTATATGGTATATGTTGCTTGGTTTTGGGATCACGGTAATATTTGGCCATACCAAAATCAACCATATATACCATGTTTGCATTTCGAGAGGAAGGTCGGCCTATTAGGAAATTATCGGGTTTGATGTCTCTATAAACAAGGTTTTTTTCATGAATCGTCTGAACTCTGGAAAGCTTTGAAATGTCAGAGAAAATTTAAACAAATTGAAAACCTTATAGGAACAACTTAGGAAACTTACCATCTGTTTCGCCGTCATAGCCACCGTTTTGACACTGAATCGACGACCGCACCATTCAAATAGGTCCTCTAAACTAGGTCCCAGTAAATCAATAACAAGGATATTATGTAGTCCTTCCTGCCCGAAATAGTAAACATTAGGAATGCCAGCTATTTGCAAATACGGTTAGTACCAAAGTCTTGACCATATGTTTTGGGTAGCAAAATAAAAACATACCATTTCCAACTAGTAATTTATAAGTTCTGTATTCATCACGGAGCTGAGGTGCCTCCGACTTTTTGGGTTCCTAACGTCCATTGTTAGTATTGTCCATATACTCATCCTAACAAAGAACATACAAATTTTATAGCAATAAGTTGGTTATTCAAAAGATTCATCCCATCGAAAATAACACCAAACGATCCCTCACCTATTTTACGACCCACGCGATAGTGAACCCCTACTACGCTCGTTTGGGAATTCATGATAAATAACCCTGTCACAAGGAATTGACCGAACAGATAAAATTTTTTTTATTGCAAGGACTATGCAGTTTTTATGTAGTCAATTTGTAGCCTCACTAACAAATGCCACACAAATCTCAGTTTGTTTTCACTGCATTCACCACAGAGATTGAAGTCCAATTGCGATTCAGTAGCCGACCAAAAACAACAAAATTTAGAAAACCAATTACTATAATTTAATAGAAGTTACAGGCTTTCTTTCGACTAACAAATGATTATGTGGTTTGAGTGTTTTAGTGGACGTTAGTTGTAAGGTGTACTTGGATGCAACACACTAGGCCTTAGCTTAATTTCCAACGTAAGGGTGAGGCTATCCAGGACAGGGAAAAAGCCCCGAAGGCGCAATCATCATAATAAATCAAGAATCTATAATAAAAAAATTTAATTATTTTAAGCCGTAAATATTCTAACCAGTGATTATCTAGCATCTACCATCGTAAAAACGGAGTTGTCGGAGCTGAGGCTATACGATAGATTATACAAACATAAGTAGTACTAGGTTTAAACAGGTGTTTATCGATTACTGAGGAAATGTAAAGTAATATATAGCAAAATTTCATTTCATTGTTTTGTTGCTACGTCCAGAAGTTTCGGAATCAGAATGTATAACTCTCTATCTTTACATAGTACTGAGAAAATTTGCTTTTCACGAAAAAGCTCCATTTGATAATCTTCCACTTGCGACTCAGAAAGTGAAGAATATACACTTTGCAAAAAATTTTTTTCCGATTTCAAGTAATGTTTACTTTCGTCGTGAATATTGTGTTCCATATGTTGTAACCATATTAAAAAGTCTGATTCTAACATAATTTCCTTTACCATTGGAAAAAATGAAGATTCTAAATCTTCATGCGCATCGATGATTTCTGCCCAGTTCACCTGTAATAGAAAACGGCGATATACGAGATCTTTTAAGTAAAAATACACGTCCTTAGTGATTGTAGCTCTTTCTAATAACTCTAAGGCCAAATCAACTTCTTTGAATGAACATTCCCGTAATGAAAAAGAAGAAAAGAAATCTACCATCTCACAAAGCGTAGTGTATTCGTTTTGAATTAATCGCTCAACAGCACTAGACACGAGCCAGGCTCTGATAGAGTTTTCTGATAGATTTACACAATTGGAAGTTACTATTGCTTCGACAGCTTCTCCCTCGTCTTCTGTAATATCCACAAGTGATGAAAGCATTTCAGCATATTGCTCTTGAATAAGCAAAATGGCTAAATGATTTTCAATCACCTCAGTCTCATTTGACAATATGATATTTTCACCTTCAATTCTATTAGTCCATGAGTAGAGCTTTGCTAGAGCTAACTGCGAAATTTTACCGATAATCCTGTTTTCTTCTGGTTCACAATCACGGAAAAGAATTTCGGAGGCTCGTCCATAATTTCCATTTTGAGCTTCAAATATCCACAAAAGATTCAATAAATCATTGGCTTCAAAAAAAGATATTAAAAGTGATTGATACTCCAAGAAATCATGAAGCAAAGACGCATACTGCTCTGTATCAACCAAATAAAAAAAAATTACATCTGCGAATTCTTCTTTGTATTTATTTAAGCATGCTTTTTGCTTTTGAAGCTTAATGGTAGGATCCTTTGGATCTAGACAATCCAGCAAAATTACCATTGTCTGAAAGTCTTTAACTTTTTCCGCCAAGTCGATTGCCTTTTCCAAATATCCGACAGAAGCTTCTTTGTTAGCGGAAACAAGAAAGTGAGAAACAGCTTACCTAAATATTGTAACCATTCTTTTCGTGAATTGCCAAATTCTTCTTCAAATTTTTGAAAATTATGCGATTTTACTATGGTATCATCTGTTCCATTGTGCAAATCAAAGATCAAAAGGCAATTTTGTTCCACCAGATGCAAAATCTGCTTCCGAAGCTTGTTACTGACTTTTAATATGTGTGCATCTTTCGAGTCACGTACATCGCGATGCAATGATATCGAATCTTCGATCTGTTTTCGTAGTAAATCTAAGTGATCAACTTCAACTGTCCAAAGGTCGCTTCTAATCACAGAGGATGGATCAGTAAATTTTGATATTTTTTCTTGCCTATAAGCAAGCTCATTTCCAAAGATAGTCTAATATTAGTAAACCTCGTTATTTTATAAGAAACATACCCCATAAACGTTATTAACATTTACTATTACTTCAATTCTTTTTTGTGCGTTGCTAGCATCTTGGCCAGATATTTGAGAATATTCCGAGCTTAAATGCTGTAATAACAAATTTATATTCAGGCACTTTTTCAAAAAAAGTTCATCAATATTATCATTTGAAGACATTATTTTCAATACTCGTCGAAGCAAGTTAGACATTTTTTCATTACACATCAATAATTCATATAGGTCTGCCAAAGCACTGCAATAGGCAACTTTTAGCCATAATTGAAGTCTATTAGAAGGAGATAAATGTAGGTATTTGAAGGCAACAAGAACTATTTCCATCAAGTCACGTTGCTGAGAATGTAGTGTTTCTAATACAGACATATTTTTTTTACATGGCGCTGATTGCAATTAGTAATATATCATGAAAAAATTATCTTACTCGTATAAAGTTCATCACAAAGATTAAAGACTGTATTATAGACTTCGCTTTCAGAGAGGTTGTATGTAAAGTCAAAATTTAACAAAAATTGTTCCTATATGTTAGATACGAAAGAATTAACAACTTACACGGAACAAAGGGCTTTGCGATGCAAACTGGGAGAGACGACTTCGTAAATAGGTGGTTGCACTAAAGCTGGTTTTCAGGTAGCTAGCAGAAGATTCAATTCGGATTATACCATGCCCTTCTGTTAACAAGATCAATGCTGGAGTTTTTAGTAAGGTGTGCGTAGATTTTTCATATATCGCATCTTCCATGCCAAAATCCAAAACCCGAGATTTGGAAGTTAGGTTGTTCACAACCAGGTTTTCTTCGACATAAAAAGTGCCTTCTTTCCCTCGCACTTTATGAAACATAGCAAAAGTGACATCGAAGACGCAAAAAACAACTGTACCTGGACTTGGTAAAAATATTCGACACACTGATGGAAGAATTGCAGAAAGATATGAGCGTACATGGCAGAATTGTGAAACATGAGGTATCATCTGATGGTTGAAAGAAATAATGATTGCAGCATAATTGAATAATGAAGCATTATCACGCCAGGAAACCAAACAAGCTAACGTATAAGGATCCGAGGTTGAAACAGAAAAATCAAGGATTAGAAATCGATTTACGTAGGAAAAGGATTCCTGAATACTATCTAAAATTATATCATAAATGTCAAAACCACGTAACAAGTGGTGATCACCAGTCCCGAATATTTCCCAAATTCGCAATGTGCTTCCAGAATGCATAGAATAAACTAATCTCTCACCAGGTCCTTTTATTGAACCACAACGTATTGGAATAACTCTTCCTGAAGTAAATGCAAAGATACTGTTGTATAACGACAGCAAGCAGTTGGGGATGTGCAATCCAGGAAATAGGATTCGAACCTGAATAGAGGAATTGCCATCGCTATCTTTTAAATTCAGATGAAGCAACCGACCTGAACTCAGAGTAAGGAAAAAGCCAGCAGGCTCAGCACTAACCAAATTTTTACAGCTTTCATATCGTTTTAGTTGAATCCTGTAATGAAGAAAACCAGGAAATTCGGGAGCAGAAACCTCAACGTTCATCAAAGAAGTTCTTTCCCAGTAGAAAAGGTCGCCCGAAGCAGGCCACAAAAGTAAAAAGCCAGGCTCTGCTGATGTTGGATCTGGCTTAACAAATCCAGCTAACGGTGGGCTATTTAGACTCTGCTGATCTAGAATACCCGTAAAACGTTCCCAATCAAAGCATATTAAGTTTTGGGGCTGACTTCCATAACCAGCAATCCATGCCTTTCGAACTTTGACACTAATATACAAATAATATTCCAAAATAGAGTCAATTAGTCCAACAACTGGCGCATCATGGATTGTAAAATTGCCAACCTTAGGAGCAGATATTTGGAGTATTTTGTACAAGTCATTTGATGCACAGACTTTCGGGTATTCTGAAGTAGCTAATGTCTCATGTTTGTTTCCGTCGGCAACTTTTTCATGTTTTCCTGCAGGCGTAAAAGCTTTTTCATTTTGAAAAAACCGTCGATGTACAATAAACATTGCAATTCCTCTAATAAGAGGCTCACTAATGTTTAAAAAAGCGAAAGTATCTAAGATCTCTTACGTGTTAAACAGATTATGCTCAAAGATAATTCTGACGATTTTCTAAGCTGAATCGATAGGAAACTTATAATTTAGGATCAAGAAAAATTTATTTGACGTTTTCCAGCATTTACTAATGTTTAAAAAATTAAGGAGACATGGATAAATAGATAAATTGTATTCCTACATCATCTGAACTTTTTAAAGAATAATAACACGACTTCAAAGGGTATAGTATTATGCATCGGTATATTTAATCTCCGGGGTACAGTACTTATCGTTAACAAATCTGATCTTTTTTGTGGTGGTGAACAACCAATGTTTTTAGGCAAAAATGAACCTGCTCACTTCTCATACCGCTCAGCATACCGATCTTTTGCAACTTGAAAGATAGCTCTTTCTAGAAAGGAATTGAGGGTTAAAAGTTATTTATAATGACTGTGCTGGCTCCCCTTAGAAGATTGCATACGAGGGCGGCTTTCTCGTCTTATGGACGAGAAATTGCCCTTCAAAAGAGATTTTTAAATTTAAATAGTTGCTCAGCTGTGCGGAGGTATGGCACCGGCTTTAGTAATAATTTGAGAATTAAAAAATTAAAAAATGCATTCGGTGTCGTTCGGGCAAATTCGACCAAAAGCACCTCTACAGTGACTACGGCTAGTCCTATAAAATATGACAGCTCGTTTGTTGGAAAGACTGGGGGTGAAATTTTCCATGATATGATGCTCAAGCATAATGTTAAGCATGTATTTGGTTATCCAGGTGGTGCTATCTTGCCTGTCTTCGATGCAATTTATAGATCTCCTCATTTTGAATTTATCTTGCCAAGACACGAGCAAGCTGCTGGACATGCAGCCCAAGCTTATTCCCGCGTTACTAAAAAACCCGGCGTTGTATTGGTTACTTCTGGACCCGGTGCTACGAATGTGATTACCCCGATTGCTGATGCATTGGCCGACGGTACTCCCCTAGTTGTATTCTCTGGTCAAGTAGCAACCAGCGCAATTGGTAGTGATGCATTTCAAGAAGCTGACATGGTTGGTATTTCTCGTTCATGTACTAAATGGAATGTAATGGTCAAAGATGTTGCTGATCTTCCCCGTCGTATAGACGAAGCTTTTGAGATAGCTACTTCTGGACGCCCTGGCCCTGTATTGGTTGACCTTCCCAAAGATGTCACTGCTAGCGTTTTGAAGGAGCCCATTCCTATACTGTCTTCTGTACCATCAATGAATCGCAGAATGAAGGAAGTCTTAGAAGAGGGCTCCAAGAACGTTACTGCCAAGATCGATCGTGTTGCCAATTTACTAAAATTAGCCAAGAAGCCTGTGATTTTCTGTGGGCATGGTGTTTTAGCTAATCCCGAATGCCCCACTTTGTTACGCAAGTTTAGCGAAAGGCTGCAAATTCCTGTTACTACTTCTTTGCTTGGACTTGGTGCTGTAGATGAACGTTCTGACCTTAGTTTGCATATGCTCGGTATGCATGGTAGTGGATACGCTAATATGGCCATGCAGGAAGCCGATCTTATCCTTGCTCTTGGTGTTCGCTTTGACGACCGTGTCACCGGTAACGTAAGTTTGTTTGCTCCTCAAGCACGTCTTGCTGCTGCCGAAGAGCGTGGCGGTATTATTCACTTTGATATTTCACCCAAAAATATCGGTAAGGTCGTACAACCTACTGAAGCAATAGAGGGCGATGTATACGAATCTCTAAAGCTTTTAGATTCTGCTACTAAAAATATTAAAATTCCTTCCCGATTTGACTGGTTATCTCAAATTCAAACATGGAAGGAACGCTTCCCTTTCACTTTCACTCGTAGCGCTCCTGGTGAATTGGTAAAGCCTCAAGAAGTCATTCAAGAACTTGACAAACAAACTTCTGACATAAAGGACAAAGTCACTATTACCACCGGTGTCGGTGCACATCAAATGTGGGCCGCTACATTCTATCGTTGGACAAAACCTAGTTCTTTGGTAACCTCCGGTGGTCTCGGTACTATGGGATTTGGTCTCCCAGCTGCCATAGGTGCTAGCGTTGCTGCACCTAAAGATATTGTTATAGATATTGATGGTGATGCTTCATTTTCAATGACTGGTATGGAACTTGCTACCGTCCGTCAATTTGATATCCCAGTTAAAATTCTTATCCTAAATAATGAAGAGCAAGGCATGGTCACTCAATGGCAAAACTTGTTTTATGAGAAACGCTATTCTCATACTCATCAAAAGAATCCCAACTTCGTTAAGTTGGCTGACGCTATGGGCATCAAAGCACTACGTGTAGAAAAGAGAGAAGATTTGGCTAAAAAAATGAAGGAGTTTTTGTCAACTAAAGGTCCTGTGCTTATGGAAGTTTTGGTTGCCCAAAAGGAACATGTGTATCCATTTGTCCCTGGTGGTAAGGCTCTTCACCAATTTATTTTGCATGAAAGCCTTTCATAAATTTTTTTGATTAATTTAAAAACAGCTATTTTGTAAGAGTCAGATGTAACACTTATTTAAACTTGCGTTAATTATCGTGTCACATTCTTTTAGACTCTGGTGGGCGGTTTGTCATTATTTACCCTAAAGCAAATTTGTTTGTTTTGCCTTGTTATCTTCGATTTTGGTTGTTTTTTTTTGTTTTGCTTTCTAACTATGGTTTACTCCGTTATCATAGCTTGTATTTAATTTTGATGATGGAGGTCAATAACATTACAAATTTTGCGAACATAGCAAATGAGAGTGTATAAAATTAATGTACATATATTTTAGATTTTGCCAATAAATTTTAGTAAGATAGTATTATCAATGAGTGCAATGCAATGTGAGCAGAGCGATACACCATGCGATGAATAATACCAGCACATGAATTACCATTTTCGTTTACGATTTTTTTTTGAAGTTTTGGTAAATTTTCTTCCATCTGAAGAATGAAAGGATAAATTGCCATTCTCCTCAGAAGGTGGGCTATGTTTTCTTTTAAAGCTTTTTGGCTTAGATCCCAGCCTAGATGCTAGAGAATTTCCTGGTTTGTGAAAAGGCCGTTGTTTCGACGATTTTTGATTTCGATTCTGCTCTCGCCTCTCCAATTGAAACTCTTTACGACGGGTTTCAAAAAACTCCTTGTTAGATGCATCATTTCCAGAAGGACAGTTCGCTTCACAAAATGCAGTGCTTTCAGGATAATTTGATCTAGATGGAAGAGTACAGTCGTCTCCAAAATGTTCATCAGATGCACAATTATAACAAAACTTTCGAACCTCAGAAACATCAATGCGAACAGGATGTTCTTTTTCGACATAATACCTCCAAATTAAAGGACACGTCGAACTAGTATGAGTATCGGTATGACAAGTCCGACAAACTCTAGGTCCTCTTTTTCGCGGCTCCGAACATCGCGCAGCTATATGACCCAGTAGTCCACAATTCATGCACTTCTTAGTCCAGGGGCATCTTACGGAAATATGATCATCAATTGCTCCACAAGTCGTACACTGTAATACAGTTAGTAACACTATTAAAAAAACAATGTCCGATCAAAATGCATACCAGAACATGAGGACAATCTTTAGATATGTGACCATTCCCTTTACAATTATGGCAAACTATACTTTCTGAGGGATCTGACCCGAAGTATCTACCCCTGCTCACCTAAATTTTATTAGTAAAAAGTATTAAAAAAAAACTTTTCAATCCATACGTCTGCCCATTCACTTCCTTCCACATCTTCCAAAGTACTATCGGAAAGATCCGTAGAGGAGTCATGGTCATCACTTCCTTGAAAATCATGCTTTTCCAAGCTCACCGAATTTGTGATACTCTGGTCAATCGGTAAAGAATTAATTTTTTGTAACAAGGCCGCATCGTCGATGTCTGAACCATCATCACTTTCTGCTTTTTGGTTTGAAACAGTCATGTCCATATATTGACAAGCAATGTAATAATGGCAAGCACAGTTTTCTTTAACACTTAACAGCCGGCCAGTAGTTTACTTCACAATATTCCCAATCAATTTAACAGTTTAAAAGCAAATAAAACATAAAACACTTCAAGTATTTAACTATCAAATGGAAATTTAATAGTTTCAGTAAAGGCAAAAAATTTTTGGTTAAGGTGTGAGTATTCACCTTACATGGATTATATCTGGCTTTCTCATGAGAAGTTTATTTCATTGAAATGAGCATGACAATAAATGAAATTCAATAAATAACTTATACTCCAAATTACAATTGTTCTCTCAAATGCAACACTTAATGCATAACCAAGAATGTCTGGTACTTAAAAGCCCTGATCGTGAAGAGATATTGAAAGTACAGCAGTAACTTAATTATATTAAAATATTAAATGATTGCACCTTCCCGACTCTTCAAGGCGTTGGATTTTAAAGTAGTTGAAAATTCGAGAGCTTCGTTTCAACACTTTGTAAAGCATAGATAAACAGTAATTTAACATTCAATGTTTAACTATGAACGTTCTTTGTATAGTTGTTGCTAATTGACATTAATTTCTTTTTAAATCATTTTAGCGTTTCAACACAGCTCACATTTATTACAAGACTCAACAACAGCCAAACACGCTAAAATGCCAAGATGTATGATACGATGAATAACAATAATTGAAAACTAATTAATGCTTAGATTTGTGTGATTACTGCCAAGTTTGGCTCACTCATGATAGCCAATCAGTTAGAAAAGCACACAATGCTGGAAGAGCCCATATACAAAATGTTCAGGACTACTATACGAAAGTAGCTCAAGAAGAAGCCCAAAAACAACTTGAAGAAAGGGCATCCTCTGGATTTTTAAAAAAGGGGAATGGTTCGCTAGACCTTCCTTATGCTTATGCGTTTCCTCGTAAGTTATTACTTTATAATACTTTTGTTGAATACGAAGTCTAATATTCCGAATTTTAGCCAAATATAATGTCTTTAACTTAGGATGTCCACCACCGCCCTACATTGTATCCGCAAATACCTATATGGCTCCTAAAGGAATGAATGCTATGAATGCTGCTGCATTCGTCCCTATGATGCCTGCTGTAAATTTAACAAACCAAGTAGCTTTTTCAGCTCCCCAGACTACAGCTTCTTCTAACACTCAACTTACACAACAGCAGCAATCTCTTCCTCAGACAAATGAACATCAACGCGCGCGTACTCATTCGAATGCTAATAACCATTTTACTAAAACCCACCATCAGGGTCAAAGAAGTCATCAAAGGTTTGTACGTGCTTAAAATGACATCTAAAAGATTAAAACTTGTTTGTTACTATTAATGTACTGTATAATAGCTATTGTTTATAACCGTTTACTACTGGTAATTCTTTCTCTTTGCGTTACGTAGTGAAATTTAAGGACAACTCCAAATACACAGTATTTACCAAGAATATTTAGATATTCATCTCAAAGCATGCCAAAAGAAGATGATTCTTTATGTAAAATAGTAGTACGTCGTGAACCGCTTGATGTTTTACTACCTTATTATGACGCGTCTGAAACCACCGTTCAAAAAATACTGCACGAAAATGACAGCACACTGAGTGTTAAATTCTTGGCGGGTGTTGAAGCATTGATAAAAAAAGATGAACTTGATAAATATAAAAATGGAAAAGCTTGTTTAAGAGTATGGTTAAAACACAAATCTCGAAAGAGGTACCATGGGTATATGACTTCAACCGATAAGGATGAGGAAGAGAAAAATGATTATTTACTGAAGTCTAATGGTAGTAAAGTCTTAAGGGACTCAACACGTACCAAGAAATTTAAGTTCGGAAAGGAATTTCACTGCGCACTTAATCCTTCATTTGTCAGTGATGAAACGGCTTCTGACAGTGCAACTTCATCTTCATCTGATACAAATAAGAAGGTTAATAGAAAAGAGCATAATGAGTTATCGTTGTCGCATTTATCTTTCAATGACACGTCCGACTTTGGTAGCTCCGATCTAAGTTCTTCGGAAATTGAGTCCACAGAAAACGATAATAAAGCTCCTTATTTCTCACTTCTTTACTCTGACGGATTTGATTTTATCAAATTTTTACACGTCTGTGTATGTGTCAAATGTCATGGACGTGAACATCGTTCCTCTGGTAAAAATTTTGTTTACTGTGATCATTGCTCAAATGTATACCACTATGACTGTTCTCCACTCCCTTCTTTAAATAAAGAAACGCGTAATTACTCTCAGCAAAATGGTTTTATATGTCCTTTATGTTCCAAAAACTCTAAGGACGTTTTGTGTAATACCGGGTTTGTTTCAGGCGTTTCTTCTGGACAGGATCTAGTTATCCCCCCATCCCTTGCTGATAGGGAATCTCTGTCAATTTTAGTCAATTACTGCAAGTCTATAAGGTTTCGGTGTTTTCGATGTAGGCGTGTCGAATATTTTTTTTATCTGGACAGTAATCCTTTGTCTATTCAGAGAACAATTACTCATTTTATAAAAAAACTTGTTTGTAATGAATGTTCTATGCATCCTTGTGATATTGAAGAGATAATTGCTTGGAGAACTCTAAACAGTTTATATCCTTCAAAAGCTACCCTTTCAAATAATTTTGTTAGTACATCGGACTTGAGCTTTTGGTCTAGAGAGTATTTCGTTCGAAGCAAAGGTAAGTCTTACCTTCACTGTTTTTGGTGTTCTGCTTCATGGCTAGCCGGTATTTCATTAGCTAAAAAGAAAAATTTCGATGGTTTGGAGAATGCCTCATACGACGCAACTAAGCCCATTATTCCAGTATCGTATACAATAATCGATAAGGTTTGGGATGTTCAATATAGAAGTGGAAAGAATGCTCGAACGGCAAAATATAAAACAAAAAAACATCAACTGAAGGCAATTTCTGAAGTTACATTCGCCTTTGTTTCTTGGCGTGGTTTAACTTATTATATGTCAAATTGGGAACCACCTCCTAAAGAAACAGATAGAAATCGCTGGAAAGCGTGGTTAAAAGGGTATTCGGACTTGTTGGAATGTCTATGGATCGAAAAAGCCCCTACAGCTTCGATAAATATTGATTTACCATTTACTAATCTTGAGTGGCACTCTCAACCAAGTTTTATCAAAGGTGGTACACTAATGCCATATCAACTGAAAGGGCTGAACTGGCTTTATTTACGATGGTACACACATCATCCTTGTATTTTAGCTGATGAAATGGGTTTAGGTAAAACTGTACAAGTAATATCTTTCATTAGTGTTTTATTTTACAGACATAAATGCTTCCCGGTACTGGTTATTGTCCCTCATGCCACTGTTGCAAATTGGGAACGAGAGCTTAAAAAATGGGCTCCCTTTCTACAAATTAATGTACTCGTGGGCTCTGAAAAAAACAGAAGTTTAGTCCGTGATTATCGTCTAATCAATCAAAAAGACCCAAAACATGTAAGCACTCATGTCCTCGTTATAAGTGCTTCAAATGTTGAACGTGAAATTTCATTGCTCCGAAAATTTCAGTGGAAAGTTTTAATTGTTGACGAAGGACAACGACTAAAAAATGATCAATCTTCCCTCTTTTATTACCTCTCTTCGGTTAAAAGTGACTTTAAGCTTCTTTTAACCGGGACGCCATTGCAAAATAATGTTCGGGAACTTTTTAATTTACTGCAGTTTTTAAATCCCATGAAAATAAATGCTGCTGAGCTTGAAAAAAGATACAGCATTATTGATACGGAAAAGGTGACTGAACTTCATCAAATCTTAAAGCCGTTTTTTTTAAGAAGAGTGAAAAGCGAAGTACTGGATAACTTTCCTACGAAGGTTGAAGTAATTATTCCTTTGTCCATGACACCTGTTCAAAAAGGTTTATACAAATCGATTCTTTCAAAAAATTTGTCTTTGCTACGTAATATTACCGGCTATGCTAATACCAGTTCTTCTGGAGGGCAAAGGACTACTTCATTGAACAACATTTTGATGCAACTTCGAAAAACATTAGCTCATCCGTACATTTATTCACCAGATATTGAAGACCGTAATCTCCCGTATGAACTTGCTATGCGTTCACTGGAAGAAGCCAGCTGTAAGTTTTTAATATTACGCTTATTGGTACCGAAATTGATAACTCGCGGGCATCGTATATTATTGTTTTCTCAATTTATCCAGCAACTCGATATCCTTGAAGATTGGTTTGAATATAAAAACATAGCCTATGCACGTTTTGATGGCGCCTCATCGGAAATGGAAAGGCAGTCAGCAATCGACTCTTTTAATGCTCCTAATTCTGAGTTGTCATGTTTCTTACTTTCTACCCGTGCTGGTGGAGTTGGCATCAATTTAGCTAGTGCGGACACTGTTATTATACTAGATCCTGATTTCAATCCTCATCAAGACATGCAAGCGATTGCAAGGGCTCATCGATATGGGCAAAAAAAAAAGGTACTTGTCTTTGTGTTAACTACTCGAGATTCTGTAGAGGAAAAAATCATTCAAAACGCTCAAAAGAAGCTTGTATTGGACCACTTAATTGTTGAGTCATTGGATCAAAATCATAATTCAGAAAAAGATTTAGAAAGTATCTTGCGGCATGGGGCTCGTGCATTATTTGAAGAGGCTGGTGATGAACCGTCTATTAAGTATAATGAATATTCGGTAGAATTACTTATCTCAGAAGCTGAGAAACAAGAAGATACTTCAACTGATGAATCAGATATAAAAAGCAATAAGTTTGGCTTTTTTCGTGTTTGGGATAACAAACATATATCTTCCAATCATTATGAAGTCAAAGAAAATGTTCTTGTTGATGAAGAAGATGTCTGGTCAGTAATACTTAAGCAACGAGAGAAGGATGCAATGCTAGAAAAAACAGACGAAACAACTTCCAACAGGAGACTTCGTGCACACCACAAAATCCATTATGGCGAAGATTTAAATATTTATGATAATAGCGACGATACTGATTATACCGTTAATGATCGATCATCACCAGGCTCCCCATTTCCCATAGAAACTGAGACAATCAGTTCGATAACAGATACTTTATCTGATAAGCAAAAACTCAAATATGATTCGAGCGTAAATATCGAAAACTTAAATGATGAATCTGATTCTCAAAAGTCTGCAGATGTTCATTTTGACTCTATCTTAGCTAAATCTCTATTAGCAACAACTCCCAAAGAAGATGAATTTAACAAAACTCTATCCACCATCAATTTAGAGGTGGCTAACAAATTAACTTCTTCAGAGTATATTAATGATTCGGAAATGCAACTGATAGACGATCCAGTTTTTTACCCACCTTACGAAATAATTGAAAAAAATCATCAACTGGTTGGAAGATCTTTGTCTAAAGCAGTTCTTGACAACTTTTTTCTACTGTCTTCTTTGTCTGATAATGTACGTTGTCGATGTTGTGGTATTAAACATTTACCAGCACATTGTCCATTAAGCATTGTGCCATTAGAAATATGCTTTTTATGTGGAACACCTCACTTTAGTGGAAGGGACACGTGCCCTATGTTACGAAATAAGGAAGCGATTTATAGACTAAAAGATTCGCTTAGCAAATCACGAGAACCATTTCACATCAAAAAACAAGCTATGGCTAGATTAAACTCGTTTCTACAAAAAAAGGAGGAACCTACTGTATCAAGCAGTGCCAAAACTAATGAACTTTCATCGAAAGTAATCATAAAGGAATCCATAATTAATGAAGCAAAAACTCTTTAGAGTTTTATCATCAATGTATACTATTATTTAATCTGGCATATTCATATGTATCCTGCATTTTATTCGTTAATATATAATTTTTAATATAAATTTTAAACATATATAGCATTTCCATCAAGATCATTATAACAAGGTAGGATCAAATATGGTAACAAGTGATTCAACTCTGAAGCAAATCATGAACTTAAAACCGGCGGTTATATACGAACAACCGCCAGACAAGTGGACAAAAGAAAGAAATATAAAACTGAAATCAGTTTCGTTATCGTTGTCTTCCACACTAAACTTCTACAGGACATAAAAAGCGTTACGAATGGTTTCAAAAAGACGACTTACTAATTCTGCTAAAAGACTTCGGTACACGAAGGAAGGCGCAAAGACTTTTGTGAAAAACGCTACCATCATCGGAGCAGATATTAAAAAATGCGGTAAAAATCTCTTTGTTACTTTTTTCAGGAACCTTCAAAGCAACTGTAAAATTAACATCCTCACCAGGATGAACGGAAGAAGTGATAGGAAACGAATATGGATTGTCTCCTGGAAAAAGTTTGTCTCCACCATTAAACTTGACATACAACGGAGAAGGCCACGATTGACAAGAAGTATTCCTTATATGCCATATTTTATAAAACGGGCAGCCAGGGCTTAATTCTAAGGGGAGAATGGAGTCCTCAACTAACTTGAAGTCGAAATTAAGAACCTTAGGTTTTTCAGGTTTAGATAAATGTAAAGGTGAAGCAGATATTTCGCGAGTTAAACGGAGCATTGAATGATGATCATGATGCACATGAGATACACATGAGGAGCAAAGATCATAGTCTTCACAAACCAGACAATGAAATCTTGGTCCAACTATTGGATGAGCAAGACAGTTGTCACATTGAACCGATCGATGTACTGTTGAGGCAGACTCAAACAATTCGGCTGATAGGAACTGAGGGAACAAATGAAATGAAGGAAGACCATGAGGATAAGCTTTAGTAATTCGAACGAAAGCATGCGTGTTTGAATGACTATTGTCGGTAAGGCAAGACTCACAAATGTCGTAGTCATCACAAACACTACACTTGTAACGCACATTATGTATAGGTTGCTCACAATGGTCACAAATGGCGTACATAAAATTAGATTGGGGAGAAACTGACATAGAATTTACGCTGCAGGTTAAGGAAGCAACTGAAGGGATTGAAGAGCGAACAAGTACGAAATGGGGTTTTGGGCAAGGATGGAGGAATGCCTGTTTCGCATAGCAGTCTCTACAAACATCGAAATCGAAACACTTTGTGCAATGAAATGAGTCATTCCGAATTATCTTGAGGCAAGTGTTACAAGCAACAGAAGAAGACCTTAAAGTAGGCGAATTATTATTGTGCTCAAAAATGTTTGACTTTAAATTATTCTCCTTAGTGAAGTGGATATTAGCGACTGAGGAATGAAAAGGAGGGAAGGAAGGAACACTATGGTTGCAAAGAATCCCACAATCAGAAGAGGGACATGTACGATTGCAAAGCATTTCGGGATCAAAAACGTGAATAAAATAAAATAAAATTTAATGATAAAAGAGAGCGTTAAAGAAAGCAAAAAAAAGAAAAAAATCGCGTAAGCAGTCAAGAAGTAACTCGAGTTCTTAGGTAAGAGAAGGTCTTAATTGTAGGTAAAAAGCTCTTTCGAAATAAGCTAAAGCAAAATTAGTAACGATATTAACTAATGAAATTAGTTGCAAAGTAAAATTTAATAGTTCATATGAATTTTGAAATTGAGGAAATATGTGACGCCGAAGTGAGCAACAGTGCTAGCAATTTCAGAGTAAAGGCAATAGAAAAAACAATCTTTATCAAGACAAGGATTTTTACGTTCTCGTAAATATTTATCGAAGATGTTATTATTAAAGTTCCATCAACCACTTTAGTCCTTCAATCCTTTTTGTAATTTGTTGTACAAACATTGAACTTAAGACTTTGTGCAAGTAAATTATCTTACCTATAGACGGAACAGGAAATAAAGACAAAACAAATAATTGAAGCGGATGTGTAGAGATACAGTGCAAACGAAATGTAAGGAGCGTTGGAATTGCAACTATAATGACGGGTTCCTAATTGGTTATGAAATCAAGCTATTAATTCTAAATGGGATGTATTCAACGGGTGAAGTGAGCAGGACAAATTCGCTAGTAGAAGTTGATGGTAATGTAAATGAACGAGGTCGAGGTGTAAGCTTATCACACGTATATGGGGGATGAGCATATCGTACTGATAATAGATAAGTTAAGCGTCGCTAAAAAGTGGTAGCGTTTAGAAGCGTGCACAGCATAAACAGTAACTTAGCGAATTTATCTACAAGAGGTTGGTACTTCAACGCATGGCCCTAAAAATGAATATATGAAAAATTTTGTTGATGTAGCAAACTTGAAAAAGAAATTGATTTAGTTAAATTGGAAACTACTTAACTTAAGCCCTAAAATGTACTTAGAAATCGGCTTAGACATTAAACTAGATATGGGTTATGGCATAAATGTAATTTAAATGAGATGTGAGTCGATAAAGTATTAATATTATATATTCTTAAATCATAAGTTGACGCTATTCTAATATCAATAAGCGATTATGAACTGAAAACGTAAATAAATGCAATTTCTCTTACAGCGTAAAATCTTTTACTACAATAATAGAAAAGGGTAGGAAAAACTCCATTATATTGGCTAAAACCGGTCACGGTATCTTTTGATGATCCGTTTGTAAAATCAATTGCAAATGAAAAGACACTAGAGAAGGTGATAAACGACCAGTTTATAGCTAAGTTAATAATTAATGGTATACTCCGCGTTATGATTTTGCTCAAATAATAATTTTGGTTTTTTGCTGATTGTTAATATTTACATTAATGAAATTTGTAAATATACGTCAAAACAAATTAACATCATACTTACATTGTCATACTAATCGCACGTTTACGCATTAACGGGAAAAAAGTAAGCAATATTTCAGTTGGATTTTAAGTCACTCATGCACCGAAATTTTTTCCAGCATATTATTAAAAGTACAAGAACATTAGGTATAAATGCAACTTCATTTCTAACCCGATATTTACTTAACGTTGGTAGACACCAGCATCCTCCGAAATTGATTAGCTCATATTCTCACATCGCTATTTCCACCTTCTCTTTTCAAATATCAGCAACTTCATTCCAACACCCTTCATACACTGTCAAAGGTTTGAGCACCTGTATTGATAAAATGAGCCAAGATCAAAAACCTAAAGTTTTGGAAGTGTCCAACCTTGAGAATCAGGATGCCAAGTGGACATCCTTAAAGAAAATCCGTTGGCAAGACGAAAAAGGAAAAATCAGGTTTTGGGAAATGGCTGAACGTACGACACGTTCAGAAGCCAATGTGGATGCCGTAGCCATCTTAGCCATTGTTCCTATCGACGGAAGTCCTCATGTGTTGTGCCAAAAGCAATTTCGTCCTCCTATTGGCAAGTTTTGTATTGAAATTCCAGCAGGTTTAGTTGATTCTAAGGAGTCTTGTGAAGATGCTGCGATTCGAGAGCTTCGTGAAGAGACTGGCTACGTTGGTACTGTTATGGACTCCACCACTGTCATGTACAATGATCCGGGTCTTACGAATGCTAATCTTAAGATTATACTGGCTGACATTGACATGTCGAAGCCTGAAAACCAAAATCCTCAACAACAACTTGACGATGGCGAATACATTGAGAACTTTCCAATCAAGCTTTCTTCTTTACAAGAGGAATTATTTTCTTTAGAGAAGAAGGGATTTGCCATTGATGTTCGTCTCTCCACATTTGCACTAGGATTACATGCTGGTCTTAAATACTTGTCGTCTTAGCTATGCACCTTTTGCTATTCACTGAATTACGACCGTTTACTATTAAATGTTGCTAATGGACTTTTTATGCTATAACTTTCCTTTGTTTTAGTCAAACTTTATTAAAAATAATATATATGTCTATCCAATAATTCCCGTTACCGTGTTCCCCATAATTCGTAGTTCATTGCGTACATAACTGAAAAGTAATCAAAAGAAAAGAAGAAATACCAGTTATTAAGTTCACCATTACCATACATGCCTAATGAAAAAGATTTAACATTGCGCTCCATGAATAACGTTGGTTGTAAACTTCACGAACTTGCTGAAATGCTTGCACATTTGAAATGGGAAGTTGTGTTACTGGATCTAGGTAAATAGCTGGCTTCCCTGTAATAACGCACTCAACTGCTCGATGTTGAGGCATTTGAAGTGGAGGAGCACTATGACAAAGAGGGTGTTCCAACGGAGCAACATAGTAATTCGAAGCCTCCCTTCCATCTTCAGTGCTAATAGTTTTGCTAATGAATTTTAAAATTGGCTCACGTAACTGGCGATGCTTAGCAGCATTCCGTTTAAGTCGTAGTCGTCTTTGTTCTTCCAAATGAACATAGTTTCTTAAGGAGCTAAGGTTTTGAGCTTCAGTTTTGGCAGCCTCCTCGAAACGCTGCTGCTGGGTCATAGTCCCCTTCTGTCTGTTCGCACTCGCACTCACAGTATACTTTCGTCTAGGCTTTGCTTCTTGTAGACGAGTTTCTGTAGATTGAGCCATGAGAACAGTGTGCATTCTCGAACTAGTTCTTCTAGCAGAAGGATCTACCTTTATTTTTTTATATTTCTTTTTGGGAACCTCCGAAGCGGCAGAGGGAGTAGGGCGCTTTGGAGGTTGTAAAGTTCTTTGAAGATTCGCAGCGCGATTTTTTTGAATTTTTCTCTTTTTAATGCGCTCTTCATCACGAAGTATTTTTTCTACCTCTTCTCCTTCTTCCTCTAGCTTTTTTAGCTCAGCTTCCTCATCGCTACTCTCGCTCGATATTTCAATGTCACGCTCCGCTTCCTCCTCCTCCTCAATATTGTATTCCTCGTCTTCTTTTTCAATTTCAGCATTTTGCTGAGTCATTCTCAGATGCTCTTTTTCGAGCAATTCTCGCATTTTATTGCCAGCATTGGCGCGTCTTGTACGACCAGCAACCAACGATTCAGTGGCCGACATCTTCTTTTTTGATAAAAAAGTTTTTATATAATTTCATAAACCTAAGACAAAATGATATTTTATGCGTTATACAAATATTCGTGGTTGAAAGAAATTTAATACCTAACTAACCGTTCGCCAAACTAGGGAAGTAATGGCAACTTGCAGCGTGAATAGTGCAGTAATGTATGGCAACAAATTGATTCTTTAATTTCAACGATTTTTTTTACAGTTCTTGAGTTAACTGAGAGTCAAGAATTTTAGTAATAATATCAAGTGGTAATTACTTGAGCACAAATTTTTTAAACTCACTGTAGCTTAATTTTATGAGGATGGAGACCAAGATAGTCATATAGGCTTCACTTTATTTTCCTTTGATCTGCGAGTTACCTTTTAAGATCATGAAAAAAGACACCACTGTATGATTTATATTCAAAACGCCTAACAGCACCGCCACCACACTTCATTCCGTTTGCAAAGTAATGGATTTTTAGATTACGAAATATTTTATTTTCACTATATGAATAACTGACAAGCTGATACTCAATTAACAAAATGGCTGTCAGATAAGATTTCTATCCATAGCTAAAGCGATTTACCTTTAATAAATATTTCATTTATACAGTCGAATAGTTACGAATACAACTCACTAGTGATTTGTGCTACACGACATCACTACTGAAATTTTCACTTTAAACTACACTACTCATATGATTTTTATTGATCACTTTCGATCTACGACAGCGTGATTATTTGAAGCAAATGAAGATCTTTATGTAATAACCCTAAAAAACATCTTATCACTCATTGGAAACCTCTCATAGTGAAATGTAAAACCTGTGCAAGCAGGAGTATAAAAAATCGAGCTGCAAAGGGCCGTCTGATATTACATGGGTACTAAGTTTCATACTTTAGAGTCGACTTCTCATATGCAATGAAAGAAGCGAGCGTAAACGCTACACTTCGCATCCTTTCCTCATTAGTAGACGGATAGGAATAGTGTTAGAGCGGGAATTTTTAAAGATGGGTTAGACGAGATAATCTTATGACATTCCACCTTTTTCCTTCATACTACATTGAACAAAGGTCGCAGCTAAATAAAAGCCACACGGCAAACTTACAAAGTCAACATATAATTAACTATTAATCATTTCATTCTAATTTTGAATATTTATAAAAGAGAGAAAAAAAACAGCGAAGAAAAATCTTGTAGAAATAAATAGATTCATCCAATATATTTTTCATTCATATTTATTTTTAACTTATATTGTGGTGTATCAAATTCCGGTAAGGATTTTTTGCGAAGCAGAAATTTCGTTACGTCCCCGGTTAAGCTATCATCCGCTTGTAACCCGTGGGACTTGACTTTTCCACACACCATTTCAAAACTAAGAACATAGTAGGAAAAAAACATACAGCTATTAATAACCTATCGATTTGAAATTAATTAATTGTTTTTTCTGTTATAGAAGGACTGTTCGTGTGCTTACTGTGAAATATTCGCCTTACGAAGGCATTGCTGTGCATGCATCAGGACGCAATGCAAGGATCCATATACGAGGGCTCTAGGCGTAATACAATTAGCAAACCCTCTAATAATAACCCGCCTCTGGACATGTCTAGTTTAAATAATGATTTTGGCCAACAACTAGATTCTTTAGCAACTGGTGTTGGTTCGGGTTCCCTAAATGGTACCACTAATCCCAGTAGTAATTTCAACGACTCCAACCGTTCTAATATTTCAAGTTCCTTACGTTCTGAAATGGAGATGTCTAACAATTTGTTGAAGAATACGCAAAATGATACTTGGACATCTACCGTCGGTTTATCGGTCCCTGAAAATCAGGAAGCTATGAATTTTAACGAAGGTCCCACTGGTATTTCTTCTATTGCTTCAAAAAACAATTCCTCCATAACTTCTAAGCTGCAAAATAATTCCAATTTAAGTGTCACTTCATCCGCTAATCGTGGAAGAACGTCTTCTGTTTCATCCAGTTATGACCCATCTTTTCCGTGGGGTCCGAGAATGTCTTCTGTTTCCTCTGGAAAACAACACTTGTCGTCTTTGTCTTTACATACTCATTTTAATCCGTCTTCCTCATCCACAGTTTCTTCGGATTCTCTTGAGAGTTCTCAACAGAAGGCTCCTTCTAGCAGTTCGACTGCTACACCGGCTTCTGCAGCTTCGGAGATTATTTCTAATAAAGATCCCGTTGTTGAACCTACTCACTCGGCTTCTAATGCCGCAAACAGCGGTTCCAATACCATTCGTGCAAGGCAAACGACGCGAACACGCTCTAATACTCTTCCATGGAGCCCTAGGGTTTTTGGTCCAACTTTAGGTTATAACACACCTCCTTTTGGTTATCCTCCTACCACTTCTTCTGCTCTGCCAAATGCTTCTGGTTCGTCTTCTTCGTTTTTTGGCCTTCCCACGGCGGTTTCGGCCTCTGCAGGTACTTCTTTTTCCGACATCTCCCCTGCTGCACCAAAAGCCTCTCTTGAAAACAACATTGCCTCTAATGCATCTTCTCTGTTGAATCCTGTCGGTCTTGATCACTTTTCTGCTGCTAGTGGCTGGTCCAGGGATTTTAATCATTTACCTGCTTCGTCGTTGGCTACTGCTCGTTCTTCACTTACTGGTAATGCGAAATCTGGTATTGATTCTTCCGTCACTGGTATGCCATCTGATAATTATGCGCGAGTTGTTGAGTCTTCGACTGCCGAATTCTTTGATCCTTCACTTGCCTCATCTTTCGGTTTAACTAATTATCGTACAAAACCACTGACCACTGGCTTCAATCATCCTAGACCACAAGGGCATGGATTGAATACGAGCTTATTCAATACTAGCTCTGGTGGTTCTTTGAAAAGCCCCACCTTTGAAGTTTCTAATCGATTAGGTGATGTGGACACTGTTCCTGATCTTCCACCTTTGGGCTCCTTGAGTTCTCGCCCAAAACCTTCGTCCAGTTCGAGACGCCGCTCTCAATCCCTTTCAGCTATGTTGAAAACGAGTAACCCTTACATGCCCTCCCCTTCCTTATTGTCTGGAAGCCTGGCTAATTCATCTGAACACTCTTCATCTCCCCGTTTAAGGGGTTCGCCGATTCATAATCAACCGGTTAGTTCATCAAAAAGTACCGCATCTTTGAACACTAATAACAATGGTTTACGTGCTTCAACTCCTGAAATGGCCAACATCAGTACTAGATCCAGCTCTGAATCTAACAATACCAACTCTTGGCCCACCGTTGGCGATGCTACTATTGAAAATTTAACCCAACATGAACCTACTCATGCCCTTTGGGTGGGAAATCTCCCTTCTGGCGTTTCAGCAACTACTGTGGCAACTACATTCTCTGCTTATGGAACTGTTTCGAGCATTCGTATGCTATCTCATAAGCATTCAGCTTTTCTTAATTTTGATTCTGTTGAAACTGCAAAGCATGTTCTCGAAGAGCTCAATGGCAAAAGGATATTTTTTGGTTCCGATCCAGTTTGTATCAGCTTTGCTAAAGTTGCTTCATCTTCTTCTGAGTCTTCCCACTCTGCCGTTGACGGCTTAAATAAAGCCTTTTCGAACGTCTCGTTCGTCCCCTCTTTACGTGAGGTTTACGACGATTTGATTAACGTTGTTCAGTCATTCGGATTTAAGGATTTATCTAAAATCTATCAGATTCTTAACGCTGCTTGTGAATTGACTGACTTTGCTGCTCAGATTCCGTCTATTTCAAAAGCGTTCAGCAGTCGTCGATTAAATGCACCCAAACTTCGTCAAGTTCGTAAGCGTATTGATAATGGTCTTTGCACTCAGGAAGAAGTTGAAGACATTGCCATTAATTGGCTTGATGAAGTATCAGACTTATCGAGCGATCATCTTGGTAACACCGTTGTACAAAAGCTATTCGATTATTGTTCAGACCCCGTAAAGGAAATGATGCTTGAACGCATCGCTCCTCATTTGGCCCAAATTGGTATTCACAAAAACGGTACATGGGCTGCTCAAAAGATTGTTGACGTGGCATCAACTGAGGCACAAATGCGCCTTATTGCTAAACACTTGCAGCCCTACATTCCACTACTTTTTGCTGATCAATTTGGCAACTATGTTGTGCAAACATGCTTGAAATTTGGTGCTCCAATGAACGATTTTGTTTTTGAAGCCATTCTCAACCAGTTTTGGGTAATTGCTCAAAGCCGTTATGGATCACGTGCCGTCCGCGCCTGTTTAGAGAGTCCTGATGTGACTGAAGAACAACGTGTACTTGTTGCTGCTGCTATAACAGTCTATTCCGTACACTTAGCTATGAACGGTAATGGTACGCTACTGTTAACTTATCTTGTTGAAAATATGAACTATCCTCATATTCCTATTCTTTTAACCCGGAGATTTGTTCAAGACATTGTTAGAGTTTGCACTCATCGACTAGCTTATAATTCCCTTCTTAAAATAATTTCCATATCACAAGGTGATACTGCTTGTGGTGATTTAGTCGTTGATGCTATTTTGGATACGCAAAATGATCTCAATCCAAACTCTTTAGAGAAAATACTTTTCGAACAAACTTATGGTCCGTCTTTTATTTGCAAACTCTTGACTCACGAAAATATATCAGCCTCGCATCGACAACAGTTACAAAGTGCTGTTCGAAACGTATTGGGCACTATGGAGGATCGCGGATCCTCTGAATTAAAAAAGCTGGCTGAGGTATGTGCGTAAATAACTGCATTATCGAACATTTATGAGAAAAAAATTTTGGTTTTCTTCATGGCAAGCAAGGATTCAACTATTTTTGATATATATTCAACAGTTTATATCTTTTATTTAGAGCCAGGAAGTTAGCATTATGATGATTATAATAACGTTTACAACTATCGCTTAGAAAAGGAGAGTTTTTCGCTCCCCAGTAATCTAAGAGCAAAAACCATTTGTTTCTGTTGATATCTATTTTCAGTCCAGTTTATTGTTTTTATTATTAATGAAACGTTACGCCTTTAAACTATACTTGAAAAGTTATTTTGGTGGTTTAATATCCTCTACACTTACATTTAGCTATTATATAATATATATTAACGAAATTGTGGTACACAAATATTGAAGTAGGATAAGGTTAAAGACTGGCATAATCTACCAGCCTCTGATAAACAAGTATGCTGTTGCTTTAGATTATTTCTATCTTAGATTTATACTAAATAATGAATTTTAACGTGTTCTCATGTATCAGCGACCGTGATTTAGCTTATCATCGATAGCTGTGAGCAAACCACTGTATTGGTTACCTTGTGACGATCAGCGCTGATATATGGTGTACGGTAACTTAAGTTCGTCTTCCACCGACCATCAGCGTTGCAATAAATATATTTGCAAAATTATCAGAAATAACTGGTACGCTTTTTAGTAATGTACAATAATTCACTAACGTCTTATAGATCATATATTTGGAGGGATGAACCGGAATGTTGATAAGGGATGGCAAGCACAAATTCGTCCTAATGAGAGACAGAGCATTGCCTTGCAAATGTATGCCATCATTTTTTAAAACCCTTCATCTAACTTTTGTATTTAGTGCTCAAACTTTACGAATTATCTCTCCCTCAATTTCCGAAGTCCAACTCATGAATATGGCTTTGTCATTTGAGCGTCAGGCTTTTGATGGTGCCAGTAGCAAGGTATTGAAAAAAAAAATTCAATTAATTTTGTACTTACCAGTAATAGAATGAATACTTAACTACATGTGGCAAGAAGACAGCACAATTGAGAGATCAAATACGTGACACATTGCAGGCAACCCAAATGAAACAAATGCCTTCTGTGTATAACAATGCGGGTAATGTTGGAGCTCTCCCTACTGCCGGACCTAACAGGTTGGCAAATAATCCCAGAGTAATGCCGAGACTTCAAAACCAAAATGTTCCAATGCAAGCAGGAATGCAACAGTTTGCTAGAAATATGAAGTTGACCCCACAACAAAGGCAATTTTTACTTCAACAATCTCAAATCCAGCAACAAAGGCAGCAGCAACAGCAGCAGTCGCAACAACCTCAACAAACACAACAACCGCAAGCTTCATCACCAACAGCTCCCAATACAGAAGCAAACCAACAAAGATCTGGTAGTGTTCCTGGTCGAATAGTTCCTGCATTGACCCAACAACAGTTAAATAATTTATGTAATCAAATTACAGCTTTGCTTGCAAGGAATGGCAATCCACCAATTCCTATGCAAAAATTACAATCGATGCCACCTGCGAGACTTATTTCAATATATCAAAACCAGATTCAAAAATTTCGTTCATTGCAGCATATGCAGCAACAACAGCAGCAACAACAACAACAACAACAACAACAACAACAACAACAACAACAACAACAACAACAACAACAACAACAACAACAACAACAACAAAAGCAAGCTCCGCAAAATGCTTTTTTTCCAAACCCTCAAGGTAACGTTGGTGCCCAGTCTCTTCAAAGTATGTCTCCACAAGACCAACCTTCTACTCAGCAACAGCAACCTCAGCGAACTGCTGCTCCTCCAAATAATCCTAATGTGAATGCTACGAATAATAACCGTATAAATATTGAGATGCTAAATATCCCGGTTCCTAAGCAATTGTTCGATCAAATTCCTAATTTACCTCCAAATGTCAAAATATGGAGAGATGTGTTAGAATTAGGACAATCTCAGCGTTTACCTCCGGAACAATTGAAGCTAATAGGTATGCTATATAGAAAGCACCTACAAATTATTTTGCAGCACCGACAGCAACAGCTTAATAAAATACAGAATGCTCGAATGAACTCGCAAAATGCCCCTAATACCAATAAACTGGGGAATCCACAACCTGATAATACGGGCAACCCCCAAGCGTTCTCGCAGCAAGCATTTGCTCAGCAACAGCAACAACAACAACAGCAGTTGCACCGTACTTCTAATCCTACAAGTGCTTCTGTTACTTCACAAAATGGCCAACAACCGATCAATACAAAGCTTTCAGCTAATGCCGCCAAAACTAATTATCAAAGCTATTTGACAAATAAGGCTCGCAACGCTACTCAACCCACTCAGCCGCCTGTATCTCAGGTCGACTATTCAAATAATCTACCTCCTAATCTTGATACATCGTCTACATTTAGAAGTTCTGCAAGTCCTCCTTCAGCTTTTACGAAGGCGGGGAATGAAGCACTTTCAGTTCCTCTTAGTGGTGCAAGAAACACCGCTGCTTCAAGGCCTACAAACTTAGCGGCTGGAAATAGTAGTGCTTCTATCGTTCAGCAACTGCTTGAGTGTGGAGGAACTATGGGACAACAAAAGATGACTTCGCGTATTCGAGAACTCACCGAAAGAGTAATGCATAGTTTGATGCGGCCAGTGCCTCTTGATTTGCCTCATGATCAAAAGGTTATGATTGCGAGTCTTATCAAATCTGCATATCCTATGTTTAGCCGTACAAATCAACTGATTTGCCTGTTTTACTGTTTGACAGGCAATGAGGAAGCCACGATTCAATTGATACAAATGCGTCATATATTTAAATTACAACTTGAAGGTCTTCAGCAAGGTGTTTTTACTTGTGCTCCGCAAACATTGGCCAAGATTAAGGAGAAAACCAGTCGCTATTTTGCCTTTGTGAAAGCTCAACTGTTAAGACTTCACCATGAAGTAAATAACAATAATATGAGTATTCAAAATGCTCTTGCCCATATCTCCTCGCTCCGTACTGCATCTATTAATCAACAGCAGCAGCCACAGCCACAGTCACAGCAGCAACAACAGGCTTCCCAGTTTCCTCAAGCTCCTTCTGTATCATCCAATGTACGTCCTATCAATGGATCAATTCCTAATGCGCAACCCAGTGTTCCTGGGCAAGCCCAACCTGCAGCCAAAGCAAATTCTGTTGGTAACACATCTTTTCCTGTTGACAGTAAACTTGCATTCCAATCCTTGGATGTATCTCAGCCGGATTTGCAAGCCAAACAGAAGATTGCATCACAAGTCATGAAACATGGTTTAAAACCAGAAGATCTCAAGTTACCGCCTTCTAAGAAGAAAAAGATAGAAAACTTATCGACAGTTCAAAAACCTAAGGATTCAGTCGTAAATACTCCTGATGTTATAATGTCAAGTGTAGATGAAATACCTTCTAGTGTTTCTCCAGGTACTATAGCCAAAGAGGAAGGAATGGCTAAAGCTCGGGAAGAAGCAATTGCTAATCCTTTGAAGTACGCAATCGATGCATTTGTGGCTGTAGACCATGAAGAAGAAGTTTCTGCTATCAAATCATCACAGACTCCTAGTTCTATTTTGAAAACACCTCAGTCGTTTTTCATTCCTCCGTCAACTCCAGATTTATCATTTACAGATAACAAAAACTCACTTAGTCCATCTAATATTTTGTCATTGGACGGAAAATTTTCATTTAATGATGATTCGGAGCTTTGGGCTGATTTAGGTAATGAAATCAACTCTGAAATCGGATTTTTAAAGGAACCAGATACCATGAATCTTGCTTTGGATGCAGATAAAGATAAGACTAAAATGCAAAATAAGCTTACTCAAATTAATTTTGATGAATCATGTTTTCTAGATCCAGCGATCGACGATAAAGATCCATGGAATGAAATGCTTCATGAAAAGAAAGTTTTGCTAAAGCAGCTTCAAGTGGGTAACGAAGATGAAGACAACATCGCATTTCCAACATCTACAAACATATGGCAAGTTGTGATTTAAAATTTTGTGATACGATGGTTCGCAATTGTTTTTTATTTATTTATTGCACGTCGTCTCAAAAAGCAAATTGGACATATTTGTCCTTCTACAATATCTTATGAATACCATAGACATATATTGTTTCTCTGTTTATTCAACGTTTCTCCATTTTTTGAAAGCATCTGTTATGTTGAAAATTGTGATTGGGAAAAGGTTTGTATAGTCCTTGTGTTTATATACAATGATAAAAATAGAACCTGAATTTAATATTTTGAAGATCCGGTTGTACCTTTATTAGGCACAATGCCAGAAAGTATGGCTTTTTCCCGATTAATGACCTGTCTATGAGACTCATTGTGAACATGAAAATGTCGGTATAATGAGGACCGTTACAAATTTTATTTATTCATACGTTTAAGTTGATTTTAGTTAATTTATTATTAGTGCACCGGTTGGTGTTGAAAATTAATTTGTAATCTCTTAAATGAATATTTGTATAGTTTTTAATGTTTACTATCTCAAATATTCTAAAAGTAGCTATCAGTTTATGTTTTTGCTTTGGTTCAAGAGCTTTGGTTTAACCTAACCGCCAAATAGCTATCTCGAATTACCATCTAACATGAGAAAACAAATTAATATTTCAAAACTCCCGATAATTTATTGAGCTTAATAATTAATTAAAATTTACGTATTATTGAAGTCAATAAAAGCTTTCTTTGTCTTCCATGAACAAAGAAACCTTGTGATCTCAGTCTTGTATATAACACGCTAACTCGTGGCCTACTGTAAATAAAAGTTATCTTACTAACGATATATTATTTCTTGATTCATTGAAATAAGAATCGTAGGATTTAACAATAATTGAATACAGAGATCTCCTAGCTTCATTATTAAGTACAAAATAGTCAATTAATTTTTTTATCAAGCAGATTAATTGCTTTTAAACTTACAATGAATGGTATAAGGAAAAAACCAGCAACCTTGCAACTCCATAATATAAAAACCAGCTGTTTCATTGATGGCAGTGATGATCAAAGCGATAGAACAAGGTCAAGTTCTGGAGATAGCACCTCTAATTCACTGAAGCTATCACATCATATATCTGACGAACTGATCAATGCCATATATAAAGAGTTAAAGTCGCCAGTATCACCTTGGGACAAAAACATTTCGCAGCATTCGCCATGGCTGTTGGAAGCGGCATCGAACTCCATTGGTGATTCAAGTCCTTTACTTTCACCAATCTCTCCATTAAAGTTAAGATTTCATAAATATTCGGTTTCGAAACAGCTAAACAGCGTTGGAAAGCAGGGTTTTGGTCTTTCTTCAAACCATAGTCGTTATGCCTCACCATCCTCCCCTGCACGGCTTGCAAGAGGTGCACTTGGTGAGGAACTTAGCAATTCGCAATACAGATTAGAATGCGCCGCAATTCAGAAGCTTGTTGCTCAAAAACGAGCCAATAGAAGGAGTAGTAAAAGCACTTTAAAAAATTCTGCAAATGATATAGAGTTTTTCGATATTGAAGAAGTTTCCTCTCGCAAGGGACTAATAGACAGAACACCTTCTAAAAGAAATGTTACTTCCCGAGTTTCTGATGCGTATTCTCGTCTTAAATCTGCTGTGAAAGGCGAATCAAGCTTGTCCTTTAAAAGAAACCGATCGAAATCGAAGAGGAAAATTCAGCACCTGGGTTTGACTGAGTTTAATGGGTGGGAACACCATCAGTGCGACTGGCTATAAAATAAGTGTTACTCAGATGCTCCATGTTAGGCTACATGGTGCTAGCCATGTGGTAATTAACATTCATTTATTTCCTTCATTACTTTCTTCCTTAGTCCTCCTATCTCTTATTAGCTGGAAAGCTTTTATCATTTGCATTTTTCTTGTTAATTGGTCTTTCATTTATCTCGTCGTGTGCATTGAGATTTCCTATTTAAGTTTACGACTCATATTGTTTAATCTAATTTATTGTTTGTTTCTAATTATTCTTAATTTACTACCATAAAATTAAATTACTTAAAATTGGATACGTTCTATATGGTATGCATACGATTGCAATAAATCTTTAAAAGCATTACCCACTAAAATATTATACTATGTAACTACAAATTGTAGATACCTTCTGAAATTGATGATGTAAACAACATATTTAATTATATACAATTCCTTTGCGCAGATTTTACAGGCTTTAAAAGCGAGTGAAGATTAATTTTATATATTTGTAGTCCTATTACGTTCATAAACAGATTTCTGAAACATTAACATAAACTGGGTGCCACAAAACTAAATTAGTTTAATCTTCTCATAACATAGATTTATTAGTATGCACACTGTGAATTATGAAACACTGACATTCAGTAGCCAAAAATTCGTAAATTATTAAATATCTAGTTTCCAATTTTCTACGTTTTTATTTGAATGTGCAGTTAATCTGTAAGTATTTCCTTGTTGTTGATTGTGACACTCTTAGTCATATTCGCCGTTTTATAAATGCCAACCAAACGAGAAGATAACTCAAACATATTACTTCTTAAAGAAATAACAATAAACTGCGCGTTTTTAGTTCTTTCCTTAATGTAATTCGCAACAATCGAAACGTTTTTAAAGTCTAATGCAGCATCGATTTCGTCCATAACGTATAAAGGAGTCGGTTTGTAATTATGTAGAGCAAAGACAAGGGCTAGAGAACTTAACGTCTTCTCTCCTCCCGAAAGGTTAGATATGTTCTTCCAAGATTTTTTGGGAGGCATCACACTAAACAATACCCCCTCAGAAAACGGATCCAAACTATCCACTAACTCAAGCTCTGCGTTTCCGCCCATAGTAATAATTTGATACATTTCTTTAAGCTTCATAGATATAATTCCAAATCCGTACATAAACTCATCGAGCCTCTGAGATTGAAGATCTGTAACGACTTTTTTCAAATCGGTTCTTTTTTGCAATTCACTTTGGTAATCAGAATCACGCTTTTCTGCTTCCTTGTTACATCTACGATATTCAG
This sequence comes from Schizosaccharomyces pombe, assembly GCF_000002945.2. Classification (NCBI taxonomy): domain Eukaryota; kingdom Fungi; phylum Ascomycota; class Schizosaccharomycetes; order Schizosaccharomycetales; family Schizosaccharomycetaceae; genus Schizosaccharomyces; species Schizosaccharomyces pombe. The sequence continues at coordinate 1,003,067 of NC_003423.3, forward strand.
ACAAAACATTGATATCTACTTCTCTGTCTTCAGTTTTCTTTTTCAAGACTGAAATATTAGAGACCAGCTCGCTTTTATCAACTGAACTCAGTTCATCTTCAGAATATTCGGGAAAAGTTGAGTCCATTGTTGTCTGGTCACAAAATTCAGTCAAATTGTGTAACTTCAGATTTGACATGAGCTTTAAATATTTATTTTCATTATTGCCGACCTCTGATAATGCCGTACGCTGCTCTTGAATTTGATTTTCCAATTCAATCCTTTCTGCTTTAACGGAATTCATTTGCTTAGATTCAAATTCAATAAATTTTACTAGTTCGTCGATAGAGGAATTGATGTCCCATAGAGCATTTTCAAATTCGCGGAGCCGAGATTTGTGTTCATCCACATACTTGTTTAACGATTGTAGTTCAGTCTTTAAAGTGGCTATACTTTCAGTAGTTGTATCGTACTCGCTAGTAAGGTTTGATAGTTCAACTTGGAAAGATTGACTGCGTTGCTCATTCTTCTTCTTCTTGAAACTCATTTTGTTAAGCTTGTCTTTAACAAATTTGAGTTGCTCATGCAAATCGTCGACCTTTGATTTTTGTATACGATATCGAATCCCACCTATTTCCATGATCTTATCTTGTAACGTCTTAATTTCAGTGACAAGGCCTTCATTGTTAATATTTATGGCCTCAACTTCCTTGTCCATATTTGATATTTTGTTTTGGAGATTCCGTTTACGTTCATTGTTGTTTCTAATACTTTTTAAATCGGATTTAAGCTGCAAGATTCGCCTCTCTTCTCCAGCTACCAATCTATCACAAGCAGAAACGTCAAGCTGCAGCTTTGAAATCTCTAGTTCCGCCGATGGAATACGTTCCGAAATTTCAGTAAATCGCTGATTAAGGCTCTCCAGCTCACTTAGGTGTTGGCGATATCGAGTGTCTTCTAGTTGCACTTGTTTATCACAAGTCTCAACTGAAGCCGGCGATACATCACTCGTTATAGCTGAGGACATTCCGCCTTTCTTTACTCGAGTACCACCTCCAGTCATTGTGCCCGATTTATCAATTAACTGACCACTTAGTGTAACAACTCTCCAACGTGTTTTGCCATACGCAATTCTATTAGCCTGTTCCAAATTTTTAGCAACTAAGGTATTCTGCAAAACGTTATAAAACGCAGGAGCGAATTTCTGATCATTAAACCGAAGTAAGTCGAAGAGCCGGGGAACATTCTCAGGTGTTTGGATACGAGCTAAATTTTTCTGCGCCAGTTCTTTGAGAATAATAAAACTAGCACGGCCTAGGTTATTGGAGCGCAGAAAAGCCACACATTTCTGTCCAGTTTCAATATTGTCAACTACAATATGATTTAAAGCAGGACAGGCAGTTGAAATGGCCACATCATAAGCCTCGTCAATTGTAGCCAAATCACCAAGACGTCCAAAGAAACCATTTAAATTATCAGATTCATGAAGTCTTTGAAGACTTTCTAACACATTTCCACGAGATCTAGAAGAACTTAAAGAAGCTTTCATCTCCTCCAACTTTGTTCTGTTTGACATAAGATTTCGGTAAGTATTGTGAACAGTTTCCTTCTTTCTTTCAATGTTCTTACTAACATCTTTCTTCTCTCCTTTTAGGTCGGAAAGCACTTTAAGCTTAGAAGACAGGATATTCCGATTTTCTTCTGCATCATTACGCAGTTTATCAAGCGAAGATTGAGAGGACTCAACATCGTTAATTAGATCATTTTCTTTATTTAATAACATATCCAACTCAACCTGTAAAATTTGTTTTTCTGATGTCAATTGGTTTATTTTCTCGAGGGCGGGAGCCATAGCCTTTTGCTTTTCTTCAATAGCATTTGAAATACCTTCCGTTTTTCCCTGTAGACTTTTCCTAATGTCATCCAAACTCAATTCTTCCTGTTGAAGTCTTAAACTGAGATCGGCAATTTCAGAATTCAACTTTTGGGAATCAATATCATGAGAGCTTAAAGAATTTTCTGCTTCTGATTTTTCGAATGAAAGAGCCTCAATGGATTTCTTTAACTTTTTTTCTTTATTAAGTAAAAATTTTAACTGCTCTTCAATCTTCACAGTCTGTTGTTCATAAGACTGGCGAGTTTTCTTCTCTGAAGTACAATCGTTTTTTACTTTTGCTGCCTTTTCACGCAATGATTTAACCTCTTCATTTTTTTCCGAAATATCTCGCTCGGTTTGTTCAAATTTCTCTAAATGTGCTTGTAATTTTCCTTCCAAACTATTAAGCAAGTTTTGAACTAACGTCTTTTTATTGCGTGTTTCGTATAGAATAGTACGGTAAAGCTGATTCTGTTTCATAAACAACTCATTTTCGTCTTTGAGAAAAGAAAGAACCGAATTTTTGCTATCTTCTAATTTCGCCTTTTCAGAGAGCACCAGTTTTAAACGAGATTCTTTCTCAGCACAGATATCATCAGAATTCGAAAGTTCTTGCATATTCTCTTCTATAATTGGCTTATATTTCGAGGTTCCGATGATATCTTCAAGATATTCAAGAAGACCATCATCACCTTCTGATATAGCCCGGGGCTTCATTTGCGCTATTGATTCGACTTCTCCTTGAAGAATTAAAAATCTCTTATGATTCAAGTCTATTCCTTTCTCCTTTAAAAGATTAGAAACTGCAGAAAAGGAACTCTCAACCCCATTTACAAAGTATTTACTAGTATTATTTTTATAAGCAGTACGACGAACTGTTAGTTCGCTTCCATCAACATAAGTAAAGTCAGAGTTTACCTCTTTAAAAGTAATTTCGACATCACAACTATCGAGAGAAGGATGAGTTGCAGATTTATGAATTAAGGCAGACGCTTTGGATTGCCTAAGTTTACTAGCACGAAAACCGAAAACAAAAAGTAAAGCATCGATAACATTAGATTTCCCAGAGCCATTTGGTCCAACAATTGAAGAAAAAGAAGGATGAAACGGACCCACTATCTGAGTTCCTGCATATGATTTAAAATTTGTTAGGCGTAGCTCGTAAACAACCAGTCTAGGAGGAAGAACCTGAGTGGTTTCTTCACAATTCTCAATATCCTCTGTAGTAGTAAATTCTGACACAAGTTGTGAACTCCGTTCATTGAAACCTGTTGATTTAGATGGAGTGCCATCTTGAGCAGACATAAATTTGTTGAGCAAATTAGGGCGTTCGTTTAAAGAATCGGTAATTCTTTTTTTTAAAAAGTCATTGAAAAATGGGCGAGATGGTGTTTGCTCTATCTTGACAATTGATGCGACATCTTTCTGAGAAGGAGATTCTAGCACTGAGCGAACCAACTTTCGTGGCCTTTCACCACGATCTGGCGTAACATCCACAATCGAGGGTGTTGAAGACGTTCGAAAGATGCCCTTGTCAGACATAAAGATAGTATCTTCAACAAATTATATATTACTTAAAATTCTAAAAGAGTGGGTGGTCGTGAAAAGAGGTGTGTTGTTTACAACGGTTGAACAGCATTTCACCCAACGATGAAGTCAATTAATGAATAAAATATACAAAAACCCACAGTTAAATTACACTAAAGCCCATGTTTATAAACTAAAGACTGAAGTATAATTGTGTAAACAGGTCATGTTAGATGAAAATGATCTATTTATTTTATACCTACACACCTGATTTAAAGGAAGACTTCAAACATCTTTTTACCTGTAATTATAAACTCATGTGTCTATTATACATTAAATTATTATGCTAGTCAATTTGGTATTCTTGGACGTTGAAAGTTAACTCAAAACGAAAATTAAGTAAAAGAGAATATTGCTCTGACACTTTACACTAGCAAAATATTAAAAGGACGAGCAGAATACATTGCTGTTTCTAAGTTTTTACTAGCACAAGCAAACATCCTCTTTCAATTCACACAATAAATATAAAGCTCAAAGATTTTTTGTTCTGTATTCCTTCATTAAATCTAGCAAGACGACGCAAAAATTTACCTTGTTTGGGTAGCCCTATGTGTGAAATAACCACGAATAAAGAATAATCAGTAAGTAATATAAATAGATTAGCTCTTTAAATGAAATGTTAATGCAAGGAAACGATTTGTCCAAGTTTTTTAGAACAACTTTTCAAATTCACTATTGTTTTGTATTTTTTTAGCTTTAAACTTGACAAGCCTTTTGCCATATGTTAATTTAACCCAAAATTCTTACATTTTGATTTAAACTAATCAAACGCAAATTCATATCTTCAAGCAATTGCAAGTAATTTATCTTTAAAACATTTAAATCTGTAAACATAGATTATTATATGCTATCTATGCTCACTTGATAACTTAGCTAAACTCTTCCTTCTTTATTTATTTATTTATTTTTTAAACAAAAACTAACAAGTCCTCTTAGTTTTTATTTATTTACGTTAAGTTTCTTTTTTTTAGTAAATAATTCCAAACTTAAAAAAAATTTTATAGTGATAAAACCTAGCAATGGACTTTATAATAATGATACTTTAGTTAATTTTTTTGTTGTTATTTGGTTATATCTCTATCACTAAACTACATATTTATTAACTATTAACTATACTTATAATTAAAACTCTTCTGAGTCTTAAAATAAAAAGCATATAGAATTGATATAAAAGATATTTAATATCTAAAAAAAAAATTAAAGGGTTGGCAATACATTTATCTAAATCAATTTGGTAATGCATTGGATCATCCAGCAGCCTGTTCCATCTTACTACTTTAAAAGTTTTTCTGTTAATTAGCATTAGATATAACGATGCACTCGCTCTGTATAACCCAGGAGGTTAGTTTTGTTTACCATCAATTCCTTCTCGTTATTGCAACATAGCGATGCCGCATATCAGATCAAAAAAGCCGCGTGAGTTTCTGTCCTTGCAGTTCTCCTTTACAATTAATTTGGTAGATGAAGGTGTTCTTACGGGGAAAACGAAGTAGCTAAATACTATAAAACATGATCCTTAATAGAAGAATTCAGGTGATTCTCCCTACCCTACTAATCTTATCGTTTATTATATGGATCTTTCACAGTGTTATGGTAGACAAAGATTGGCGTCTGTTTATGCCTGAAATTAAATCGCTTCCGGATCGAGAAGGTCAAGGTAGAAAACCAATTGAGATGATGTCCACGAAGCACGATAATAACACGAATAATTTAATGGTAAATGCATACTGGAAGTTAATTCATACGGTTGTTTCCAATTATCCAAACAGACCAACATTAGATGAGCGAGATATCTTAAGACATTATCTATTTTCTTCCGCTATTACAATGCCATGTGGTGAATACTCTGTGGAACTCCAAAAGATACTAGATGTACATCCTCCACAAACAAGTTCTCGAAAAGCAGCAACTACGTGGGCTTGCAAAGTACACAATCAATTAAATGAGAAAATGAATCAACCAAAGACATCATGCGATGGATTTAATGAGAGATATGTAATCGGATCGCCGACCTATCGCGAAAGCGAAGCTGAAAATGTTCCTGAACGGGTACAAGTAATTAACGAAGATCACGACTATTCTGGTTGATAACAATGGTTAATTTTAAGAATTCATGTATTATTAAAAAATATTACCGTCTATCATGCAATGCATTTGGATGTTAAGCTATTTATTTAATGAACCCTAAACTGATATGTTCAACTGTTTACCACCGTCATTTCCACTCATTATTCAGAAATGTTATATCGTTATGCATCAAAGTTATATTAGAAAAAACATAGAAATCACGTTACGGCCTTAACATGTTATGTCGGCTACTATTCACACGATCTGCCAAGCTTACAGAATCACCAGAGTAGATCTCTTTTCTCATATTTCTGATAAAATCTCCTTGGTTATCCCATTTTCTTGCGGTATCGCGTCTCTCTTTTTCCAAAAACTGTTCTTCATCTCTTTCTTTCTTTTCCAATAGTTCAATTTTTTTTCTTCGTGACTCATCTAATTCCTTAGCATTGTCTTGCATTTTCTGTAAACGGCTTTCTATATCGGTATGCCTTTGAGTGATAGGTTGCGAGTCTCGAGAATGAAATTGGTGATTTCGAGTCCTGAAATCCGGAGATGGTGAACGAGAATATTGTCTGCTTGTTCGCACATATTTTTTTAGGTCTCTTTCATCTTGAAAATGACCCTGATCAAAGCGCATATCATCATCGTAATGTTTCTTGAAATAACCAGAGTCATATTTATCTCGATGCCGATAGCGATCATTGTGTGTGCGTTCTCTCCAATTATTTCGGTCATTACGGTAGCTTCTTCTTGAATGCTCCCTTTTGTCAGAAGAATGTTGTTCATTATCTGACCTTTCCCTGCTTCTGTCTTGATTGCTTCGATGATGACGATCGCGGTGCCGCCGTTCTTTCGACTTTCTATCAGAGTCTAAAGAGTATTTCCTTTTTTCCATAAGCGTTTGTAGTTGTTTTTGTTCTTGTTGCTTGATTGCAAGTAAAGGATCTAGTCGCAACTTTGCCTGTGTGTCTTGTAGGGAGTTCGCGTTTTGAAGAGCGATAAACTCTGTTTTTTCTAATGAATTATTTTGATCCTCTATCTTGTCCTTTAAAAGATCATCTAGACGTCGCCTTCCAAGCAAATATTCTTCCATTTCTGAAGAGTCACGATTGGGTCCATTCGTGTTAGGAACTGCATACATCCACTCAACTCTGTCTTTTCTTTTTTTTCCACCAGCAGCTTCTTGTAGCCGATGTAATTCCAATAGTTGACGTTCTTCTTCAATTTCTCGCCTAAGTTGCTCGACTCGCTTCATCTCTTCTTTGTGAGCTTGCTCATCTTTCCAAACTTTTTCCTGGTTCCTCATTAGCAGAGGATGCCTAATCATAATATTAGTAAAACATCTTTAAACAATTATATTAATGCAAATAAATCCACTTACCAGCTTTTCTTCATATTTAGATCTCCACCACCCATTTTGAATTACTAATAAGAGTTGTTTAAATTTCAAAATAAAATTGAGAGGAAAATCCACTAATTGTTTTATTTTTAGGATTAAAAACCACAATTCTCAAAAAGTGGCTATTAATACAAAAAATTGAGTCTCGCTTTACCTGTGACTCATAGTGTTTTGCAAACATATACACTAAATTACTTGGGTAACATGTTACCCAAGAATAGAAAGTCAAGCTTGCGAATTCTGAGACCAATCAATAATAATCACGTTCAGATTTCTTAGTATTTTAGCTATAACTAAGTCATTGATAAACGTAAGTTCTATTTCACTTTAAACTGATTAAAAAGCAATGTATCATTAAAAATCCTACTTGATTATGAATGTGATTTTAAACAAATTGGTATACAGCATGAAAACATGGGTTGAAACTTAATTATATACTGGAATAGAATATGTGAATTCAGTCCAATAAGTTGCATATTATATACTTAATCCATTCAAAATCAATCAACATTTCTAAAATGAGAAATGACTAAGTTATTCTCCTTGGCAAAACGATGGTAATTCAGCAAGCAAAGTGTAATTTACATAAGCTATGCATTTAATGAAAAGATTAACAATCACGTTTTTTATTTTTTTTTGTGCATGGAGACATGACAAACTTCAACATCAACTTCACTGGATATTAGTAATGATATCCAGAATTTTTGCGCTTCTGAGAGCCTATCATTATCGCTTTTAACTTCTGAAAACATAAATTTTTTTTTAGACGGATTCCACAAACATAAATCAGGTATCCCGCTAGAACTATTTTTATAATCTTGGGTCAAAGCAAGAAATATTTGGGCGAGTCCATTATCGTTGATACAATCGACAATTTCAAGAAGCATTTCGCAAGTATACGACCAATTAAGACCTACACAAAATGTTTTTCTTTGGTGCTCTCTGATATAATTATCTTTTATAATTAGGCCAGCTTTCCCATTTCTTATTTCCTCAAGTCTTTTCATGATTGTCGATTCTCTAGATATATAAAAGGAATCAGTGTGCAAATCCAAAGGTGCACTTTGAAACGGAGATTGAAAAACACCAGGAACGTCCTCAAACAAAATATCCCAGAATGTCAAAGCAAACAAAGTTAGCAAAATGCTGCTTTCAGCATGTATACCTTCCCACCCAATCGATTGATAATGTTGAAGAGCAAGCTCTTCAACTGTGATAGCATTATTAGTCTTGCTACGCCAAACAGTCCGGTTTGAAAGGTCACCGTTATGTATTCGTTCACCATGAAGAAAAAGTCTTGAAGGATTATTATTTATAAGTTTCATGCTTTTTAATTCGGTAGTATTAGAGACTTTTAAACACTTCCGTAAGCGAACAAGTCTCCTTTGTAAGCTAAAGTAATATCTGAGGTGGGTATACTTGTCTTCAATACCATTTTCACAAGTTGATAAAGCAAGCGTTTTCCAATAACGCAAAACGTTAGTATCCTCAGTTTTAAAGTTGTATTCCAGTAAGGCTTTTCTATTATACCAATGTCCTCTTTTACCCACCAAATATATATTTTGAGATAAAAGGGTATCTAATATTTCATGTTCAACCTCAACTAATCGCGACTTCGCGAGAATATTTAGACTTTTATGTATTAAGTATGTGTAAACAGCACCAGGACGAAAGCTAAAAGAAAACCTTACCAATCGAGTATCTACTTTTCTATTTTCTTCCACCCAAAATTCCCTAATGTCTTCATTTAGATATGTCGACCATATAGGATATATTTCAAAAAAACTGTTCAACGCTTGTTCGAGTGCTTCCTTATCCGAAGCGGCAGTGTTTTCAAAGATTGGAACCAAGTTTTTTGAAAGTTCTAAAACCTCAACGTATTCAAGGCATTGAGCACGACAATTAAAGACGTTTGAAGTTCGCGATAAAACGTAATTCGGGTAGGAAAATTTGTTAAGGCGTGCTAATATTAAAGACGTAAGCGATTGTTCATCATAAATGGACGAACGAAAGTACACAATATTAATTCGATGAAATAGGTCTACTAAAATTTTCTTTGGTTTCACACAGGATTTGCATTGATATAATAGTTGCTTCCGAAGAAACGACTCTTGCTTATGCATCACACCAAAAGCATCAAAGGACAAAAATTGTTGACCATTACAATGTAGTACTGATTGTCTTTTAGATAGGAAAATGATTTCTTTTGAAATTTCAGACCTGCTTTTTCCACACACCTTCGTTTGTCTAGCTAACGAACGCAATTCATCGAGAGATAGAATTTCAATTATTTCTTCAGTTGACATGAGTGATTCATCTTCAAAAAAATTTTTCAGAACAAGCTGCTTACAGCAGGCAATAACATCCTTGCAATCTGGATAAGTCAAATGGCCCACGCGGAACCATTTATTTCTTTTACGCATGAATAGACGAACAAACAAGTACCGTTCATCCGAGTCTAAAGCTTTAAAGTTTTCAATAACCCTCAACTCATCATCAGTAAAGATATGCGGTTCACAATCGAGGACGGTGTTTAGGATTTCTTCGAACCCCAGCAGATACATTGAATTTTTAGTAGAATATACATTGTGCTTATTAGTATTGGCAACTTGTCCTTTAACTGTTGTCTCTGGTGCTTGACATACAACTTTTAAGGGAGGGAAACATAACTTGTTCTCGTTTACCCCAGATTTATCTGGAGTGTTTATGTCGCACGCTTCATTAAAGAATCGTTTCATGAATTTTTAGATATCACAGCAGCGCGACTGAATAAGTGCACAAGATGATGGCCGTAAGTAAACAAATATTTAAAAAAAAGAGCGGCTTTTACAACAATGGAAAGCTAGTATGAAAATAAATAATAATAAATTTTGAATGAATGTAAACGTCTTCTTGTGTAATAAAGTAAATTTTTAAAAGATTGAACATACAATTTAAGAGCATGGATTTCAAGGATAAAATGAGACAAACATTAAATCTATCGTGGATGTACTGGCAAAAAAAAAACGAAAATTATTGAATTTCATGGCAGCTGTAAATTTTTAAAGATTGCTTTAAAAGAAAGCCATACAATCAAATACTATGGTCAAAAGAGAAAAATTCGTTAAAACTTAGGAGAATGGTACTAGGGTAAGGACAACAGTTTAAATAAATGCTTTTGAAAATTTAACTGCATTCGTAAGTTACAGTGTTGTCTATAATGCAAGTTTAGCGAAAGTTGCTATTTGAAACTAAAAAGAAAATGTAAGTCAACAACGTTGTGCTTAAAATTACGACGCTGGCGAAGTTACTACAAACTCTCACTACCTTAACTTAGTAAGTCGAAACTTTTGACTAACCTTGGGCGTATCACATAAAGAAAAAATAAGTTAATTATTATTGTTCATGTTATAAATTTTTTTTAGCAAGGAATCCAAGAGCATTGACGCGCATATCATTTCATTAGAATTTGTACTTTTGTATTCCCTACTTTCATCAAAGTTTTTTCCGGAGAATTTAAGAGTTCATTTTAATAAACGAATTTCTTCCCTCCCTTCTTTTTTGAATAATTTTTTAAATAGCCTCATATTCATTCACTAACATGGATTTGTCTTCCAGATTATCATCAGGTTCTTCACGGATACCCAAGCGACACAGAGATTATCGCGATGAAGAACCTAGACGAGAAAGAGGTTCGGGTGGGATAGGAAGGGAAGACCCGAGAGGCCATTATGGCTCTGAACGACCTAGAAGACGTCGCCGAGACGAAAGTGATTTTCGTAGACATAGAGAATCTCGTGAAAGAAGTTATCGAGAGGATGAGAGGCCAAGAAGAGAAAGAAGATATGATGATTATGAGCCTCGATCATTACGTTATTCATCTGTCGGAAGAAGTAGAAGTCCACCTCCCAGCCGAGAAAGAAGCGTAAGGTCTATCGAACAGGAACTCGAACAATTGAGAGATGTAACACCAATAAATCAGTGGAAAAGGAAGCGCTCTTTATGGGACATTAAACCACCTGGTTATGAATTGGTTACTGCTGACCAGGCGAAAATGTCTGGTGTTTTTCCTTTGCCAGGCGCTCCTAGAGCTGCAGTTACTGATCCAGAGAAATTGCTAGAATTTGCTCGCTCTGCGGAAGGAAGTATTATTGCTCCCCCTCCGCCCTTACAACCAGGTGCTAGCAGACAGGCTCGTCGACTAGTGGTTACTGGAATTCCTAACGAATTCGTTGAAGATGCTTTTGTATCATTTATCGAAGATCTATTTATTTCAACTACATACCATAAACCCGAGACAAAGCATTTCTCCTCTGTCAACGTCTGTAAAGAAGAAAACTTTGCTATTCTTGAGGTCGCTACTCCTGAAGATGCCACCTTCCTCTGGGGGCTTCAGTCCGAATCATATTCTAATGATGTCTTTTTAAAATTTCAAAGAATTCAAAATTACATCGTCCCTCAAATTACCCCCGAAGTTTCTCAAAAAAGAAGTGATGATTATGCCAAGAACGACGTTTTAGATTCAAAAGACAAAATTTACATTTCAAATTTACCTTTAAATTTAGGCGAAGATCAAGTGGTGGAGCTACTTAAGCCTTTCGGTGATTTATTAAGCTTTCAATTGATAAAAAATATTGCAGATGGATCTTCGAAGGGTTTTTGTTTTTGCGAATTTAAAAATCCTTCTGATGCGGAAGTAGCTATCAGCGGTCTTGATGGTAAAGATACGTATGGGAACAAGTTACACGCACAATTTGCTTGTGTAGGTCTCAATCAAGCTATGATAGATAAGTCTAATGGAATGGCCATTTTGACAGAACTTGCTAAGGCGTCATCACAATCTATTCCAACTAGAGTCTTACAATTACATAATTTAATTACTGGGGACGAAATTATGGATGTACAAGAATATGAAGACATATATGAGTCTGTAAAGACCCAATTTTCGAATTATGGACCACTTATAGATATAAAAATTCCTCGTAGTATTGGCACTAGAAACTCGGGATTAGGAACTGGAAAGGTTTTTGTACGATACTCCGATATCAGATCTGCAGAGGTCGCAATGGAAGAGATGAAAGGTTGTAAATTTAATGATCGCACGATTGTCATTGCTTTTTATGGTGAGGATTGCTATAAAGCTAATGCATGGTGATTTCAGTTTCAATGAAAAGGTTAGTATAATATCTTAATGTTAGGGTAATAATATCAGTATTTCTCATTGGATTGTTTAAAGTGTAACAAAGTACTCAATTGTAATGAGCGATTGTGGGATGAAGTAATTCTTGCAAGCATTTCCCGTTATACGCTTTTTATCATCGGTTTAATTTACAAGGTTCGTTGTAAGGATTCTTAATATATGTATTTTTTGTAAATTGTTAGTCACTATCGTATTCTTCCTCGCTACTGCTGCTTTCCTCAGAATCGTTTTGATTTAACGATTCATCTGCAAACTCTTTAGGCCTTTAAACTAGTTAGCACAATCATCTAATGTTATTTCAAGAGAATTTCTTACCAATAAATTTGTTTTTTCCAATTTTTTAAAGGGCTTTGTACCACGTACAATATAGTACCGTCAATTTTATTGTCCTTCTCTAAAAACTCAGATTTATCAACTATTACAAACCCATTTCTCCTAACCCATATTTTATTACGATACTTTGGAGGCATCTCAACAAGTAATTCCTGTCCATTGTTTTCTACTACCATAAAAAGCGCAGATCCTTTAAGTTGCACAACTTTGGCGACGACTTGATCTTTTTCCAACCTAGCTGGTGGATCAAACGAAATTTGACCGCCATATTTTTTTGACATATTAGTATTTCTCTAAAGAGCTCGTATATATGTGATAACCAAGCAAATCGTAGAGAATTGGGTTTATGGTGGTTAGGAAGCTTCGACAAGTGGATTTACAAGATGATATGCATTTCATAAATGTCATTCCTTTCTATGAAAAAATAAAATTTAGTATACCATTATAACTTAAACGTAAAAATTGATCTTTATCTCATATAAACTACCCTTAAAAAAAAACTTTAAATGAAGCTCATGAGAAATTGTCAGGGAATACTTCACTTATTGAATCCTCATAATCTAAATCATCATGATAATCATCATCACTATTTTCAACGGACATGCCCTCTTTTTCAGGATGTAGATGTTCGTCCTCTTGTTCAGCAAGTAATTTTAACTTAGCCTCATCTTCAGGAATTGGTTGAGATTCACATCTTCGCTGATGTTCGGATTTAATTTGGGCAACTCTCACATTGTAGGAATTAATTTGACGTTGATACTCTTCCAGGCGAGTTGAATAATTTGCTCGTCTCGCGTTAATTTCATCAACCCATGGTTGTTTACCTAAACTATCCAAGGCTCGCCATGTCTTTCCCAATTTTGCACGTATCTCATTTTTTGTGGCACGTGCTTCAGGATCGCCAGTAACTCTTTGTTTATCCTGATCTGCTAGAGTTTTACAAACGTGCCATTGAGTTTTTTGGTACAAAAGGTAAGGATTAGCACTAGGCCTTGATGGTGGAACAGGAGACGGTCCCAATAATTCGGCAATTAGTAAATCACATTCTTGCTGTTCTTTATCAAGTCTTTTTTGTCTCAAGCGTAAATACTCGGTATGGTATGAAATGCGCTTTTCCTTATTTTCTCTTTCTCCCTCTTTGCCTAAAGCTTGTTGAGCATTTCGCTTCGTGCCGTACGTTTTACGGGGTTGTTCCAAGTTTTCCTCAATAACGAGAGTGTTAGGTAAAACAACATTGCCTATTAACGAAGCCAAAACATCTCTAGCAGCCAGTATGCCCGAATCAAATGCGCCGCGTATCGAACCTGAATTTTTTTGGGAAATTGCTTCACTAGCAAAAAACACAGTATTGTCAATGGGCTCAGACAATATTGCATAATCCTCTTCCAAAAACAAATTGGATATTTGATATGATGAGTGATTTGTATAAGAATTATTCTCCCAGTTACTGATAATCGTTCGAATAGGATTTATGGCTTCTGATTTCGGTTTATAAACTTTTTTAAGTTGAGATACAATCCCATTCACTATATCATCATCCTTCATAAAGTCGATCCCTTCAACCTTCACAAAGACTGATAATGTGGGATGTTCGTAAAATCGAGTGCAATCGTTAAATATAAAGTTTCTACCTGAATCTTGTGGTAGTGAACCAAATATACTTATGTTTGGTTCCCAGAATTGGGTTTTAAAAATGAGGATAACCTTTTTCACATTGGTAAAATGACATCTATCAATAGCCTTTAGCTTCTTTTCTTCGAGAGGCGGCTCGAAGGTAATCAAATGGGTATTCAGCTTGTCCATAGGTATACATATAACCACTTTATCGACTGAAACTGTTGTTTCATTTACAAATGATAAGTTAACCGTATTATCTTCTAGCTTTACAGTATGGACACACTGGTCAAAAAGAATTGGAAGTGGAGAAGGTGTTGAAGCAAGGGAGTTTAGCATATCCGCCATTCCATGTTTGAAGGAATATGAAGCGACATTTTCACCTAATAATAAATTCAGGTTTGGAATGCTTCCCGGATAAACATTTTCAAGAGAAACAGAGAGTGATTGTGAAAGGTATTCCTTAAACCATTCAAAAATTTTTAAATCTAAAACAGTAAGATGCAATAAAGAAGTGAGGGTGTTAGCCGAATTACCAAGAAATTCAGACAAAGTGTCCTTTATTTGTAAAGGAAAGGCTTCAATTGAAATATACCAACCAATTTGGTCAAGCTTTTGAATGAATTCTTGCTCAGGAGGAGTAATCAACGAATGAAGGGGCTGTTTACTAGCTGAAGCATTGAAATAAAAAAGTAAAGCATCAAATAAACGAAAAATACGTTGAACATGTTCGGTATCAATTCTTCCATTTTCGATATCATGTAAGATAAACTCTCTATTTCTAGTATGTACTGCATCTAACGAAAGCTGTTGTGAGGAAATTATGTATAAGGGGTCACTGTCGAGCGTGGGCATTCCGATTAAAGAATCGGTCAATAAGTTAACCATACATTCATTTGTGGCATTCACAGTTGTAGCTAGAGAACTTTTTTCACTAACTTCATTATCACTCAATGGAACCATATGGGTATAGATATGGCCACCCAAACGTTCACTAGCTTCGTATATAACTATGCGAGGAGGTTTTTCTCCCCGGCTTAAGAAATCTTGCTCATATTGAGCAAATAGGTTGGTTAGCTGGCGAGCACAAGATATTCCTGCCATGCCTGCGCCTATAATAGCAACAGTTTTTTGGGAAAGAGATTCATCTAATTTTAGGGAGGATATAATATATATACACCCATAGTTTATGTGACCGTTACGAGACAAAAACTCAAATGCCAGAGAAGCCAGTGGAAATGCTTTTTTTTCACGAACAATACCAAGAGCTTCATTAAATGATACATAAAGAGTCGGGTTTCTATGCCAAAGGTAACAAATGCCATTTCGTATACTTAAATAAAGAGAAAGCCATGTCGGATTCTCAAGGATTTCAGAAAGCATCTCAGCTTCTAGAGGCGAGAGAGCATTTGGTGGAAGATTACTAGCTATAGCAGATTCATAGCAAAGTCTCTCGAAAGTGACACGCGGTATGGCAGGGATGCTGGATTTAACAGATATAGGAGCCTCCGCGGAAACATAGCGCGTACCATTTCTTTCAAGAGAATTAGAAGTATTTAGAGCTGGTCGACCTCTACGACCAGCAGGTCTACGCCCTTTTATAGGTAATTTTTGCAAAGATAGCACCTCCTGGGATTTTTCTAAAGCTGATGGCTTTACTTGGGATAAACCGTTGATATTCGTTGGAATAGAGGCTTTAGAAACAGTCTCAGACACGGGTCTCTCACTCAATTGACTCAAATCAAATATTTCCTGCTCAACGGAGACACTTTCGTTACCTCCTTCATGTACATTGTCAGAAGATTGGTGACCAAATATGGCCCACAACGAAGGGTCAGATGATTGTGCGTGCGTATCTTTTAAAACGTCCGAAAGAGCATCTTTCGAAGACAAATCCATCATTTCAACATAATCATTAGACAGAAGCTTTCGTCCATGAGTTGCAAATCGGATTGCCAAAGTTAAAGTGTGTGCTAGGTAAGACGCTGTTAGGCGTACACTCTCCACTTATAAGGAGACTACTTTTTGGGGTACTCACGTAAATTAGATTACTTTGTTTCAATAGCAAAATAGCTTAAGAAAATAACATTAATAAATATTACAAGTGATGGGTTGTGTTATGCGATGTGATATAGTATTATGGTTGAATCATATTTTTTGAACACAATGTTTATGGAACTAATGGTGACAGAAAATAATGAAGATTACCATCTAACCAAACGTCTACAAGTATCTTCTATACATAATAAACTACAATCAAATTGCATAAAGCAGTTGGGTTTAAGAGTGTGTCTAATTACATACATGGTGTAAAAAACAATAGTTTATAATTAGGTAAATATCTATCACTTTTAAGAAAAACTAAGAAAACAAAAAAGTATTAAATTTTAAAAACTTCTTAATCGTGTTTAAAAAAAAAAAAAAAAAAAAAATTGTTATGTCGTAACAACAACCAAAGATCTACCGTTCATCAAATCGTTGTTTTTGTTAAAACAGGCGTTTTTTTCCTCTATTACCAAGTCGCTTACGTTTACAAAATTGGATTATTTAACTTTTGAAAAAAATTAAGTAGTTCTAATTGATGCCAATTGATTTTTTCTTTTTAAGATTACCATTTGTTAAAGCAGTGTGTCTTTAATAACACCCTCCAAAATGATGAAGCTGTTTTGTCTAAACATCTTTCGTTTCCTTTATACTACGAGTTTTATTAGTGCAGTACTCTCTTTTAACCAAAGACCTATCAATATGCAAGAAGTTCGTGAACCAAGGCTCTTTGAATTGCTTGCCGAAACAAGAGATTGCAACATTTTTTCTGAGCTTATAATGCAGTTTCCTGATTATGTTCATCTCTTCCAACAAAAAGATCAGCATATCACTGTCTTGGTCCCTAATGATGCTGCATTTCAACAGTGTAAAGTCAAACCTTGGGCAATTGAATACAAAAATGGAGTTGCCGTTAAATCCACTGACATAGTTCATATTACTGAGCAACAAGCCCAGGACAATATTCTTAAATTTGTCGAGCGCCACATAATTACTTCTTCACCTATTGAATGGAATAATGAATATAAGACAATCGATGGTACAGATGTACATGTTATTAAAAAGGAAGAGGAGATCTATATAAATGAGTCTATTCATGTTCTCTGCCGTAAAAAAGCAAGCAATGGGGAAATGTGGGTACTAAATGCCACTTTATCTACACCAAGTATTCGAGAGTAGATAAAGGAAGCTACCTATACTTCCGATTCCCAAATTGAGTAACATTCCATGTGCGAATGATGGGTCAGAGAGTCTCATCCATAGACCAATAAGTACGGATCCGCCAGCGCTAAATAATAGAAGAGATAAAACCCACATATTTATTTTATATATCGGTATAATTAATAACTCTTCACTTCCACTTGCTTCTATCTGCTCATATCGTTCTGCGACTGTACGACATCCAGGATGTGTATCAATCTTGCGTTCAACTATTTCTCTACGCATCACCTTTTCTGCCCAAGGATTCCACCAATGCTTTCGGCGCAAAACGTATTCGCATTCAGGTCCAAATGAAATTCCTTGTAAAACGTAGAAAATAGATGGTCGATTTTCACTGCTAAAGTATTTTGCATACGCCTCCACTAACTGATTATCGTCGTCTTTATCGAAAGGCAAGTACCATCTCGAATAATGCTTATGGTATAAACAAACTCTAACTTGATTCTCATTTTTACCCGACTCATGTTTCAATAAAGCTGAAGGTCCTGGCAAACCTATTGTAGTATTTCTGGGAAGCGAACCAGCTGACCCAGCAATAGCTGTTGTCGCGGTAAAAGGTTTTGTAGGGGTTTCAGAAATTGAGTGACGGGTGGTCATTGGAACTTGGATTTCCCATGAATTACCCATTTGAGGGCTATATTCTGGTAAACTCATCTGTTTATGAATTCCAGAAGCTCCATTCATTGCTTCATGATAAATCGAAGCGGCACGATCTTGATGACTTTTCACATTTCTCTCGGTTTCACCTCTGAAGTAAGGTTCGCTCACTTTTTGCCTTTTCGGCACATGTGTGTCTTCCTTATTTGACAAGTTTCTTGTCAACGGCTTGTGTAATTGTGTCTTGGTAAAGCCAAATTGATTGATCTGCAAGGGTTGCAAATCGAATTCACCCTTCTTGAAATCAACTTTACATTCCATATTTTGATTAGTGTCAGTCATCATGCATGAACCGCTGTTCAAAATTGACATTCTAGCTAAACGATGTTTCGATCTTGCAACCCTGTACAGCTAGGTTGTACTTCCAAAAAATTTGTAAAAGAAAAGCTTTTGCTTATAATTTCTACAGAAGTACGTGTTGTTGGTTAAGTTTAGTTATGCAATCTAAGGCTTATAAACAAATGAGGTTTGTTTTTTTAAACGAATGGGAAGGGTGTCAGCCAATTTATTTGTAAACAAATAAATGCTTACCTAAATATTAGCATATGTTTTTTTTTATTGAATAGTCAAAGCAGATATAATTCTTGTATAATTGTTTTATGCCTTGTTAATATGTTATTATGACAATACAATTACCACCTTAATGAAGCGCGATTTAACCATATTTTAAGTAAGTTATTGTTGATTTTATATTTTCAAACGTCCCCAAAAAATTGTAAATCCGTAAAGAGCTTCAAAAATATAGAATATCGAATAATGCATGCTAGTTGACTGTCATTTTTGTAAGTCAAAATAACATTAATAGATAGTCTATTTTTTACTAGATTTTATATCAAAAGAATATATAATTGTTTTGATCACAAAAATCTCATATGTCTTGTATATTATCAACATGTTAAATGGTATAGAAGCCGTTTTATTGTTTGATTGGGCTTCACTTTTAGTAGCAAATGCGATTTTAACATTTGGAGATCTTTTTAAGCTGTTCGAAGAGTAAAACTATTATGCAGGAAAAGTACTTGGTAATTGAAAACTTGAGCTCAATAAATATCGAAAATATCGTTTTCATTACTCTAACCTCAATGGCTACAAGAATGAAGCTTCAGCAAGTATTGTTCAATTAAATAACGTATAAAAATGAGGTTATTTATCTTGAGAATACTTAATTATTTACTAAGGACTCCTACAAAATTTAAGATTTCGATTGTTCTAAGTATACATTTCAATTGTTTAGCGGGTAAATAAGTCGTATGAGATTCAGTATTCCCAACTACGCACTTCTTTCCCAATGCAGATTACCTTGCTCTAAGCTCAGTTGGATAATTTTTTTGTTGAAATTTACGTAAAATCTTTATTCTATCTTTTGGAACTATATTTGCATTAAAGGCCGGCTCATGAGTTCTTTGGTTTTAAGAGGGGTTTCTCGTGTCGAGATGCCTACTATCAGTCCAACTTTAGGAATATACACGAGGAAGTTTGCAAGCCAAAAAATACTTCAACGTCAATTCGATGTTGTTATAGTAGGATCCGGTCCTGTCGGACTGGCTTTAGCTGCTGGACTACAGAGTAATCCCGTAACTCAATCACTCAAAGTTGGGCTTTTGGACATTCAGGATACGATGAAATTAAAGGATTGGAAGTTTGAAACGTACTCTAATCGTTGTAGCTCTTTAACGAATCATACCCGCATGTTTTTTGACAAAATTGGTGCTTGGGATTTTGCTCGCAAGGATCGCATCCAACCTTTCCAACACATTCTTGCCTCTGATGGTCTAACTAATTCCTCCATACATCTTGATCAAAAACCAGGAAGTGAACCCATGGCTTTCATGTCGGAAAACGTCAATTTGCAATACGCCCTTTTGAATTCTATCATCGATAAAATGAATAACAATATTAAAAAACCTAATTTAGAATTTTTAATGCCTTGCACTATTACTAAGCTTTCTAAAGGAGAAAATATCTATAGAACGCATATTCATACAACAACTCATGGTGAATTAACAACGAAGCTCTTAATTGGTGCGGATGGAAGAAATTCAATTGTTCGCAAATACGCAAATATTTCCATGCCAGGGTGGAACTATCTTACTCATGCTGTGGTCGGGACACTTAAAATTGATCCGTTAAAAGGACCTGCCGTAGCTTTCCAGCGATTTTTACCTACCGGTCCTTTAGCTTACCTTCCTTTACCTGACAACAATGCTACCTTCGTATGGAGTACGCGGCCACATATTGCATCAAAACTTCTTCGTCTTCCAGAAGAAACTTTTGTTAAGTTTTTGAATGCATCTTTCCGCCTGGATTATCCCGATTTAAGCTATTTGTATCAAATGGATTTTTCTGAGCCTTCCAAAGTTAATGAACAGTTGGATTGGAGGTTGCAAGTTAAGAGAAATTCTAATATGCAGGTCCCTCCTGTTATAACCGAAATTGTTTCTGGTTCTAGGGCGGCATTTCCGTTGAGACTTGCCCATGTTGATGAATATGTAAAAGAAGGAATTGCCCTTTGCGGGGACGCTGCTCATAACACTCATCCATTAGCTGGACAGGGATTAAATACTGGAATTCAGGATGTTGAATCTTTAATATCAGCACTCTCTTTTGCTATCAAGCACGGTCAGGATATTGGTAGTGTTTTTTCACTCCAACCGTATTTCCGTGACCGTTACTTCAAAAACCATGTTTATCTAGGAGTCGTTGATAAGTTCCACAAGCTGTACGCAATGGAAAATCCGGTGGTCACTTCTGTACGAACCCTTGGACTTTCATTATTTGATCGCAGTGCTAGCTTGAAAAACTTCATTCTTTCTACGGTAGCTAATGGAATTTAGTATTGTCGAAGTCTACTATACTATATTTACGTTTTACCACTGGAGCTGACTAATTTATTCAAACAATAAACAAGATAATGATTTTAATATTATTACAGAAGCTATCACTTTTGTCCCATTTATAAGTATACGCTATGCAATGTATCAACTATATTTCACAATTAAATTACTATTTAGCTTTGCTTAATCAAAGTCGTCGACGAAGAGTATTCTCAATCTATCACAATAAAACATGCAAGAAGCAAATACTAGAAGCTTTCATTGATAGCTAAAAAACATGCGATAGGAGAGACTATAGTTGTCACAAGCCATTCATTATTGCAAATTAAGAATCAAGCAATGTACTGGCCGTATTATATATACATCATAATGAAAGCTCACCAATCTTCTTCTTCATCACTACCACGCACAGCTGATGCTCGCATGCGCAAGGCATCAGCAAGTGAACCAGCTAAGTTGTTGACTTCAGCTGGACTAGCATTATTATTCGCTTGAGCTGCAACATTAGTCGAAGAAGCGGTGGTTTGAGGTGTAGAACCTTTGTATTCTGTCACATAGGTTGCGGGAACCCATCCTTCAGCACCATTCTTTAAAGCAAGCCACCACCCGCTTGGCTCCTTTTGAACAATTTCTATAATTTCGTCTTTCTTGATAGTCATTTCATTTGGACTGCGTCCCGCAAAGTCATATAAGGCCAAGTACAAGTCTTTCTTTTCGACTTCAGCGGGAGGAGGAGGAGGAGGAGGAGGAACAGCACTAGGCTTGCTGACGTTATTAGCAACTGGAGCAGAGGGTTTAGAGATATTGCTTGGAGAAGAAGCTGCAGAAGTTACCGTGGAAGGAGCTGGTTTAGAAGCAGAAACAGTGGTTGCTTGCTTAATAGTTGTAGTCGTACTTGTAACTGGGGCTGCAGCTTGAGTTGTATTAGGACGAGCTTGCATAGCAGGAGCAGGGGGACGATTTTGGGTTTGTTGAGCAGTACTTACGGGATTAGCCATAGGAGCAGGTTTGCTCTTCGCAGCCGGCATAGATACGGGCTTTGTAGCAGCAGGTTTGTTCTGCACAACTGGGCGAGGCCCTCTAGCAGCTGCTGTACTACCACCAGTTGCTAAGCGAGGGAAAGGCTTACTCTTACTGGTAGGAGGCAAGCCAGTACCAACATGAATAGTTCCACTCTTGTAGTAGTCATAATCCTTAGTGGTTTCGTCTTTTGCCGTCTTAACAGTTTGTACCTTGCCAGGCTTTCGGCAGTATTGAATGGTGGGACCCACGATAACTTGAATATTACGATTGATTCTCTTTAAGGTAGTTATAAATTCTGTTTTGAAAAAGCATCGCAAAAACATATCTCCATTTTGGCTGGACTTATTACGAATTGCAACCCAATCATCTTGCAAATTTGTAAGACCAACAGAATCGATGGAAGATACAGCGAACTTCTTCTCCACCTGTTGTGTGAGCTTTTGGTCAACAATTTTTGTAATCACCAAATATAAATTCTTTTTGGTAAGAACCAGTTGACGAGGAGAAGGTTTGGAAGTGCGGCCTAGCTTATGAACAAGGACCTCACATCTCATTGAGAAAATTACGTGATCGTTTTGAGAGAGGCCGCATGTGTTCCATAGAGTACCATTAGGCTTTGAAGCTGATAGATAATCTCCATAAAACTTACGGGATCCCAAAATACTATATCTTCTGCGTTGCTTTTTACCTTGCAAAAGTTTAGTACCCTCATTACGAACACGTTCAAGTTCCATGTTAACTTTGTTCCTATTCCACAACTTCTGAATACAAGCAGCAGCTTCAGATCTTCTTCTAACATAAGAACGCCAAGCACGTTGTATACGGGTTGCCATTGTATCCCAAAACTTATCACGCATGTCTTCGAGCGCGAATAAGGTCTCCGGATTTTTAATGAAAACTTTGCTAGTACCCATTTGGTATTCAGATGAAGGAATATTGGTATCTTTCAAAATCTGTTCGCAAGCAGACTTATCATCACCCTGCCAAGTGTATTCTCCTGCATAACTGGTTTTACCACTAAGAACTGCAAAACGCTGAGCAAACGTATCGAAAGCTTGACGATAAGCAAAACCAGCACGACGAATACGAATGTTTTCTTGCAAACCTAAATATTTGATTTGATGTAAAACCATCTGCTGATCGTAATCGTTAGGCGACTTAGTCTGATTGGGTTTAATCGTACGTATATACGATGGTTGACATTTCATAAGAGTCTCTACTAAATCATTAGCAGAAGTTTTGATACGATCACCAGCTGTAGGAGGACGACGACGGGAGTTACTCTCTTCAGCCACTGGGAAAATAGATTTCATGAACTCGTTGTTGGAAGAATGAATAAGGTTAAGAATATCAGTTGCTAACTGATCCTTATTCTTATCGGTCATTCCTGTAATGCTGTAGGTTACATCACCAGCGTAATGTTTGACTATAAATTGATTTTGTCTCTGTTCAAAATGTGGATTGGAGGATAAAAAGTTTAACCGCTGAGCAAAAGCACTATCCGCCGCAGCAGAGTCAGCATGAGCGGTAGCGATAGCGTCGTTCATTGCTGCGAAAAGACCAGGAGGTCGTTTGGATTCAATCAAATCACATACAACTTTATTGTTGAAATATTTGATAGGAGTCCAAGCAATTTGCTCACGCACGTATTCTTCCTGTTCAGTTTTCAAAGTAAGTTCTATAAAAATTTGTTGCAATTTTTCATTAACATAGTTAATGCACAATTGTTCAAAAGAGTTGTTTTCAAAGATTTCAAAGCCGTAAATATCTAAAATACCAATCGAATTGGAAACGCTGTTGTCTGATGTGACCAAAGCTTTGTTGACACGTTCGACAATCCAATCAAAAAGACAGTTATAAATCGCCATAGACAAAGCATCACGAACAGCCAAAGCTTGTGTTGGATTTAAGGGGACTTCATATACAGATCCGCGCCTTGCACCATGCTGAGTTTGCATAATACGAATTGTCAAGGCACGCTCAATAGCCGCAACAGGAACACCGATCAAATAGCCTAAAAATTCGGTGATGCTCTTGTCAGAAATCACGCTACCACCATCTTGGCCTTCTTGAAATTGAATATTTCCTAACCAAAGGATGATAGAAAGCATCCTAAATATTTCATCTTGCTCCGGCTCGGTGATACCAATAACCTTCATGGCGTTCATCGTTCCTTGGAAGTCCTTCTCATCTGAAATCCCATCAACCGACAAACATTGACAAGCAGAAGTGTAAACATAATTCTCCGGACCTTGAATGCCATATGTATCACGATATTTCTGAGGAGCGCTCTTGGTGAATTGATAGAAAATATGGAAATTACGCTCATTGCGAACTTGATTAACAATTCGGTTCTTTTCTAATAAGTAGTTCGTAATTTTAGCGCCGACAGGAACACCTCCGGAATTAAAAATCATTTCTAAATACTTTCCATGACGAGAAGAATTATTATTGCGAAGAGTTTTTGCACAACCAAAACTTTCCAATAAAGGATTGGTAGCTAAAATAATTTCGGAAACTCTTTCAATTTCAGTGCCAACGGACTTTGAAACATGTGTAATATATTGCATGATCCTTTTTGCAGCCTCAGTCTTACCAGCACCCGATTCACCAGAAATGATAATACATTGATTCTCATGATAAGACTTCATTTGATAGTAAGCGTTCTCAGCAATTGCATAAACGTGAGGGCTCGTTTCCAAACGGTTTTTTCCTTGATATGATTTCAAAATATCCATCGTATAAATACCCAGGTCTCGAAATGGATTTACAGAAATCAACACATGTCCAATATATGTATAAATCTCTCCATTGCGAAATCTCAGTTCCAAGTTTTTGTTAATTTCCTCATCTGTAATTTTCGAAAGTAGGGTTAAATCATCAACACCCACAGTCTTTTTGCGTGTGCTGGTATAAACAGCCTTTTTAATACCATTGCTTTTCCCAGTGCTATTGGGAGCAGCTGCAGTCGCAGCTTTCGCGCGGTTTGTTCTCTTAAGGATGGCCTAATTTATTAATTAGCTAACATTCGGCATGCATATTTACTTACCATAAAATCTATTCACTTATGGCCGAACAAGAGATAGGTTAACGACAAGTCCGCACTTACGTGTAGGTTTCTTCTAATACTGAGATAATTGCGTTACGGATCGTTAAAATGAGCGAAATATGAGTTTCTAGGTCAATATTGCCAAAGACCGTTCGAAACTTCAGACCCCAATTATTAAAATTGTACTTTAGCTGAAAATTGAATATACTTTAGCTTTCTGTCGTTTGCTTCATCCATTTTTGGTATTGACATTAAAACAATTACCTAGCCGAAAGAGGCTTGTTATGTAACATACTCGAACGAAACTTATCCAAATGTGTTTTAGGGTAACTTCATTAGGTAAGGTAACGAACACACTAAAGGTATGAAATTTGCGACTAATTATGATGAAGTGATAAACATAACGCGCTTGAATTAGTTAATACTTGATTTGATTATTGTGTGTTCATGTAGTCGATAAGATGAATTAAATGAACATGAATTTTCAATTATGAATATTTTAAGTCGAAGATACCTTTCATAAAGCGAGAAGTTTTGAAGTATTTTAGATATAACGGCTATCGCCGTTTCAAGAACCAAAGCAGCCGCAGATTATTATAACGCGACATAAAAGGTTGAATTCCCCAGCAAATACAACTGTAGTTCTCGTATTGACCTTGAGTATATTCTATGACAATTAACTTATTACAGATATTAGGATGTAACACAATATGAGAGAAGCTATATGATTTGCAGTAACTTAAACATAATCATCTGTTTATATCATTTATAAAAGAATACAAACAGTGATTTATAGACAACGTTTGTGAGTGCCATAATTAATTGAAATAACGGGGTTTATATATAATACCAAACTAAATGCACGAGATGAAAGCTAATCTACTTGCCTGTTACAGAGAAATACAAGGTACACAACTTTAGTAATGTCAGGATATCAAGTAGTGAGAACATGACAAGGCAGGCTCCTTTTAATTGCGAAATCGTAGAAATATCATAAGGAGCTAAATAAAGAACGGCAGGAAAGGTATTTACAACAAGAGTAATAAAACAGCGTATCAGATATCGATTTAGCGAAATATTAGACACATGATATACCTACTAAATCAGCATCCATAACAGCTTTCCCATTGTGAATTTAATCCATCAAGAAATTTAAAGAGTGGATAACATTCCTTATATAATTCTACTCTAAACAAATGCACCCAAGCTAAGGGCAATGCCTTGAGTTTTTGAACGAATGCGAACATGTCCTGAGATAGGACCGGAGACGGATTTTTCAACGCTAAGACTCATAAGTGCGTCTTCCCCAAAAATACTGCAGGCGTACAAATTAGCACTCAAAAAACCACAGTCACCACGCAGAGACGCGTCTGGAGTAAGACAGTTCATATTGGTTTTCTTCATTATTTTATGTAAGAAATCGTACAGACTAATGTCTTCGTTGGAAGAAATATCGACCTTGTTTTCCCATTCAAATTCCGTCCACATGCTACGGAATTGAGATTCGGGAATGAATGCGGGTTTTATATAATCAATAATGTTGACTGGAATGCCATTCAAAACAACAATTTTGTCTTCGTCGGATGCTTTACCACCATACACGATATTTCCAAAGATTACTGCAGACTCCGTTGAAGATACCTTTACCGTAGCCTGAACAGATTTAAAGGCATGAGGTCCTAAATTCATGGGTGGTGGACGCTCTACAACCTTAAGATCTCCCAACGTAGCCAAATCAACAGAGAGATTCTGTAACGTGGTATCCGTTCGATTAACCAATAATATGTCTAGAATAATATCAAATTGTTGTATCTTCACATATGCCTCACAGTAAACAGGATCTGTAAAACCGGCTAATTGTACGATATGATCTAATTTAGATGCCAAATCTTCCACTACCATACCATCGTTGGTGGCTTGTATGATGTCGGACTCAAAATTAAGATCCTGCTTTTCTTCAATGACCCTTTGAAATTGGCGAATATTCAGTAGCTCATCGGCTTGAACAGCATCACTTCCATTAACTAACAAATCTGCCTCCTTTTGTCGCTTGTCTGATTGAGCAACAAGTGATGAAAATGCTTTTCGCATATCATCAAGAAACACCGTTTGGAATTCAGGAAGCTCTTCAAAGGAATATATGGCCCTGATACAGTTCATAATACGCTCAACAGAGTCATCATCAATGGTATATTTTACAAACTTGGACTGACCCACTCGAATTATAGATGTCATAATAAGACATGCTTCAGCTTTGAGAGCGTTCAATCGTTCTTTGTCGAAAGAAAGTCGAGCAAAACGCATCACAAGCTTTGTAAGAGCAGAAGCTAAAACAGCAGCAAGATAGTAATCACCACTCAAAATCTGTGTGCGCAACGGTGGCTTTTTTGAAGCTTTGACAGCCTCCAAACGAGCAGCACTTAAAGCTTCACTAGTGACTGCACTCTCGGTAGCGTAGGTTCCATCAGGAAGGACCTTTCGACTTGTTGAAGCCGGAGCAGATATATCAATAAGCAAATCGTCCTCAGGTACATTGGAAACGTCTTTTAAAAGTTGCTCCTCTGACGCCAAAATTGGAACTTCTCCAAGGCTTGCTCTAATACTCTTCCACGCAACGCGTATATCGTCCTCAGTTAGACAGTACTCGCCAGCAATCCATATTACACCACGGAAAATTTTACCAGCACGAAGCTCTTTCAAAGAGAGCAGGAGCTTAGTAATATTTGATGATCGGAGATCCGGGAATTTTTCCATGACCTCTTTAATAAATGATAAAACACTAGAAGCGGATTTGCTTTGAAAGTCCGATATATGGCTGAGTAAGTATTGGATAGCAGTAGCAGCAGTGTGAGGGAAGTTAATAGCACAAGAATGAATAGCCTTCGTAAGAGCACGACGGCGACCATCATCCTTTTCAGTTTCTCCATTCGATTTAGTAAGTTCCTTTTGAAAATGGTTAAGTATGTCTTCAACGTTTCTGCTAGAAACTAAGCCCATAATGATTGAGATAGCTTTCTCACAGACATCAAAATCTGAACTAGAAAGGAATGGAATCACATCTGTTATGAGGTCTTCTAAGATTGATTTATCACGGGCCGCCAATTGAGAAATACGATCCAGCATAATTAACTTGGCGTTATTGTCGGCTTCGCGATCTGCTAGTGCTAATAGACGAGACGCAGCGAGCTTCAGAGACTCCGCATCGGGAAATACATTAATAACTGAAGTAGCTGCCTCGAAAACTACACTACTATTGTTTGTGGCAGTCAAGGATACCAAAAGAGATTGGAATCTAAGTTTTTCGAGACCATCAGCTTTCGTTAAAACGACTTTACGAATAAATTCAATGATAACGAGAAGGGAAGAAGCGTTCAGAGAGGGAATTTGCTCAAAATTTGCCAAAAGCCAAGCTTTAGCTTTTTCGGGATCGATAGTAAACAAAACTATTAAAGCATTTCGTTTGCAAGTTCCCTCAGACTCAGCTGCAAGGAAGTCCTCGGCTAAACTGGCAGCGTCAGGAATGAGATGATTAGAGACTTGATATATGCTAAAGACGGCAAGAATAGCATTTTTACGGACATAGGCATGACGATGTTCTAAGCATTGGCGGACGGTTGGGATTAAGGGATCCAAAAGCTCTGGCTCTTTCAATTTACAAAGAAATCGTAAAGTAGCTCCCCGAATGAACTCATTAGGATGTTGCAAGTCATTGCGAAATGAGTTACAAGCTAAGATCATTTCTTGTTTCATAGTGCCATCGTTGTTATACTTAGGACAAACTTCCCAGTAATAGTACAAAAGCTTTTTCAGTTCTTTATTTCTGGAAGGCATTACAAATCGAATCACGTGCATTAAAATGGAAGGAAGAGAATCCCCGTTAATTACGACCCGCAGGATTGTCTTCATGGCAGATATCTTGACATAATCATTTTTGGACTCTAACGAGGTTTTTAGAGCATCAACAGATGGAGCTTCTAAAAAATCCTGTTGAACAAGTGTCCAACAAGACATATTTGCTGCTTAAGGTATGGTGACGGCAAAACCAACCTGATGTTTGTTGAAAGCAGGTGTTGTATAGCCAAGGTAGAAAGCTTAGAGGGGTGGTAAACATAAATTTTATCAGCTGCAAAAATTATATATATAGATAAACTAATAAAAAACTAATTTATTCTTTCAAATTCTTATTTTGAATGAAATCGAAAATCATATATCTCAGTGCCTACACATACAATAATTTGTATACTGTATGTTTCAACTTGCACAGATACTTCTATTAACACATCGCTGTACTTTTAGTGTACTGCATTAAAAAGCACTGTTAGTTGCAGAAATGATTGCAAAACCAGAGGAAACAGACAAGCACTTACTATAATATTTGTAAGGATAAAACAGTTTCTATTAAATTAAAAGGACCAAATGAGGGAGAAAATTTATACAGCATATTAGGGCACATTAATATGAAGACGCCCAAGAAATATATAAGTGAACAGACATTTGATTCGATCTATATTTTTGCGTCCGCAAAATCTTAAAAAAAGTACTTTAAGTATACTTGATGTGTATCTTTTATAGGAATCGTGTATTTTTACTAGTGACTTAAAGTTTATCATCAGTTGCAACTCATACTAGCGTATGGCGCTTTACAATAAAAGAAGGTGATTAATTTGTTATAGGGTCAATTTTATATGGCAGTTGAAGTTTTCACTGGTGAAGTGAACTACCCTTCTAGATATTGCAAATATACGTCTTTCACTTTAGAAGCTTTAGGATAGAAGGTATCAATTGACATCTAATTATATAAAGCATCAATTTCATTAAAAAACGTTTAACACCGAATCATAAAACATCAAAGAGAAAACATACAATAAAATATCAAAGTATCAATAAAAAGCGAATAAGAAAGCAAGATATTTGAATAAAAACATAAATTCAATGGAACTGATGAAATTCATATTCAGTACTCGCTTTTGACCATAAGCCTACTGTATCACGAAGTCGCTTTTTCAACTTAATAGTCTCAGCAGGACTAAACGTTATACCGTATCCCTTAAGATATTGGACACACTGTTCCTTTGACAATTCGTCAATGTCTTCGACTCTTTCTATCGGCGGTAATCCACTACTAACCGGCTCATTACCATTCAGAAATGGTACTGGTGACGCCAAATAACCTTGGTCTGAACGAGTTGCATTTTCAAGCTTTCTTGTCAACATGATCGACCTACATGAGCGAGCATCAATTGTTTCCATTTTCTGATCCATTGAGTCAAGTCGCTGCTCCATAGAGTCAAATCGTTGGTCAATAGAATTAAATCGCTGCTCTATTGACTGAAACCTTGCTTCAGTTTTTTGTTCGAGTAAATCAATTCTAGTGTTCAAACGGATCGTTTCCCTTTTCATTTCAACCATTTCAACTTTCATTTCGGCCATTTCGCCTTTCATAGATGTCATCTCATTCTGCATAGCGTCAAACCGAGAATTCATGTCATTTTGCATTGAGTCCATTTTAGAAAATATTCGTTCGAAAATTCCACCTAGTTTAGTGTTTGCCCATTCATCTATCCAGCGTGGAAATTGTACTTCTCCCGATTGTTCTTCAGAAATTTCCCTTTCAATCGCTAACTTTTTCCATCCTTGTAGCCTTTCATTGCATTCAATTTCATATTTCATTTTACGATCTCATTCCTCAATATATTTTTTTCAAGTGCTTCTCTTTTGTTTTCGTCAATTTCTAACAATGTAGAATCTACAGATCTCTCGTATCTTTCAATGAAAATTTTTAAATCTTCCGCAGAATCATTTGGTGGTGGCAGATTGTAGTCATTATCAAAATTCTCGTTCGACATCATCCTTATTATTTATACAAAACCAGTTGCAATAAACCGCAGTATTCTTTTTAACGATAAAATTTCAATTCACTATAACTATACAAATGATATCTTTTGTAGCCTGCCTTATATGTTTACTAATTGACAAATATTTCTCAGAAAGGGAAATCTTGGAAAATAAAAGTACAAACGTGTGTTGAAAGCAATATTTAATATATGTGTTGTAAGTAAATTCAAATCTCTCAAGTTCCCCTTATATACAACTTTAAACAAAGAATGCTAAGGACAAAGAAAAGAGTTTTTGATGGATTAAGAAACAAGGTAACCTAAGTAACTTCACACTGGGAGTACGTGATACAGATAATGAAAATGGGCTTTATCTGTAAAATAAAAGAAAAATGGCTTATTTGCAGGTAACTTATTACAAAGTTAGATTTATTGAATAGAGGAGTATTTGTTTAAAAACAAACTTCGATTGCAAACATGCATAACAAAGTTAATAGAAAAACATTTCTTTATCCTGCTTTATTGTATTCCTCTTAAGGGATTCTCAACAGCTCTAAATAATCACGAAATATTTAAAGAAAAGGTATATTACTCATTCAAGCTATTAATTGTAAATAATATAACCCATAGCTACAACAAATGCGTTAAGAGGATATAATGTTAGCTACGCAAGTATTTAATTTAACGATACGTAGAACTACGGTGTTTTCCTAGTGATCTATTATATTGTAATTCGCAAGTAATATATAAGTAGCAATTGAGATTGGTATTCTAATATATGGGTTATATTGTTGAATAGATGAATGAGCAAATACAAGACTTGAAAAGTCCTTCAATGATATATTTCTGGTATAGAGTGTTGGCGAAACGACATGAATTCTGAGTTTGACGCTACGCAGAATGAGATTG
This sequence comes from Schizosaccharomyces pombe, assembly GCF_000002945.2. Lineage (NCBI taxonomy): Eukaryota > Fungi > Ascomycota > Schizosaccharomycetes > Schizosaccharomycetales > Schizosaccharomycetaceae > Schizosaccharomyces > Schizosaccharomyces pombe. Next base: position 1,034,671 of record NC_003423.3, read on the forward strand.
CATCCATTAAGTTGAAATAACTACTATGAAAGGTGAAATGACTATCATTGGCAGAAAATGAACATTAGTTTTATACGTTGACATTCTTACGGCACTTTTTATTTACAATTTTGCTTACTACTAGTCATCCCGTTTTAACTTTGTTCTTAGGAGTTAATTTATTTTACTTTATTCATTTATTTTTTTATTTTTTTTGAAACTCGTATTATCGTTCAATTTCAGAACATCTTTACTGCTTTGCCTGCCCGGTTGACAAATAAATACGATTTCAAACGAACAATTAGTTTATTATATAATTTTTTACGTAAGTATATGCCATAGTTTATAGTAATACAAGGGAAGCAAAAACAAAGTCTCAATGCGGTGAGTAGTATATAGTAATTCCTGCTTCAGACAAGTCATTAAAACACACATTTGCACTCCGTACACATTTCTCAACACGCCGAATAGTTTCTTTTCATAATCCCCAACATATAACATCACAAGATTTCGTCTAGCATTCTTACCAAAACTCGTACTGTAAATGTTACAGTGAGTGATAGCCGTTAGCTAAGATGACCTGCTGAGACTAAACAAAATCATGAGAAAACGAATAATGTATTTTATATACCTAATATTTAAGAGGGAATCTTGGAGAAAACTGGGTAGTTTGAGAATAATAAATGTTCTTTTCCATCTTTACAAATGAGACGAAGATTTTTGCTCTACCCAAACTAATTAATCTGTTGTTTCAAAATCATTTTAAGTATAGGCTATAATGTAAAACATTGATATTATACAAGAAGTATTTATTACTTATGCTTATGATTTCGTTTGCGATGCTAACAGCAGTGTGTCGTAAGAAACTCACCATCAGCATAAAACAAGATGGCTTTGACTCCAGACACTGTTTCTTCAAAGTTGGCTACTCTAAATGAAACACAAGAAAGTATAACGGGAATAGCGCATTGGGTTATGTTTCACAAGCGTTATGCTGATGAAATTGTCCAAATATGGCTGGAAGCTTTGTATGAATGTATGACTCCTTTAGGAATTTGTTCGATTGTCTAACTAATTTAACCAGCTTCTTCCAACAAAAAGCTTTTATTGCTTTACCTGCTCAACGAAGTCGTTCAACAATCCCGGGTCAAAAAAATATCTGAATATATTGATGCCGTTTCTCCAGTAAGTTACTATCATTATGAGCTTGGAACATCTCCTATATGGTTTAGATTCTAATAATATTTGCATAGTATGTCGTAAACTCTGTAGCTGACGCGTACGCGTCAGTTCCTGCTTCCATTAAAACAAAAATCAAATACGTTTTTGACGTTTGGTGTCAACGCGGCATATTTTCTAAGGAGATACTTTTATCCTTGCAGGAAAGGTTTAATAATGCCGAGAACAGTGGCCATTCTAACTATTACCCCGTTGGCCCTCCGGAATGGGTATGCCGCAATTCAAATAAAATATCAGAACTTTACTAATTGCATAGGCACCTTACACTCGTTTAATGACACAAACTAGTTTATACGCAAAATCTGCTCACTCTACCAAAACTGTGGTAGATGCATTGTATAAATCATACTTGGAGAAACAATCAGATTATTCTGAACTACTCGATAATTATAAAAAGCAACTAAATAAAGCCTCTGAATCATGTAAAGGTAATTATCAGGCTTGCATCGAATCCCGATCCACACTCATTACTTCCTTGGAATCGCTTATAGAAGAACAAAAAAAGCTACTTTCAGAGGAAGAAGAGAGCCTAAAATCTGTTGAATCCATAATTTCTAATTTAGAGAATAAGGAAAGTACAACAGCTACCTCTACCTTGACCGATGCAGGTTTTGGAGATAAAAGTTCTACTGCTGGCAAACATAATGTAGAAACAACATCACCTCCGTCTAGTTCTCCAAACAGTGATGATGCTTATTCTCCTCAAGTAGATTCTTACTCTCCAAGCATTAACAGCGTACCATATACTTCCAATATTGTCGAAAATCCATCTGAAGACAATCTCTCTCCTCTTCCTCCTCCTGCCAGTGGACCCTATTCCCAAGAAGAAGAAGAAACATCATTATTTAAAAGCCAGAGAAAAGAAGAAAATGAAGAGGAATCTAAAGAATTACCAGAAGACTCAGATATCTATGGAAAAGATAGTTCTCCCTCTTCGGACGACTCTAGTGCAGCTGGTCTATATGGTGATAGCTGAAATCCATGAAATGTAATGCTTAGTTTTCATTATTTTTCTTTTTTTTTTTAAACTGTCAATCAATGTGGCAGTCTTAGTCAATAAGCATTTTTAGAATACCTATCCTAACCTTTTATATGCGTCAGTACCTGACTTCATCCTATCGAAGCCGTTTTTGGAATTTTGTATATTTCGAAGAAAGTTGAGCCCTATCTAGGAAGAATGGGCTTTTAATGTCTGAAAAAAAACATTCTTGCGAAGAAAAATCGCTGCAACTATATCCTCTTTCAAATAAAATTCGTCATGTAAATCCGAATATTTCAGCTCTTCCGTCTGAGACTGATATATCTGAATCATTGACGAACGATTTAACTAAACTAGAAATTTCTAACTATGCTCCATTTAATAGAGATTTAGAGACTTTTTCCGATTTAATTTTTGGCTTAACTAATATACAAAAAAAATCATTGTATTCTCTTCAATTAGGCAGAAGTAGAGGATATGCTTTATATTCAGACGAGAATGAGAAATATTTGTGGTCTATAAATACTAAAATCACCTCTACGGAACAAAGGGAAGTACTGCTTGTCAAATCTAATAATAAGAAGTTTGATACTTCCATCGTCCTAAAACATACTCACTTATCATCCAAGTCTCAAAACGAAAAAAAAGCTAGAGTAAAAGTATTTCGGCAAGAAATTTGGGCCCTCAAAACTTTGTCGCATCCATGTGTTGTGCAGCTATTAAATTACTACGTTTCCTCCGCCGAATTAATACTCGTAGAGAATTATTGTATGGGAGGAGATCTCTATCATTACACTAAAAAACATCATTCGGATTTCAGCCTTGAATTTGTTGGGCGAATTTTTTCTGAGTTAGTACATACAGTTGCTTACCTTCATTCCAAATGTTTGATTCATAGAGATTTAAAACTTGAAAGTAAGCTCGATGAATAAGGATTTTCAACTTTTACAGTTATGATTTTAAACTAACACTTTGTCTTTAGATATATTGCTTACCCAACCTTATAATGTTATAAAGACGATTGATAATTGGAAGAACTACCCAAATGCTTTAATTCAGATTTCTGACTTTGAGCTTTCTATTTTTGTTGACAGTAAAAATCATTTAGTGCAATCCAGCTGCGGCAGCCAAGAATATGCACCACCGGAAGTTTATATGGGTATTGCACATGATGGATTTCGCGCGGACGCTTGGTCTCTCGGAATAGTTTTATTTGCACTATTAGAGGGTCGTCTTCCCTTTGACTCCTACCCAACTTTGGATCCTGAGAATGTAAGGATCAAACGTTATGTTCAAAGGCTTGTAAGATGTGATTATACATGGCACTTATGCAAATCGCCATTCAAAAGATCTACTGGAAATACTAATGATAACGACGATCCTTCATGGCGGTTCCGCTTATTTGTGAAAAAACTTCTCAAAAATAGAGACCAGCGCAGCACACCGACTGAATTGTTAAAAGATTTTAATAAACATGGCAACTTTACTTTACCGTTATTAGAGAACGTTACGATTTAGAGACCTTTAATGATAAATGTCTTACTTCAATGGATTATGTCTGTACCTAATTATTTTGATAACGCGCTTTTAATTTCAATAGAAAATTAGTAGCAGATTTTTACAAAAACTATTCATCGTTTTAATCCAATCCTAGTAGAAAAATGAAACTCACTTAAATTTTAATCATCATCCCAATGAGGGTTGGGGCCAGGTGGTTTTGGACCTCCAGCTGGTTTAGACATAACAACTTGATCAACGTTTAAAACAGTGAGTACAGTTTCAGTTGCTAATCTAATTGCTGATTTTTTTGCTAATAAAACATCAAATATACCAGCTTCTTTCGCATCTAATGTTCCATCATTTTCACATTCAACATCAACTCCAATTGATTCACCGTTTTCCTTATGATGGGCAGCATAAAGTTTGCTAATAACATCAGTAGGATCTAATCCAGCGTTTTCTGAAATAGTCCTAGGAACAACCTCAAATGCTTCTCCATACTGTTTGATTGCATGTTGATATATACCAGGAGTTTTTTCACCAACTGAAATTAGACGAATACAGAGTTGCATATCACTAGCTCCAGCACCAAAGATTAAACGGTTATCTTTGACCAAAGCTTTTACGATATTTACACCATCATCAATCGCTCTTTCCAAATCATCCAAGTATGTCTTAGTAGCCCCTCGAAGCACGATTGTTGCAGTACGTGTAATATCCTCAACTTGACGGAATACAGTGACACGATCACCACCAATCTCAATCGTCTCAACAACATCGACGGATCCCATCTCTTCAGGCATGGGAACACCCATACGAGCCAACGGGGTAGCGCCAACCACCCGACATAAGCGACGTAATTCAAATTTGCTTGGCACACGAATAACAAGGATTTCAAATCTATTCAAATAATGTAAAACTAAGTCATTGACATTGCCACTAGTGACAACTACCCTAACACCAGCATCGTAAATTTCTTTAATGTGAGACTCAATAAGGTTCTCCTCTCCTTTAGAAAAGTCAAGCATTTCTTGAGCATTATGCAACAATACTGTGCCTTTTGTTTCGGTTTGAGAAATATCCAAAGGGCATGAAAAAACAGCAACTTTAGCTTCTTTTGAACGTGTAACGGTGCCCTCTGGCTCTCTAGGAAATACCATGCCCTTTACAACCTGAGAGTTATAAAGGCTACTTCCCATAATTTTAACCACACGGATATTGTCAACGTTAAACTTGGATGGATCTTTGGGAAGAACTGTGAGGATCGCTTTAGCAACTAAATCCGAAAGGAAATCTTCATTTCCATATTGCTTAGAAGATATACAAGTTCGAATTGCTTTAATAAGCTCCTTCTCACTTTCAACAGTCTCAATTTTATCAGCACAAATTTCCTCCAAAACCTCCATAGTGTGTGATAAAGCCATTTCGTATCCTTTAGCAATTTCCAAGGGAGTGAGACCCATGCGAATCATGTTTTCAGCCTTGGCTAAAAGTTCACCTGTAAATACAACCACAAAATTTGCAGCATCACCAAGCTAATGGTTAGTAAACAGAAAATGGTTTTAAGAGCAAATCAATGTACAAATATTTGAAGTATAAATAAACAAAGTAAGCGTCAATACGATAGAGTTATATAAAACATGAAAACGTTGATAAAAGGGTAATCAAAGTGCTTTCTAAAATGCCCTTTTGTAAGGCACATGAGTGGATCAAAAGGTAAAGGAAGCTTAAAATAAAGTCCGCAAAGAAAAAAAATCCGCTTATTTAATGTTCAAACAAGTGTATCTCAAAAAAAATTGTACAGTTAATGAATTAACTTACCTCATTCTCCTGTTGTTGGGTAGCATCGACAACTAGTTTAGCAGCAGGATGAATAACCTCCAATTCACGTATAATGGTCGCAGCATCATTCGTCAAAAACGTCTGTTGCAGATGATTGACAACTATGTGTGTGTTAGAGAATAAGAAATGAAATAACTGTTTGAGTCAACATACCAATTTTATTTTTTCCATTTGGACCCAAAGAGGTACGGGTCTAAAAGTATCAGTAAATGAATGAAACTTGCTTAATAAATTATAGGTCCTTACGATTTCTGAAAGTTCACGAATAGCATTACAATTACGGATTACTGCATCCTCTACGCCCTGCATAATCCGATATCCTTCGCGAAACAGTTGAGGCCCAGAGGCCTTTGGAACTCGCAAAGCCATTTTGTTTACGAAAGCCTTTATGTCTTGGTAAAAGTCAAGTGGTGATTAGCCAGTACAGTAGTAAAACTATATTTCGGTATTGAGCAACCATCCTTGCATTATGTTAAATAAATTAGTGATTTCAAAAGTAAAAGCAAACGACTTCAAAAGTATATATATAGTATTTCTCAAATGTTTCCTTCGTACAAAAAGTTATAGTAGTTGTCTTTTTTAAAAATGATAAAATATTTACATTAAATTATAGTAAACTTTTCAGTAACCCCTTCCGTTAACGCAGATTTGGTGAGAGAATAAATAAGATATGCATCACTCAAATAAAGGCTTTGCAATTATAAATTTTGTAAACTTAATATACCAACAATTGTAACTACTAAACTCAGTACAGCCAGTATTAAAACAAAAAAAGAAGCAAGTTATCAATTAAACATTATCATCTCATTTATAAGTAACATTCTTAAAAATTGCCTTGTATGATAGCAGTAGAATGAAGAAATTTTGTTTTGTGGAAAGAAAAGAAGACAGCAAACCCACAGGTGATTTAATCAACAAATCTTGCCAAGAACTTCTTGTGAAACTCGCTTCTCAACATATCATTAACAAATCCAGGCCGAGGTGTGTCATCAACCCCTTTATGTGTATTCCTAAAAACAACGTCTTCGTCCCATCGACGCTTAACTTGAAAAGACCCTGAAGAAGCTTTATTCAAAAGCTCATTTCCAAAAGCTATTTCCCGTTCCCTTTTTTCTTGCTCCAGTGCTCTGTTTTTCTCTTCCTGAAGCATTTGCTCTCGTTTTCTTTCTTGTTTTATATTTTCCAACTCTCGAAGTAGCTGTTGTGTCTCATCTTCTGAATCGGACTCTTCGTCCGAACTTTCTGAATTTGATGAGTCAACGGATTCTTGAGAATTTGATTCTGTTTTTCTTCTTTTAATTGATACCTCAGAATTTTTATTTGAACTATCCACACTGTCGTCGCTATCGCTAGCATCCTCGTCCGCCTCCAAAGTCTGCCGTAACAGCTCTTGATAATCAACCTCAACATCGTTATTGGGTTTATCGTCCGTTGAAGGGGAAGTGAAACCTTCTATGAGTTTTGAATTCTGGCTTACTTCTTCAGAAGAGGCACCATGTTCTTGAGTTGCAAAATGTGCAGCCTCTGCACGTAACAATGCCTCTCGTAAATCCTGTTTTCTGACCTCTTCCTCAGTTCCTTGAGATTCTTGTCTATATTTTAGTTTTAAATGAGCTGGTAATGCGCGACTAGACGTTATCCTAGTAGGGGCCATTTCTGAATGCCCCCTAGCTGGATCAAATTGGGGTCTCTAAACATGAGTTAGTTTTAAATTATAAAATAGAGGATATATATGTAAATTGAGCATACATGTGCAGTCGTCATATTGAAAAAATATGCAATTCACAACTGTTATTATTGAGACTATGTTGGTGGAGTGCAAATACGATTACACCAAAAAATCTTAATATTTACTCTTGCAAAGTAATCATGATTCACTACTTTAGTAAGTATTCACTCTTAAATTCTTATAACGTTCTAAAAAACGTTAATTGATAGAACTGGATTTATTGTTAAGACAGGTAAATAACGCATCAATTGAACCACCTGGAAGGAAGGTATTTATTTTCATAAATTAATAATTACTATAATTAAATTTGGCAAAATTGCCAACAGATAAGCGAATAATTATTGATCTTTCTTGGACTAAAATGCATACTCAGCGATAAACTCTCCATAGTAAAGAATCATCGCAAAAAATTCCTTAGCTGTGGGGACAATCTGTTTAGCAGGTAATAAATATCCCTTGTTTAATTAGTAAAAAATTTTAGAGATATCAACTTACATAATCACCCATGTCTCGTAATCGAATATTGAAAGGCCATGCTACATCAGCAGCAAAATAAACCCAGTCAATGGCAGTTCCAGGTAGGTAATGTTTATGAAATCCATCATACGGTATACATGCTTGTTGATATGTGTAGTATCTACTATTTACGCGATGCAACTCTTTAACTAAGCCAATTGCTAATTCCTCAAAATTCTCAGTATCAGGAGGAAACAAGTCGCAGGTATATGCATAAGGCCACAAAACTAACTTAATTAGTAAATGAAAATAGACTGTCGAAACATACCAGATTGTGAATACGAATGCACATCAAGAAATCCAACGACCTTTTTCTGCTCTTGCGACAAGGATTCAGTTATCAGATTGAACAAGGCCATAGTTTCGTTAGCCTGAAAAGGTGATAATCCTCCATATTCTTGAGTTTGTTAGTTGTAATAAGTCATCAAAAAAAATAGTTCGCTTACCGTTGCTGCAAGGATCAATATTACCGTTGAAGCCAAATGCCCAATTCGCATCGAGATTTATGCCAAAACACTCGGAATTATTAAGAGGCTGTCTGTTTTTTGACCACTGACAAATAATTAGTATATGCTTCATTACAAACCACTTACCAGTCTATCGTTTGACCATGTATATTCATAACCATCAACGTTTAAAACTGGAATAAAAATCCATTCAAATTTATCCAAAAGCTTTCGGACATGACCATCGGAATCATATTTTGCCAACAATTGCCATGCGGCATAGCAAACAGATGGAATACCTATCCACTCACGAGCATGAGATCCTCCTTGAATAATAATCACTTTCTTGTTACGAATCTTTTCCCCGTTGTCGGAAGGATGTCGACCGTTCAATTTTAGGCCTAAAATCGTTCGACCTTCCGCTGTAATTCCAACTGGAACTAGTTCACTTAAATCTTTGTAAAGGGACGCCATCAACCTCAACCAGGAATTAATCGATTCTAAATTCTGATATGACTTGAAAAAAATATCCGTAAAGGAAGTAAACATTTCGTGATTTAAATGACCATTTTCAACGGCTTGAAGGAAAGCTTCTGTGGAAAAAGGGGAATTCGTAGTATCTGGAACAATGCTTTCAAATAAGGTCTCTGTCAGATTGTTTATAAGTATGTCACTACGATATTGACTCTTCCAAAAATCAAAATTTTCTTCTTTTAAACGTAAATCCACATGATCGAAATTGTAGTCCCAAATATCAAGGTTTTGACTTTGAGCTTTCTGCAAGATATCGCTCAAATTATTTTCTTCTTCCAAATGCAAACGGACTACTATTTCTTCGTTATAATCAGGAATTTTTTCGGCCCAAATTAACTGTTCTTCTGATATGGCCGCAGTCTCGCCATTAAACCCAACGTAACTGGTCATCCAAGATCGAATATCTGAATTCCATTTCACTCCAAGTTCTCTAGAACTTTTTCCGTAGCAAAGGAATAATACAAATACGATCTGAGAAGCCAAAAGGATAAATACTAAAGACTTTAGAGATTTATTGTAAGCCATGAGTTAGAAAGAGCAGTCTTCAGTGACATGGAAAAAGGAGATATAGAATAATTAAGATATTCCCTTTAGAAAAGCGTCGAAATAAATAAATTAAGTAACGCTTGTTCGGTATAATTAATAAGAAGAATATAGCTTGGCGCTTCGCCCAGCTTTGATTATCTACGTAAGGGACGACAACAGTTTAACGCTGAAATTAGCTACTACTCAACGAAATTTAACCTCTTCCCTAATCAAACGCTATAACACTTTACATCGGTGAAATCAGGTCTCACTATTGCCTATAAATACAAACATGGATCGCACATTAAGAATATACTAAATTAAGTCAATAATATTATACCAACATAAATAAAGCAAAAAGCTATAGTATATTGCTATAATGCATTGTATAGTTATGGATAACTAAATCAGCCAATTGAAAAAACGTTAAAGTTGAACTAGTCAATTACAAAGGATGATTAAAAAAGACCGCCACGAAGACGAAGAACAAGGTGAAGAGTAGACTCCTTTTGAATGTTGTAATCTGAAAGAGTACGTCCATCTTCAAGTTGCTTACCAGCAAAAATAAGACGTTGTTGATCAGGAGGAATGCCTTCCTTATCCTGAATCTTGCTCTTTACGTTATCAATGGTGTCAGAAGACTCAACTTCCAATGTAATGGTTTTACCAGTCAAGGTTTTGACAAAAATTTGCATACCGCCACGAAGACGAAGAACAAGATGTAGAGTAGACTCCTTTTGAATGTTGTAATCTGAAAGAGTACGTCCGTCTTCAAGTTGCTTACCAGCAAAAATAAGACGTTGTTGATCAGGAGGAATGCCTTCCTTATCCTGAATCTTGCTCTTTACGTTATCAATGGTGTCAGAAGACTCAACTTCCAATGTAATGGTTTTACCAGTCAAGGTTTTGACAAAAATTTGCATACCGCCACGAAGACGAAGAACAAGGTGAAGAGTAGACTCCTTTTGAATGTTGTAATCTGAAAGAGTACGTCCGTCTTCAAGTTGCTTACCAGCAAAAATAAGACGTTGTTGATCAGGAGGAATGCCTTCCTTATCCTGAATCTTGCTCTTTACGTTATCAATGGTGTCAGAAGACTCAACTTCCAATGTAATGGTTTTACCAGTCAAGGTTTTGACAAAAATTTGCATACCGCCACGAAGACGAAGAACAAGATGTAGAGTAGACTCCTTTTGAATGTTGTAATCTGAAAGAGTACGTCCATCTTCAAGTTGCTTACCAGCAAAAATAAGACGTTGTTGATCAGGAGGAATGCCTTCCTTATCCTGAATCTTGCTCTTTACGTTATCAATGGTGTCAGAAGACTCAACTTCCAATGTAATGGTTTTACCAGTCAAGGTTTTGACAAAAATTTGCATACCGCCACGAAGACGAAGAACAAGGTGAAGAGTAGACTCCTTTTGAATGTTGTAATCTGAAAGAGTACGTCCATCTTCAAGTTGCTTACCAGCAAAAATAAGACGTTGTTGATCAGGAGGAATGCCTTCCTTATCCTGAATCTTGCTCTTTACATTGTCAATGGTATCGGAAGATTCAACTTCCAATGTAATAGTCTTTCCAGTTAATGTCTTGACGAAAATCTGCATGGTAGAGATTGTGTGTGTACAAATGCAAAGTAATGAAGGGGGGAAGCCACCTTTATATAGACGTCGCCACTGCTCCTCATTTTTCACTCATTCATAAAATCAAAATTTAAATACAATCTCCAATACGATAGTTTTTTCTAAATACATTTATGTATAGAAATTGAAGCATATGCACTCAAATTTTTGTTGTGTTTATAAATATACATTGCATCGATTCGTTCGTATGCCATGTTGTCTACTGTGTACGCAACAAAGATTCCTAGACGATATGATGTCACCTCGGTGTCAAAATTAGTCAGTGACCAAAAAAATACAGGAATCCCCCTTATCGCAATGTGAAATGGTGTCTGCAATTCAAACATATCGATCATTAACGTGGCTTTGCAAAACGACTAGTACGAGAGGAAACGATGCAACAGTACAAAATGAAATAGGATAAATATCTGTTTACGCACAGACACTTTGGGAGACATATTTCTAGTGCATAGGTAGTTGGGTAGCTGTTGATAAATCCATGTCAAATAAGCATATTGTTGTACTTTAAAACGAACGAATAAAAAGTAAACATGTCTTAAAAGATAAGATGCTTGGTACGAATAGGAAAGATAACGACTAACTTCTATCAGCAGAGTTACTGTCCATTTCAGTGTAGATGTGTCGCTACAAAGGAGGAATTAACATTTTTCTAGTCCTAGGCCGTTCAAATAGATATCCACAATTTGAAGAACAATTAAACAACATTATCTTTTCCAATTTCAATATTTGAATGAAATTTGCTCATAAATGTGCTTTCCTTTGTGGTTGAATGAGAAAATAATGACAAGACTATAAAATCATGTGCGATTTAAAAGACGAAAATAAAAAAAAAGTCGACAATACGAACGATTATTAAAAATCGTTTTACATCCTTAAAGTATTGTTTATCATCATTAGAAGCATAATCCGAAAGATACCATGGTCTACGATATATGTGCTCTTTGTAAATTTTGATGTTTATACTTTTTTTTGATGTGGGTCAGGTTTGTGACTGGGAATTTGGAGTAAGCTGCGCTCATGCTTCTTAGCGATAATTAGCATAGTTTAATGCTTTTTTAATGAATAATTTATATAGATGTTAGGTTTTAAAACGCAGATTTCTTATTCATATGGAATTCTACTAATTTCTTATGTAGCACACGGAGTATAATATATTTTGCTAATCAATAAGTTAACCGCCAACCTGAAATATTAGAATACTCATCTACTTTGAGCTGTTCCAGGTTACAATTGTACAAGTAGTATCAACCCATCCCTAGTATTTACATAAGTGTTTCCGTACAAACGGTGGGTTACTTACAATAAGATCATTAAAATAATTAATTCTCCTGATTATGGTTCTAAGGTTACTTGGATTTTTGAAAACTCTACTATCAAGTTATGTAAATTAAAAATAGTAAAGCCGGTACTTAATAAAAGTATACATTCTTGCCATTTTTTGGACAGCAATTCGGCTATGTATATTTGATCCTTGGTAGAATCCTTTCGTGTTTTTACTAAGATATACGAAAATATAAGTAGACGAGGATCTCTTACTACCTTTCTAATTGCTAATGTGCTAAGTCAGCCCCAGTTATCACAATCGTACAATGTCAACAATTCACCGGGACGTTACTTATGCAATAACCTAGTTGTAAGGATATTCTCACCGGTAAATCCCAACCCGAAATCAGCACTGAAAAAGAAATCTCTTTGAAACCTCAGTAAAAAAGCATCTCTTTTTACATTGAAAATAAGCTTACTTTGTTGTTTTATTATACTAAATCTGTCTTAGCATAGCGATATAAAACATAATGTTCGCATCGATTTTACTAATTAAGTTAGTGCAAAACCTGTCAATGTTATAAATTGCTCACAGTCGCTTTTCTCCAATTTAGTACTGTAATCCCTCAACTACACACTACTAGAAATTTAATATCCTAAGAAATAACAATGTCTCAAATACTAGCTATGCTCCCAGATAGTTTAGTTGCCAAATGGAATGTTGTGGTCAGTGTAGCGGCGCTTTTCAATACCGTTCAATCGTTTTTGACTCCAAAGTTGACTAAGCGTGTATATAGCAACACTAACGAAGGTAAGAATCATGGTTTTTACGAGTTTAATTGATTTATAATACACATAATAAGCTCTTTAATGATGCTTTTTTTTATTAGCTGATTATTTTTTGCTGACTTTATATCTGTAGTCAATGGATTACAAGGTCGTACTTTTGGCATCTGGACATTACTAAGTGCCATAGTGCGTTTTTATTGCGCATATCATATAACAAATCCAGAGTATGTTGAATCAAATCAAACATTCAATTTCCAAAATCATCTGATATTGTCTAACTTCTATTAGTGTGTATTTTCTATGCCAATGCACATATTATTTAGCCTGCTTTCATTTCCTATCTGAATGGCTTTTGTTCCGTACTACTAACTTGGGACCAGGATTGTTGAGTCCAATTGTGGTATCGACCGTTAGCATTTGGTTTATGGCGAAAGAAAAAGCCTCGATTTTGGGGATCGCTGCTTAACCTTTTTTTACTCCCCCATTTTACGTATACTATATTGCTTGGAGAGAAGAGAAGAAAAAGAATCAACATAAATCCATCATTTTTATGCCTTCGGGCTTTAATGCAATGGTTCTATTTCTAAACCATTCTTCAAATTTTTAGTTTAGATTCTAGAATGTTGATGATTTTAAAAAAATTAAGGAAAAGCATGGTGTCTTGTTTTTCGATTTCTTTGCCCAAAGACATAGTAGGGACTAAAAACCAATAGTAATATAACCACTTCAACTTCAATTTGCAACATTGTTAGTTCAAACTTAACCAGAACTTACAAAATCATAGCAAATATCGGAATTAAAAACAAATGTTAACAAAAAAAAGTATTTAACTTTAGTTTCAATTAGGCAATAGAACTGCAGTACGGTCATTCATAAACCGGAACATCTCAATTACAAGATAACCATAAATTAAATGTCATCAGCCATCCAGGACATCTTGTCACGATTTTCAGCCAATATAACTGTGTCACCGGGATTGAAGGCAGGCATTCCTATATACGGGCATCCACTACAACGAAAAGCGTCGCCAAGATAGCAATTTCCGCAACTTGAGACGGCATTTTTACTCTTGAGCTTCTCGGTGAAATCAACTTCGGTGGTGTCTGTAAGTTTTACAGCTTCTAACTGTGCGGATGTCTTGGAAGACTCGTGTTCTTCCATTTCACGTAATCCACAGGTACAGTTCTTGCAAGCACGCTTTTTCTTTCCAGGTTCAGGTTTGCACTCGGGCACTTTTAAAACATTATCGTGGGCACTTTCGTCTAACAACTCATCTTCATCGATGAGTTCTTGATCATCATCACCACTAATAAGGTTTTCCTTGTCAGATTTTAAGAAATCAAGAATTTTGTTTTTGCTCGCTGATTGACCATTTTTGTTTGATAATTTAATGGGAACTGCTTCCACCTGATTGGGACGAGATAAAATCCAAGGACTCTTTGATTCAATAAGCCATCCAGATAGCAAAGCTGTCATTTCAAATGACTCGTCTGCTTCATCGGCAGTAGAATAAACACGAAGTGTTCCTCCAGGATGTACTGATGCAAAGGCTTGTGAAAGTATAGGTCCTAGAGTTGAAGACCATGCACCATCATCAATGGCAGCAATAACTGAATCATATCGATTGATGGGTAAATTAACAAGTTGAGATTGGACGCGATCTATCATTTGCAACTCTCTAGAAGCACCATTATCGATAAGGTCAAAAACTTTTTTCAAAGACTCCTCTTTTGAAGCAAAGCCGGGAGACGTCAAAACAAGGACAGAAGATGACATATTGAGAGAAGATATTAACAGCTTAAACAAAAGCAAAAAAAGTAATTAAAATTATTATATTATTACACGTTTCAGCGAAATGAAACCCTTAGCAATTGGTAAGTAAACCCACCAACGAATACAAAAAACACTATCAATAATAAAAATAAAAACGAAATCTAGATCGTTGTAACGTATGTACAGACAATTAGAAAAAAGTCAAAAACTGTCTTCCTTTTACCGGTCTGAAAGTGGTAAAATTTTTCTTTTAATCAACGGATAAACAAAAAAGTTATCTGTAGATATAATATGAAAATTTCCACGCCTTAACGTTATGAAATGATCAATTATAGAGAAATAATACTCAAACAATAAAAAAAAGGAATGATTAGTATTTTGTTCTTGTTAAATTCTATTTACCACAAGTGGCGACGCTGTAAATTTAACCTGTTGATTGGTAATCCGTCAGCATGTCTTAAAATGAATAGAATCCAATCATGTGGCACTGTAAGGCATATAGCTAAAACAATATTGTGGTTTTCTTATATATCGTTATTTATGCTTATGAAGTACTGCGCATTTCGGTAAGTCATTGATTTCTACTTTGTTCATACTGATCGAACAAGTCAACGGAATCACCGGCTAATCGACTGAAATGTCGGGTCAAGTGAAAACTTGTGTTGTACTTTTGGCTGCACGCAACTATTTCCAGCTTTGAGAACCATTTTTTTGGTAATTTACATTTAATAGTCAAATATTTTTAGCCCTGTGTTTTTTCGAGAAATTTGATATTCGTATTTTGCCGTGGGTGTCATATACAAATTACATATCGACTGTATAAGATAATAATGATAACTTTATGTAAGACTAGAGGGTTTTTTACTTCAAAAAGAAGGATTTATTAAATGCAATACTATCAAATGATGAAGGCGTTACGAATGTTAAAAAAACCGAAGCCAGGTTGTTTGGGTATTGAAATTCAGAGTG
The DNA here is from genome assembly GCF_000002945.2 of Schizosaccharomyces pombe. Classification (NCBI taxonomy): domain Eukaryota; kingdom Fungi; phylum Ascomycota; class Schizosaccharomycetes; order Schizosaccharomycetales; family Schizosaccharomycetaceae; genus Schizosaccharomyces; species Schizosaccharomyces pombe. The sequence continues at coordinate 1,050,397 of NC_003423.3, forward strand.
TTCCTATTCCCCAACCAAAGAATGGAGAGTTGCTTGTAAAAATTGAAGCTGCTGCCATCAACCCCAGTGATCTAATGAACGCAACAGGGGGTTTCCCGTATACTGTTTATCCTCGAATCGTTGGGCGAGATTATGCTGGTACTGTAATTAGTGGCGCATCTCATTTAGTAGGAACTCGAGTGTTTGGAACGAGCGGTAGCGAACTATCATTCACTAAAGACGGTACTCATGCTGAATACTGCATAATACCGGAAAAAGCAGCTGTTCGTATGCCAAGCAATTTGTCGTTTACTGAGGCAGCATCAGTCGGTGTCCCTTTTACAACCGCTTATTTGGCTTTAAGCAGAGGAGAAACCAAAGGCAGCGATATAGTACTAGTGGTTGGAGCCTTAGGTGCTGTCGGGTCGGCTGTTTGTCAAATAGCAGAGGATTGGGGATGTAAGGTAATCACAGTGTCTAGGAGCGGCTCAACCGATATCAATACAGTGGTGGATCCGGAATTAAAAAGGGTCCACGAATTGGTTGAGAAAGTTGATGTGGTAATCGATACGGTGGGCGATCCTTTGTTGATGAAATCGGCTCTCAATCAATTGGGAATAGGGGGAAGGTTGTCTTATATTTCCGCACCTAAGCAAGGGAGTATAGAATTTTCGTATGACATGAAACAAATATATCGCAAAAATCTGAAGATTATTGGGTGCAATTCTCTCTTACTTTCGTTAGTGGAATCAAACTCACTATTAAAGAATATGGTCGCCAAGTTTGAAGCAGGGAAATATAAGGTATTAAACAAGAAAATTGCTGAAACATCTCTTACTGATGAATGTATAAATTCATATAGAAAACTTATGAATGAATGTTCTACAAAGTTTGTGATTACTATGAGCACAAATTAAGCGTCCGAAATACAGACTTACCAAATTGTTTTTTCTGTATAATCAGTAAATTTTAAAAGAACTATAAATATTTGCTTTGATCTTTCATATCGTTTATTATTATTATTATTATAAAGAGGTATCTATTCGTTAATGAAAAAAACAATTTTGAGCTACGCTTTAAAGAAGGATTATTTAAATTAAGTAAAAAGGATTTCATTATAATTAAAGCAATATTGTTTTAATACTGATAATTTAAGATAGTTTTTTTTAAAATATCGTTATAAAGCGTCGGTAATTACATTGATGCTACTCCGACATTGTTGGTGCCACCGACTACGCTACTCTAATCTGTCGACTTAGAAATACCTTACCACATCTAATTACTGTAAGAATTTATTTCAAGGACTTTTTCATAGTTTTTTTGTTTTTGTAACGACGTTTTCAAAAAGGTCATTGTCAAACATATAAGCTCTTGCCTGTCGTTAAAAAAAGTAAAGACCTTGGTTAATCGTTGTCGTTCAATTATTTGGGCATTTAACTTAAACAGTTTTGTTTAAGGAAAGGTTCTCAAAGACTTTTTTTTAAAAGATTCACTTATAGAACGAAAGACCATTAAAGTGGAAAACCACTCATTTTAAAACATTGAGCAAACAAGAGCTTTTGCATAATATATCAAGTGGTGGTTTAAAACAGGAAATACTTGGACGATTCAAGTTCAATAAAAGACATTAAAGCTGTTGGTTTATTTTACAAAAAAAAACATCCGTTCGTTATATTTATTTATTAGTTCTAGGCGGCATTCACAATGAACGAGCAACAATTGCTGGAAAATATTGCTTCATTAGCTGGTACGTTTTGATTAAATTGTATTAACGTCTTTTGATTGTCTGTTATACAGAATAAATTTGGTCGACTTTGAAGTTGGATTGGTTTAACTAATGAGCTTTTTGGTTTTTGAAACCAATGAATAATTAGGATTTTCAAGGAGACAGATTTTATGCAAAAAAATATCTTTATGTTTCTTTATTTATGAAACGCTCAGTAATAATATAACTAACCTTTAGGTGCTATCAATCAATATAAAAATGAAAAAGGTAAGATGCCCATTTATGAGGAACTTTGACTCATGATTTTAGCAGAACCTACCCAGGTTTTAGATGCCGCTAAAGCAAATAAGAATACTCGTTCGTATCCCTATTCTGTTTCTAGGAACTATTCTTTTATCCTCAATAAATCCAATCGCTCGAAATCGACAGCTGCTAGCCCTCCATATGTGATACCGTCAACATCATCGAATGCAGACGATGCCAATAAGGAACCTGAAAAACAATCCACATCTGACTATGTATCACGGAAAAACAGACATATGCAACTGATTAAAAAAAATATTCTTGAACATGATTTGCAAGCGAGAAAAGCTAATTTGGAGAGCTACAGAGCCAAGCTTGAGAAAGAATACAAAACTTTAGCCGAAAATAAAATCCAGCAAAGATTATCCGATGGTACTAAACAATTAGTAACTATTGACGGACTGCAGTATATTACCGGTGTATCTGATACCAAGTGGTTGGAATTTGTTAGTGCTAAGGGACAATGTCCAAAATATTTATATTGGAATAATAAGTCTTATCTTCTTAAAAAGAAGAGGTTTCTCAAGGAGGTTGGAAATTCACCTTCAGCTGTTTATTGCCGTTATTATAATGCTAATGGAATTTGTGGGAAGGGAGCAGCATGCAGATTCGTGCATGAGCCCACCCGCAAAACGATATGTCCGAAATTTTTGAATGGTCGATGTAATAAAGCAGAAGATTGTAATTTGTCACATGAATTAGATCCCAGACGAATTCCTGCATGCCGGTATTTTCTATTAGGAAAATGCAATAACCCAAATTGTCGATATGTGCACATTCATTACTCTGAAAATGCCCCTATATGTTTTGAATTTGCCAAGTACGGTTTCTGTGAGTTAGGGACGTCTTGCAAAAATCAACATATTCTTCAGTGTACCGATTATGCTATGTTTGGTTCGTGTAATAATCCACAATGCTCTCTCTATCATGGTGCTGTTTCCGCTGATGTACCAGAACAAACAGAAGCTCCAATATCGAAGACTGCTGGTTCTATAAATCCAGAAGACTCTGGATCGGAAATTGGAAGTAATTCCTTAGAAAGCAACTTGGATTTTATATCCGTTTAGATAATTCGTTTAGCAGTTTGATCTTGTAGAATTAAATTATCGTGTAGTTACGCAATGTCTAAACTTTTGATGATAATGAGTTATAATTTTCTATTAATTGAATACAATAAATTTTTAAAAAATATCATAAGATTTAGAAAGAAAATAGAAAAAGATTTCAACTAGTTGATAAAGAATATTATTTTTTAAAGACTAAAACTAAGAGGCTAGGTAATTACAGCAACAAGAGTAAAATACATTAGATCCACATTTTTTACGATTATCAAAGAAAAAAGAACAAGATTGATGGATCTATCAAACGGAAAATTAAGGTTGCAGTTGAATACCGTCCGAAGCGCTCTTTGAAGCTTCTATAAATCGTCGAGCACTTTGAATGTTCATAAGGGTTACTGCTGATTCGATTTCTGGATCAGCAATGACCACCAATATGTATGTGTCCTCAGTATATGGAACAATGAATGCAGAGAAATTACCACCACGAAGCTCAAAAGTAGTAAATTGAGCTTGCATTTTGCTACAACTGAGTTTAAATTGCTTAACAATATTGCTAATTTTTTCGAACCTGTGAGCATCAGTGGCAGGATTGGACTCAGAAGAATAAGAAGAAATAACCAAAAATGTTGTTCTTTCAAATAATATTACCTCAGCAGCCTCAGCAGCTTTGGCAAATTCCCGGAGATGCGATTCCAAAGTAGGCGTATTAGGAATCAAAGTATAGACAATAGCAGACCATGCTTTGAATAATGTTTCATCCCAAATAGAAGTAGCTAAACAAGTGGTTTCAAGATCCTTACTTGTTTCTAACAAAATTGCCTTACGTTCCTCAAAAACTAAATCACGTAGATCTTCCTGAACTAAATCCATCTTGTGTATTAAACAAAATACACGAGCTTGGGGACTATTGGCCACTGTTGCTTCTAGACAATTACGAAAAGTTACTAAATCTCTTTCAAATTCTCTTGACTCAACATCGAAAACATAGATAAGTACTTGAACGTTTCTGAATATGTGATCACGCTGGGCAGATAAATAGTTTTCCATGAACGCCTCCTGTCCACCGCAATCCCATAGGTTCAAAACTAAATTTCCCAAGAACCTTACATGCGAATGTTCAATATCAATTGTAGCACCTAGCCTTCTCGTGTCCTTGGCAACATAATTGCTAAAAACTATGCTTCTCATTGAACTTTTGCCGCTGCCACTGCGGCCCATTAACAGGACTTTTTTTCTCATTTTTTCTAGAATAACAGAACTATCTTGAGATTAAGGGTAAAGCAATTAGTTTATAAAATTCTACAAAACAGCTGTCACTGCAATTGTGAGTGAATTCGTGTTTTTATGCGTTCTTTTTTAAAATCACAAGCAAAGAAAAAGTAAAAAAATAAGAAAGGGAGAAATGTAGGTAAAGGAATGCGAAAAGATTCTATAATATCCCGCAGACAGAAAAGTTTAAGTTGATTAGTGGTACAACGACATGCACTTCAGTCGATTACATCGTAAAGTTACGAAGTCTGTTTTCCTTAACCTACATATTAAAAATCAAATTCAAAGTCAAATTGTGAGAATTAAAATTAAAATAAAAATAAATTTACAAATTTATAAAAAACAAACATATAAATCAAGAACGAATGGTTCATCTCAGAATTAAGCACAGTAAAAATAGAAATAACCCCTTTAAAAGAATGTAACGTATTTTCAAATGAATATAACGAAATTAGTAGAAGAATCCTCATATCTGAGGTTTTTAAGGCGCATTAACGTTTAGCTATACGAAGTCTCTAAAGCAAAGACTTGAGAATAATTTTAATAGAAAGCTCTTTGGTTTTAACGAGAAAATACTCCAAAACCCTGGCGTCGTTAAGCTAGACAAATGATTAAGAAATATCAATAAAATAAATTTTTCTTAGACATCTCCGTACATCTCGGTAAATTCATAATGTTATTAAGAACAATCGTTATTTAGTTTTAAGATAAATATAAAATATCGTTATTATTAGCAGCGGCTATAGAAATGCTGCAATCAAGGACGCGATTTTTAGACACGAAGCAACAGCAAGAAAGCTGGTTGTTGTGCATAAAGAGCATTCTGACATTATTTTTGGGAATACATTTGTATAATAGTTATTGATTTAATTAGATAAAAAGAAAAAACAACATTCTGAAGAGAGTGTTTGCGAGCATCTATTCATAATGCCGAGGGCTATTTTTGAGGAAGATGCTGCACAATTAAAACTTGGTCCAGGTTGGATTTGAATTTTATTCTGTTGCTAATATAAAAAGAGTTTGAGAATGAGGATATGTTGACGGTTTCAGAGGCCAAAATCCTTATTGAAACAGTTCTGGCACAACGAGCACGCGAAACTAATGGTGAGATTCCAATGACTGAGTATGTCTTATTGTATGCATATTCTTTTTTAATTAACTAGGATAGTGTGATGAAAAAAACAGTAGCTTACTTCAATGTTTTTGCTCGGTTTAAAACGGCTGAAGCCACTTATGCATGTGAAAGGTACATAATTTCAAAGAATTGAATAGAATTTTAGAGGAAAATAGCCGTATGCAAATATTTGACTAACCTCATAGAATTCTTGGTAATCGATTCCATAAATTTGAACGTGCACAATTGGGAACACTCTGCTGCGAAGACGCTGAAGAGGCTAGGACCTTGATTCCTAGTCTCGCGAATAAAATTGATGACCAAAATCTTCAAGGCATCTTGGATGAGCTTTCCACTTTGCGTAAATTTCAAGATTAATGCAATAAATAGATCTCAGGCAAGTCTGTTTATTGTCAATTATGAAAACTTAAAAGGTTTCCGGTCTTATAAACTATTAGCTATATCAGGATTTATAATACGACGTTTTTGTCATTATTATTCCATAATTTATGAGGGGTCATAAAACTTTTTTTAACAAAATCTATGTTTTTTTATGCACCATACACTTCTTAATTAGTCTATTAAAAAAATATAATACAAACACTGAATACACGCGAAAAGGAATTTAGATAAAATGTATTAATTAGATTAAGTAAGTTTTAACAAGGATCATACTATTGTGAAGCAAGAAAAACTAAACATTTTGAATCAAATGGGCGTTCTTTGCTTCATAAAGGACTAGCAAGTTGAGTTTGAGGCAGGAAAACTTGAAGTATTTAAAATCGTTTACACATCCAGATAGCCGCTTTGCAACCCATTTGAATGGCATTGGTAAGCAATGCATGAGCTGGAGCTTCCTTTGCGTTCCAACCTTCGACTGCAGTGTTCAAATGCTCTAGCTCGTCATCTCGAAACTCTGCCAAATGGCTACGAATCTCTTTAAATTCTGGAGCTTTATTTTCCAAATGAGCCGTTTCACGTAGTTGGTCGTTATAGTGTCCGCCAATTACCGTTTCTACTGCCTCTGTACAAGCCATAGCTGCTTTGGTTCCAAGCAAAGCAGTTCCTGCTCCCAACGCAAATCCAGCGATGTCCCAGAAAGGACGTAAAAAGGTAGGACGGACTCTATTCTTTAAGACATAATTATCAAATGTTGCGAGATGGTACTTTTCTTGATCCCACATATGCTGAATGGTAGGTGCGACTTTGGGATCGGTAAATTGAAGGATAAAGTGCTGACCTTTGTAAATTTGATTAGCGCCTAATTCACCTGCTTGATCGACACGAATGACGCTGTCCAAAATATTTGAGTCTTTCTCGCTCAGTTCTTTACGGCCCATCGAAATTCTACGGCATGTTATAGAGGAGCGAAGAAAAGGAGAAACCGACTTGGTAGCAATGGGTATTAACTGTCTACGTGACAACATCTTTTGTAATGGTAAAAAGGCCTGAAATTACACAGAGTTATCAATTTTCAAAACGAAATTTTACTAATCAACAATAAACCAATATTTCTAATTCACTAATAGATTGAAATATTCGACGAAAGAGACTATGATGTTGATTGGGTGTGGAGGATTAGAATGTGAAGTTCTCTACCAAACCGAACGTTTTAGGCGGAAATGCTTAGTTGAGTAACACGTTAGGCTTGAGGTGTATTTCATATCAATCTCTGAACAAATCTGCAAAATTCAAGCTAGATGGTTAAGTTAAGAAGGAATTAAATTTAAGTGATTTGATGTTCACTCTATTTTTATGGAATAAAATATTCGATAAACTTGTCGTTTATTCTTTTGCTTGATTAACGCAGTGAATACCAGTTGCTTCAACTTTATTTTTAAGTCAAAATGAAAAATACATACTTAGTTTTTAAACTAAGAGATTCAATAAACAGTGGCGTAATTTCAGGAAAGAAGCAATGTATCATTTTTTTCCTTAGCTAAATGGCTTTGCTACAGTTTCATAGTGTTCGTCAATCTTGACGGATATAGAAGTTCAATAATAAAATGCTTCTTATAAACAATAAAAAAAAAAAACATATTTAAGCTGCAGTTTTAAAGTAAACTCCAATTTCCTATCTTTTTTCCAACCAATTCAACTCAACATTGTATTTTCGCTTAAAAAACTTTAAATTAATTACTAGTTCAACCGAAGGGGAATCCGAAGATATACAAATTTCCAGTATTACTGATATAACAAGTACAAGTAGAGACTCAAAGACACCCCATCACAATTAATTTTTGACTTGCTTAATAATTCAAGAATGTAATTTGGCATTATGGATTAATTTTCTTTGTTATAGAAAAAAAGCTCCAGAACCACACCCACCTCCCCCATCGAAAATTTACAATTTGAAATATGCGAAATCAATCATTTCTTTCCTTTTTCTAATTTAATCTTTTAAACACAAATGAGTACTTATGTTTTTCAGGCCTTCTCTCATTATTTTATAAAATAGCAATATCGTTAAATTCCGTTGTATCAAAGACGTCGTTTGAATGAGCTTGATTCTTTACCCCAAACCAACTTCGTATTTATATCAACCTTTTATAAAAGCATATTTTTCGCTAAACATGGCCATTTTTGAAATCAATAATTCTTTTTTAATTTGTGCTGTATCTATTGCTTTGAACCCTCTGCTATGGAATATTGCTGCACGTTCAGAATACAATCATAAGACTTTGACCAAATTGGCAAATGGCGACTCTAAGAAGGCCTGTTACATGCTAGCAGCTTGTATTTTTGTTGCCGGAATAGTTCGTGACTTAATTTATCAGAATGCTTTAAAACAACAACCTACGCTAGGTATCTTCATGAACCCTCTTGTGCAGGGTATAGCTAAGCTCATTTTTTGTTTTGGCAGCGTCCTTGTCTTATCGAGTATGTATAAGCTAGGACTTGTTGGTACATATCTTGGTGATTACTTTGGATTTCTGCTTCCAGAGCGTGTTTCTGGTTTCCCATTTAATGTCAACGATAACCCAATGTACAACGGTTCTACTCTTTGTTTCCTTTCTACAGCTCTGCGTTATGGAAAAGTTGCTGGCCTCCTTTTAACTTTGGAAGTCTTTTTCGTTTATAGAATAGCTTTGAAATTTGAAGAGTAAGTTGCCAACTGTTTAAATTTTTAAATTTTTCTTTACTCTAACCATTAATAGACCTTTTACTGCTAAAATTTACGCTGCTCGTGATAGCAAGCAAGCTAAAAAATCCGAGTGAAGCAGCTGATTTGAAGTGGCCATAAGTTAAAGCTTCATTAGAGTTTTTTATAAAAAAAAAAAAAAAAGGAACAATTTTAAATGGAATGTTCTGTTCATGACTAGTCCTTACCTTTACTAACGCTCCTCCTTTAACCGATTTTGCCCTATGTACTTTGACGACTTCAACGTCTGTATAATTATGCATAGTTTAACGCTTTTTTTTTCAAATTATTTAAGTGTGTTGATCGCGGTCTCAACACCATGATCCGATATTTTTATATTCATACTTATGTAAAAAATAATCTAATATTTTACACCATGTAAATTAACGTGCTTTCATTCTAAAATCAAATAAAATTCAAAACAAATATATTAGCAAACCAAAAAAACCCCGTTTTGACCAATTTATATGTACAAAATCAAACTCTATAAATCCAATCGTTCAAGAGGAAAAACAGAGTACAATTTCTAATTTATTTTCCAGAACGTTTAATAGATTTGACAATGCGATCAAGTTCTTGACGTTGATCTCCTTTTTCAGCTTTACGCTTTTTGATTTTAAGCTCAGGCTTACCGTCTTGTGTTTGTTCCAATTGATTTGAGCGTCTTTTACGACTTTCGTCCATAATTTTTTCCACCGTTTTAGTACGTTTGAAATGAGGATTTGTTGGATCAAGTGCAAAATTATGGTTAGTATATAGAGCAGCAAAACGTGGGTCACTGACATCAGCTTCGAATCCTTCCTGCAAGCCTTCCAAATTGGAGGCTTTTTTCTTAAGCTTGCGATTCTTCTTAAACTTTTCAGCCTTCAGTATACTCTTCATGTCAAAATGATCGAGCTGCTCAGAATCGTTTTCATCTTCACGAACAAGGTTTTCCAGTTCTTCTTTAGACGCGGCCGTAGGATCTTCAATTTGAGTATGCTTGCCCTTTTTGTTTTTCTTATTGTTACGACTAGCATCCTTGTCCTTAAAGAATGGATCATCAAAACCAAGATCAACGTCGGATCCTTCACCTTCATCGTCTTTTGTTTTCTTAAGCTGTCTCAATTCTTTCCGTCTTTGTTTTCTTTCAGCGGCCTTACGCTTGTATTTTTCAATAGTGGTTTCATCTTTTTCCGAAGAGTTCGCATTGTTATCAACATCAAAACCTGAAGTAAAAGTAACCTCCATCTCACCATTGGCGCCTTCAAGTTTGTCATCATCCTCAAAAGGGTTACTATTCGCTTGGAAGTCATCAGCATCACCACTTAATAACTTTTGGTAACGAGAACGAATAACATCTACATCCTCATCTTCAGATTCACTTGAGGCAATGTAAGCGCTAAAGTCTAAATCTTCAATATCCTGAGAAGTAAAAGCCTTTTTAATTAAATCCTTTCTGTGTGGATCCTCAGCATCCCACGAAAGTTTAACTTTTGAATGTTGCAATGCATCGGTGACAAAATCTCTCGGCTCATATTTTTCGGGCGCTTTAGTACATACTTCGCGAGATTCATCGTCGTCAAATGTAACATCATCTGGAATGAATCTTAAATCGTAAATATTAGCGCTAGTTTCATACTCAGCGCCATCACAAGTTTCGTATATAACCTTTGCCGTTCTTACACTATCACATTCCACTACTGCGTAATAGTAACGAAGCCTTTCTAATTGATACTGGCGTAATTTTACCATATCAAACTCGTTGCCTAAATCCTCCTCTATTAAAGCATCTTCCTCATCTTGATCAGACTCATTGTTATCAAAACCAAATTTTTGAGCCTCATGCAATTCGGCGCTAGAAGGTTGATTGTCAGCTGGAGTAAATATATCACGTGGAGGACCCTGAACATGTTCCGCAGCCATTCTGGATTTTCCAAATTCACTGGGATAAATCGACACTTTCAGTAACTTCCCACCAGGAGGACAAAAAGAAGAAAGAGCAACAAAAAGATCAACTGCTTGAAGATTATCCCAATCCATGTTTACTACAGCAAGACGGTTAGTTTCTGAACCACGAGGAATATTCTCTTCTGGCTCGATTCCAGCTAATTCGGATATCTCCGGTTGAGCTTCAGTTTCACTTTCAGCGTCGCTTTCATCGCTACTTTCCGAAGTACTAATAATTCCCTCACCACGAGCTGGATCATATACTTCCTCATCTTCGGACTCCTCATCGGTTAATTCTTCCGATTTTGTGGATTTCGAAGACGCTGAAGCGACTTCTTCGTTGTCAGTAATTTCCGATGATTCAGACGAACTGGACGACCCTTCATTTTCCAGTTCATACAGTCTATCAATCTCTTTAGTAGCCTTATCTTGGTTGAGAGGACGGCCATATCGATCAACACTGGCAGTAGTTTTAAAGTCCTTATCCTCCTTGAGAGATTTAAACCGCTCATCAACTTTTACTTTAAAATTGCCACGTTTAAGTCTAGAAAATCTAGGATCAGAGTGAACTGATTGAAATCTAGGATCCGCAACTACGTTGCTTTCACTCCTTGATTTAGCATTAATAGGCTTCGTCTGCTTTTTGCCCATGACTACTTCCAATATACAAGGCTTTGACTAAATATGAAGTTCAACTTTCAAATTATGTGTTGTAGTTAACGCACATTAACGCATTGTGGTTCATTAATGTATGGAGTATTTAATACTTCTAATAAAAAAAAGAATCGATTCTTCTATGCTTTGAGGAAACATATTTATTTATGATATTTAAAATTAAAAGATGTATTGATAATTGATTTCGACTTCTCTTAGACTTACATAGTTGGTTGTGAATAGTGTAAACAAAACTAAAAACAGTAGATTAGGATTAAAGGTTGTACTAACATTAACAGTTTTTCTATATGAATAAAACTCCTGATAATAGCTTGCATGAGAATTGAAGGGACTTCGTGAACACATGTTTTAATACTATCGAAAATGAATAGTAACTTATTTCTTTCCAAAAAAGGACATAATAGACTTTTGTTGTGGTTTACTTTGTGCAGTATTCTTCTTCTTAGTTGCAATGTTTACAGTAGTCGGTTTGTTTCTAACAACATTTGAAGTACCAGTTGAGATGTTTTCATCTTCAGAAAATGATTCCCAGACTTCTTCTTCCTTAGTAACCAAGAATCCTTCTTCATCTTTCGTTGTCGCGTACTTTTTAACTTTTCTTTTCCCACGTCTCTTTCCACCGGATACGGATTTGATAATTTCCTGAGGTTCGTCAGGTGCAGCAGATTTTGCTTCGGTACCAATTTCCAATTGGAAATTATTAGAATCTAAATTATCATCTTCAGAATCGTGAACGCTAGTGGTAGATACTGATTCATCTTCTAGCTGCATAATATTTTTCAGATCATCGCGCTCTCTCTTTGCTTGCTCAGACAACTTCTCCTCCTTTGGCAAGAGAGGCTCCTTTTCTTTATGATTTTCAAGAGGAGCTTTTTTATTTTTACGAGATGAGTTTCCCTTTTGGTTCCTTGCATTACTGAAAATATCTTTCCCTTTAGTCTTTTCTGTACTACGTGTGTCAGTCTTATCGATTGTCGATGTCTTTGAGGGAACAGATAATTGGGGGGAATGAGTTGAAGGTGCCTTTTTCAAAACACGAGGCTACAATAAGTTAGTCTTCCGAAGACGGAAGGATCGAATGTCAAACAACGATTGTTGTGATATAAATTACTTACCACGGAATTTTCATTGAAAATAAATCCATACTTATCAGCATCTTCTTTTTTGTATAAAACATCTTTCTCTCTTATTTCATATACTGCAGGTAATAATTCGTCAAAATCCTTAATTAAATCAATTAGTTTGTAACAATATAAAATACAGCTTATCGAATACTTACACTTAATGGAGCAGATGAAAGAGCAAATATAACAGTTTTATACCCACTTTTCAATCTACTTTGTTTCTCTACAAATAGTTAGCGAATCTGCTATCGAATGATCGGAATTGACAATAACAAACCTTGTAGAGAAGACTTATCACACAAAATGTATTGCAAAACAGGAAAATTAGATATAGGTTGAGATTCCTCGTCAATTTCCAAATTAATTTCATCATCTATAGGTTGTCCATGAATAAGGTATATAGGATACAAAAAATCGTTGCCTTGATAAAACATATTAAGATATCTGAAAGTATGAATTATTAATAATAAAAATAAAAAATAATGCGTATTGTTCCTTACTCTTGTGCTTTTTCACTGGATATATCCAATTGCAGACTTAAATTATCTACAGTTACCTTTTATACAGTTAGACATTCAAATTCTTGTTGAAATTTCATATCTTACAAGTGAAGATTCATTGATAACTTTAATATCTAAGAAGTTTCTCCATTCCTCCATTTTTTTAGAAATTTCTTTTTCCGCTAAGTATTCCTTAGGAAAGTGGTATTTACGAGAATAAGAAGCAGTGTGTAAAATCAACGAAATTGAAAATTAGTGGGAACAATCCTAAGGTAGGCTAAGTACTGAAGCCAGCGCAGACGAAATATGTATGAAAGATTACATTTTCATTAATGGAGTATACATGCTTAACTACATTTACAATATGTAAAATATTTAAAATCTAAATATTGACATCGCATGTTCAATTACTGCTGCTATCCAGTTCATAGAAGTATGCTAATGAAAGATTTAAAATTGAATGGGAAGTTACTTCATCAACGCTGACAGAAATTGATTTAGTAATTTACGGCATTTTTTAGTAGAATGTTTTTCAAATTTTATTAATTTTGAACATGGCAATTTGATTTTTTTTCTCTACTAATTTCCTTCTGCTTTTAAGCTGATAGCGTAAGGTTGAGTTTCACAAAGTTGTTGGAATGTTTTATATTTAATCAAACTTGATTCTCCCTTATTTCTATTTTCGGGTATAATGATTTGTAGCACATTAATGTAGTCATCTGACAAATCTCTTATAATATTATTTCTCAGTATCGCTCTATGCTCCATAGAAATGATCAGAGTATATACATATTCCCAGCTGTATTCAATAATGAATTAAATTTAATAACAGTCAAATAATGCTACAATTCTTTATCCCATATGCCTTCATTTTAGATAATTGACATCAGGATACCGTAGGTATTGCTTATTCTTACTTATCATGGTGTTGGTCGCTTCAGCAAATACTTCCAATATAGATAATCAATTCTTTAAACTCTCATGAAAAGTTTAGTAAACCTTTGGGGAATCTATCCATTCATTAGAAATAATTCTCTCCATGGTTTTGCCAAAATACCTAGAATAGTCAGCACTATCCCCAGACAACTCCGCTTCTCATCTCTACGACATCCTACTAGACAAATGGACTTGATACATGACACTGTCGTAGTTGAAAATCTTAACACATTTGCTGTAGTGGGTCAAGACCAATGGAAAAGAAAGGAACCTCAGCCAGTGCAAATTGATGTATATATGAGAAACAATGTTCAGTTAGCTGGAGAAAAAGACGAGTTAAAATCAACGATTCATTACGGTATAGCTTCTAAGCTATTACGAAAAGAAATTGAAGGGTCTTTTTTTACAACCCCTAAAGATTTGGTCAATAAAATTGCAAGTTTATGTTTTGAAGACGTTATTGATACCTCGCATGTTTCTATTAAGCTTACTTTACCCAAATGTGTTTTAAGGTCTAAAAATGGATTGCACTATTATGCTGAGCGCGAACGCAATTCTACCAGTAACTTTGTAGATCGTATTGAATTCTCGGATTTGGAGTTAGCTACGATATTAGGAATTCACGCATTTGAACGACAAGAGAAGCAAAGAGTTTGCTTAAATATATCATTTGCAAATACGGAGGTCGAAGCTTTAGAGATCGCGCGCGCAATCGCCGAATATGTCGAACAATCTGCTTTCCTGACTATAGAAGCTTTGGTTGTCAATCTTTCAAAGTATCTTTGTTTTACAAAGAATCTAGACGATATAAGCATTAAAGCTGAGAAACCTAGTGCTATCACATTCGCCAATGCTTCTGCGGTGCAAATTTATCGAACACGGTCGTACTTTTTACAAGAGTCTCTGCATAAATACGAATCCACTAAGAACAAAATTGCTTATTTGTCTTTTGGTTCAAATATTGGTGACAAATTTGAGCAAATCCAAACAGCATTATCTATGTTGCATAAAATAGAGGGTATTCGTGTGTTGGATGTTTCCCCTTTGTACGAAACAGAGCCGATGTATTATAAAGACCAACCTTCTTTTTTGAACGGTGTTTGCAAAATTGAAACCAGAATGTCGCCTATCAATCTTTTAAGAGCTTGTCAATCCATTGAACAAGAAATGGGTCGAATCAAAACAATTTTAAAAGGACCAAGGTGTATAGATCTCGATATTGTCTTGTACGAAGATTGTGTTTATGAATCAGAAGTTTTGACTATTCCCCATTTAGGGCTGCAAGAACGTGAGTTTGTTTTACGTCCATTGCTGGCCTTGAGCCCAGACTTAGTACACCCTTATACCCATCAGCCCTTACAAGAAGCTCTTGATAAATTGCCTTCACAAGGAATAAGATTGTACTCATCTTTTGACAACAAAAAAATCATTAATGGCGCCTTAACAATGGGAATTTTGAACGTGACCCCCGACTCGTTTTCTGATGGTGGTAAAGTCTCGCAGAATAATATCCTTGAAAAAGCAAAAAGTATGGTTGGAGATGGTGCTTCTATCCTAGATATAGGTGGGCAGTCTACTAAACCTGGAGCTGATCCCGTGTCTGTTGAGGAAGAACTCAGAAGAGTAATACCTATGATTAGTTTACTTCGAAGCTCAGGGATTACAGTACCCATCAGTATCGATACTTATTATTCAAAAGTTGCAAAACTAGCCATTGAGGCAGGTGCTAATATTATTAATGATGTGACTGGAGGGATGGGTGATGAGAAAATGTTACCATTAGCTGCAAGTTTACAGGTGCCCATTTGTATTATGCATATGAGAGGGACACCAGAAACTATGAAAGCACTTTCAATATATGAAAAAGATATCGTTGAAGAAGTTGCTGTCGAGTTGTCGTCTCGCGTGGAAGCTGCGGTTCAGTCCGGCGTTCATCGATACAATATTATACTGGATCCTGGCTTTGGATTTGCAAAAACACCTAAACAAAGTGCCGGTTTATTAGGAAGACTTCATGAACTGATGAAAAAACCGCAGTTTAAAGATATGCATTGGCTTTCGGGTCCAAGCCGTAAAGGGTTTACTGGTTACTTTACTGGAGACGCTAGCCCCAAAGACCGTATATGGGGTACTTCAGCTTGTGTTACAGCTAGTGTTTTACAAGGAGTAAGTATTGTACGTGTACATGACACTAAAGAAATGTCTAAAGTCGTTGGTATGGCTAATGCTATACGTTACGTACCTTAATTGCTTTGTTCTAAAATTCCAAGTTTAATATAATTTTGAAAACTTTGTAAAACAACAGTTAACGTAAGAAGTTGGTTATGTTTAATAAATCAAATCCAACGGGTTATCTTTCGTCGTTGTAGACCCGAGAATTTATCAATAACCAATGTAGTATCATTTTCTGACAATGTTCACGGATATTGTTAACAATTTAATTTTGAATTGGATATCTAATATTCACAGGTTGAATAAAATTAGTTTCATTATATCATCACATATTGTAATTTTAGTTAACGAGGATTATGTTTGTAAGAGAAGAGAAAATAACTGTGGCAATTATACACGCACTTGCAGATGCAATTGTAAATTTTTTAGATATAATGAATAGTTGTACCAAAAATGTTCCTGCTTTTACTTTTTTTTAGAAGATAGACATTGGAACGCGGCTTGCTTAAAAACCTGGCACGTGCCTTTTTTATTTTTCGTGCATTGGTAAAAACAGTACTGTTTAAGTATTAATAAGCTTAAATTAATTCTTTAAATTCACAGTCTCCAATTTTTTCTAAAATTCTTGATTTTGGTATTTTTGCTTAGCCTTCGCGTTCGTTATATTTATATACTACCAACCACTTTAAACTAAACCAACCCCGTACCTTTGGTAAAGTAGCCACTACTGCTTTATAAAGCTATTTATTGTTAATCTCTTCCACAATGAAAGCAAATAGAGACTTTGGAAGAGATGGTGGCCCTTTTAGTATTACGCCGAATCGATTCCAGCCTAAATCCAGCGGAAATCCCATATTCCGACAGAAAACCATTCGAACTGTTGGGATAATTGCTTTAACACTGGTCTTATTTTTATTCTTCCATCGTTCATTCTTCTCTTCTTTTGGTGAATTTCCCAGTTTTTCTTCTACCGCGAACGCTCCTAATTCTGATGTGCAAGAATATGACTTGCGAAAAGTAATGAACGCTAAATTTACTGGAGATTATTCACCGAAAGAAAAGGTGTTGATTTGTGCTCCACTTCGAAATGCTGCAGAACATCTTAATATGTTTTTTGGTCACATGAATAACCTGACTTATCCTCACGAACTTATAGACCTTGCCTTTCTAATTTCAGACACTGATGATAATACTCTCGAGGTTTTGAAGCAACATTTAGACGCTATTCAAAATGACGAGGACGAATCTAAGCATTTTAACAATGTCCTTATCATGCTAAAGGACTTCGGTGCTATTTTCGGTCAAGAATTCAGTGACCGTCATGGATTTGCGGCACAAGGTCCCCGAAGGAAATTAATGGCTCGTGCTCGTAATTGGCTTTTGTCAGCCGCTATACAGCCTTACCATTCTTGGGTTTACTGGAGAGATGTTGACGTGGAGACTGCTCCAAACACTATTTTGGAGGATCTTATGCGCCATGATAAAGACATTATTGTTCCTAACGTTTATAGACCCTTACCAGATTGGTTGGGCAATGAGCAACCATATGATTTAAATTCATGGGCTGAATCTGAGACTGCTCTTCAGCTTGCAGATACTTTGGGCGAAGACGACGTTATTGTAGAAGGATACGCAGAGTATGCTACCTGGCGCCCTCATTTGGCTTACCTTCGTGATCCTAATGGTGACCCATCTGTTGAAATGCCACTGGATGGTATTGGTGGTGTATCTATTATGTCTAAAGCTAAAGTACACCTAGAAGGTTGCGAGTTTCCCGCATTTTCATTTGAAAAGCATGCTGAAACCGAAGGATTTGGAAAAATGGCTAAGCGGATGGGGTTTTCCGTTTACGGACTTCCTCACTATGTTATTTGGCATATTTATGAACCTAGCGATGATGATAAGCGTATTATGGCTGAAATGGAACGCGAAAGGAAAGAAAGGGAGGCCGCAGAGCTTGAAGAGGCTAAAAAGTATCAGACTGCTGGATTCACGCAACCAGATGATCAGGGTGCTGAAGAAGGTCCTTTGGCACATGCAGACGATCATGTTGATTAAGCTCCCTTACTTTGTAAAAAAATTCCTGAGCACAGTAACCATGTTTTACAGTCCTCTCTCTTCTTTATTTAAATCGCTGCCCCTTTTCACTTACATATATAATGATGGTCGCGTTTTTTCTTTATTCTTATTTCTTTTTATCTCTTTTAAACATATGATCAAGACATAATTAGTAATTTTAGTGTTATTCTGCCCTCTTTTTTTTAACTTGGTATACGAACTCATAATGGGATGCACGTTAGGATGATGCTTGTTTCTTCAGTTGGTGCGCTTTAATGCTATGCCAGGAAAAAAAGGAAGCTCTTGGTCTTATTCTCTCTTTAAGGACTTTTTCCTCCAAAAAGCCTTGTACATACAAACATCTTTAGTTTGTTGTTTATTCGACAGTGGGTAGGGCAATCATTCTCTTTCTTTACATGCACCCATTAGGAATATATGCCATAGAACGCTGTAAATATACAAAGCAGTTACCATGGTTAAACGGCATTCATATTAATTCTATTACGATACTGATACATATCACTGTCGAAAAGCAAATTTCAGTAGAATTTGTTGATTAGTTTACTTAATGGTAATCTGCTCACGTAGCATGAAAAGAAATTTCAATTTATAAATTGTTGAAAACTTCATATTAAATCATTTCAATCGCATAGGTCATGTACAAATACTAAAAGAGGTTAAGTCGTCGAAGCTTTAATGTACAATAAAACGCGTAACTTCGTCTTTTATCCAAGAACCCTTGGTTTTTTATTCTTCTTTTTTAAGTTATTTTTCTTCGTTTTGTGAAGGAAATCCTGCCAATTTCCCACACGATTATCTCTTGTCTCTTCCCAAACCTTTTCTGATTCTACACGACGCTTTCGTTCTCTTGCAATTTCATCTTGACGCGCTTGTTCTCTTTGCTGGTTTGCTAAATCGAGCTGCCGTGCTCGTCTTCTTGCAACTTCATCTGCAATAAGGATTTCACGCCAACGTACTTTTAAATCAAATAAAAACTGGTCTGAATGGACGTCTTCCGAATTTGGAGACAATTTTTTTTCTTTCAATAGTTGGTTCCTTGCAGCTGTGTAAGCCGAATCAAGAGATTCCCGAATCTTATCATTAACTAGATCAGACTCCGCCTTTTTTAAAATGTCGAATGCGTCTGCAGCTTTTGGGTTATCGCGATTTTTGTCTGGATGAATCATTAATGATTTTTTCCTGTACAAATTTCGAATATCATCAACACTCATTCCTGGCAAAATATCAAGAACATCATATGCATTTAATTTAAAGGAAGACAATATTCTGTCAATCTCACGTCCCTAAGTAAAGGTTAGAATTCATCGACTTTGTTTGATTAGCAAGTAATATACGCATAGGCAAAGTTATTCTATTGTTTCATTGTAGTATATAATCTGTATAAACAAAAAAAAAAAAAATTCTGAGAATAAGATAAATCGAATCAACCTACTAAGGTACATCTAGAAATCTTCACATGCAATGTCAATAAAATGCTAAAACTTACTCTGTTTAAACTTCCTTCAACTCGATCTAAAAACTTTGCAACGTCTGCCATTTCTGACCGAGCCCCAAAATTGAAATTACAAGAGTGCAAATTTCAAAAATCCTTTATAGATAAATTTGGTGGTGAGTTAGGTTTTGCATTCGCCAACTTCTGGTATCGAGGGTAAGAATCTGTAAGTACGTTTAGAAACAGGTTCTTTACATTTGTTCTTTAAATGTAATAATGTATATGAATATACATATTCATTTACATATCGATGTGTCTAAGGTTTAAAAATTTACCGTCCGAGAGTGCTCTTACGAATCCCTAATTAAGTTTGAATATTAGTGCATATTAACTATTAATGGGTTTGCAATTTAAAATAAGATGAATGAACTAGATGCTACAGATCCATCTGATTGGAACCAAACGAAAATACCATCGTTGAAGGGCTTGGATTCTTCTTTACGATGTCTGATTTGTCATGAATACTTTCGCGCCCCCTTAATTACTTCTTGCTCACACACCTTTTGTTCGTTTTGTATACGCGATTATCTGAGAGAACATCCTATGTGCCCTGCTTGTCGTGCTCCTGAGCAAGAAAGCCGCTTAAGAAAAAACACTATATTAGAAGAGATTTTAGAGTCCTTTAAAGTGATCAGGCCAACATTGTTTGAATTCTTAAAAGTAGAAAATGTGCCAAAGCCAGTACTTCAAGCTCCTGAAACAGTTATCGCACAGGATTCAGCTTCTGGCGATGAGGAATGGGAAGACGACTTGGCTTCAAATTCATCTCCTGCTTCTATAGCTAAAAAGACATCTAGGGATTCTAAAAAGAGGAAACGTGAGGATTTAGTTCACTGCCCTGCATGTTCAAATTTAGTTCCTCATAATCAAATTAATCAACACTTGGATTCTTGTCTTAACTCACCTTCTTCCCCGTCTTCCTCTTCCTCACCTTATAAAAATAAGGATAATAGTAAATCTAATTCATTACTATCATTCAAAACAGATGATGATTCTATCACGAAGCGCAGGTTAAGGTCGTTTAACTCTGCAGATGAACTACCCTTGAAAGATCGAGTGCGGCTTCCCAAACTAACTTATGCACTCCTTTCCGAATCAAAAATTCGTTCCAAATTATCAGAGATGGGGCTTCCAACCGATGGACATAAACAACTATTACAACGTCGACATGCTAAATGGGTTACCCTTTACAATTCTAATTTAGACCAGAAACAACCTGTTTCAAAAAGAAATTTAATTCGCCAACTTATAGATTGGGAGCGCGTTCAGTCGAAATCAATTGGAGTAGAAAAAGAAAAACTAGGAGGGGGCGATTGGGAGAAGGCATACGCTGAGGATTTTGCTGATCTCATCAACCGTGCAAAACAATCAACAACTAACAAAAATGATTCATTGAGGAACACTGCTGTTGAATCTTCCACCGAACCTTCTACATCTAACGGTTTTCCTGCCACTTCAGTTAGTCCCCCTCTTACTATTGACCTTACCAATTCACAAACGGGATCCGATGGACCACAGTCCTAATCATTAATTTTCGTTGGATTCGTTTTAACGAATTTTCATTATCAGATTAACTTATTAGTTTATTTCGCTATATATAATCACATTAATAACCTGTAGAAATTTTGATATTTGGTAAATAAAATAATATACATTTTGAAAGTGGGGCATTTCTAGCTAGAAGGAATATTAGAAGCAGGTTGTTTGGAGACTTCGACTTCGTCAAGTGCTGCAACACACTCCTTCAAATCCTTCCAATCGATTTTTCCATAAAACAATTTTGCTTCCTCTACAAAAGGCTTGGCACGAAAGGGAATGCGACATCTCAACCAAGCATCGGCAGTTAATACACACCAAAGTGCGGCTTTACGAGTTCGCTTATTAGAGAACGGGTCCGTAGATTCAGTTTTTAAATAAGAAAGGGATTTAAAGAGAGTGTGAGTTTGTTGAAAGATCATTGCTCTTCCTACAGGACCCAATCTCTTAGAATAAAGCAAACCTGCATTCCAGTTAGCAGCATCGTCCACTTTTGGAGCTGGTAAACAACTAAGGAATTGTCCCAGGAGAAGGAAACAGCGCGCAGCATGATAATAGGAATTGAAGGATTTATTCAAATAATTTAACATAGCAGATTGCATATACTCGTTTATTCTCAATGTGTTCGTCAAACTCATATATGGCATTTTTAGGTGTAAAATATGTTCAGTTATTACAATCATTTCTAGAGAGGCAGCAGAATATAAGCAAGCACCATCATTTTCATACTGTCTTGATGCAATTTCATAAATCTGATTTGCATGAGAATAATCTCGTAGCATGAAGGAATAGTCGGCAAGTTTCCTAAGATATGCCTCTGGTGAAAATGGACGATAGGCATTAGATGAGGGGAAATAGTTAGAATTGGTAGAAGCATTCGAACTAGATAAATATTTTCTGGATGCAAATAACAGCTTACCGGTAATCCCTCGTCTCGGAGAAGCATATTGATCATCCCATGCTCTTACGCATTTGTCCAAATAAGAGACAATTCCGTTGAACGCAATGTGCGAAGATAACCGTCGCAGTGATTCATTGTCGGATTCAAAGAGTAATCGTATTTCAGTATCCGTATTAGATAAAAGGTGTAAACGTTCTTCAGCAGACAACCAAGAGGATGTTGGAAAAGGAACGGTATGTTCATAATCTAAGGTAGCCTTTTGTGAATGAAGGCGAAGAAAGTATCCACAATCTCCAAATGTCTGCTTCATCGTATCAAATATAGCCATTGAAAGCTCCAAATCATGTTGATCTTCATCATGAACATATACGAAAAGGTAGTTTATATCATTGAAAACGAAAGCAGGAAGGGAAAGGTAGGGAATCGAATTAATCAAAGATCTGAGAGATTCAAAAGGACTAGGATTATGCGAAGTTACTACGACAAGGTGAGCAACGGGATGAGAAAAAGTTTCAAAAGGAGTAATAGGTATCCCAGTTAGTAACTGTCGCACATAGACAGGAAGTGGCATTTGGTAATTCCCTTCATGAGCCAATGTCCAAGCCCATCGTTCAACGTTTTTATAATGAACGCCAAAGGAATAATCTGAAGGGGGTTCAGGTGAAACAAGACCTGGATATCGCTCACATAAAACCGAGCGAAGTGAAGGAAAAGATGCTTCACTTAAGTGGCTTTCTAAAGCATCAATTGGGACAAAATGTAAATTTAAATTTTCCAACGTCAGCATTTCTCCATTCATTCCTCTACGGTTTACCTTTCCACGAATACGGTCTCCAAAAGGATACAACAATTCCCAAAACCCCTTAGGATAT
This sequence comes from Schizosaccharomyces pombe, assembly GCF_000002945.2. Classification (NCBI taxonomy): domain Eukaryota; kingdom Fungi; phylum Ascomycota; class Schizosaccharomycetes; order Schizosaccharomycetales; family Schizosaccharomycetaceae; genus Schizosaccharomyces; species Schizosaccharomyces pombe. The sequence continues at coordinate 1,073,207 of NC_003423.3, forward strand.
CCCTTCCTCATGGCAAACTCGTCAGCATCTCGGGAACATAGGACCGAAACTCGCGGAGCATATGCTTCTTGGATGATGGAACACAACTCCTCCATCGAATACAGTCCTTTCGACTGCATTACCTTTTCAAGATCTTCTGTTACGGGCTCTTGAAACAATTCCCCTGATGCATTAGCACTTGCATGTTGAAAAATACCTTTGGCGGAAAGGTTGCTTTCCATATTTTGCTGAGTAAATGTCAAATTCAAGCTTTTTCAATTAAAAACTCGAAATCCGACACTTAAATGACTTTATTACAAAGCTGATGTAGTGAAGAATACATGCAATGCACCTTTATCAACAAATTTTTTAGACTAGAAGTTAACTACCTCAAGGGTATATGGAGAGGATGTACGAGATTTGACAGCAGACTAGGTCACTACATAATTAATTGAATATAAAAAGAAAAAAACGATTTCATTTAATAAAAGTCTAATTAATCAAATTATGAGTATTTTGTTCGTATATTAGAGAGCTATGTAAAAGGACTGTACCGATCATCTAGACGACAAATATCGTACATTGAATTCACCTAGTTTGAGCCTTGAATGCTAACCAATGCTAAATGAAATGTAATGCTTTTTGGTGAGCTTACATATTATTTAAAATAATGAAATAAATATAGTAACAGCAAGCTGCGACTATAATACACTAGTTTTAATAGATATATAAATGAATTCTCAAATTGATATATGAGGACAAGGGTTTAATGTTGCTTCATAGTTTTATATTCATCATCATTCGTTAGAAAATCTAAACACTTGACCGATTAGAGTATTGCAGTATTTTAAATATACAGTTTGCTTGAGCATGAAAATACAACTCGGTAGTGAAACTGTCTTTTTATTCTAAAAGGAACCCAAGCTTAACCCAAAAAGTATAAATATTACTGAATATTTAAAAATTGACTCGTATTTTTGAACCAAGAATAATAAATCGGCTACAAGTTCTTTTTTAGAAGCACCCATGAATGTTGACTATATAAACCAACCACTTTACCATGCTTTTGAATTTATCTAAATAGAAATTTATTAAATTCACCTTTAACAGAACAAGTAGCAATTTGATTGATCTAAAATTTCTCGATTTATTACAAGGTTATATATATGTCTTGGATAAGCATAGTGGTCGCCGCCATCTCTTCTTCACCAATATGTTTCGAGGAAAACCCAACTCTATTGAGACCCTTATTTTACAAGCCACTGATGAAAAGAATACTAAAGAGAAATGGGACGTTATAATGGATGCGTGCGATCAACTATCTAGCACTTCTGGAGATGTGTAAGTTAATCGTAATCAGAGTCGTTTCACTAACTGGTTGGTAGTGGTCGGAACTCGATTAAATTTTTAAATAAAAGGCTGGATACAGCGAATGCTAATATTCAATTGTTGGCTTTGACGGTATGTTTGTACCACTTTTGAGGAGGAGGAAGCAATCAATTTATGATTATTCAATCTGGAACCACTGAGAATACTATTGTCTGTGCTTTACAAATTGTTTATTGTTCCTTATATCAATACACTCTATTTTAAAATGAATTGCGCAAATTTACTTTATCTAACGTTTGTTTTAGCTTACTGATGCCATTGTGAAAAATTGTAAGACTTCCATTGTACGAGAGATCTCCTCTAGAACATTCACGGATTCTCTTTTGAAAATAGCTAGTGACTCTACAACTCATAACCGAGTGCGTAGTAGAATCGCAGTTCTTGTCAACGAATGGGCTGAAATAATGAAAAAAGATCCCAACATGAGTCTTATGCAAGATATTTGTGAAAAAATTAGAAAGCTAGGTAAGTTTCATGCACGTTTGAATGGACAAGTTAAAGATAATATGATCTAACCTCTTAGATATCGTTGATTTACGAGCTCCTAAAAAGCCAGAAAAAGAAGCGATGAATGAATTAGAACTCAAAAGAGAAGAAGAGGAGCTTCAATATGCTTTAGCATTATCACTTTCGGAATCGACCGCGCAATCGAATAAAGTGGAAAACCCCCAATCCACTAAAGATGAACCGCTGCAGAAAACGAACCAACGGCAGGAATCAAACTTAGCTACTTCTCCTGCTTCGACAGTTTCTCGCGTTCGAGCGCTTTATGATTTCGCGGCAACCGAGCAGGGCGAACTTTCATTTAAAAAGGGAGATATTATATTAGTCCTGGAAAGCGTGTATAAAGATTGGTGGAAAGGTTCTTGCAAAAATGCTGTTGGAATCTTTCCCGTCAATTATGTGCAACGAGTCGTTGAGCCTACCATTGAGCAGCAACGTCAATCTGCACATATGGAGCAGCAAGTTTTTGACGCGCTTCCTCAAATAGATGAACTACTTGATACCTTATCGACTACCTCTCCTGATGCTGCCGATGATGATGCTCTTCAAGGAAAATATCACGCGATGATTGCCCTGCGTCCAAAGCTTGTAAGATTAATTGAAAAATACGCATCTCAGAAAGAAGAACTCATGGATCTGAATGAAAGGCTTTTAGTTGCTCGCCGTGATTATGAAAAACTTTACGAACAGTCAATGTCTGAGATGAGGAATTTTTAAAGCTAATCATCAGCTTTTTGCAAGTTAATGTTTTTGCAAGCAAGTGCTTAGTTATTATGCTTTTATTTAATGGTTATAATTATTGAGATATTTTTAATAAAACAATTTTTTTTATTTTAATTTACTTTCTCAATTAAAGGTTACACGACTGTTAGTTTTAACAAAGGTGTAAACGAATCTCATCGATCCTATTTTAAAAATAAAAATATAACTAGAATAAACCTTTTTACAAAATTGCGTTCTAAAAAATATGTATGAATATAATAAATACCAAAACGCGCGAAAGCAAAGCCCGCGATTGTCTAATTGTCTTCACCTCTACACTTCCCTTAAGCCAAATTCGACCTCAATTTACATATTTGTTACATAAGAATTAACTGATTCTTTTTTACACATTCTTTTATTTTAACAGACATTATTTGTTGAAGCCTTTTGTTCATTTTGGTATACTACAATATAGCAGTCGATTCTTTTATTTTCCATAACTTTAGGATTACCAAGAAGCTGACATTGGTTCACAAATACTATAATTATCCAAAGGAAGCATTAGAATGATAGCATCTGCATTGTCTTTCATATTTGGAGGTTGCTGTTCAAACGCATATGCGCTTGAAGCACTCGTGCGAGAATTCCCAAGCAGTGGTATTCTGATTACGTTCTCGCAATTTATACTGATTACTATTGAAGGCTTGATATACTTTTTGCTAAACGACGTTCAGTCATTGAAACATCCAAAGGTGCCGCGTAAACGATGGTTTGTGGTTGTAGTAATGTTCTTTGCTATTAATGTTTTGAATAATGTGGCCTTGGGGTTTGATATTTCAGTACCAGTACATATTATTTTAAGAAGTAGTGGACCTTTAACAACAATGGCGGTTGGCAGAATCTTAGCTGGTAAAAGATACTCAAGTCTTCAAATTGGAAGTGTCTTCATACTTACTATTGGTGTCATAATAGCAACGTTGGGGAATGCGAAGGACTTACATTTGCATGTAGAATCAATGACTCGATTTGGCATTGGATTTACTATTCTGGTGATAACTCAAATACTTGGTGCCATCATGGGATTGGTATTGGAGAATACCTACAGAATATATGGCTCAGATTGGCGTGAAAGTTTATTTTACACTCATGCTCTTTCCCTTCCTTTCTTTTTGTTCCTTTTAAGGCCCATAAGAAGTCAGTGGAATGATTTATTTGCAATCCACACGAAAGGGTTTTTAAATTTACCTTCCGGAGTATGGTACTTGTGCTTCAATACGTTGGCTCAGTACTTCTGTGTACGTGGAGTAAACGCGCTAGGGGCAGAAACATCAGCTCTAACAGTCAGTGTTGTTTTGAACGTCAGAAAATTTGTGAGTTTATGTCTTAGCCTCATTCTCTTTGAAAACGAAATGGGACCTGCCGTAAAATTTGGGGCTTTGTTGGTGTTTGGATCCAGCGCAGTATATGCTTCTGCTCGGTCAAAACCAAAAACAAATGGATTGAAAAAAAATGATTAATTTACATATACATACTATGTGCATAACAACTAGATATCAAAAAAATAGACGGTTCATTTCTCTTTCAAAAAGGATACATTAAAAAGTATTTAACTTTTTGAAATAATTGCCAATTAAAAATTTAAAAGGATACATGACACATTAGATCATTTGTTTATGAAATTTCGGCAGTAAACCGACTTTCCAAGGACCAAATTTTTGAGCAGAGACCGGAAAAGAAAGATTTCCTTTTTCCAAAACATGAGAAATTTCGTCAAAGGCGTGACTTGAAACGGGTATGTCCATCCAATCCTCGGAGCTTTTAGTAAAATCGGGAGGAACTTCTAGTTGATAAAGTAATTTTATGGTAGAGATTGGACTGTTTGCAAACTCAATGCTTGAAAACGGACTTTTTTGAAAAGAAATTGGTAAGTGTGGTACGAAACACCAAGTCCATATACTTCGCTCGCCGTCTACAATGACAAATTTGTGAGTGGCATACATGTCACGCAAAGTTAGTATTTCCGAAGCAACTATAAAGGAAGGATGAATTTTTTGATCGTCAATACATATACTAGACTTGTCAAGTCGTACGCCGTTACTCGAATCTTTATTGTTTGGGAGTCCAAGTTCTGCGTTACAAAAGGAGCAATGAAGTTTGAAGTTAGGTCCATAAGCAACCTTTCCCTCCTAAAATCTTGTTAGTCAAAACTCTTTTGTAGAAAAATAACAAGGTGATTAATCTAAGGAGAAAGTGAATCTTCTTCTTTTATTCCTGTTCAATCATGTACAACTTATTTAACCGCATCATGCCAAGACTCTGCAATGAGCGACCTGGAAATAGGTTGCATTTATTTAAAGTATCCAAATTACCCTCTTTTGGAACAAGGGGTACAGATGGAAATACAAAATTGCATTATTATAGGGCTTATGTATCACCATGGTTTGGAAGGAAGAAACGAAACCATGGGTTTCTTTTAAGCCCATTAAAAAAAAAAAAAAAAAAGAAAAAAAGAAAAAGAACACCCAGCTATATGAAAGGGCTATTTATGAAGACGATGCAGTAGAATGGATAATTCAAAATTCTTACTCACTGTAATGGATGAACATTACAGCCAATAAAGAGGAACGAATAGAAAATTTGGGAAAGAAAAAAAAATAAAATACTTACCAAGGATTGTAGTCGAATGAGGACATAAGACGTACCCAAATAAGCACAGTCATCAGTAGGTTGAAACATTGAAGGACCCCCTCTTTTGGAAAGGACCGTAGGATAATCTGTATGACAGGACCAGCAATCTAGCATTTCCATCCAATTTGCAGATGGTAGATCTTTCCAAGAAGAGATGCTTGTTAAGAAAGATTGACATTGTTTACATTTAATGGTACTTTTGACAGCATCATCTTTATTTAAATCAATAGCCTTCCAAGGAACCTGTATTTCATCGCTATATGTAACTGGAGGACACGAAATTACCAATTGAATAGTATCCGAGCGTATAATAGGATTAATTGGAGTCGACCTAGAAAGCGTTAAGGGTAAAGGGAATTTTAAGTCAGCGACGCATTTTGGGATGTCTTTTGTTTCTGGATCCAAAAAGACATTTACCCTACCTACATGAACGAGATATTCAGCAAGCATGCAAAGTCTGTATAGATGATTCGCTGCTTATTGATCGAAGAAGAAGCAAAGAGCAAAGGTGAAGAGAAATTGAGACGAATGATATAACGAGAACTAGTGCCAAAAAAGTTAATTATAGCGAAGCACTAACGTATCATTATGTTACGATACATGACTATATACAAAAATTGAGAGGTTTGAAAGTTACTCTCGCTATTCCATCAGAAAGCGTTGCAAAGCAGTGTAATATCATCCAGCGTAGTTTAAACTAGAACCGTATTGTTTACTGAATGCCAGCAATACACTACTCTATGATACACTGTGTTGCGTATTACTATATGGCACATGTTCTAATTATATATCATACTATGTATGATACGACATTGAGATTGATCTTAATGATAATTTATTAAGATCTATATTATCTGAATACTATAAATAGAGCTACTGCTGAACCTCGTTCCTCAGTTCAGTTATGAGCTATATCGGTGACCGATACTAAGAGACTTCTTATAACAATAAATATACGTTATTAGTTAACATACCGCATACCGCTACATTGTAGGTCGCAAGTAAACTCACCACAGTTCTGTGTATCGTTAAATAGATACCAAACTGCGTAGCTGATACTGAATGAGAAGTGTAGTAAATAATAAAAGAGGTTTGTGTCATTTATGAAGGTGTTTTTGAGGAAATAATTATTATAAATAATTGTTGTGTTGCATATAAACAGGATTTAAAGGTAAATAAGGGAAGAAAAAAGCTTAGCCAACTTGAGTTGACCCCATAAAAGAAACATATATTATTTATTTATTCGTTAATGTTTTTTAAACACAAAATGTAAACGATTCATTGATATTGAAGAATGTAATAGTAAGAAAAAAATTAATGAAATATTTAGAAAATACAAATCAATTGCAATCTCGTTATTTTTTTCTTGTGTAATAAAAAAAAAAAATTGTGCAGTGAAAATTAAACAAGTTTATTATGACAGTAGAATAAAACACTTATTAACCATCTATCCTACACAAAATGCATTAATTTCTTTCTTTTTAATTTTAGTCAATTATTTACTTTTGAATTCACTTCACATTCTCATTTACTTTTAGCCTTTTGTTTACTCCTTTACCTCCACATGGTTAGATTTCAGGTCAGTCCCCCACTTGGAGCTTTTTCAATACCATGTGGGAAAATCGATTATGGACTTTTAATCCCACCTGTGTATGCCCCCACATGGAACTTTCTATAACTTTCCATGGAAACCGGGGATGGAGCAATATGTTCAAAGAATAATGCTAGAAAGATTGTATGCTGAATCCCACAAGGTACGTGACCCCCACAAAATAATAAGCATACTTCCTATGGTAATAAAATAATAATATAGAGATTTTGCTACTTTCAAGACTTTGTCCCTTTCATGTAAATACAAATTATTTTTTTCACAAGTGCGTCGTAGTGTTAGGAAATAGAATTGAAGAAACATTAGAAACGTCAACTAAGACTGATGTTTATGAATCTCGTTTCTTTTCAACGTACTGTAGAATGTAGAAGAATGTAAACAAATAGATAAACTACCTTCTACTAAATATTTCATTATCTTCATTATCTTATGTAAAAAACGTGGTGCTAGCTTTCCGTTTGATCCAATATTATACTATACAATTGTTTTTATCTTCAACAGGATTCGATTACTTACGGGGAAAAATTAAGGTTAAATGGAAATGTGAATAAAATCATAATATTACTAAAATCCCTTTGCAACTATTTACAAACATCTTTCTGTTGACTTCTCAGTATTTAAATTGTTTTTCTTTTCATTCATCCATAAAAAACATATACATTCTTTAGTATTCTCTTTTTTTCTTCTCTTCCGTGCATACTAGAGTGTTTGCAACCTTCTTTACGAAAGATTCGCTATCAGTAGTTTTCTACTGTTTTCTTTTTTCCATAAATTTCGCTGGGTGGCTGCAAACAGAGAAATTTTCGTTTCCTTAATAACCTGTAGGGTCCGCCTCCTTCTTTGTGAATTGTAAAGAGGCAAACAATAGAAATTGATCGCCTAAACAAATTAAAACAAAAAAATTTAACTGCCGAAGTGCATTTTTATTCAATTTTTTTTTACGTTTTTCTCTGTTTCCCGGCTTTCGCGATATCGTTTGGCATTTGCATTTTTATTTATTTAGTCTTATTTACTGTACAAATTCAATCCTTTATTTTCCTATTGTTTCAAAGGGGAAAGAAATAAAAGGAAAGGAAATTTCTCATCTCTTGATTTTAACTCGATTTTCTATACTCGCAGTTTGAATCTCTGTGTGATTATTTCTTTTCTTTTGATCATTTTATATATTTTGAGCGAAATTTTTACGATTTTCTTACTCAGCACAACAATTACGATTTAAGGGAAATTTTGTTCTCGTATTTTCCTTTGACAACAACACACCAGCTACAAGAACATAAGAACAACACACTTTTCTTTCAACCATTTCCTACCACTTTTCACATTTTGATAATTTGTGAAAGGAAATTTAATAGAAAAGTATTGAAAAGAAACGATTATTTTGTGTTTCTTTCTAGAAAATTGGTGGATTGCTATTTTAGCGATAAAATTTTTTTTAAACTTATCTGAGAAAGTTTTTAAGGGAAATTTTTTTACTTTTTCCTCTTTTCTCACGAATTTGACTTATTGTTGAATCTTTGCTTTATTATAGACTCCATTAAAGTCTCCTCTAATATTTTATCTTCTTAATATTCCAATTTCTTTTTTATTTACCCCCTTTCTTCCACTGTCGTTTTTGTTCTCCTTACATATATTACAAGCATAATGGTGAAAGAAACTAAACTATACGAAGTCTTGAACGTTGATGTCACTGCTTCTCAAGCTGAATTGAAGAAAGCTTACCGCAAGCTTGCTTTAAAATATCATCCCGACAAAAACCCTAATGCCGGCGATAAGTTTAAGGAAATTAGCCGTGCTTATGAAATTCTTGCTGATGAAGAGAAACGTGCTACTTATGATCGTTTTGGTGAAGAAGGTTTACAAGGTGGTGGTGCCGATGGTGGTATGTCTGCTGATGACTTGTTTGCTTCCTTTTTTGGTGGTGGAATGTTTGGTGGTGGTATGCCCCGTGGTCCTCGCAAGGGCAAGGATCTTGTTCATACCATCAAGGTTACTTTGGAGGACCTCTATCGTGGTAAGACTACAAAGCTTGCTTTGCAAAAGAAGGTCATTTGCCCCAAGTGTAGCGGTCGTGGTGGCAAGGAAGGCTCTGTCAAATCTTGTGCCTCTTGTAATGGTAGCGGTGTCAAATTCATTACTCGTGCCATGGGTCCAATGATACAACGTATGCAAATGACCTGTCCTGATTGTAATGGTGCAGGTGAAACCATCCGCGATGAAGACCGTTGCAAAGAATGTGATGGTGCCAAGGTCATTTCTCAACGTAAAATCCTTACCGTACATGTTGAGAAGGGTATGCACAATGGTCAGAAGATTGTATTTAAGGAAGAAGGCGAGCAAGCTCCTGGAATCATTCCCGGTGATGTAATCTTTGTCATTGATCAAAAGGAACATCCTCGTTTCAAGCGCAGTGGTGATCATTTGTTTTATGAGGCTCATGTCGATTTACTCACTGCTTTGGCTGGTGGTCAAATTGTCGTCGAGCACCTGGACGACCGTTGGCTTACTATCCCCATCATCCCCGGAGAGTGCATTCGTCCCAATGAACTCAAAGTTCTTCCTGGTCAAGGTATGCTTTCTCAACGCCATCATCAACCTGGAAACCTTTACATTCGCTTCCATGTCGACTTTCCTGAACCCAACTTCGCTACCCCAGAACAGCTTGCATTGCTTGAAAAGGCTTTACCTCCCCGTAAGATTGAGAGCGCTCCCAAAAATGCTCACACTGAGGAATGTGTTTTGGCAACTGTCGATCCTACTGAGAAGGTTCGCATTGACAATAACGTGGACCCCACTACTGCCACTTCGATGGATGAAGATGAAGATGAAGAAGGTGGACACCCCGGTGTTCAATGTGCTCAACAGTAAACCTGTCTTATTCTGAATTTCTTTTCATTCATTTTTTCAAAATTGACAGCATTTGGATTCGTTATCCTTTTAAGAAGAGCCTAGACAATTATTTGTTTTCAGATGTTCCTAATCTTTTCCTTAGGTTTCGAGTTGCTATTGCATGTATACCTTATTCTCTTGTTCCTTTTTTTCATCCTGTAAACTCATTCCCCTCATTTGGTGTTAGTTTTCTTTTATCTCATAAAGATGTTTGATATCTAGCTTCGGCATATCTAACATACTTGCCTTTGATAGTTATTCTCTCGGTTCTTATCTTGGTCTTTATACTTCGTTAATACGCTGCTTCAATAAATATAATGACTGCAAAAAGTCGATTTATAAATATGAATACATAAATTAGATCTTGCTTGCTTTGTTTGTAAAATTTTAGTATTTGTGAGACAATTACAATTACGGCTTTTGGAAAAAGTAGTAAATAATTTTTGATGCGCTTCTGCACTTTGAATTGTCTGCGAACTAAAATTATGTTTATTCACTCTACTTATCGTTGCAATACAATTCAAGTGGGGGATGCTACTAAATTGTAACTGTAAATACAAAATCGTAAAACTTGAAGAATATACCTTGAAAAAATTTTACTCTCGTTTTCTTACTAAACTATCATCCCTGGGTGATATGCGTTAGAATCCGATCTTTGTCAATAAAAAAGTTCAGACGGTCTTCCCGGTAATCTCTTGTCAACAATGTGTCAGGAGATACCACCCTATAAATAGGAGGCCAAAGTTTAATCTCGTCAACTTTATGTCCGATGAATGAAGAGTAGTCATCAACTGCGGCAGGTTTAGTTGCTCGTGCTTTTTTGTTTGCCAAGATGTAAACGGGCTGTGCTGGATTTCTTATGGAGATTTCTCGCGGTATGTGATTACTTAACCATTTTGGAAGGATGGGAATTTTCGTGTTGGAATTAACGGATTCTATAACATCAAAAGTATCATTATATGATTCGGGATCTTCGGTGATTAAATAGTCGAATTGGGAAATAAATAAAGAATTTGAAAGCATTTTAGGATCCTCAGTTTTGTCATAGTACCACGATGGAAGCTGTGAAAATCGAGTTATACCTGTCATACACGGATATACATCCATGTGTACAGAAACTAAGTACGTTAGAATAATCTAATTGGTGAAAAAGTTGAACTTACCTTGGGGATGATTTTCAATTTCATATAAACGAGTTAATGCTAGACCACCAGGGTAAGCGTATTGAAAAACATATAACAAAAAACTGCTTCCAATAAACCCGAAGATTATCCCCGAAAAAAACATTAACCTTAGAATTTCAAATATTTTCTTGCCAAATTTACTGGCATTAAAGCATAAGGAAGCCCCAATTGCACTAGCTGCGTTAAACCAAGGGATCGAATAGATAATAAAGCGCCATTCTTTATGGCCTAAAAATGAATAAACAAATATAAAGAAAAGGGGAACATATATTAAAAGACGAGCAGGCTTGATGTAAACAAAGCTGATTAAAAGGAAGAGCAATGTCGTGGGATTGAGAAATAGCCAAGGAAGTCTCACAAAGTAGTAGTAAAAAGGGCTTGTTCCCCAATCTGAAGATTTCCCTTCAACAACATTGAATAAGAAAGCTTCTAATTCAGGCCAACACCAAGCCCCCCAGAAATAGGAATCAATGAGAAAAGAAGCTCCCACTGCTGCTAATGAAGAAGAAATACCAACGAGTAGCAATTTTGATAAAGTAATCCTCCTCTGAAGCAATAATGGTAGAATCAAACACATTAGAAGTAAAGCTATTTCGGACCTAACAATCGCTGCGGCAAAAACTAAAATACTGATAGAGCCGTAATAATTATTTTTAAGTAACAAAGAAAGAGAGTGGTTCGTAGCTATTAGTCCGAAAATATTTGACAATGGTCTGGACATATAGTACACGAGGTGAAATTGAGCGCAGCTAAACAGTATAAACAGTGCTCCAGACAATGTGCCGAATCGTTTGCTAATGGAGCAGCTTACAGAATTCATACTCTCCCAACTTAAATACCCAATTGTCCATCTAGCGGCAAGTAATGGATTAACAAACCAAGAAGGTATATAGGACAAAACTGCTATAAACAAACTCGGTATGAAACTCCGTTTAACGGCTCCTGGAAACTCCAGATGATCATACTAAAATATGTGAGTAATTTAAATAAGGAAATAATTATCAACTACTACCTTTGACAAATCCCAACGATACGTCTGAATGTCATGAATCGCTTGCATAGCAAACGACTCTTCTACCTTTGTAAACGGAGTTTTGTACGAATAATACCCTATGCATGTCACAAGCAAAATATTTGCCAAATACCAACAAATGCTCTCTTTAGAAGTCATCCCGCTTCATCATTTATTGAAAGCATACAAATAGTTATTGGAGAAAGAGCAAAGGTGAATGAATATACGTAAATAAAGCAACGATTAATTTTGCTAAATCTAGTTTAAGGAGATTCAAGGTAATGATTTATTTGTTATAAACAAGGGTTGTTCGCTGCACTGTCTTCTAACTTTGCATCTTTGTGTACGTTAAGTATCTGCTTCTCCTCTTTTAATCGAACATTTTATATGTTAAATTTTAATTACCTCTACTATTTGCAAAACGAAATTCACATCTTTCATCAAAATTTAATTATTCCTTCTGTTTAGGGAAACTTTGAAAGAATACAACGATCCTCGTTAACTGATTTACCATGGTAGTTTAACGTATAGCGTTTTGGAGGAATATTCATTATAGAAAACGTGCTATTATAATTAAGGTGAGAGATATAATTGCATTTCATTTATTATTTAAACTAATTTTTCTTCTTATCGTTCCTGAAAATCGTTGCTAGTACGGTCTATAGAACGATAGATTCGTCGGTTCCAATAGCATGCTTTACCACGGGTATACACCAAACCTCCCCCCATATCATTACGAAACAGGAATCAATAAAAGCTAACGTCAATTGAACATTATGCTTCGTCAAACGCTAACTCAGGCGTCTCGGATGCGTCCTTGTATATCTGTAGTTGGATTTCGGGGTTTTCACGCTAGGTATGTTGTTTAGGTTTACTTTTTGTGATTCACAAACATATTCGAAGTTGAATGCATTTTTTCTAACGATTTTTTATAGTTCTCCTTGTGAGGCAACGCTAAAAGAGATTGAACAAAGGCTGAAGTCTATTAAGAACATTGAAAAGATTACCAAGACCATCAAAACTGTAGCTCAAACTAAGCTTACTAGGGCTCAACGTGCTATGGAAGCTTCTAACAAATACTATCGTGTATCTGATGAAGTGTTTAAGGAGGCTGGAACTAAAGCACCTGAGGAGGGTAAAACTCTTATGGTTGCTTGCTCTAGTGACAAGGGTCTTTGTGGTGGTATTCATTCTTCAATCTCTCGTCTTATCCGTAGAGAACTACATGATCCTAAGACATTTGAGAACACAAGTTTGTGTATTTTGGGAGAAAAAGTTCGCACTCAATTACTTCGTTTCTGTCCCGAATCTTTCTACTTGACTTTTGCACACATTGGTGGAGCTAGTCCTTCTTTTGAAGAAGCTTTACAAATTTCTAGTAACATTTTGGAACATGCTAAAGACTATGATAGAATTGTTCTCGTCTATAACAAGTTTGCTTCCGCTGTCTCGTTTGAAACTGTGATGAAGAACTTGTATACAACTAAGGCCATCAATGAATCCCCCAATCTCTCTGCATACGAGGTAAGTGATGAAGTCCATCAACCACTCATGGAATTTGCATTTGCCAATGCTATTTTTTCTGCCATGGCGGAAGCTCATTGCAGTGAAATGTCATCTCGTCGTAACGCCATGGAAAATGCAAGCAAGAGTGCTGGAGATATGATTAACAAGTTTTCCATCCAATATAATCGTCAACGTCAAGCCTCCATTACTAACGAACTTATCGATATCGTTACTGGTGCAAACTCTTTGGCTTAATTCTTGATCTCTTTGGTAAGGTTCAAATGCATGTTAAGATTTTTAAATTAAAGAAGTTTGTGAAATATAAGCGCTGAAGTCAACGATATTTCTTGTCTATTTAGCTTAACTTTTTACCTTTATACCATTTGAACCGTAATTCATTGAAAACGTTCAGATTAAGCTTACCTTTTGTTCTTAATAAATTTACGTCCATCTTTTTATCGTAAGTATTTTTCATGTAGAGAATGTTGAAGAGGTTTTTGTAAAGCATGTAAGTGTGCGCAACTTAACTGAGTAGCCATTTGTGATAGCTAATATGGGCTGATCAAGCAAATTTGTTAAGATGACAGAGGAGTCCTAGTATTGTATTGTTTTAGAACTAAATTGAGTAATACATGTGGAAATTAAAGAATGGAAGCACCTGACGCAATAGATTAACAGTTGGAAATATGAGTCACAATTACTACAGATGTATCTCCATGTTTTTCTTAATAAAACACTTGGCATTGCAAAAATGTATTGATTATCTTCGCTGATTGTAAACAAATGGAGTCATGAGACATTTTTTACGTTGTTATTATAAGTATATGAAGATTTTAAACAAGCTAATCACAGCTAGTTTGAACAAAGGTAATGTTAAACTACATAACTACGGAATTTATAAATAAAAGTAAGTTTTTTTCGGAAATTTTTGTTAAGTACTATAAGTGAGTTTCTTACTAAAATTTTGTAAAGTTTGACAACATTTTTGAATAAAAGGCAACTGAATCAGTGGCATGAAACGCAAAATGTTCTAGCCTAATATACAAAATATCACTTAATGATAACGTACGTTTTCACATTTTTTAGAGAAAAATGTGCATTGTAAAGTCTGACTTAACCGATAGGGATTCATCAATTGCAAACATCTAGGAATCAATCGTCTTTGAGACGGAATGGTTTGAAGGTGAGCAGGAACCAGTAGGAGTGCTTTAAACTTCTAAAGGAGGAATGTAAAAAACTAGTTTGTGGTTGATCAAACTCTATGCTAACGTGAATGAAAAGACAGAGATTCTATATTAAACGATAAACGATAAAAAATAAAGATAAAAGAAAATAGAAAGATGATTTTGAAAGAAAATAAAAAGAACCAGTAAAGTATATCTACAGTGAAAAAAAAGTAGGAATTGCCCAAATATGTTGTTAGTCTGTAGCAAACATAAATGGCGAAGATAATTCATTATCATTTTTAGCGACTCCCACATGAAACACTCAGTGAGCTTGATAAAAAAAAGCAGCGTATTGAATGCCTAAAAAGTCAATATGTTTCGCATCCATGAACTAATATTTTTTTGATAAAGTAAAACAGAAACGTTGGAGTTGACAAACTTAACCACCCCGTTGTTGACTAAATTTCATTTGATAATCTTTTTCACGCTTAAATAGCAGGATGTGTGGCTCTGGGACATGGACTTCATACATTTCCCATCCCAGACTCTAAATAAATGTCAGTTTGTTTTTGAGCAGTTAAAATCCTTGATTACTTACTTGAGTAATTCCAAGTCCTCTCCATTCTTCTTCTTGAAGGATTCGAAGCGTTCCAGTCTCTGGATTGAAATAATCGGTGGGTATCGCTTTTAGCATTGCTTTTGGTAACATAACATGTCGATATTCATATTCATCATCAGCATATCTATTTCATCGATTAGCATTTGCTCAAATAAGATACAAGAGTCTCGTTTTAGGGGAAAACAAAGAACCTAGAGAATTCCCAAAGTATGGCAGTTTCTTTAACAATATCATCATACCTAGGAGAATAATGGATTTGATCAATGAATGGCTCTAGACGTTCACGCTCAGAAGCAGTTAAAAGACGTGGCACACCACTTTTCGACATATCTCCTCCTTAATACTCAAAAAGAATAACTTTTCTTTGAGATGGGTAAAGTATAGGATACTCTAGGACTTGGGTGATCCGTTAAAGGTCGCTAAATTTCGTTTTAGACTTAAAGTAACAGTACTCACTTTAGGTAACACACAACTTTGGGCTTCAACTCAACACTCTATACCTAAAACGAAAGTTATCGGTTGCAGAAAACAGGTTTTTTGCGCTAGCTATTTCTTTTTCAAAGCCTTTTTGGTCTATATAATAATTCCCAAAATTCAGTTTATAAAGTGAACGGTTTCTTATTGTAATTCGAAAAATTGTGTATTATTTTGGAATATACAGTCGCAAGCGGACCTAATTAAAGTTGATATACTCTATTCATTGTACATAAACGTTGCAATATAATAAATTATTTAAAATGGTATATTCTCATGTCCCGTGTTTTGTTACAACATACTAATATTTATAGGTTGATGATAGTCATAATGCCCCATTCGATAAGACCAAGTTTGATGAAGTTTTAGAAGCATTGGTGGGTTTAAAGGACAACGAGTATGTATTGAAAGGAGTTAGGTGTCGCATGTCCATTTACTAATAATTTATTTAAAATAGAGGTAATCCATTTGATGACATTTTTGAAGAACTTCCTTCCAAACGATATTTTCCAGATTACTATCAAATCATTCAAAAGCCGATTTGCTACAAGATGATGCGCAACAAGGCGAAGACTGGTAAATATCTGTCAATGGGTGACTTTTACGATGATATTCGGCTTATGGTTAGCAATGCGCAGACTTACAATATGCCTGGAAGCCTCGTCTATGAATGTTCTGTGCTTATTGCAAATACTGCTAATTCATTAGAAAGCAAGGATGGAACTTTGAATGAGGAAGAGAATGAGGAAATGGAGTCAAGCATCAACGAGGAACACAAACCTGGCACTAATGAGATTGATGTTCCAAAGGTTATTCAAAATATCTTAGATGCCTTACATGAAGAAAAGGATGAACAAGGTCGTTTTTTAATTGATATATTTATAGACCTTCCTAGCAAACGTTTGTACCCGGATTACTATGAAATTATCAAATCCCCTATGACTATAAAAATGTTGGAAAAAAGGTTTAAAAAGGGAGAGTATACGACTTTGGAAAGCTTTGTAAAAGACTTAAATCAAATGTTTATTAACGCCAAAACGTATAACGCCCCCGGAAGTTTTGTCTATGAAGATGCTGAAAAGCTTTCTCAACTTTCATCTTCCCTTATTTCTTCATTTTCCGAACAACCTAAGGAACACTCTCCTGCAACTTCAAAGCATGAACCCGAGGAAACCCCCGCATCTCCAACTCCTTCTGTATCTGCTTCAACTTCACGCGAACGTTCTACTTCAGTCGCCCCATCTTTTATAACCAGTGATCAGGCAGCCACTCCAGATGTTTTGAAGTCAGAGGAGGCTCATGTTGAAAGTTTCTCAAAAGAATCTGAAAAGGACCAAACTCCCATACCCGAAGATGTTCCATCACCCATGGATACATTATCTCAAGCTAATTACGGAGCATTTGCCCTTATTAAATCGTTTCCTTCAACTCCTGTTCCGGATTTTTTAAATTTCTCTCATAAATCGGTGATGGGTCGTAGTACTTTTAATATGCCAAATTTTCCAGAACCCAAATTTTTTGAAGACATACCTAATACTGAACGTTGCATTCTTTCTGCATTTATTTGCAGTCCTCCACAATTACCATTGCCGAATCCCCTTCGTATGTATTTGCCTTGCCCAAGCTTAAATTCTACGGAAGTTTCAGTGATTACCTTGGCCCCTCAGCATTCGTTTCTTAATATTGTTATTAACTTAAATCCTGCTCTGGCATTGAAATCATACACCATAATCACATTATTAAATGGAAAGCGTCTAGGTGCTGGCGTGTCTACTCCACCATCTACGCTGTATGCTCTTGAAGGCATAAAGCATACTGAGGAGCCGATCAGAACAGTTTACGAGGCTAAACTTTCTGTTGGTCTAAACTGCCTAGAATTTGTACTGGGTAGCACTGAACCTGTGGAACCACCTTCAATAGAACCTGGTTTACCTGCGTCGGCATATTCTCGGACTGTCGAAAGGGAACGATTTGTGTTGATGGCTTACGTCCAACCATAAGCTACACTTTTTGGATAGAGACAAAATGTATTAATACAAGGAATTAAAATAAATGGTATCATTCGTTTGAAATATGTACAGATTTATTTAATCGTAGTATGATATTAAAGTCACAATTTAACAAAATTAACTTGCTTTCAAAAAGCAAAAGGTATTTCAGGCATTTTTAAAACTTACATAGCTTCAATACATTGATCCAAAGTGGTCTCAGAAAAAAATTTGATGTCTGTATTTGCTTTGGATTTTCTCCAGCCTTCATCGCTTTCAAGCCACCTCCTCCAATTTGTAGTCCTATTTTGTTTCTTGCTTTGAGAGCTTTGATCAACCCAAAGATTGTATGAGTTTATGTAAACGTTTTCGGTATTGGGCTCAAAAAATATGACATAGGTGTCGGTTGAAAAAAACAATTGAAGGTTCGATTTGCAGAAATGTTCATTAAACAAAGAATGCAACCTACCAGAGCCTCGACCTGCGAGATAGCCTTGTTGCGATATTCGTTGAAGTGATCTTCGCAAAAATGGCATTTTAACTTGCATCAAATCGACACCTTCAGTGATATGAGAAATGGCATAGCTATCAACATAGTACATAAATGCCTTCGCAGGATTTTCAAAATCGTGCATCGTTAAGTCTGCCGGAAGAAGTTGTTGGATACAAAGTCGCTTTTCCAATGGGTACCATCGCATATTAAATATTTTACTTTCAGGAGCGAGTATTGATTCCACATGGTTCCTATATACCATTTGCTCTCTAGGCGTGGTAACTGAATTGGCGCCATCAGATTCGAATAATAAAAGTAGTTGGCCCAGTTTGGGATCAAGCAATATCTCATGAATACGATAAAATATAACTTTGAGTAACCGTTCTATAGAGCAAATCATGTAGCAAGTTTCATTATTGAATTTTTGCAAATATTTTCGGAATTCGAGACGGGAACAAGAACCTTTCAAATATTTTTCACAGATATTCAAAATATTCTCGTAACCCCCTGTGCTTGAAGCATATATAGTCGAAGATTCAACAAACAACTTGATATGCTCTAGCCGAGAATAGCAGACACATATCAATCTAAACAGAACATACATTGTAGCATTCCCAAAAAAATTGTAGCCAATTATGTTTTTCGACTCTTCACCAAGAAATTTAGATTTCGAATGATTTTCAACATCGTCAGGATGTATATCACTCATAGTTTCATCTTCAGTTTGAGTTTCATCGGTTTGAAAACTCACATTGGTGTTATTACTATTATCAGCACTTTCGGGACGAATAAATATTTTGCTTAAACCATCTCTGTGTTTTTTAACCGATTCAATATTTTCAGAAGCAAGGTTAGTCTCAAGTGCTTCGCGAGGTAGCGGAATGCCAAAAAATTGCGATAATAAAGCTTTCAAAACAGCACTAATTCGACCCTTGTCAGCGTATGAATAAAAAGAAGAGTTTGTTAACTGAGCATCACTTAGCCGCAAAATATTCAAAAATATGAGACTATCACATAAAACTTGGGTAAACTGAAACCCCAACTTGGCCCCATCGATCCGATGCTTTTGTCGTTGATAAATGTCATCAATATCGCGAAGAATACGGCTATAAGATAATCCTCTACGGTCTCTCCCTTCTATTCTGCAATATCTGTCGTCAAATGCTGCTTGAGCATTTTTCTTTTCGATTTGCCGCCAAATTTTACTCCACTCTCGCTTGCTTCGTCTCCATTCTTGATCTTTGGTTTTAATACGTTTCAGAAGTACAGGAGCCGCAGTGGGTAATTTTTTAAATAAAGTGTCAAGAGCCAAATTTGCATGCTCTTTGCCATAAACGATTATAAGGGCGTTCTTAATTATTCGTTTTGATCGCTCGAGTTCTTGAAGGGCGGTTTCTAAATGCTCGTGAATCGTCGGCTCACAAAAGTTTGCAAGTATTTTTATAGCAGACTCGGTAGTATTCAAAACTCTATCGTAATCATACCGTTCGTCTTCTACTAGTTGCAATGCCTGTAGGTACTGATTTTCATGATGCATTATATTTTTGACATGGGATGGTTTGGGAGCTACAGAAATATAATCGTCATTCAAAACAGAATTGTCCAAATCATCACGACCTGAGCATTTGTCCTGTTTCCAGGAATCCGGAAGTTTGCGATAAGTCAGTGAAATGCACTCAAAAGTTTCTGGTAAATAAACACGTTCGTCCACCGGTTCGTTTTTTACAAGTATTGGGTTATCACTCCACCTAATAAATTCGGAAAACCACAATGTCAAATTATCATTTCTAACAAGTTTTGAAAAAGAATTTAATAATTCTGTTTTATCCAATAACTTTTCCCGATAAAGATGAAGAAGCTCAAGGAACTTGTGAAAGGCTAAAGTGTCAGGTAAATGCTGTCTAATCGTTGTGAAGGCTAGTAATTCTTCCTGGGTAGCAGCATAAGGGGACGTGGGAGCAGTGATTTTTTGCGGATATACATGAAGGGAATAAGAGTTCAATGGCTCTTCAGCAGTTTGTCGATACATCCTCGAGGTTTTAGATATCGATCTACTGATTTGGGCAGAATGAGCCGGTCGATTTCTTTTTTCACGTACAGGTGCAGAAGGGGGAAGACTGAAATTCCCAACCGGAGGAAGACGGTTTGGAGATTTCTGAACATTAGGGGTGGATGGCTCAGTTGAATCAACATTATCAGGAAGAAAAAGTTTAAACTCCTCCAACAAATCTGGTGAATCTTTAAAAATTTCAGCGACCCTCGCACGCACTTCAAAAATCGACTTTTGTGCTTTCTGATAAGTGCGCAAAACACCTAAAAATTCCATGTACGTGTCGGAATTTGGTGGATAACGAGCCTTAACTTTGTTCATATAAGCAATCGCATAGTTAAAATCTACCCGAGGCTTCTCGTTTTCAGTACTGGAAACTAAATTTGGAGCAGATGGCTGAGGTTGAGAGTCAGTAGGACTAGTGGATTCCATTGTTCGCTGATCTTCATTAGATGGAGCCACGGGCAATGTACTTTGGACGCCCTGCTGGGGAAGTGGGTGCATAGGAGTACCTACACGTACAACACTAGTGTTTGAAGAGTCCAATTGTACTTCTATTTTGTAACCGGATGGAAGAAACGTGTTAAAGCCTTCAATAAGTTGAGGGTAACCGTTAAACAACTCTGATACACGATTAATAACTCCCAAGGTGTCAAGCGCCTGAGATTTGAAATCGCGCATAATTTCCAAAAATCGATTGTAAATTTCTCGGCGTTCAGAAAAATAATATTTTACTAACTCAAGATAGGAAAGCGCATCGTTCACATCCAAAGGACGATTAGAAGAAGAACTTAATCCTTCTGCATTTTGTGAAGAAATGGAGCCATCTTTACCAGAAATCGATGATAAGGCGAGCGAGGAAACTATGGTTTTTCCTTTTTCGTAATCATCGCGAGTTACACTTCTTTCCGATAAAATCTGTTTGTTTTCAACAGGTTCAGTAGCTACGCCATTATCTTTTCCATCACCATTGTGCAAAGAGGTGTTTACAGGTGACTGGGATTGAGACGGTGACGCTTTTGGTAAATGGTTTTTATCAGATTGTGTCTCAACTTTGTCGCCTATAATATTAGCATTTGTTAAAAACGAACCTCATAAACCAAGATTGTTTCTCGAAATGATGTTTCGCAGAAGAAGCATGTAAAAACTTACCAGGATTGTCGCGTTCTGAGTCGACAGGCACATTCATTACATCCATGGTTAAAAACTCATAAATGCAACAGAAATGACTGCTTTATCTCGATAGTTGCAGTCTTGCAATGTCTGAATCGCGTTACGGGAAAGGTAAGATTGGTTTGTTGTGTTTGACACAAGTAAATGTCATCACGTAACGTGCGTGCTACACACACCTGCCTACCTTAACTAATTTCCAAAACATCAGCAGTTGAGTTGAATTTAAAAATCATTAATTTCATTCTTTGATTAGAGTAAAGAATTTTAATTCATGTTTATTGTGTCAAGAAATTCTGACATCAATTTTTTAGTCGTTTCCTTGCCCCATCTAGCATCTTTGACTGTTCGTTACTTTTGAACGTTGAAAAAATACTATACCCTTTTGCTCATTATTCTCATTTTACGGAGTACGCAGTACAAATTATGGCGCTGCATCTCCTGTACGTTCTCATAGGCTACGCACGCGTTGCATGGCTACCTCGTTACTATGGCATCTGCTTCGTAAACAAACATCGTTTCTAAATTTGTAAACAATGAAATCAGTAACAATTTCGAATGGAATAAAAGCAAGCTGTGGTCCATCATTCTGCTTGTTCTGAGGCTTTGGTATTGATCGTCTTAAGCCCTCTAAAAGCAAGGAATTATCGCTATCTGGAAAATTTATAATATCAAACAACCCAAACACTTTTATTCATTTCTTGCTTTGTGGAAATTTTTGAAAGCATCAACATGAGTTTTCAGAATCCCAGCTATATTAATGCTAAACACCGGTCCTTCTTGCAACCTAAGGACACTCAAGATTCGCAGGATTTACGAAACTGGGTCAGTCACAGTAGTGTAGATGAAGAAACAGCATATTCTAGTTCGACCCTCAGTTCGAGTTCTTCTAAAAGCTTTCCTTGTTACGATGAGTATGATGAGATAAAATCTCCTGACGATCAAAAAGTCGAGTATATGAAGACGTTAAGGACCTTGGAAGAAGATGCTTTTTCTTACACAGATTCAGTTTACGATTTTGAGGAGCGTTCATTTGATGAACACGAGCCACCTATCCCTCCACTTCACAAAACTGGAGTTTTTAGCGTTCCTCTTCAACCAACCCATACTGTGAATAGTAACTCAGACGACGGTTATGAAAATTCCTCCAAGAATGAGTATCTGGACTTTAATTCAGAAATCTCTGCTTCGCCCGTCAATGAACCAATGACGCACAGTCAGTCATACACCTCGATTGATCGCTTGAATTCATCAAGTTCGCACTATTCCAAAGATGTTCCATTATTATGTGGAAGCCTGACTATTGATTGCCCAACGCCAATAGACTTACGTGGCATGCTTGGTCCATTTATGCAAAAAAACCCCGATGAAGCAAGTTTCCTGCGGTATTCGGCCATTACCTGCCAACCAGAAGATATGAATAATAATGGGCTTCAACTACGAACATGGTCCACGGGTCGCGACATTCAAATTGCTGTTTGTCTAACACTTAGCGATGAGGATTTGGCATCTTTTGCCATTTCTCTTTCTAGTATCATGAATAATTTAAAACATCTTTGCTCACGGTCTAAGTCGCGGGTATGGGGAAATGAGAGTTGGGAAAAGGTTTTAGTATGTGTCGTAATTGATGGCCGTAACACTGTTCACCAAAACGTCTTGGACTTGCTTGCATCTATAGGAGTGTATCAACCTCACATTGCTAAAGGGAGAGTAAACGGAAAAAGAACTTTATCCCATATGTATGAATTCACAAGTACCATCAACGTTGATGAGAAACTCAATCTTACAACAGCGACTGGTGACGGAAACGTTCCAATGCAGATGTTACTCTGTGTTAAGGACCGTCGTCTAGGCACTTATAACTCGCATCGCTGGTTTTTAAATGGTATAGCATCGCTTGCTCGTCCCAAGGTTTGTCTCTTTGTTCGTAACGGTGCAAGGCTTGGCCCAACATCTATTTATCATGCGTGGAAAGCTTTTGATGTTGATTCCACTATTGGAGGAATGTGTGGTAAAACTTCGATTGATACAGGAAAGTTTGGCTTTAGACTGTTAAATCCATTCATTGCTTCTCAACATTTTGACCAAATGATCCATAACAATCTTCGCTTACCGTACGACAGCTGCATGGGTTATATTTCAAATGCGCTTAACGCAATTTATGGATTTCGATACGTCGCTTTGCAAGATTCATATCCAAACCCTGGACCACTAGCCGATTATTTCGAGCAAGACCAATATGAAATTCCTAGGAGAGGTATCTTACAATCCAATGCTTTTTTGGCACAAGAACAACTCCTTTTCTGGAAAGTAATCACCCGAAAAGATGCAAAATGGCATTTGCAATATGTACCTGAAGCTTGTGCTACTATTGAAGCGCCCAATTCAATGGCTGGAATACTAGAGTCTAAAAAATCTGAAATTAACAGTAGCTTTAGTCTTGCTGTCTATGTTATAGTTGATTTTTTTTCTTTATGGACTACCCGGCACAAGTTCTTTCGATTCCTTTTGCTCACCGTTCAATCGCTCGTCTTTGCAATTGAGAAGTTGGTGAATTTTTTCTCAATGGCAAATTTCTTTTTGGCCTTCTACTTTGTATGCAATGCCACTTCATACAGCTCATTGAATCCGTATGGTAATTGGGCCCGACCTTTATTTCTGGTTTTCGAATATATTCTAATTTGTTTAATTTTTTCACAGTTTATGCTAGCAATGGGCAATCGACCACGGAGGTATGAATGTTTGTTTTAAAAATTTCTCATATTAACTAATTGTTTAGCTGTCGAGTTTTACTGTTCATTAGTACTGCATTGTTTTCCATTATTATGATTTATTTCGTTTTTTGTGTTTTTTATATTTCATTGATACCATTACACAACTCAGATAATTCTGAAATTGTTTTAGGCAACAATTATTTCACGACCTTAATTTTCTCTTCTTTATTAATTCTAGCATGTTATGCTTTCGTTTCTTTAATTTGTATGGATCCTTTTTTTATCTTTACTTGTATTGTGCAATACATTCTGCTGATGCCAACTCGCATTTATACTGAGCAAATATATGCACTTTGTCATCTTGATGATGCTTCAATTTCGAAGGATGATAACCAGCAAGAATTTAATTTTGACACAGGTATTACCCATTGTTCAATGAACGACGAAGGCTATACTACAATCAGTATTCCAAAAGCCAACGTGTTGAATTCTGTATATAACTCTTCTTTAAAAAATTTCAGTTCTTCTAATGATACTTCGGTTTATCACGATGTTCAGGACCATTGCTATCGGAAGCCACAATCCTATGAGGATCACTACCAAGACATTCGTACTCGTTATGTGCTAGTTTGGGCTGTAAGCAACTTAATTTTAGCCATTGTTCTGATTCAGGTATTCGATGGCATGCGTTTTATTAATAATGGCTACATGAAGTATATATTTTGGAGTATCGTAGCCTTCACTGCTTGGAAAACCATGGGAGCTGTTACATTCATAGCTACCAAGATCATTTCACGAATTGCTAATTGTGTGAAATCAAAACTTTACATTTTTAATGATCCTTAATGATACAACTAAATTTATCTTGTAAATATTTCTTCTATGACCGATATTTTAAAATGAAACAATGTAGGGGATTTATAGTAATTTCAATTACTATACAAGTTTTCGATTGTTAATCTAGTTGTTTCGTTCCAAAAAGATAGTGCTTCCTTCTAAAACCTCGTTTTTAACGCATTTGTCCGAATCAAAAGTATTATCAACGATGCTTAAAGTTTTGCATTTCTTGATAAGACTTTGAATACTGGCAGATTCCGAAGTAATGAGTTTGGAATGTTCTTCATCAGGATGAATGTATACCACAGCATCTGATTTGATTCCATTTTCAGCCATCATTGAACGAGTAGAGTGAACGACAGTAATGATAGACTCGTAATATTTAGCAGCTATCTCGTTAGAATAGTCTACCCTTTCAACTGGGAAAGCAGCTTTAACGATAGTCTGAGTTTTGTCTCCAGGACGACGAGGAAGTCTCTGCCACATCTCTTCAGTAACGTATGGCATAAAAGGATGCATTAAACGAAGAGCGTTGTCAAGGACAGTATAGAGGGTTTGCTTAGCAGATTCTTGTTGTACCTCTGTACCATCACTTAGAAGGTATTTTGAGTTCTCAATGTAAACATCACAAAGTTCATACAACCAAAATTGGTGAACAGCTGAAGTAGCTTGAAGGAAGTTCATTTCTTCCATGTTTTTGTTCATAGCGGCTGCTGCGATGTTCAAGCGGTGGAAAATCCACTTTTCTACAAGTGATTCATTACCAGTAAGATCGGCAGTCTTGTTAGGAACGAAATTAGAACCTAGACGACCCAAAGCAAATTTTGTAGCATTGTACAACTTGTTACAGAATTTACGATATCCTTCAACACGAAGGATATCAAGGTTGAGATCACGACCACCAGTAGTCAAGGAACAGAGGGTAAAACGCAAAGCGTCAGTTCCACATTGAGGTATACCCTTGGGATAGCTCAACCGTTGACCCTTTTTAGCTTTTTCGACCTCTCTGCTGTCGAGATTGCCAACCAAAAGCTTATCATGTAATGCTTGTAGAGAAATACCCTCAATGACATCTATAGGATCCACAACATTTCCCAATGATTTAGACATTTTGCGGCCTTGAGCATCACGAACGAGTGCATGACAAAATACACGTTTAAAGGGAATCTTTCCGGTTAATTTGAGACCCAACATTACCATACGAGCAATCCAGAAGAAAAGAATATCCCAACCTGTTTCCATCAGAGTAGTAGGATAGAAATTTTCATAATCGCTAGTATCCTTTGGCCAGCCAAGGGTAGAAAAAGGCCACAATCCGGAGGAGAACCAAGTATCAAGAACGTCTTCATCCTGTTCTAGTGTGAAAGACTTTCCAGGAAAAGCAGCTTTAGCTTTCTCTTCTGCTTGTTCCAAAGTACGACCAGTAACCCAATAACGGCCTTCACTTCGATCTTGAGAAGGTTCGTCAGCTAAATTTACAAAATAGGCTGGGATACGATGACCCCACCATAATTGACGAGAAATGCACCAGTCTTGGATATTTTCCATCCAGCGAATGAATTCTCGGCGAGACATATCAGGAGCAATTTCGATTTCACCAGACTTTACAACTTCAGCTGCGGCTGCAGCCATCTCTTTTTGATTCACCCACCATTGAGGCTTCATGACTGGCTCAATAATATCCGAAGTCTTCCCACAAAGTGGAATTACCATTGGATTTTCCTTGGTACCAACAAATAAGCCGAGCTCCTTGAGTCGTTCAACAACCTTAACACGAGCAGTAAAACGCTTCATGCCAGCAAATTCTCCACAATTTTCATTGAGAAGACCATCGTCAGTGAAAATATTAATGAACTCCAAATTATGACGCTTTCCAACTTCATAATCGTTAGGATCATGAGCTGGAGTGATTTTAACAGCACCGGTACCAAATTCCATATCAACGATTATGTCGTCACAGATGATAGGAATTGAACGGTTACAGAAGGGATGTTTTACAAATTTACCGTGTAGGTGCTTATAACGAGGATCCTGGGGATGAACAGCAACAGCAGTATCTCCGAGAAGTGTTTCTGGACGTGTAGTAGCAATAACAATTCGTTCGTCAGAACCTTCAACGGCATAAGCGATGGAAGTCAATACACCCACTTCGACGGGTTCATCATATCCAGGGACCTTGAGCAAAGTACGGCCAGGAACGTCAACGTTTTCTACCTCAAGGTTTGATAAAGTTGTTTGTAAAGCAGTACACCAATTCACGAGACGATTAGCACGGTAGATAATATTTTCCTCATGCAAACGAACAAAGGTTTCAACAACGGCACGACTAAGATTTTCATCCATAGTAAAGGCTTCACGAGTCCAATCAAAAGAACCACCAAGTCGAGACATTTGGTTTTTTATACGGTTATGGTATTCTTCTTTCCATTCCCAAACAATGTCAACAAATTTATCACGAGGATAATCATGGCGAGTCTTCTTCTGCGTGTACCAAAGCTTCTTTTCAACAACAGATTGGGTACTTAAACCAGCATGATCGAAACCACCCAGAAACAAAACTGTTTTACCAAGCATTCTGTTCCACCGAGCTAACGAATCTTGAATAGCAATCGTAAGAGCATGGCCAATATGCAAAGCACCAGTGACATTGGGAGGAGGAGATGTAATAACAAATACGCCCTCTTTCTTAGGTTTACCATCAGGACCAAACTCGGGTTCAAAGAAACCAGACTTGACCCACCAGTCATACCAAGCAGACTCAACAGCTTTGGGATTATAGGACTTCAAAGCAGGAGAGTCCAAGTCTTGAAGGACTTTTTTCTCACCAGGAGTGGTCTTTTCGACATACTCGGCAACTGGTGAAGCAATCTTAGCCTTCTTATCAAGTTTAGGCTTTCTTGCCTCCTAATAAAATGATTAGTAACGTTGATGCTATCTAGCTGGTAGTATTCCAATTGAAAATATAAAGGTATAAAGTCATTCACAAATGACAAATGAAAATTCAAAATACTGAATACTCCAAAAATTAAGCATACCTCCTTCGCCTTCTTGGCCGCCAGCTTTGCATGATACTTTTCAAGCTTAGCCGCCTTTTGGCGTTCACGCTCTACTATATAGATGTTAGAAATGATAAGGTGATGCATATGAATTTGTATTTCAACAACTCACATTCTTTCTCGGTTTTAGGCCTAGGCTCACCAGAACCAGGTGCGGAAGAATCCTTCAATTATTAGAAACCAATTGACAAAAGTTCAACTCACCTTAGACTGAGCAGCTTCACAGCCTTTGTCTGCCATTGGAAAAGTGTGTTGTTGAAAGAATTGTTCGGGTGCAATAAAAAGTCACATAACGAACTTGTCATTAAACGTTACAAGTGATTAAAGGATTTGCATTACGCTGCACTCCCCGGTTAACGAATTTTAAGACACTTGAAATCAATAATGAATCCTTGTAAACAGCGTTCGTTATCTACATGTTTTTTTTAATATCATTTAAATTTTTGCATATTTATTAGTATAAATTGAACAGTAGTTGGTTCTCTTTTAATTATGCTTCATCGGTCTCCTTGTTGCTGAGAGCAAAATGTTTGCACTCATCAACAAGCATGGTTTAAATGTCGTCGTTATTGCACTCTTAATAGATGGCTTTTATAGTTGATAGCTATGATTTTGTTAATTTCAAGTAGCAATTTTTAATTTGATTTGTTTAATCTTTGCAAATCAGCAGGAATATCAGCATCACTACAACAAATCAAGGACTATAAAGTAGGATGGAAAAAAGAAGTCCTGAGACAAGATTCAACGTAAAGGTGCAAAAGTTTAATAAAAGAATTTAGTTTATAGCATTGGATTGTTAAAAAATCGTCTTATCGACCAGTAGTATAAAAAGATGAAGTTTTATACATTAGATACAAAAAGTAATAAACGAAATACGAGTCGTTTTATTTAATAAAATGAGAGAAACTATTATTCACGACATCCTCTTTTAAATCAAATTTTTAAAGACTAAACGTACCAGGTATTAACACAGAAGAGTAATGGCAATTACACTTCGTTGGTTGTAACCCAAGGAGCTGCGATCTACCACAAAAGGACTACAGAAGTGCTTCCCTCCACCATCCTTGCGAAATAAACACGTATGAGTCTCCTTAGATATTTTATTTTCTTTATCGGTGGATGTACATTAGCTTTGGCCTCAGGTTCGTCCTAAATAGTTTTAGATTGCGTTTATTAACCAGTTTTAGGTGTTTCATATACTGAGGCTTCAGTTTATATGTCAGGTCTCTCTGGTAATGAAAATGAAGTCCCTTCAATTTCTCCTTCAGATTCCAGGCTTGTATTTGCTCATAAACTGGGCGTATCACGGTTCCACAAGCTGAAATCACATAGCGGTGCTAGAAAAATTATTAATGAAATGCTCCACAGTCATTCTGAGCTTTCTTCTTTTTTTTATGCAGAAAAGTCTAATACTTTTTTGACAATTGCCGGATTGGCGGAGTCTGAACTGTTTGATACTCTGAACCCTGCTTTTCGCATCTCTTCTTGTCCTTCCAGTAATGCATTTGCCAGTTTAATGTGTCGATATGAGCGTCAGCTTGATTCTTTAGATAATGGAAAAACTACTGATATATATTTAAATGACATTGGCGGAGTTATATCAATTCATGATTCAACTGGCGTTTATTCACAAATAACTACTACTCCCTATAAATCTTTAGAAGATTACGAGCAGCTTTTTGGTGAGGATAAAGCTTCTATGTTTGACATATCTGTCAAGCAAGATAGAGTTTTCCTTTCTGAAATATACGCTCTAAAAATCCTTGTCGAATTTTTAAGCTCAAAATCGCAACAAGAGCGGTCCGATACCAGTATTGTTATCGGCCAATTAGTCGGATTAGAGGTATGGTTTTCTTTATGTCTTTTTTTTTAACACCTTAGGCTTTGTATGAGAAATATGGTAAAGATTCAAAGATTTACCAAGTAGCTCGCGAGAATATGATGACTCTTTTGTCAATGATTAAGCAGGTATCCTCCACATATACCTTTATTTTACTTCCTCCTATCGATTCCTCCGAAACTTCTACTAGATATCATAAGCGTCAAGTAGACATGGAAGCATTCGGAGAAGAAATAGAGGAAGTCGTTGCTAGCTATGAAAAGAATTACAATGGTCGCTGTTATATATCTGAGGAAGCTTGCTCAAAGGCCACCAATGATTGTTCTGGTCATGGAAGATGTTCCAAGTATGGTCAGTTGGACTCCTGTTATGTCTGCCAATGTTCCAATTCCGTGGTTTCAAATGCTGCTGGCCAGAACAAAACTATTAGATGGGCTGGAGAAAGTTGCTCTAAGCAGGATATCTCTGTGGAGTTTCAATTTTTCTTTTGGTTTACTATTATTGGTTTTGGACTATTAATATTTAGCATAATGTTATTGTTTAGCATTGGACAAGAAGAATTGGCTAATGTTTTGACTTCTACTGCAACAGTCATCAAGAAAACCACATAACCTATTTTTCTGCTTTAATAATTAGATATTTTTAATGATATGTAAGAGTTGCTTCTTATGAAACCTAGTATATATAAATATCGTGCCTACATTTCTCCACATTCGACTATCGCAACGTTTGACTTGGGTCGTGAATTTGCTCCAACAGGAGTAGATTCAATTTCTTTAACAATGTCGTAGCCCTCAATTACTTCGCCAAAGACGACATGTTTGCCGTCCAAAAAATCGCAAGGAACGGTAGTAATAAAGAATTGGCATCCATTTGAGTCTTTCCCAGCATTAGCCATACTCAGTAAACCAGGGCGATCATGTTTGAGAGTAAAATTTTCGTCAGGAAATGTACGTGAATTGAAAATGGTCGCGCTGCCAGTACCATCTCCCTAATCATCAGTTAATATAGTCTAAAGGAATAATTGTAAAAAACCGGCTATGACACGGTCTTTTTTCTAACACATACACTCACAAAATCACCTCCTTGTATCATAAAACCTTGAATAATCCTATGAAAAGTACTATTTTTGTAACCTTTTGATTTTAATAATTAGTAGTCTGAATCTGATGGCCGAAAGTGCTTACCGATCGGTTTTTGATTAACTCCAAGCGTTTCTCCTGTACAAAATTGTCTAACTATTAGAAATAAAAATCTTGAAAACCAACAATCAATTGTTTGATTACCTGAAGTTTTCAGCAGTCCTAAATTCAATGTCAGCACTTTATTTCACAATAAATCAATAATTATTCAAGTTAAAAATTGGCTTTAGATTATTAATTACATACTTCGGGACTATACTGGAAAACAACCGGATCTTGATCCTTCCTAATAATCTCCCATCAATAGCAATCTATTGTCCAAAATTAGTATTTTCGAGAGTTTAGTAAATACGACGTCCATACATCCATAAAAACAACAGGTTCGGTGCTCATTTTAACAAGTTAATTTGGTAAATGTCTGGAAGATGCTCATAAAATTTTCTGGTTTGCGACTTGAAGATGCTAATTTGTATGTTCTCACTTTACTCGCTGGGTGTTGACGAACATTTGAGACTTGGGCTTTCACGAGTTGGAGGGGAGCAGAATTTCTACGAAAATCATTAAAATAATCCATCAAAGGCAATCATTTACACAAGAAAGAAATCTATTTTTCTTTGCTTTCATTATTCTTTTAATCCGCATTCCGTTATTTATTTATGTATCCCAGGAAAAGTGCGAAAAACAAGAATCCTTACAGCTAAAACTACGCTACAATTAGGCTAGCTTGTTTTTTTTTTTTTTTTTTTTTTTTTTTTTTTTTTAAAGAAACACTTTTCTTTGCTTAAAAATTCATATTATAACCGATGCTCCTAACTTGTAGTCGAAATCAACCTTATCCTCATACCTTTAAACCAGCTTAGTAGTAGTATACATCTATGTACATATACGTAAACAGAAAGGTTCAGTCAGAAGAATAAACACATAAATTGTCCAAAAAAATGAATAGGAAAGAAGATACAGAAACTGTAATAGCAGTTGTTGTAGTATACCCAAAATCATTATGTATTACTTTTGCTCCTTTTAGAAATTTTAATTTTTACTAGCGCTTTTAGATTTTAGAATATTTTAAAGTTGTTTTTCAACAGCTTTTTCTCAAACCTTGCTCACATGCTATGAGGATATACTTATTTAATTTACTTTATTTTATATGTTCTATATTTTCTATCTTTTTTTTGGCTCTGTGTTTTTTTAAAGTATTTTGATTTTGTAAATAAAAATAAAAATAATTTCAAAATTCAAAACGCTTCATATTATTAACAGTATTGGAACTTTTTTAAGACCTTATAAAAAGTTCATTAATCCGAAAGAATTGTTTTAAGGTAGTGAAGAGATAATTAAGCTATTCAATATAAAATTTCTATTACCTATAGTGTACTCGTTTTTATCTGTTTGAAATTCGAAATCCCCTTCATAGATATAATGTTTATCAATTGTTTAACAGGCAATATACATTTATCAGACCATGAATGCAGAGATTATGAACAACAGTAATAGTGTTTTTATGTTACAGTCTAAACAACGATAACAATTCCATGGTGCGAAAACTTTGGAATACTTTAGTTATTATTTGATACTAAAATACACAATTAAATAAACTAAGGAGTTGTCAGCATGATAAACTAGTTTACAAAAAATGTAATTTTTATACTTGCTTGCGTAAAATCAGGTTAAATAAATACTCATTCCAGCTAGAGAAATACAATAAATACCACTACAATAAATAAGTTAGTTGATTTTCTAGTACATCTTTCATTTATTTACTTTTTACTATATATACCACATTCACTTTAGGCTAAAATTAAAGTAGTACAAAAGAGCATTATTTGAGCCATAGTGAAACCAAAAAATCAAAAATAAATCATTTAATGATGTGTAAAGTCATTCTTTATTTAACAATTTACGAAAAAAAATTTACCACCCTAAATCTGAAAAATTCTTTTGGGCAGCGGAAATTTTATGTTTGACACAATTGCCTTTGAAAGTCACCTGCTTGATCGCGGGTTAAACAAAAATCGGGAAAATTTGCGGGATCCATATTTCGACCGAAAATACAGTATATGGAAAAATAAATATATTAAATAATAAAATACAATAGCAGAAAAGAAATATGAAAAAAATATATGTATATTATTTGTGACTGCTGATACTGTTATATACTTGTGACTCACAAAAAAAATCTTCACAATAACCTACTTCTCTCAAAAAAATCGAGGGTCAGTTTTAACTTCTTGTTGCTTGAAAATGAGTGAAGTTTATGAAGGTGCTATTGGTATCGACTTGGGTACTACCTACTCTTGCGTTGCTGTATGGGAAACCGCCAATGTTGAGATTATCCCCAATGACCAAGGTGCACGTACCACTCCCTCATTTGTCGCTTTCACCGAAACTGAGCGTTTAGTCGGTGATGCCGCCAAGAACCAGGCTGCTATGAACCCTCGTAACACCGTTTTTGACGCCAAGCGTCTTATTGGTCGTCGTTACGAAGACCCTGAGACTCAAAAGGATATTAAGCACTGGCCCTTTAAGGTTATTGACAACAATGGTATCCCTACCATTGAGGTTAACTATTTGGGCGAGAAAAAGCAATTTACTGCTCAAGAAATTTCCGCTATGGTTTTGACTAAGATGAAGGAGATTTCCGAAGCTAAGTTGAACAAGCGTGTCGAGAAGGCTGTCATTACCGTCCCCGCCTACTTCTCTGACTCTCAACGTGCTGCTACTAAGGATGCTGGTGCCATCGCTGGCCTTAACGTTCTTCGTATCATCAACGAGCCCACCGCTGCTGCTATTGCTTACGGTCTTGATGCCAAGTCCGACAAGCCCAAAAACGTCTTGATTTTCGATCTTGGTGGTGGTACTTTTGATGTTTCTCTTTTGAAGATTCAAGGTGGTGTCTTTGAAGTTTTGGCTACCGCTGGTGACACTCACTTGGGTGGTGAAGATTTTGATAACGCTTTGGTCGAGCACTTTATTCAAGAATTCAAGCGCAAGCAAAAGATTGACATCTCTGACGATCCTCGTGCTCTTCGTCGTCTTCGCTCTGCTTGTGAGCGTGCTAAGCGTGCCTTGTCTTCTGTTACTCAAACCACCGTTGAGGTCGACTCTCTTTCCAACGGTATCGACTTCTCTTCTAGCATTACCCGTGCTCGTTTCGAGGACATCAACGCTACCACATTCAAGGCTACCATTGATCCAGTCGCTAAGGTCTTGAAGGACTCCAAGGTCCCTAAGGCTGATGTTCACGACATTGTCCTTGTCGGTGGTTCCACCCGTATTCCCAAGGTTCAAAGACTCGTTTCTGATTTCTTTGATGGCCGTGCTTTGAACAAGTCTATCAACCCCGATGAGGCTGTCGCCTACGGTGCTGCTGTTCAAGCCGCTGTCCTCACCAACAAGGCTGACTCTGACAAAACTCAAGATTTGCTTTTGTTGGATGTTGTCCCCCTTTCCTTGGGTGTTGCCATGGAAGGTAATGTTTTCGGTGTTGTTTGCCCTCGCAATACTCCCATTCCTACCATCAAGAAGCGTACTTTCACCACTGTTGCTGACAACCAAACCACCGTTACTTTCCCTGTTTACCAAGGTGAACGTGTCAACTGTGCTGAAAACGAACCTCTTGGTGAGTTCCAACTTACTGGTATCCCTCCTATGCCCCGTGGTCAAGCTGAGTTGGAAGCTACTTTCGAGTTGGATGCCAATGGTATCTTGAAGGTTACCGCTGTTGAAAAGACCACTGGTCGCTCTGCTCACATTGAAATCACCAACTCTGTTGGTCATCTTTCTTCCACTAAGATTCAAGAGATGATTGAAAACGCTGACAAGTTCAAGCAACAAGACAAGGATTTCGCCAAGAAATTAGAGGCTAAGAGCCAACTCGAATCTTACATTTCTAACATTGAGACTACCATCTCTGAGCCCAATGTCATGATGAAATTGAAGCGTGGTGACAAGTCTAAGATTGAAGCCCAATTGGCTGAGTGCATGTCTCAATTAGAACTTGAGGACACTAACACTGATGCTCTCCGTAAGGCTGAGCTTCGTCTTAAGCGTACCGTTCAAAAGGCCTTTGCATCCCTTCGTTAGATAAGCTAAACAACATGAATTAAGCTTTCGAAGGATTTGTTCATATGCAATTATTGATATCATATAGATACATTATCTAGGACTACCAAAATGTAATTATTACTCGGATATGTACGTTTATTTGTAATTTGAAAGGCAGCATAATTTGAGTGCCTCAAGGCTGGGATAGGTTTGATACTTAAATAAGAGAATCGTTAATTGTGTCCGAATAACACGCTGTAGAAGTAAGTAGAATTTGATTGAGAATCGCTTTTAAAATAGTAGCCCTTAGCTTCGCAAAGATGACTTTTGAGTGTTTTCTATATGTACGGAAGGTTTTCTGTTTGAGCAGAAAATTTGGTGGTGACAATTACCCTGTTGGCCACGCTTAAGTTGCTTGCAATTTTCTAAGCTCACAGAGTTTTCCTTTCGATTAACCTCCCTTCTTGTCATGGGTCTGCTAAATTATAGCAATAAAGTATGTCTAGCTCCCATGGTTAGGATTGGGGAACTTCCCATGAGGTTATTAGCACTTCGATATGGCGCTAATCTAGTATGGGGGCCAGAAATTGTGGATAAAGCTCTTCTGAGTGGAACACCTGTAGAAAGAGTCGTAAATGGTATGTGTTAGTATGAATTACAATTTTAGAAGAAAGATGAGGATTAAATCGATATTGGTTGCTCGTGTAATTACATTGTTCACCCATGCACTTTCGTTTTTCAATACTATATTTGATGAATTATTTTTTTTATTAACTCGTGTAATTACATTTTTTGACATTTATTTAATTGAAAAACAAATTTCTTCTTCCTAATTGTGTTATTTTATTCAGTTATTATTGACTCAATTTAAAATAGATAGGATCAATTGCATCGATTTTGTTAAACCACCTAGCAATAAGGTGTTGTTTCGTGTGCATCCGCTTGAAGCTAATCGATTGATTTTTCAACTCGGAAGTGCATCCCCAGAACTTGCAGTGGAAGCAGCAAAACTTGTAGCTAATGATGTTGCAGGCATTGACTTAAACTGTGGTTGCCCCAAACATTTTTCTGTACATGCTGGAATGGGAGCTGGCCTTTTGAAAAATCAAGATCGTCTAGTCAGTATTCTCGATGCTCTAGTGAATGAGATCGGGAAGCCTTACAAAATTTCCATAAGTTGTAAAATTCGTTTATTAGAGACAAAAGAAGATACCCTAAAATTGGTAGAGCGCATATGCGATACAGGAGTTCGAGCAATCACTGTTCATTGCCGTACAACTCCAATGCGAAATACTGAGCCTGCAGATCGTAGTTATTTATCGGAAATTGTAGGCGTCTGTCGAAATAAAGATGTTTCGATCTTAGTAAATGGGGATGTCTTAAGCTATAATGATGGATTGGATGTTATTGAGAAATATGGAGTCGACGGTGTGCTTATCGCCAGAGCTGCTGAAAGGAACGTATCCTGTTTTCGAATAGAGGGCCCACTTTCTAGTTTTAAGGTTGCCGAGGAGTTTTTGAAAATGGTTTGTACTTTGCTTGTTTATTCATTACTAATTGTTGATAGGCTCTTGAGGTTGATAATAATTTTGGGAATACTAAATATTGTTTAAATCAAATCATGCAGGGTTCATTTCGGAAAAATGTTCGACAACTCGCTCAGACTGCTAAAACTTATGAAGACTTGAAGAAGGCATTTGAGATCGAATACAAGCATTCGGATGCTTCATCGGTCTGCCCTACTTTAGAAAAAGAAAAATCATTGGTTATATCTTTTGTAGATTTGCCCAGTTTTTTGGAGTCTTTATTAGCGTCCAATATTTTAAAGCAACTAAGTAGGCTTCATTTCACAAAAATCTTTGCAGTAAGTGAAGAGGAAGATATTTGCAAGCAGCTAGACGATATTCATGAGAAGTTTTTGTGCCACGGAATTGCACTTTCTTTAATTTCAGCTGATAACCTAGCTTCTGCAATCGCTAGTGCTCATCTGGTCATATGCATGGAAAAAGACGAATCTATTATGAATGAGGCTGTATGCGATCAAAAAATAACTATTCGTTTGCCGATCAATTCCAATACGAATGAAGCTGTAGTGGAATGTGAAAATAAGTCAATGCAAAGCAAACATGCATTGGATATAATTCAAGAAAGGATAAAGGATTTAGAAGAGAAAGCTCAAGTCGTTTAGTTTTTCGTGTAGTTAAAAAGTTTTTGTATAGTTTTGAAGTACTTACTGAGCATGTTTGGTTAATGAAAATTATTCTTATATCTTTTCGCTGCTTTGGTAAAGTTGAAGCATGGATTCTATCGTCTCCCATAAATGAAAAAAGCATTTTTTATTAGAATTATTATTGAGTTGAATCCAAAAATTTAATTGCTATTATTTAGGAAACAGAGTGTTTTGAGAGCTTTGTTATATTAAATTGAATGACGATCAAATACAAGCTAGTACAGAAATACTTATGGTTAATTGAATTTTGAATGATATTTTTTCTACCAATTTATTAATAAATTTTTTGAAAGAAGATAAAGTAGCTAAATACTTCGACGTGTAATTTCGAACGTATACTACATAGCTGACCAGGGTAGATATCAAACGATTTTTACTACTACCATTGTAAAGCCCTAACAATGAGTTTTCGTAAATATGCCTTAATTACCGGCTCCAACAGGTAAAATATTATTAAGATATCTAGAGCAACACAGTTAATGATTACAGTGGTCTTGGTTTTGGAATAGCTACGCGTCTTTTGCAGTTCTACCAACCGCGTTTGCAAGATGAACCCGAAGTATTCACGGTAATTCTTACATGCAGGAGTCGTGAAAAGGCAGAAGATGCCTGTAGAAGATTGAAAGAATTCTTTCCCGATAGGAAAATACGGTTGGAATACGTTTTGTTAGACTTGTCGAATATGGCATCAGTGGAAGCTGCGGTGCAAGATATCGCTACTAGATTCCCTAAATTAGATTTTGTTTACCTAAATGCTGGTGCTTGGGACCTGGAAGGTATTCAATGGCTAAAGGCTATCTTTTCTACTTTGATCAACCCTATCCAGGCACTGACGCATCCAACCTTTTACAAAGAGACTGCTGGACGTGTGAGCAATGACTCCCTCGGTTACATATTTGAAAGTAATGTTTTTGGTCATTTTTATTTGGTAAGTTTTTTCACCTTAATTCCGTATGTTAGTACTAATTTACATAAGAAAAATCGCCTGGCCGAACTAAAAGTGCTCCGTTCGTCAACAAAGGTAGTCCTTACAAGCAGTTTAGTAGCAGAAAAAAAATCCCTTGATTTTGAAGACCTACAATGTTTTCACGGCGAGCAACCCTATCAATCTTCAAAGCGTTTGTTAGATGTGTTACACTATGCAGAACTTGAAAAGGGACTCCCTTTTGAACAATACCTTGTCCATCCCGGACTATGTACTACTAACATGTATGAAACTTTCCTCGGTCCTATATTGGTTATGTGTGCAAAGCTCGGTTTCTATATTTGTCGCTTACTTGGAAGTCCTTGGCATACAATTTCTCCATACGTTGCTGCTTTTGCTTTTCTTTGGACTGCTTTACATGCTACCAAAGAAGATCAATCTATCAAGTGGGGAGCAGCCGTGACTCGTTTTGGTCATGAAAGAGTCCTCTCTACTCCTGTGGAATTAATTTTGCCTTCAGAGCAAGAGAAAGCTTTAGAATATATGACAAAACTTTACCAGGAATGGAAAAAGAAGCTGGTTTCGTAAAGGGAAACATTTACATATTCTCTTGCGCGGAGGCCTTGATAAAAATCTGGAGTACCAGTTAATTTTAAAGTGCACGAGACGAGGGGAGTTATGAAAGAACAATCCCTGATTCATTGCATTCTCAGTAAAACATTTTGAAAATTGCTTTTATCAAATTTTGCTACAATCGGTATAGATATCTTGACAAAATGAATAGATAAGGGGATTTTAACCAAGTCTGGAATATAGTTTATGTCTCAATTTAGTTAATACAAACATACGAATTTATTAGAACCTCGGACTCGGAAAAGTTTATATGAAGAATTCCGCGAGTTGCCGTCTTTGTCTCATGCTAGCTATAAGACCGCATTTCGTAAATTGTGTATCTGGATATATTTTATCAACCAGCAAAATTAAATTATGAAAAATAGCAATAATTCAAGTTATTAAATTTTTCTAATATTACACTTCGAATTGAAGGCTTCCTCATTTTGTTCAGCTGTTTGCTTTCTACAGGCATGAAAACAGGAAACATAATTAAACAGTACCTCAATTATTCGAAGATTAGCCTTCACATAACAGTTTATGTGATGGTACGATAATTTTAGTATGATAATTACGAGCTTGTAGATTCCACAGGAACTGCAGCAAATGCATCCTTAAACGTGTTGGTATCGTACTTACTCAGAAGTTTACTTCTCTATACAACTTTCACCAGACACGATCTGCCTTCCTTTTGAGTTAAAAAGAGGCCATGGTACTTCATCAACGTTTAAAAAGCGAATGGTCATATATAATACTTGAAGTGTAAGGAAGTCTGGGATAATTTGTTTCACTGACATACTTAGGGTTGGAGGTACTACCCCTATAGATGAAATAGACGATATTTCTTTACGACATCTCATCACATTAGCTCTAAATCAGTCATTTGGAATATTTGGGTCTGCAATTCCTATTGATTTTTTGCATCGACAATCAAAATTTTTGTATCTAAGGTGCCATAAAGAGTATGTCAACTACTGTAATTGTAATGTGCTATTTTACTTACTGAACAATAATAATAGGGATAAAAAGAAAGTCCTTGTGGCACTCGGATCCTATGTTCGCGAACCTGAACAAATAAGACTTATGGTATTACACGCTTCAGACTTTCCTTGTCAAGCGGTTCCTTTTTCATAAGTAAAAAGGATTGTATTATTATTATGTAAATTACTAGTTATTTAAAATGAATTGCTTTTAAAACCTACTTGTAGATTTTGTACACTGTATTTGGACGCGTCCAACTCCTTACTCTACCTCATCCTTTCCAGAAGCTCAACGTCCCAGTTGAAAGGCACATTTAATGTGGTATTTGCTTTATGTCAACCATATTTCAAGACCTAGTGGACTCTACAGTTATAAAAAATGCTGTCCAAGGCCAATTTACTTCTCTTGTATCTAATAACCTAGTGGTAAGTAAAGTGAATTCTTTACACCTTTTTGAGATTGAAAAGATTCAAAAAGATGAATCCAGTTTCCCATTAGATGATTCCTTGCAGAATGAATTCTCCACCAGCATAATCGATGAAAGTCAGGCGTTCATGGAGACAAATATGCATCTCATACGTACCAATGAACAAACTACCTACGTTCTTAGACTCGTTTCTCAAGTTAAAGTCTTCGGGACTATAACGGAAATATCGGCTTTGAAGGGAAAGGGAAGTAATGGGTGTGATTTGTTAATTATGCTTACCGACTATGCAAAAGTATCTACGTTGGAATGGGATATGCAAAGTCAGAGCTTCGTAACTAATAGTCTTCACTATTATGAAGATGTCAAATCTTCAAATATATGCTCCTCTCATACCCCTACACAGCTCTTGGTGGATCCGGATTCCGACTGTTGCCTATTACGATTTTTAACTGATATGATGGCTATTATTCCATATCCAGCTAACGAAGATTTGGATATGGAAGAGGCTGCTATAGAAAATTCTAAAATTTCTTCATCTTATGCCTACAAACCCTCCTTTGTCTTAGCTTCTTCTCAACTGGATGCTAGTATTTCACGAATTCTTGACGTTAAATTTCTATACGGATATCGCGAGCCTACACTAGCCATTCTATATAGTCCCGAACAGACTTCTACCGTTACTTTACCATTAAGAAAGGATACCGTTCTCTTTTCATTGGTAACTTTAGACTTAGAGCAACGCGCTAGTGCCGTTATTACTACCATTCAATCACTTCCCTACGATATCTACGCATCGGTTTCAATACCTACGCCTCTTGGAGGTTCTTTATTGTTGGGTGGAAATGAGCTTATATATGTTGATTCCGCTGGCCGGACTGTCGGTATCGGCGTAAATTCTTACTACTCAAAGTGTACTGATTTCCCACTTCAAGACCAGTCTGATTTTAACCTGGAACTAGAGGGGACTATTGCCATTCCCTTAACAAGTAGTAAGACTGAAACTCCCTTTGTCGTATTGGTGCACACGTCCGGTCAATTTTTTTATCTAGATTTTTTACTTGATGGTAAATCAGTCAAAGGACTGTCATTACAAGCTTTGGATTTAGAAATTAATGATGACTTTCTTAAATCAGGAATCACTTGTGCAGTGCCTGCTGGCGAAAATCTTGTTTTCTTAGGTAGCCAGACTACTGACAGTTATTTGCTTCGTTGGTCTCGGCGTACTACTAATGAGGAGGTAAGATTGGATGAAGGAGACGATACTCTTTATGGAACGAACGATGCTGAAATGGATGATATGCTTGATATTTATGAAACAGATGAATCCGTGGGTTCTAAAAGGAAGATTGCTTATGAAAACGGCCCGCTACGTCTAGAAATATGTGATGTATTGACAAATATTGGTCCAATTACTGACTTTGCCGTTGGAAAGGCAGGATCGTACTCCTATTTCCCTCAAGACAACCATGGACCTCTGGAATTGGTAGGTACAGCAGGAGCTGACGGTGCTGGCGGTCTTGTTGTTTTTCGGCGAAACATATTTCCATTAATAGCCGGTGAATTTCAATTTGACGGCTGTGAAGCACTATGGACCGTTAGTATTTCAGGAAAGCTACGAAATATGAAAAGCAGAATACAAGCTCAATACTCAAATCCCGAGTTAGAAACTTATCTTGTACTTTCTAAAGAGAAGGAGTCGTTTATATTTTTGGCAGGTGAAACCTTTGATGAGGTACAGCATTCTGACTTTTCTAAGGACTCGAAGACACTTAATGTCGGCTCTTTGCTTTCCGGTATGCGTATGGTTCAGATATGTCCTACTAGCCTGCGTGTATACGACTCAAATTTACGTCTTACTCAACTTTTTAATTTTAGCAAAAAACAAATAGTCGTCTCAACAAGCATTTGTGATCCTTGTATAATCGTTGTCTTTTTGGGTGGTGGAATCGCTCTTTACAAAATGGATTTAAAATCCCAAAGGCTGATCAAAACGGATTTACAAAATAGACTTTCGGATGTTAAGACAGCTTCTTTAGTTTCCCCTGATAGTTCTGCACTTTTTGCAAAGCTTTTTACCTATAACGAAACCCTTAACGCCAAGGGTCAAATAGCCAATGGAATGAATGATTCAGCTTCTGAGACAGATTTGGATATTCAACCTAACCATAAAACAAGTAATAATGATCAAATGGGGTATGATCAGTCAGTAAGTGCTGATGATGTTCCTGAGGTTGACAACACCATCGTCACTGAAAAAAATGTT
Source organism: Schizosaccharomyces pombe (assembly GCF_000002945.2). Taxonomy (NCBI): domain Eukaryota; kingdom Fungi; phylum Ascomycota; class Schizosaccharomycetes; order Schizosaccharomycetales; family Schizosaccharomycetaceae; genus Schizosaccharomyces; species Schizosaccharomyces pombe. The sequence goes on from NC_003423.3 coordinate 1,115,697, forward strand.
AGTAATTTAGATCAGGAGTCTCTGGAAAAACATCCAATATTATTTGCTTTGACTGATGAAGGTAAATTAAAAGTTTACAACTTGGCAGATTTTTCCCTTTTAATGGAGTGCGATGTTTTCGATTTACCACCTACATTATTTAATGGGATGGAATCAGAGAGGACCTATTTTAACAAAGAATCCAGTCAAGAACTTGTTGAATTACTTGTAGCAGATTTAGGTGATGATTTCAAGGAGCCACATTTATTTCTCAGGTCAAGACTAAACGAGATTACAGTCTACAAAGCATTCTTATATTCTAACACTGATAAGCATAAAAATTTGTTAGCTTTTGCTAAAGTACCACAAGAAACAATGACAAGGGAATTCCAAGCAAATGTTGGGACTCCCAGAGATGCAGAATCTACAATGGAGAAAAAGGCTTCAAGCTCTGTTGATCATTTAAAAATGACAGCTTTAGAAGTAGTAGGCAATCACTCCGCAGTTTTTGTAACTGGGCGGAAACCCTTTTTAATTTTGAGTACTCTTCACTCAAATGCCAAGTTCTTTCCTATATCCTCCAACATACCAATTTTATCTGTTGCACCTTTTCATGCACACCATGCGCCACAGGGTTATATATATGTAGATGAAAACTCATTTATTCGCATTTGCAAATTTCAAGAAGATTTTGAATACGACAATAAATGGCCTTACAAGAAAGTTTCTTTAGGAAAACAAATCAATGGAATAGCCTATCATCCTACAAAAATGGTTTATGCTGTTGGAAGTGCCGTACCGATTGAGTTTAAAGTAACTGACGAGGATGGAAACGAGCCTTATGCGATTACTGATGACAATGATTATCTTCCAATGGCCAACACCGGTTCGCTTGACCTTGTTTCCCCCTTAACGTGGACTGTTATAGATAGTTATGAATTTCAACAATTTGAGATTCCCTTATCGGTTGCTTTGGTTAACCTTGAAGTTTCTGAAACAACTAAACTGAGGAAGCCATATATCGCTGTAGGGACCTCTATCACCAAAGGTGAAGATATTGCTGTTCGCGGATCTACATATTTATTTGAAATTATTGATGTCGTGCCTCAACCCGGGCGACCAGAAACTCGTCATAAATTGAAATTAGTGACTAGAGAGGAAATTAAGGGTACAGTCGCGGTGGTATGCGAAGTTGATGGGTATTTGTTGAGTGGTCAAGGCCAAAAAGTAATTGTACGTGCTTTGGAAGACGAAGACCATTTGGTTGGCGTTTCTTTTATTGACCTTGGGAGTTATACATTGTCTGCTAAATGTTTGCGAAATTTGTTATTGTTTGGCGATGTCCGACAAAACGTAACGTTTGTCGGTTTTGCCGAAGAGCCATACAGAATGACTTTATTTTCTAAAGGTCAAGAAGCGCTCAACGTATCTGCTGCAGATTTTCTTGTGCAAGGTGAGAATTTATACTTTGTAGTGGCCGATACATCTGGAAACTTAAGATTACTTGCATATGATCCTGAAAATCCCGAATCTCATTCTGGTGAAAGACTTGTAACACGTGGAGATTTCCATATAGGAAATGTAATTACTGCTATGACGATATTGCCAAAAGAAAAAAAGCATCAAAATGCCGAGTATGGTTATGATACGGGAGATGACTTCTCTTGTGTAATGGTAAATAGTGATGGTGGACTTCAAATGCTGGTTCCGATTTCTGATCGGGTGTATCGTCGTTTGAACATTATCCAGAACTACCTTGCCAACCGTGTTAATACGATAGGCGGCCTAAATCCCAAGTCCTATCGTCTCATCACCTCCCCATCCAACTTGACTAATCCAACTCGACGAATTCTCGATGGTATGCTCATCGATTACTTTACATATATGTCAGTTGCTCATCGACATGAGATGGCTCATAAATGTGGTGTTCCAGTATCCACTATTATGAATGATCTGGTAGAGTTGGATGAAGCTTTAAGTTATATGTAATTGGGCGTAGTTATTTAAAAATTTTTTTTGCATATTTTTGAAACTAAAGGATACCATGATCTATAGCAGGATGCACTTAACAAAAACAACATAAATGATGGCAAAAGTAATAATGCAAATATTGTAAAAGGATGCTTTCATTATTAGTGTTTGAAGCTCATTTTCTCGCGAAGATTGACGTACCATATGATTTGGTAAAAGAGTAATTTACTTAACATTAGTATAAAAGCATCCTATACTTTGTATATACATGTTTGTTGACAAGGATATGATGAGTACAAGGTATGTTAACCACTGATCATTTTTACAGGCTAGGATCCTTATATATAAATACCAAATTCATATACGGTCAACGGCTTGGGAATTTTCAATTTCATTCAACCTGTGAATAGGTTAGCAAACGCTTTTATGCATTTCATTACCTATTATTATTCCTCTATGTGTTTATCTCCCAGGATAGCAATATGCGATAATTCTGACAATTATCGTGTATATACAAACAAAATTGTTAACTTGTATAAATGATCAAAATTATTAATAAAATAGATCAATTGAACATACGTGCATCATTTAATTAAGCTAGGTTATTTCATCGAAATTATTATACTATACAATATTTTATTTACATAAGACATCAATAAGTATTACAGTAAACGCACCTACATAATATTATATATGGATAGCATGAAAAATCAACGTAGTAATTTGGTATTCATAAAAAGACCTTAACATACCGTGTAGCTAATAACACAGTGCAATGTATTGTCCTGTATATTTCAATACCTTCATCTCCGTTATTCAAATACGCATAAGGTAAATCTGCATCACGTAGTAAATTGGTGAAAAGAATCAGTTAGTCATTGCTTTTCTCATATCCATCAGTCTCTCTTTTTTTAATGTTTCGGATTATTAGCAAAGCAACGTTGTTTCAAGATTCACAACGGTTCCACACTTCTATACTGTCGCCCAGATGTGCATTTCATAATGGTGGAATTTTGCATAAAAAAGCTAAGGATAAAGATGTTAAGCATGATCACGATCCAGAATTTGCTAATTCATTTAATAAAATGTTGAAAAGCTTTGAAGCAAAAATGCAATTGGTTCACGAAAAGTTGGCTAAACGATTTCAAGAGGCAGTTGTTTTACCGAGTCAAGGAAATTTCACTCAACTAGAAGCACTTTTCATACCATCCAAAAGCATAAAAGCTCCTACTCCTAGTCGTCTGCTTCGAGAAATTGCAGCTGTTAGTCAGAAAGGTTCTCAGCAAATTATTATTCGTCCATTTGAAGACGTTGACATAAAAAACATCCTAAAAGCAATTGAAGATAGCAGATACCCGTTTGTAGCTAATAAGCTGAATGCATCAACAATTGAGGTGAAGCCACAACGAACCACTTTAGAAAGTCGGCAGCAGTTGGCCAAAGTATTAGAAGGATACGCAAAAGATAGTCGAGAACAGCTGTCTGCAATGCGAACTGAATTAAAAAAAGAGATTGCAAAAAATAAGAAAAGTAAAGCTTGGACGTCCGATGATTGTTATAAAGCAGAAGCGGAAATGCAAACAGCTTTTAAAAATGCCATCAATTTGCTTGATAGCGGTTTGAAATCAGCTTTGAAAAAGGTAATATAATCTCAATTACGCCAGATTTAATATCTCTTTGTGATGTATATTCATTTCATAGTAATTTTATAAACACGACTACATTATGTTTTCGATATACCGAACAAAATTGTTGAGTAAACTCAATTAGAGGTAGCTAAAATGAATGTGAATCTATTATTTACCGAGAAAACAGTTATTGCCTGAATTGGAGGTGCCTATGTAATGTATAAAATAAAATAAAAAAAATAAGTGAAAACTCCTAAGTCAAAAAATAGCAACAAAATGACTGAAAGTGCAGTCTGATAATAAACAATGATCACAATAAATATTACAAACGGCATGTAAAGCGGGGTTCAACTTACCAAGACAATTGAAATGAACCGGAAAACGTCTATAAGTTTATCACAATTTATTGGAGGAAAATAACACCAAAGGCTCAAGCAGTACGCTGTATCCTACAAAACAAATAGCCTCGTCTAGTCGTATATATAAATCTTAACAATAAGGCGACAACAAAAAAGTCAAGAGCATATTTTTGAGAGAACCGATCAGATATGATTAAAGTCGTAATTTTTGCCATGCTCTACTCTAGGACTTTACCGCTGCGAACTTCCTTTCCAGTTTTTTTAATCGTTTGTTCTACGAGCTCATATGGTTTGTCTGTGGTAACGATAACCTCTTGTTTTTCGACCGAAATGGATTTGTCTTCAACACCTACTCGACATTACTTAATTAGTACACAGATTCATCAACAAAATTCCTGAAAAACCATATATAACAAATACTTATATAAATGTAAATCTAAATACTTAAAAAATGACTTTTTTTAAAACGCACCCAGACGAGTTAAAACGCGATCGATGGCATTTTTGCAGCCATCACAAGCCATAGCAACGTTAAATTGGTACTTCATTATCAGATGATCAAAAATTCAACGAGATTTGGACAAGAAACTGTTAATTAACTTTTTTGTAACACAAATAAAAACAGTATTTAAAATTCAAGAAAATCCCAATTTTAAGAATTACTTTAGATGAGAAGGAGGGAAACGATAAGTTGGAAAATCCATTAGTAAAAGCATTTAGACGTAATGCAAGGAGGTATCCTTAAAAAAATAACGAGAGAGATATATTTGCTATAGATGTGTGTCAGTAATAATGCACTAAGCTATGATACACTATGTTGTGTATCACTATTTGTCATTACTTTGAATACTATTTAAATTCGCTTTTGAAACATGCATGAAGGAATTTCCATTTATTAACAAGTATGTAAGCTAACAAAACAAATTCAAAGAAAAAATTTAATAAAGTTTGCGCCTAAAATTGCTTCCTTACTTCAATGACTAGTTACTAACAAATTTCTAATAAAAATAATTATAATATTACTTACTCATACATATTGCATCCGCTTTTTGTAGATTGCAAACAAAACACACCGTAGTTTTACATATCATTAAATAGTATACCGAGATACGTAGCTGATGGTTGTATCCTTTAACGAAACCATAAAAATCGTTATAAGGGTTTTATGAGGTATAGAAATGTTGTCGTTAGTTTAATTGATTCAGTAAACAAGAGCAATGCAAGCAGTGGTAATGGATGTTTCATAACGATGTCAAACACTGAGAAATTAACAATAAAAAGAAGGTGAAAGAAAATAAAAAGGATCCCGGCTCATTGACGACTTTCAGATGATTTTGCTAACTCTTCACATTCTTTACAATACCAGATCCCCTTCGGTGGTTCTACTAGACCAACGCAAGGTAAATGGAACCATTCTCTTTTACAATTTTCGTTATCACATCCAATCATTTGTCCATAGGAAACTTGTTGACAGTAACAGTAAAGTTGCTCACCTTCACGGCTGATATCACTTGAATCTAATGTGTCGTGTTTGACAAGTGGTTCCCCATTTGTCTGTTTTAAACGAGATTCTGATCTCCGCACTGGTCGCCTCTCCGTAGATTGCGGCGCATGCTTTGTACTCGATAATGGAGGTGATGATGATTTTCTAGGAACAGCATTTTTTCGACGCTTTGTAGGGGTGTGATAAGAAGATTGCGGCGATGAAGCGTCTTCAAAGTTGTTATATGAAGACGACCGTTCCTGAGAGGAATATTGCTGGGAATGCTGGTTATTTTGATGCCGACGGGTTTCCCGTCTCCTTTCAGAAGTTTGAGGAGTCACAGTAGAATGATAATTCATTAAAGCTCGATCGTCTGGATATCCCAATCTCAATTGTTGGGGAATCTCCAATTCAACATATTCAAACCCAGCATCCAAACGGTCGATACAACTCTTGATATTATTCATTGCGTCTGTGGCCAAACAAATCTTTGAATCAGAATATGGAAGTATCTCTTTTAGTGTCTTTTGTAATCGCTCACATCTTTCTTCTCCTGACAATTCGTCATTTTTCTCGTTTTTTAGAACCACACCAATTTCCTGTATGACATTTTGACGGATATCTAAGATTTTGTTAACCACACGTTTTAAAAATATATATTTCACTTACCTCGTACTTGTGCATCGATCTCTTTCAAACTCGTGAATTTTCCACATACTGATTCAGGGACTGAAACAATGGCTGTAAAATGTTAATCAATGTGTTTATTTTCGCCTCTTACCATCTGTGAAATCATTTAAAGCTGCAAATATTTCAATTCCACTCGTCCCCATGATATTGACACTAAGCACGTTACGTTGTGCTGAGTAGGAAATGTATGTCCCACCTACTTCTCTCACTTTACTACATCCCTACGTGAAATAGCAAAATTGTATGTTTAATCTATTGATAGAAAGAAGTGATTCTATTATAAGCGACGCGTTTTAATGTACCAGAATTCTAGTATAATTTCAGCACTGCTTTGAACTGTAATTTTTAACGACATTATGTTAGTTCAGGTAATATGAGCCTTCTTGTTTAACCATACATTTCCAAATAATCAATTTATTTTAGATATCGGTTCTACTACTCAGTTAGTTGCACCTTCATTATAATAGCAAATTTTGGATGTCCGAAATATTTTTCCTTTTCACAACCTTCAGTGAATTCCAGATAATTGAGAAGTACATATTAAAATTCTTACCCAAAATAGACCGAGATTTACTATATCTTAAAGCTCAATACATTCTTATTTTTCCATTCTTCTCATTTGACTTACATACGATAGTGTATATACCAATATCAAACATTAACTCAACACGCGTAATCTCAAAATTTTGCAAGTTGGATTTACTATGTATAGCTATTAATGAAAATAATGATAGGCGTAAATAGTATGGTTTATTAAATAACGGAAGCTTTCTCTTTTTTTTTTTCGAACATTCATGTGCTATTTTCCTTCCCTAAGTCTAGGGCCATAGCTTAGTATTGTACATATTAAAAATTGGAACAACCGTTCCGCGTATTAGCCTAATTATTGAATTAATTCCCGATATTGTCCGTTTCATGTTCCTGTGGCTTGTTCCTCGGACGCGTCAGCGTGCCATTTTAATATATACCAGCCCTCCCATTTCTATGTAAATATACCACACGACTATTCCTTACACACATTATGAATTCTCTACGTTCAGTAAAACGGCTTTTAGGTGCTCGCTCTTTGAGCTCTGATGGGCTCTCTGAAAGCGTTAATTCTTCTGATCGAGAGGATAGCTTGAGCTTTCAGACTCCTTCAACCCCTTCTGAAGATGAAATGCCACAATGTTTTGAAGATTTAATCAAGCCTCAAGTTCTTTCTTCAGAGGCCTCAAAGAGTTTACTTTCCCTTAATGAAGGAATTAAAATGGAAATCGTGTCCAGTTTACAGCAAAAAGACCAGAAAAAGCGAAATAAATTAATTGCTTGGATGCGTAAAAAACCATGTTACGAGCAACCTGACGACTTTATTTCGTATATTGTAAATACAAAAATTGACTCAATCGATGAATCTATCATACACAAATTAGCTCTACTTCTCAGAAACGAGCAAGTAATGTATGTTTACATTTTGTGCAGCTACGTGAATCAAAGTGGTGATGCTTAAATTATCTTTTTTTTTGGCACTACTATTGTTTTGATTGAATGATAAATCATTCGTTTATTTTGAGGTTTTTCATACTAACTGCAATACAGATGGGTAGAGAAGTTTATACACAACGGCGGTTTCGGTGTAGTATTTTGTACAATCGACAAAATCTCTCGCCTTGAATGGAGAGAGGAACTGCACGATTCTATACTGGAGCAACTTTTACTTTGCGTTAAAGCCATGTGCACTGTTCAGGTATGCATGTGATATACATTTAGACCTATGTCTTCATTGCCTTTGACAATTGCTAACGTTTTTCCTAGCGCGGATTGGAATGTTTATCTCAATCCACTTATAATGTCGAGCGATTGATTTCCCTTTTGCTTTCAAAGAAACAGCCATGTGATTTTGTCGTAAGGGAAGTACTCGTTCAAATAGTTCACTCCTTTTACAAAGCTCATCTCGACAAAGAAGAAGGTGCAATGCAAGTTTTTTCCTTGTTTTCTATTAAAGACGATAAGGATGAAGAGGTTGAATTCTTAAAAAACGTTCGAGTTGATCGACCTTTTCGCCGTTGGATTATCGAACTTGAAGATGTTAGCCGTAATGTCTTCTGGGTGTGGAACCACGATTCTAATGTCATTGATTTGGAGAAACAATATAATCAAGTGTACGAGGCTCCATTGGGGTTTATTGGTGGTATAGAAACCGAAGCCACCAGCTATGTTGCAGCTCACATCCATCTTATTAATGAATTACTCGAAGGCTTACCTTTAGAGAAACGTCAAAGAAAACGTTTGGAACTCCAGCTAAGTGGATTAGAAAGAATCATGGGGTTACGGTTTCGAAAGAGCAGGTAAGCAATTTTTTTCAATATTTATATAAGCAGGCACTTACAAATCTAGTCAAAAATTCCATAAGAAGCTACATGAAGCCCTTCGTGAATGGATAGTGGCTGCTAAAATTGATGATTGGCCATACAAACTTGTGCAAACTGGATCAACCTAACTTTACCCTAATTTTCTATGCACTACAATCATCCTATGTATATAAAAGACACTAAACACCTTAATCATTTATCAAAATACGTCTTGTCATCTACTTTACCTAACCCAATATTGGAATACTCATCGTACATTATATATTAATCGCTTAATTTTTATTTATCAATTATGGGCAATAATAAAGGTAAATCCAGAAAAGTCGAGACTTTCGTCATTTACCAATTGCAATGCCCAAGAAACATTTTCTTTATTAAAATGCTTGGATTCCCCAAATACGTTTGTAAATTGTTGAAAAAACATTTCATCCAAGATTTCAAAGACTTCAACACCTTCTGGATTAGCAACGGCTGGATACCCTTCCACAAGCATACTAATTGAGAAAGGTAATTTTTCAGAAATAGATAAACAATATACACAAATCAATATCATTAAAATATCCTGCTCATCTGTAGCGACCAATGCTTCAGCATCGGTTGAACCATAGAGACTCTCAATGGCATGCGAAAGTGGTGCAAACAAAGGATGTTGCAAGAGGAAAATAGATATCGAATTAAGGATGAGATATTGCAAAAGGTTTGGAAGAGGTTTGTAAGTTTTTTGGAGTGATTCTTCCATATAATTTTTGACATAAGTGATGGAGTCTTGAAGAATATTAATCTGACTATCGCGATAAATTTTGGCCCAAACCTGCCTTTCAGAGGTCGGAGATACTTGCGGATTTGATTTTAACAAAAGGTCAGCTCTAGAGTCGATGTACATAAGTAAAACTTCCAAGGACTTAATCTGGCCTCGTAAAGAAGGGACATAAGAAGCTAGATCACCCGTCAACAAATGCGCTGTCAATTTTCGAAGTTCAAGAGAAGAGGCAGTTACAACTGCTAAACATTGAAGAATCTTTTGAAAAATTTCCTTATCTGGGGACTTTGGCAAAAAAAATACTAAATTGCTCAACTGAAATTGGCAATCATTCTCAAGAATGGCAGCTTTTTGATCTTTATGCGGTAAATCTGGATGAATAGCTACTTTTAAAGTCACTGTATCAAATGGGTTATCAGGTAAGCAAAACCCATAGCCCATTAGTAACTCTTCGTTGCCCTTTGGACCGTAATTATTAAACAGCTGGTTGCCTTTTGCAACCAACTCTTGGGAAATTAATTGAACAGATTTTTCATCTTGAAAATCACTATTCCACAAAATTGGCTGCTTTGGTTTATGATTCAGACTGTCAATGAGAGGAAGAAGAATGGGAGTAGACTCTGAATCCTTATATATTAGATTGGATGAAAAACATCTAGATGAGAAAACAGTGGCAGACCATATATACAAATCGAAGGTAAATCTTTCTGTAGGAGATGGGTGCAAACTTAATGCTTCTTGATACTCATGCTTCCAGATATGCAAACGCTCCTGAGCAGCAGAGTACGCATTTGTGGATATCAAAAAGGCGTTATCATTTTCGTTAAAATAAAGAGGGGTGTTGAATGTTTTAGGTAGATACTCAATGTACCCGTACCACTTACTTTGTATACCCTTCAAGCTCTCCAATGCTAAAAATGTACAAAGTGTTATATGAGGATTGCAACTCTCAAAATTTGGATTCAATTTTTTTAATTCCTCTTTCGCCTTGTTATATGTTATTGCATACTCAAAAGGGCAGGATATAAGTAATTGATCAGGTGCTATATCGTTTTGTGCAACAGCAATATAACTACCAAAACAAGCGTTATCGTCTCGACTTTGGATAAATTCGACAGATTTATGAAGCTTGCAGCCATTTTGCAAGGCTTCGTGTAGTAATTTCTCCATTAAAGTAGCGTTCGTATAAAAGAAGTAAATTAGAAAAAAAAAAAAATTGTAAAATTCCAATAATCAAACCATCAAAACTGATTTTTGCTTTTTAAAAATGAAAACAGACAAAAGAAAAGTGGAAGATAAATTATACCATAAAATTAAAAAGTGGTAGCAGAGTGCCGCCTGGCTTCGCCTATTGCTCAAAGGTAAGGATTGAAATACCCTGAAACCGCATTTGGGTGTTTCTCCCACAGTTTTTAATGCGGATAACCGCCATTTGTATTGTTACAAAAAACTGTATCGATGCTAATTAGTTTAAAACGCTTGTAGTAATTTGCAATTGATAACAATTTGAAGTCTTTATACTCATAATTAGACTACAGGAAAGCGTTGTCTTTTAGAATTTAGCGTATATTGTGATTCGTGAATACATTACCCTCATTTTTTGTAAATCAATCCAGTTTTACAAATACCTTCTTTAATTTTTTCTTTTTTTTTCTTTTTTTTTGTTTACAATCGTTAGCTATTTTCTTGAAAATAGGACATTTGCTGAAAATGGATTTTCATGCGATTTCTCAACGTTTCATTGATATGATGAGAAGCAAGAATTCCCAGAACGCTTCTCAGCCTCCAGAGACATATCCCTTTTATCATGAAGTACGTCAAATGTCACAACACCCGTGGATGTATGAAGACCCAGAGTTGCAGGATTATGCTCTTAGCATTTTACCACTTGACAAACTATTTCAAGATGCTTCTGAATTAGAAAAAGAGGGAGATGGATCTTGGGGTTACCAAGATTATGTGATTCAAGCCTTGTTAAAGTGGTTCAAGCGAGAATTCTTTGTTTGGGTTAATCAACCACCTTGCGAAAAATGTGGAGTATGTTTTATGATTGACGGTGTAGTCAATTTTTTGTTCTTTATCCGTACGATATAGAATATTGACAATGTGTAGGGTGAAACTCATATGACAGGCAACGGTCCCCCCAATGAGGAAGAAAAATGGAATGGAGTCCGCAACGTAGAGCTTTATCAATGCAATGTATGCGGGCATAATCAGAGATTTCCCAGGTATAATCGCATTCGAGCATTGCTTGATTCAAGGAAGGGAAGATGTGGAGAGTGGGCCAACGTGAGTTAAAAATATTTATAAATATATAAAGCTAACATTTTCTTAGTGTTTCACTTTCCTATGCAGAGCACTTGGATCTAGAGCTAGGTGGATTTGGAATGCTGAGGACCATGTGTGGACGGAAGTCTATAGTAATAAACAGCAACGCTGGGTGCATGTCGATAGTGGTGAAGAATCATTCGATGAACCTTTGATATACGAACAAGGTAGAGTTCTAACTCCTTGAAAAACTTGATTTCTAACAGCATTAGGTTGGGGAAAGAAGATGTCATATTGTTTGGGTTTTGGGAGTACGGAAAAGGTTTTAATTTTATTTGTTACTAATGCAAAAATAGTCGATAGTGTTCGCGATGTATCGCATAGATATATTCGTCACCCTGAGAATGGTCTTCCTCGTGATCGATGCCCCGAATCTGTCCTACAACAGGCTTTGCATGAGATTAATATTGAGTTTCGGTCCCGACTAACTGATTCTGAACGTAAGGCTCTAGAGGAGGAAGACAAACGTGAAAAAGATGAACTTGATGGTTATATGCGTCCTGTTTCCCAGGCCACGCCCACTAACACTGACCTGCCAGCAAGACAAACGGGGAATGTTGAATGGAAAGAGAAAAGAGGGGAAGCAGGAAAATGATTGTTTCATAAAGCTTTACGTTCCGTTTCTATTACCAAACATTTATTAGTTATGTTGTACATGAATCCTTTCTAGTTACTAGCTTTTTTTTTATGTAATCCTAATTAAATTTTTTTTTCATACATTAGTTAAACGACAGCAAGTGCATCGTAAACCAACTTTCGAATTTCAAAAAAGCGGTTGCTCAAACTGCCCTCAACGGATATTTTACCACCACTGAGTTTTCTTACGGCAACAGCTCCCCCACATAATAAAACACCTTCTCCTTTCAATTCAGCAGAAATTCCTTGATCTAAAAGTGCTTTACGGAGATAGGCAAGCCGAATATTACCTACCAAAAGTGGAGCAGCCCTGGGCGCTCTTGCCAAGTCTGATCTTAAAGTCAAGGCGTTAAGAACAGGAAGTGTCTCTTTCTCTTCTTTTTTCTCTTCATTCCTTTCTTTATCACCGTCCTTTTTCTCAACTTCTTCCTTTTTATCTTCTTCTTCAGAAGGTTTAGAGATCTCAACCTTAGCCAGCATATGTGAAACTTCGCAATTGCCAACTTTAGTCCAAATTAAATTTTTAATAAGATCATCTGCTAATTTAAGACTGAATGCATTAACATCGATACTAACATTAATGATTTCACCATAGTTGGGTATGTAAACGTCCTTGGTAAAAGCACTGAGAGAGGCGCACGTTTTCTTCATATCTTCTTTCTCTTCAGTTGAAGCATGAATAAGGACAAGTCTTCTAGGATTTACCTGTGGTATAATAGTTTTCAAAGAACGTCCATCATGCAGACCCTCAATATCTATGAACTGAACTTGACATGAAACTCGGATAGTTTTTTCATCTGTTATAATTTTAGAAGGAACTTCATCCTCATCCTCTTCTTCCTTTTTTTGTTGTAGACCATCGTTTATTTCGGACCATTTTCTTTTTCCGTTAGAATTAGATAAAGCATTATCATCTGAATCATTTTCCAATTCCAATGTGTTAGCAGGTTCGTTAATCATAGAAAAGTCTTGATGTTTGATAATTTCTCCATATTCATCTATCCTCCTTCTCTTCTCAATGTATGGAAACATTTTATACTTGGTATGTAAAGCTTGGACAGCAGGATCTCTCAAGTTCAAATCAAAAGACTTTCCCATTAGGAAAGCAGAAGATCCAAGAGCCACATGGGGAACTTCTGTATTCAAATCTAAGTCGTCATCTTCTGAAGAAGATGATGATGAAAGGTCTTCATCTAATATGGTTCTGTTACGAAATTCCAAAGCGGTATCTTCCGCATCTTTATTTCTCTTGCTGAACTCAAGTTCTTGATACGATCGCAATTCTTCCCCCTCCAAAGGTTCTTTCGTTTTTATCTTGACAGCTTGTTCAGCATACAAACCGACTGGATGAGGAATATCACGTTTCTTTTTACTAGCACGTTCCCAATACCTGATGAATTGGTTTGCAAGTGAGTTTTGAGGGCATCTGGATCTTTGTGTAAACAGTATTAAGTCATTTGAATTTTCAGACATCAAATCTAACAAAATTCGCTGAGAGAATCCGCATTCCAAAGTCAACGCGGTAGCGAGGATCACTTTGGGTCCGGGTCCTATGTGAGAAATCTGAGAAAAATCTGTAATCGTATTTATATTTCGAAACTCTAATAAGTTTTCGTTGATCCCAAAATCACGAACTATATTATCACCCATCCATTCAATCATACTTTTAGCATAGTCAATAGTTTTTGTTGATGTAGGGGAAAGGAATAATATAGGAAATGGTAGAGGCGGTTGACTAGCAGACCAATGGTTATCTAGAATACAACACAATTCTAATACCCTAGAAGCGGCATCTACAGGTAATAAAACAGTACCGCCCTTCAACAAAGAAGACATAACAGACTCTATGAAAGCTTCGTCACGCTTTTTACGGGAAGGGATAGATACGAGTGAATTGTTAGCATCAGTAATTAAAGTATTTGGTCGATTGAGAGCTTCTAATATATGGCCATTCGAATATAAGGCAGCGCCGTTTAGATGTTTATCTTTAGAATGGTTCCAGTCAACAGCGTACAGAACGCTTTCTGATTCTTTTATAAGACTCCACAAAGTTCCTCCCAAGGTATGTCCAGCATTATAAGCAGTAATGGTTAGCCCACTACATTTTCCTAAATCATGAATTAGTATAATCAAAAGTTCAAAAGACTTTTTTCACAAGAACAATTGCTTACCTAAAAGTAATGTGGGTTGTTGATATCTAAGAGGAATGATGCTGTCAAAAACAGCATCTACATCAGCTTTGCTCATGTCTGAAATATAGTTGGATTTTATTGCATCCAACATAGTCATCCGACCCATATTAATTGTTGGTAAAGTAGCATATATATACGCATTTTTCCAGTCATATTTATAATAAGCATAAACCAATCCTCCTATATGTGCTAAATCCGAATGAGATAAAAGGATTAAATCTGGTTGTTCGGGTACTTCCGGATGTTTTAATGAATCATCGCTGCCAGGGTCTATATAGATATGAATTCCATCTAACTCAATATGAGATGTTCCACAATAGGAGTCTGTCTCTAAACATTGATAGTTGAGCATGGTTATTGCCCAAAGACAGGACTTTACAACTCGATGGTAGTAAACAGTGGGGGTTGGATGGCTATCAGAAAGAATATATCCAAGCGATACTATAATATGAAAACTTGTCAATCTTCTAAATTGACCAGTTTTAATGTCTTTATTATAACTAAATCTTTAGTTAATCTAAATCATTCAACGAGCATATTGGATAAATCGGCTTCGTAATTTTTATATATTAACAAAGACGGATGTTTATTAAATACGGTTTCTTGGTAACATCATTAATTAAAAATATACCATGTAAGGAGTTGAGTTATAAGTGACTGGTATAGATTATCAATTGGCGATTTATTCAAAATGCGCTAATTTTAGGAAATGGTTCATCAAATCGAAAATTGTCCTGAAAGCATTAAGTGAATTATCAAAATAATTTTTAGCTTTTAAATTATCACTCTGTAATAACAAATAACTGTAAATTAGACATTGATTCATTCATCGATTCCAAAAAAAGCAGAGACGGCGCCATAGAGGTCGCAAACGACCTTAGATTTCCCAGAGCTTCCTAGGCCCGCAGCGACATATAATGGAACAAAGTGTTCCTCGCGTGGGTGTGCTTTTCGAAAATAAGGGTGTAGCTGTAATCCTAATAATTTATTCAGACGATCATTTTGCTATAGGTTCGAAATTAGTACAAGAAGTTCAAAATATTGTGCACTCATCCTCAACGACAAGTAACATACATACCTTATCAGTCTCAATAGCTTTTAGAATATCCAGTTGGAATTCTTTATATCCATCAGCTGCCGTATCTTCATTGAATGCAGAGAGGTCTTCGAAAGTATGAATGTTGAGTCCTCCGCTAACTATCAAATACTCCTTCCGCAAACTTTGCAATGCTTGTCCTACTTTATATAGCTGCATGGGATCTAGGGTATGCATGCTCACCTCTATTAATGGGATATTAAGTCCATCGGGAAACATGATTTTGAATGGCACAAAAACACCATGGTCCAATCCACGATCACCTGAAACAGTTTTTGCTGGAATTTGGTACTATTGGGTTAGCATCAATAATCTATGAAACAGAAAAGATTCTGCGTTGGCATACTTCTTTAAGGGCAGAAATTATTTGATCGGCTATCCGCTTGGAGCCTTTGGAATGAAACTTGATCTGGTATAAATAATCTGGAAATCCGTAATAGTCATAAAAAAGTGGGTTTTCATCGTCTCTCGAATATACTTCAACTGATCCACGAGACTCATAGTGTGCAGAAAAGACGATTATTCCCTTCGGTCTAAACTTTTCCAATAGAAAGGGTCCTAACTGTTCTAAAAACTGATAATGTAACCCTCCAAGCTTAGAATCATTACTGAAAACCTCATCATCCGATGATTGTGGTAACATCAAAAATGGAGCTAAACAATTTTTAGTTATTCTAGTATCAATAAAGTGTTTATGTATCGAGTTATATGAAATTGAGAGATAGTTTGATGAAGTCAGTCAGCAAATTCCATTAACTCAGCATATTATGCGTCTGCTATATAAATTTCTGTTGATTCAATATACTTACATCCATGCGCTAAATACAGAGCTGGAATAAGCCTTTCTAGTTGAGGAACAGACCTCATACGAGACATCCAGTCTAATAGTCGAGAACTCGCCATAGTCCCGTTAAATTCAATTTCAAAATAGCCTAAATCGTTTGACTCCACTGGCTTTTGGGTGGTGTTACTAACGCTGTTGTTTTTCCAGTAGGCGAGTATGCACACTGCCAAACCCGTCAAGAGGTATTTCAACCTTAAAAGTTCTCGTATTGGCATGAATCCACAAACCAAGACTTTCGAGGTATTAGTTTTCCTTTTGTTTATCACTTACTAACTAATGCTTTAAGGGAGCTATCAATCGGCTAAATTCTTTGCAATCCAATGCAAAAGTGCTGGAAGTGCTTAGGAAAAGGGGAAAGATCCCAAATGATCAGTCGATGGTTGAAATGAGACATTGGCTTAGATGCATTGGATATCAGGTAAGTTACTACTTATAATTAGGAATTACAAAAGAATAGCACTCAAATATTTTAAGCCGCTGCATATGATTAAACGAGATTGAAACAAGTATTTGTATGTCCTTTATAGTACTCGATTGTGATCCTTTCTTTAACTTCACCTTATTTTTAATAATAATAATCTCATTGAAAGGACAGCACATCATGTCTATAAAGGGAAATATCAATAGGAATTGTTGACTTGGCTGGTTTAGCCTGTATCTCTTTACGAAATCTTTTTGTTAATAGTTCTATACTGTCATGCAACTTTTACTAACTAATAAATCTCAGCCATCAGATTTGAACCGACTAAATGTCATCCATGTTGCTGGAACTAAAGGAAAGGGTTCTACATGTGCATTTACATCCTCAATATTACAGCAAATACAGAAGAGTGGAGAAAGGTCGATTCCAAAATGCATTGGTATGTACACTTCTCCTCACCTCCGATCTGTCTGTGAACGTATTCAATTAAATGGCAAACCTATCAGTCAAGAGTTGTTTACTAAATATTTTTTTGATGTATGGGAGCGCCTAGAGAATGCTGTCGGTAGTGATTCGGAAAAGCCAATGTATTTCCGATTCTTGACACTAATGGCATGGCACGTTTTCATTTCAGAGAATGTCGATGCCGCTATCATTGAAGTTGGGATTGGTGGTGAATACGATTCTACAAACTTAATTGAAAAACCATATGCCACAGCAGTTACAAGCTTAGGTCTTGACCACACGTCTTTGTTGGGGAACACAATAGCAGAAATTGCTTGGCAGAAAGCTGGAATCTACAAAGAATCAGCTATTGCCTTAACTTGCGAGCAAGCTCCCGAGGCTATGAATGTTTTAAAAAACCGTGCTGCTGAACGAAATACATCACTTAAGGTAGTCATACCTCCTGCTGAATTAACGCCGGATATGATTGGTCTTTCAGGAGTTCATCAGCTTGGAAATACATCCCTTGCAGTTTCTTTAGTCCAAGAATTCTATGAAAAGGCCGGGTGCCCTTTTGATAGAGATCCATATCAGGATCCAGCAATTTTGGACGGCCTCAAGTATGTAAAATGGCCTGGAAGATGCCAAATTGAGGAAATCAACAACATAAAATGGTGTTTTGATGGAGCCCACACCAAGGAAAGTTTGGAGGCCACTGGACTTTGGCTCGCATCCAAGAAGAATCTTTATGAGGATGCAGATGCCCGTATTCTTCTGTTTAACCAGCAAAGCAGGGATGATCCAATTGCTTTACTTAGGTCCTTCTTAAAAGGATTGGAAAGCTCGGGAACTGGGATTTCGTTTACGCATGTTATATTCTCAACCAATGTCACCTGGAAGGATGCAGGCTATAATCCAGAGCTGTTAAGCATTAATACCATTACTGATAATAAGCCCGTTTTGCATGTACAAGAGGATTTATGTAAATGGTGGAAAGAATCGAAGGGCACGACTAGTGAAGCAACAGTAGCCCCTACCATCCAAGAAGCTATTGAGACAGTGATGTCAATTAAGCAAAAATCCAGGAATACTTTTGTTTGTGTCACCGGAAGTCTGCATTTAACTGGTGGTGTTTTTGTAGTACTAGATCAAGCTGTTTTTTGATTGAAATGGAGAAAGGTTCTACATTTTGCAACATTGTTTTTGAGATTTAAATGATTCTTAGATATACAACATAGCTTTATGCATCTTTGTAATTACAAAATGATTTTTAACAATTTGACACGTAAGGGGAACAAATTTGATTTCACGAATTATAATAGTATGCAGATAAAAAGCTGTGTGAAATTTGATTATACTCGTGCATTTCCAATCAAACAAATAATTTACTGTAAAGCTTTAAGGCTGATTATTGACTTTTTATATATACTTAGCCAATATTTAAGGTATGAATGTACAATTATATTTTACAGGAACAGTGTGTTGAAAGTTGCTTTTGCTTGGATCTCGTAACCCAATTACGACCACCGCATCTTTTCAGCATCCAGCCTAGTTTACAAACTGCCTATTATAAAAACGTTTTAAGCTCTTTTAATATTTTTGTTTTTTTAAAAAAAGCAAATGGCAGATGCAGAAGACTCGCGTCACTCAAAAAATGAGGGTTTTCCCAACACTTCCTTAATCACAGAAAAACTAGATCTATTGGATTTATTTGGGTCACCAAAAGTTAAAACTGAAAGAGAGGGACGTCCAGCGCGCCTTCTTGAAGGTCTATCGGCTGTTAATGCTGAAACTGCATTTGTAAAAACACACCCCCTTCAGCATGAATGGACATTGTGGTTTTTGAAACCACCTACACAAGGTCTTGAATGGAGTGATCTTCTTAAAGAGATTATTTCCTTCAAGACAGTGGAAGAGTTTTGGGGCATCTTTAAGACGATCTCAAAAGCTTCGATGCTTCCCGCCAAATCGGACTACTCTTACTTTTTGAAAGGTATTCGTCCTGAATGGGAGGATCCTCAAAACATGAATGGTGGGAAATGGGCCTACCAAAGCAAGCACAAAGGTTCAAATCTCGACGAGTTGTGGCTGTATATGGTAAGTCATGGTCTGTTCATTTTAACTGCTGTGATATCGACTTTACAGAATGTTAATTTTTAAGTTGAAAGTATTAACGTATGGAAATAGGTGCTGGCAGCCATTGGAGAAACATTAGACCCTACTGGGAAAGAAGTTACTGGTGTAGTTTGCAATATGAGGAAAGGATTCTATAGAATCGCTGTATGGACACGAAATTGTAATGACAAAGATGTTTTGGAAAAAATCGGGTATGTGAAGTTTTAAGAGTAACGTGTTGGTAGTTGACTGGACTAACAAACATGTAGCCTGCGCTTTAAAGAAGTTTTAGGGATTTCTGATAAAGAGACTATAGAATATAGTGCTCATGAGGATTCATCAAAGGCTGGTAGTATGCGAGCAAAAACCCGTATGAGTCTTTAATGATATCAAGTTTCAAGTTTTTATTTTTACTTTCTAAGGCTTGGTAAATTATAGGGGTGTTCATTTACGAATGACAATATGTTATTGCAATCATTGCCCTCTTGTTTTTGAGACCTCTAAAATACCAAGCTTATTGAGATGAGATAGATGCCTCTTTACAGTTAGTGTATTCGTATGAATAGTTTAATTTGTTATATTTGTTGAGCATTTTAATAGGCTAATGGATATAATCTATATTTGACCCTTCTCTTACGTTATAAATATTAAAATTCTATCAAGAATGTAAATATGCTAGATCGCCAAATCTTCCTATTATTCATAACCGCCTGTATATTAAACATTTATCGCTAGCTTATTTCAAGCTGAATAATGTCTACTATGATTTTACTATTTCCGAGGATCTAATGTAATGTTGGAACTAACCTTTATCGCTAAGGATCCATGAATGTTTGAATCAAACTAAAATTTCGAAATAATAGGCGACCTTCATTTCTTCTTATCATTGTCGAAATCGGATAACATTAATTAAGAAGATAGCCCTTTTAATCGAATTAATGCAGCGCTTAATGAGTACTGGGAAAAGTGGGGAAATTTACTTGCAACTTCTGTATGCTTAGAATTAGATATCTGGTGAAGAAGTATCTACAATCAGACTTTTCAATGTACTGTACGGAATATTGTCGAGTATCAGTGCACCACTTCAATTCCAAATCTATCGCTTCGCTTATACTCAAAGTTTTTTAAACAAATAAAGCTCAGCACTAACTTCATCATTTGGTTAATCAGCAATTAGCAAAGATGAAATGATTGACGAATATTTCGTAACGCTGATACAATCTCCCAACTCCAAACATAATTCGCTTATGTATACCTATTTAATAACCTAGAGCTTAATTGAAAATATACGAATGCATTACCACCTTTTCTAACTAGTCAATTTTTCGAGTATCGTTTTTTAAGCAAAAGAGAGCCAAAGGCTAACATTAACTCAACTCCGTTCTGTGTATCAATTCTCCTTTTCAAATTTCGAAAATAGTCATCTGCGTACAGGGACATCAACGAAACATTCCAACAGTATTTCAAAATTTTTACTTATTTATTTCATAAATATGTACCCTCGCTATTATTAAAACATTTAAATATCTCTGAATAATACAGGTGTTGATGAAACCTGTAGTTTATATGATACACATCTTCATTATTCGTACATAAAATTTGCAGTCGAAAATGAACCAAGAAAGTAACATTATATGATTAAACAAATCGTCTTATATAGTAGTATGTGTTTTTTATCGAATACAGTGTAAATATTCATTGTTATTTGCTGTTTTTTCTTAAAACTCATAAATAGCGTTTTGTTCGTCAATTATTAATTTCTATCACCAAAGTCTTTTAAATGAACCAAATTCCCTATGTTGAATGGAAAAAGTTACTTGTTATCAGCTTTCTGTTTGTTTCCGTTAATGCGCTGTTCAAATTTTTCAAACTCGGCAATTGCAACCTCCTCTTCTGGATCTAAAACTTGTACAACATTTTCCACTTCCGGAATGTAATGCTTCAGCATTTGCTGAATTCCATTTTTTAGTGTCACAGCTGATGACGAACAGGTTCGACATGCACCTCGAAGTTTAAGAGAAACGGTACCTGTCTTCTCATCAAACCCTCTAAATTCCACATCACCACCGTCTTCTTGGATAGATGGACGAATGCTAGTCTCGATCAGTTCTTTAATCATTGCAACAATTTGACTGTCGCTTTCTAATATTTGAGTATCGCTAGCCCCCTTTAGAGGCTCTTCAGAGAGTACTGGGCTTCCATTACTTAAATGCTCCATAATTACACTAAACACTTCTGGCTTCATTTGAGCCCATTCAGTTCCTGCTCCCTTGGAAACAGTAATAAAGTCCTTTCCAAAAAAAATGCTATCAACTCCATCTATATCAAATAGTTTCTGTGCCAATGGAGAATTCACAGTTCCTTGTCCTCTCATGAATTCACAGCTTCCGATAGTTGGAGGCAAGATATCTAGCCCTGGCAGGAACTTCAAAGCGTTTTCGTTCGGTGTCTCCTCCGATCGGATCCATATGCTGCGAATTGCTTGCAATTGGAAACGTGGAGTGAAAACGTTACCAGCTGAAGATACTGGTAAAAAGGTTTTCTTTTGGAATGCTGTCCTTAAAGATTGAAACGGCACAACTCTAGGAAATAACATGCTTGGAATCAAATCGTGCTTTATCCAATAAGAGACAAAATATTAAGACAAGTTCAGAATTTGAAACTTCTTAAGTATACACTTCAAACAGATGGGAAAATTTAAATGTTTATTAACAATTTTTAAATCAGGAAATGCTAATGTAAGCAATTCTTTAAATACATGCAAGAAGGCAATTTGTACATGGGCATACGAAAACCGATGTGATCCTTATACTTTCTTATACAAATTAGCGAAGTTCATTATATTGAAATAAGCCATTGTTCGTGATTCAACAATTTACTTGTCTTTCATCACTAATCTAAATTCTCTCTTACAAGAACAATAGACATTGTTTTCAATTGAACAAATCGGTAGGCTCCTGCCTTCCTCAACAACTTAATTTCTACTAGGTGTTCAAAAACAGATACCTTCCTAGTAAATTTCACACATCATTGCTTCATTAAGAAAGAACTGTTTAAATCGTATGGAAAAGGTAAGCCAACGGTACCATTGTTCATTCACAAAATACTGATGAATTACTGCAGTCTCAACTTGAGTCACGCGTCCATTTGCTTGAACAGCAGAAGGAGCAATTGGAAAGTAGTTTACAAGACGCTTTAGCTAAGCTAAAGTAAGTGTGGTAAAGTGATGCTAGAAATGGTAGAAAATATGAGTTATGCGCCTTTACGCGCGTTCAGGTTCATTTTGGGAAAAGCAATGTATTGCCGTTCCATCAAATCTATTCAAGTCATCATCAAGCTTGTCTCGTTTTATCTAATGTTGACAAATGATTTAGAAATCGAGATGCTAAGCAAACTGTACAAAAACATATCGATCTACTCCATACCTATAATGAAATACGGGATATTGCTTTGGGAATGATTGGCAAAGTGGCAGAGCATGAAAAATGTACAAGTGTCGAATTGTTTGACAGATTTGGAGTTAATGGGTCAGAATAATTATTATCCATTCAGTTATTTAGGAAAAAAGAGAAGTTAAACAAAACAAATAAAAATGTAACGGAAAAAGTGACAGAGACAATCCAAGTTTTCTTTATTAAGCATTACTTTGCTTTCGCTAGAGATCCAACGCCAATTCTTATATATTTATTATGAAAGTTTACGTAAACGATCACAATTGTTAGAACATCTCAAGACTTTAGCTAGTTGATTAGTATTAAGGCTCGTCAGTATGTCCGACGTCTTTTTCAGATGACAATAGCAACTTATGAATGTTATTTGCAGTTTCAGTATTGGCTGTCGATTCTAGTTTTGACAAGTGATGTGACCAAAAATCCTTTTGCTGGTCGATGGGATTAGATAATCGTTCGTAACCTTTTTCTAAGTAGGTAATTCTTTCATCCACCTCTCGTGAGTGTACAGTGGGAGAGGCTTCAACTACTCTTTTAACGGCATGCTGCAGATTACCAAGTTGATCAAGAAGGAAATCGGTAGTTTCTGGTAAAGTAACTTGCCAATTTTCGGGTACTTTGTTGAGAAAAGAAATTCTTTCCAAATGCTTTTCTATTTCTGTTTTTTTTTCTCTTTTCCTGCTGAGACGCATGCGAAGGTCACGACGTAGTTGCATCTTTACTACGAGTTTTTCTGCAGCCTCTTGAATTGCTTGATCCATGGCGGCGTCTTGCTCTGTTGTGATTGAATAGTCTACATCCTTTCCAAACGTACGCATGTAGCCTTTTAGCTCTGGTGGATAACTAAAAATGTTTCGAAGTGTATACACCTCGAAACCATCATAGTAACGATCCACCACACTTTCAAAGAGAACCTCGAACTTGTGTAGTCCTTCTTCTATTTCCTGTGGCGCTTTTTTAGCAAACCGCGTTTGTGAAAAGGCTTTATCCACACCATTTACACCTTTATATAACAGTTGGTTCGTAATGTTGATCACATCATCAATGAAGGAGAGAGGAGTGAATTCTAGTAACTCCACTAACATTTTTTAATTAATTCCTTTACATTGAAAACACTGATTAGCTTCCAAAGAGGAAACTAGTGAGTTATGATTTTTAAACGGCAAGTTGTTCTGCAATGTACCAACCCCATGTTGCATTTTGTCTGGTGTACTCAGATATGATAATAACGAGGTAAAAGGGATTTCCGTATATCCCATCAAAAAGTATGAATAATACATAGATTTGTTGCTGTTTTTATTGCTGTGAGGAACATATAACTCAGGCGATTAACAGTTTAGTCGGTTTATTTTGTTAGTTGCTTAGAAGTGTGGCTTTTGATTTGTGCTTGGTAAATCATTACTAGAGTTTCTATATCCTCAACTAAGCTCTAGTGGAGGAATACACTAATATTAACTATATTCGAATTATACATTAATAGTACGGACTCATCTTAAACCTCAATTTCTATGCTTTCTTTTATTATTCTTCAGTAGCCTTTTTTAGCTATCACGGTGGGATCGTTCTGCTATGCAATTTGATTTAATGAGGGTTAGCACCTTTTCCCAATATCGAATTAGTGAGTTCTGCCACTGTAGGAATATCAGCATAACTAGAAATGCTAACAGCTTAACTTTCATTCATCCATTACTTACATACATCAACAATGTCCAAAATCAAACTGATTTCATCTGACAATGAAGAGTTCGTGGTCGGTATGTAGAACGGAGAATGTTTTGAATTGAGTGAATTGACAAACTGTTTATAGATCAACTGATCGCTGAGAGAAGTATGCTTATAAAAAATATGCTTGAAGGTATGATCTATACAAGCGCTTGTTGAGTGCAATAATTATTATGGACCCTGTTACTAAAATCTCAATTTCAATAGACGTTGGTGAGATTAATGTCCCCATTCCTCTTCCAAACGTATCATCGAACGTTTTGCGAAAGGTACTCGAATGGTGTGAGCATCACAAAAACGATTTGTATTCAGGAACTGAGGAGGAAAGTGACATTAGATTAAAAAAGTCTACCGATATTGATGAATGGGATCGTAAGTTTATGGCCGTAGACCAGGAAATGTTGTTCGAGATAGTTTTGGCAAGCAATTATTTGGATATTAAACCTTTGCTTGATACTGGTTGTAAAACCGTTGCCAACATGATTCGTGGCAAGAGTCCTGAGGACATTCGGAAAACATTTAACATCCCTAATGATTTTACGCCTGAGGAGGAAGAGCAAATCCGTAAAGAAAATGTACGTTCCTTGGTACTTTATTAACTTAATTCTAACCGCTTGCAGGAATGGGCCGAAGACAGATAGTTTGTGGCTTTTTGTGTATAAAGTTTTTTGTCCTTGGATCATTAAGTGTAGTTTTCAGTGTAAAATGGGAATCTTCCCATCCACCTCATCATGCGCCTTTTTTTTTTTATAAAAAAAAAATTGATATAAAGTATACTGATGATTTTTTACTACTGAAGTTTTCACGATGCGTGCGATCACTTGATACTTGACGTACCAACACTGGTCGTATTAAGTCGCAGCAAATCAATTTCATTATCGCATATATACAAATGTACATTGATGAACATATTTTATCCCAACAAAGCACATTTCGTTATCTTTTACTGTTGTTTTAAGTACGTATGTGAATTACGATTTAGAAAGTTGAACTTACTATCCCGAATTGCTTAAAGCTTGCTTTTGTCTTGTTACAAAATAGGGATGTTCATCAATAAGATTATCTTTACTCTTCCATTCAATATGGTGAACGATTGGAGCTAATAGTCCTATGTAGTTTGCATTAGCGGTTTACTATAACAAAAAAAAAAAAAAAGAAGTGTTGTAATATAATAGCGCTAAACAATGAATTGTTAAAAAAATCCGATTCTTTTCTTAAAAATAGTGACAGCAGCTATGTAAA
Source organism: Schizosaccharomyces pombe (assembly GCF_000002945.2). Classification (NCBI taxonomy): domain Eukaryota; kingdom Fungi; phylum Ascomycota; class Schizosaccharomycetes; order Schizosaccharomycetales; family Schizosaccharomycetaceae; genus Schizosaccharomyces; species Schizosaccharomyces pombe. Next base: position 1,141,407 of record NC_003423.3, read on the forward strand.
ATGCGAATCGTAATAATATCAAGCTTCCAAATTAACAATTAATGATTGCGTGAATTTAGTTTACATTCATATTAATTACAAATTTTGTATAGAACAATAGAATTTTTGAACTCGTTACAATTAGCAAATAAATAAAATTAGATAATTAGTCAACGGTTTTCATCCCTTCAATATAGCTTGATAATATTTGTGAATCCTAACATTTCAATTTTTGGGGAACAGTTTATTTAATTTTTATATTTTTTTCGTGCACAATTAATAATTATATGCCCCTTAGTCTTTTAATGTTTTAATTTAATTTGATTTTTTATTATGAACATTTTAATGTATCATGGTAGATGTCAATATTTTTGATTGTTTTGAGTAAATTCAATTGACATTTTCAAAATTTCATACTGGTTTTTTATACATTACTTAAAGATTTAAAAAAGTACAGAATATTTCGATGTTGAATTTTAAGTTAACGAACCTGTCCGTTTGAGGCATGTAACTAGAATTTCAGCCAGAAAATCGGCGTTCAAAAAATAAAAAACTACAAAAAATTTAATTGATTTATTATTATCCACAAAGTATCAATTCTTAATTTATAATTGTTAAATGGATAATTATTGTTTTGTTTACAAACTCAAGATGACAAACTACCTAAAGTTAAATAAGAAAGGTTATGCTAAAATTTTAACGAATAATATATCATTTTAATTGCCAAACCAATTTAGCGAATTTTAAAGTAATACCATCATTTGATCTCTCATAAAAGTCAGCTTGCATAAGTGCTGTCAAATTCCATTCTTTCGTTCTTCTGTAACACACAAGATGAGTTGGACTACAATAGAATCAGATGCTGGTGTATTTACGGATTTAATAGAAAATCTGGGTGTTAAAGATGTCGAAGTAGATGAACTATACAGTTTAGACGTTGATTCACTTCGACAGTTTCCGTAAGTGATCATATTTTTGAAAGCATAGTCGTCTATGCTGGGGTTGAAAATTGTAGTGTTTTTTACTCGCGTTGTGATTTTCTATTGTTCTTTATTTATAGAACTTTTATGGATTGGAACTGGTCTTACTAACTGATTTCCTTGCAATTAGAGATATTTATGGCATCATATTTTTGTTTAAATGGAACAGTAAGGTTGACAAGCCTGATGGAACGATGGACTATGATAGTATGGACAATATATTTTTTGCTAAGCAAGTAATCAACAATGCCTGTGCTACGCAAGCTCTCTTATCGGTGCTGCTGAACCACTCAGACGAAATTGATTTGGGAACGACACTAAGCGAATTCAAAGATTTTTCAAAAACTTTACCTCCTGAATTAAAGGGCGAAGCATTGGGAAATTCTGAGCATATTCGTTGTTGCCATAATTCATTCGCACGGTCTGATCCTTTCATTAGTGAAGAGGTTAGGGCTGCAACTGACGAAGATGAAGTGTATCATTTTATTGCATACACTAATATTAACAACGTCTTTTATGAGTTAGATGGCCTACAAGCTGCTCCGATTAATCACGGATCTTGTACGAAGGAAGAGTTTGCTGAGAAAGCAGTCTCTGTAATCCAGGCTCGTATCGCTAATTATGACCCTGCTGAAATTCGGTTCAATTTAATGGTTATCTGCAAAGATAAAAAGGCATCTCTCCTTACCAGGGAAGACTTGACAGACGAGGAGAAAGCTGCTTCCATTGCTGTTGAAGACGAAAAACGTTTACGTTGGAAGCGTGAAAATCAGCTTCGTCGTCACAATTTCGTCGGTCTCTTCGTAGAACTTTCCAAACTTCTGGTAAAAGATCGCATTGACAAGAATACTTGGAACTCTACCCTTGAAACTGCAAAAGCGAAATACGCATCTCAAAAGCGACCGTAATATATTACGGCGTTCTTTCTCAAAAAATATTCCACTATGAAGGAATTTTCATTTCCAGGATAAAAATCTGTTATGACTCTAGATTACCTTGTTGGACTTATGTTGGGAGAATTTGTTTCTTTGATATATAAAAGTCTCGTACTTTTTAAATAAATGAATACCTCAAATCTCTTTGAGTAATATATTAATAGTTTAAGTAATTATTATTAGGTCGATATAATATCTATTAACACTTGCATTTACGATGGATTCAATCTCTCTAAGTAATCACCATTGTAGGAAACAGGAGATCATAGTAGCTAAAACGACGGAGCCAGTCAACGAAGTTTTAAAAGAAATAAATTAATACAGTACAAGTAACTTTTACAATTGCAAACTTTCGTTTGCACTTCTAAAGCCCCTTAGTTAAATAAAAAAAAAGTTTTTTATGGTGGACGTAAATGCCTTAAACAAATGTAATAACACATTAAATACCCGTTTTAATTTAAAGCAAAAATGCAAACATCAACTACCGTTATACGGAATCATACCCAAATTATTAAATTTATGAAAAAGCACAAATGCAAAATAGCGTCGGTTCTGCTGAAACATAATTATGGATCACGTAATAGTCATGCATTCGAAATTAAAGACAAACACCAATGCGCATGGGTACTTTAAAACAGAGCAGGCAATTAGAAAGCAGGCGAACCTTTAGCTTCTTTTTTCACCTTTCTCTTTAAGAGCGCCTTTTGCCCATGAAGCCATGTCCACATCTGCATTTTGATATTTTAACAACCATGGATGGTTAGCCAACTCATGATAATCGGGACGCAAAGACGGGTTTTTATTCAAACACTTGTTTACAAAATCACGAGCTTCGGGAGAAAATGAATCGGGGAGAGAAGGTGGATCGCCATCGCAAATCGCCGATAGTTGTGCAAATATTGAAGTATATGATTCAGGTGGATACGGATAAGCTCCTAAAGCCATTTCTAAAATGGTAAGGCCTAGAGACCACACATCAGCCTGTACGGTGTAAGTCAAGACGCCATTGGTAGGTCCACCAACACGAATTCTTTCAGGAGCCATGTAAGATTGACATCCAATGTTCGTTTTGGATATAGAAGCCACAAGATTCCCACTCACGCCAAAGTCACATAACTTAACCTGGCCATTAGAATTTACCAAAACATTAGTAGGTTTAACGTCACGATGAATGATATTATGCTCCTCTTTCAAAGTTTTGAGGCCTTGCACTACAGCATAAGCAGTTCTAGCTAAAACTCCTTCGTCTTTGATACCACCAGCATACAGTTTGTCCATGCTACCAGCATCCATATATTCCATACAAATAAAAACAGAACCTTCCACAAAAAAGGCACCATAAAAGTCAACGATATAAGGACTAACTGCTTTATGTAAAATATCCAATTCCATTATAATTTGATTAAATGTTGCTTCTTCTAAGGACAACCTAATTTCCTTCAAGGCCATAGTGACACCAGTCGGTTGATGCAATGCTTTATACACAACACCATAGTTACCTTTTCCAAGTTCTTCAAGCTTAATAATCTCTGACATATTAATACGAAACGAAGAGCCAGATGAAAAGTTAACACCTTCTGAATTTAACACGGCTTTGTTTTTAAAATTTAAGGTGCCTGATTTTGCATCCAAAATATCCGAAAATGTGGAAAAAGGGGTTTCCGAAACAGCCTGTTTAAGGGTGGGAGGAATGTTTAGGCCACGGCGAGAAGCCATGCTAGACGGACTGACAGGGCTGGTGGGATTGGAATTGGATAAATCGAGTTTTCCAGGTGGTGCACGACGGATTCTCGTTTGTCGATTGAAGGACGTTGGACGGTTGAGTAAAGGATTCCTAGCAGCAGCAAGTGATTTTGCAAGCCCGGACTCTGGCATATTCGGAGACTTTACGGGCGAATTACTTAATCGACCAGCAAGTTGAGAGTTAGGCAAAGGATAACTTCCTCGTTGACCCATACCGACAATAGGGGTAGTTGGACTACTGATCTTGTTGACTACTTCCGGCATTGATTTTGATCTAGATGCATGGAAGGCCTTCAATTTCTCCTGTATATCAGTTGAAAGTCCTCCAGGAAATGGGCCCGGTGGAGTAGGAGGAGATCCAATATTGTTCTGACCAGCTGCTGTAGGAAGTGAACGTCTAGGTTTTTCCGAAGGATCCTTCATGTCAAGGTTAAGAGAGTTACGACTCCGACTGGACGTAGATCTGCCAAGTCTGACCGTAGGCACGGCACGGGGAAGAGGGGGATCGGAAGGTATTTCACGACTAGGAGAAGAAACCTTTGAGTCATTGTCACTGCCACTACTGTTAGAATTTAAAGACAAGGAACCCAAGGAAGAACCAGAAGAATCGGTGTTTGAAGAACTTGAAGACGAAAGAGAAAGGAGCGAGCCGGGAGTACCAACATCACCGGGAGGTGCGGTAGGAGAAATAGACAGCTGTCTCAATGAGCAAGACAAGGGTTGATTATTTGGAGAAGACATATAAAATAAATGTGCTTCACAAACTTAAAAAAAAAGAAAAAAAAATTAGGTAAACTAAATTCCGGTAATATAAATGAAGCAAAAGTGAAGATGAACGAAAGTGAGATGGCAATACAAAAAAGGTATCTTGGGTGAAAAGAACAATTAAAATTAGACAATCAATTACGAGTCGTCTCCGACGAAGAAGGAAAAAAAAAGCGGTGGTCTAAAAAGTCCGCAGGAAGGATATTCCAAGAAAAAAAAAGGAAGTTTAAAGGCAATCACCTACGAGTAGCTTTGTGTAGGTAAATGCCACGGAAAAAAAGGAGGTTTGGAAGGGTTTAAATTTAACAGCAAAAGCCAGAAACTGGAAGAAACAGGGGCTTAGATAATAAATTTCCCAAGGAGAACTAAAGAAAAAAAAGTAAAAAGGTGTGGGTTAATCTTAGTCCGAGAAGTCAATACTTTAAAACCGAGTTATGACCGACGAGTAAGGAGGCAAAGGTAAGGAGAAAAAGTAATAATTCACAAACACGAAATAAAAAGGAAAGAAATTTGAAATTATCTTTCTAAAAGATAACACGTAAGGGTGTGGAAGGAAGAGAAAAAATTCAGAAACGCTTTTCTCTTACAGTAAAGAGCAAAAAAAATTCTGCTCTTTAAAGGAAATGGGAAAATTTAGGGAGGGTGATAAAATAGGAAGTGTAGTCGGTACGATGTAAATAAGATATACACGTCGAAAGGGAATGCTTGAGAGATTAGGAATCCCAGCTATCGCCAGCCGGCTGGGGTATGTTTGGGTATACAAGAAGGTGGAATGGGATGGAGTTGGTGAAGGATAAAAGGATAACGAAAGTCAGACAACACGTTGCTTAATCTTAAGGAGAAACTTTTGCACGTTAGCTTACGTATCAGTATATAAGGATAACGTGGATAAAAAAATGTTTCATCAAAACAAGGGATGGTTAAGGGATACAATCAAATTTGTAAAATCAAAATAACGTGAAGCCAAATAATATGCTGCAGATCTCCGTATAAGCGTAACGACCTGTATGAATCATTCGACAAGATTTCTAACAAGGTATCCTGAGATTTATATGCAAATGGAAAGAATGTACGGCAGAAATAGCTGGTAAGAAATACCTCGATGGATTAATGGGAAAGCACAGGATGATTGGGTAAAATGCTCAACGTATAGAGAATAATACATAGAAGTAAAGAAAAACAGAAAAAAAAAGGGCCGAAAAATATTTTAATGGAAGATAAACACAACGATTTATCGGTCTTGACAGAAGGAATTGAATTGTCCGATAGATATGGTAGTGTTTGATTAGAAAAGAATAAAGAATAAATAAATAAAAACAAAAATAATTAATGATTAGGTGCATAGGGCTTTAAGTTTCAAAGCTGGTATTCGAATGTCAATGTATACTAAGAAAAATCATGATCCAAGGTAAAATGTATAACCAAATAAATAAGAGAAATATAACTAACCTAGTAGCTTCCGTCCTTGAGAGCGATAAAAAAAAGCGAGTTAACGCACAAGTGTTTCGAAAAGGTGTAGTAATGTATAATAAAACATTTTTTAATAATCGTTAAAAGGTTCAGCAAGTGGAATGAAGAGAGTGTGTTATTTGTGCTCTAGAAGCAGCGTAAAAAAAAATTTATTTATTTTTAAATTTTTTTTTTTTTTCTAATTTTTTTAAATTTCTTTTGTTTAAGGAAACACACAAAAATAATGTAAGAGTAGCAGCAAAACTGCTAGGAACATTTTGTTCTATGGAAAAAGACACTGAAGTGAAAAGTGCAACGAAGGGGTAGAACTTTCGTAGGAAGGAAAAACAAGCAAAGAGAAAAAAATTTACAAAAGTTCCTAGATCACTCCATCTATATGCAAATGCATAATGTACGGTGTATGCTCGAACAAAGTAGAAAGGGGGCTATAAAAACGATTTGAGGATAATCCTTTATTAATGAGAAAAAATTTGGAACGTCTAGTTTTGCGCCAACATCAAGGGAAGACAAAAAAAATTTTCATTAAAACAGACTCAATAATGTTCAATTGAGATAGAAGAATACAGAAAGAGTCGAATGATTGAACATGTGGTGAAAAAGGCTGAAGATGAAACTAGATAGAAAGAGGCTGTATTCCCAACATCCAAAAATGAGGAAAAACTAAAGAAGAGAAGGAAAGTGGAATAAAATGAAGAAATTAAAAGAGAAAATCATACGATGAAACTGAGAAGAAGAAGAAGGCATTTTATTTTAATTTTATTAATTTTATTAGATTTCATTTCGTTTGACGCTTTACGGTTTCATGAAATGCCAAATTGCTAATTCTTTATTAGATTTTGGAGTATTTTCATTGTTAGTCTGCGAGTATTTTCATTATTAGTTTGTATTTAAAAAGTTTCATCGTATGTTTCTATAGATGCGTTTTTTTTTACATTATTTGAATTGAATGAAGAATTGATTTGCTATAAGAGAAATTTTTGACTTGGTATGGTTGCTGGCTGGCACCCACGGCTGCGTATGCCACATACCATACAATAGTAGACTAAGACGACTGTACATACGAATGGTAGTTGTTTTTTGGGGAAAGGAAAAAGGAATTCTTTGATAGTTAGAATGAATAAAAGGGTAGCGCTTATAATACACTGAGTAGAGAAAGAAAAGCGTGAAAAGATGACTGATTATTTGCAGAAAGACATTTTCCATCGTTCAAAGACCAACAAGTAAACATGGCGATCGGTAAAGAAGCGGTTCGTTACCTTGATCTGTAAAAAGAAAGTAACATGAGCGATGAATCGATAGCGACATGCACTGGAATATGCAATTGGGGTTTATTAGTTTAGTAAGGTTGTAGGAATGGTAATCGAGTTTATTGTAATCAAGTATAATGATATGGTGCAATGCGCGAGTACAAGAGCAGCAATATAATGGAGTACAGGAGCGAGAAGCAGTATTAGTTATTGTCGTAGGAGGGTTGTAGCATAAAGTGAAAGGTGCTATAAGGTATTGTAACGATAGCTTGTTAAAAAATGTTTTGACAGAAACGTTTGAAATGGATTGACATTGATATAGAAGCGTATATTGACATTTATAAACAAGTATATTATTTACATTCATGTAGGAGCTTATTATTGGCATTCATAAACAACTTATTATTGACATTCAATGTAGATTCATATAGGATTTTATTATTGCCTTTTCTAATATTCATTTTTGACATTTTTGTGATGCAGTGTTGCTGGAAGCGAAAGATTAGCACCTTTATCAAACTGTGCGATGATCTTTGTCTGCCTGTATGTGGAAAATGAGAGAAAGTGAAGAATAAAAAAAAGGGAAATTCGACAATATCTAGTACTGCGACAAACATGTCTGTAAAATTTAGGTGATTGATTTGTGTTTTTCCACTACTAACATTTTATAGCCATTTCCAACCATTCATTCCTCTTCCCTTTTCCATCTCCATTACAACCTCATTCCTCTCCCCTAAAGCTATAGCACGTACAATAGAACAAGCATTATAATGAAAGAAAGCATATACCCATTCCACAATTTTACACCGTCCCACTCAGTATCGCTACAGTGAGAAATACTGCCGACAAAGCTTGCATCGTTTTTCGCACAATAACGTAAGGAAAGGAGCTCGGCGATACAAATACATTTTGTTTATTTCTCATATACTATTGCTGCATGGCCAAATTGCTTTGCCGACTAACAAAATGCCATGCCATGCCATGTTTATGTTACCTGATGATTTTTCTGGTCCAATCTGCACCTGTACTCCAAAACACCTTCACACCTTCACATACCGGCTACAAGTACCGAAGAATAACTGCCGATGCCGCAGCCACTGCAGCCCATTTTTTCGCATGCACATTTAGTGCCGCCGAAAAAGCAGTAGGATCGACCTCTTTAGCTTTCGTTAGCACGCGAGTGCGCAATACAACAAACCTTGTACTACTACTAAGTAAGTGTAAAGTAAAGTGTGTGAAAGCGTTGTAAAAGGAAAGGGAAGGATGAATTGCTTTCTTACACTAGGACAGATTAAACCGAAGTTTTCAATCGCTATCAAACAAGTTTAGAATTAAAAAATGAAATGAAATAAATTGGATAAAAACAAAAATGAAATGGATAAAACCCCCCCCATTTCTTAAACAAATAGCAAAAAAAAACGTTTCAAAGTGTCGCTTTTTTTTTTGTTTTTGTTTTTTTGACATATACTTGTAAATATTATTTATTCTTCTTCCTACAATTATTATCAACTTTTACAAAATACTCTTCCTTCCTACATTAAAAAAACTGCCTCCCCCATTCTTCTATATAATATAAACTAATTCAGTTAATTCAATCCAATTTCTATTCAAATTACCCACTTTGCTATGAATTACTTATCTTATCTAAATAACGGTTTCAAAGACGTAAACGCATAAACGTGCATGCAAAAAAACGTATGCGCATAAACGTTCATGCGTAAACATTCATGCACCAAACTTTACGCATAAAAGCCTACCTCTTTCCACCCCTCTTTCATAAAATTTATTCCTATGTAAACAAACCGACGTACTGAACGACTCGTCGTCCCCTCTCCTCTTAATCCTATTCACCGTCTGTTTCTCCTCATCTATTCTACTCTATTCTTTTATCCGCTTCTGTCAAGTGAGTCGCGGCCTGCTTCCAAACATTTCTATCCAACAACAATTCCCATTTTTTTCACTAAGACGGCTAACAACAAATTTATTCCAAACCTAGCTAAACTTTACTACTCCATCCAAACACTCGTTCTCTTCCCCCTTTTCCGCCTTTAAAAAACTCAAAACTCTTTAAGAATACAAAAGAAAAGCTAAATTGTAAAAATCTTACACCATGTTTATATTTACTAGCTTAGCTTAAACATAACATAACATAATTAAATTCCAAAAAAGAAAAAAGTATAGCAACAAACCTTTCGTTACTTTTTACTCATGTACTGACTACATCGGCAAAAACACCGGCGAATCACCCAAACACTACTTTTCTATATCCTCTTCCTGCTCTTCTTCCTCTTCCTCTTCCTCCTCTTCCTCTTCCTTTTCTCCTATTCAGTCGCTCGCCTTTTGCTCTACTTATAATGGATTTTTCCTTCTCCTTCTGATAACGCGGAAACGCTTCCGGATGGCGCCAGTCTTCACTTACTATCTTTGGGTCATACTGGTCAGGTGTAATTTGCTTGCTATTGTTGTTCCCGTAACGCCCTGCCGGCTTTCTTACTACATTCGTCTAGTATAGTGCTCATAAAACTTGTGGTTCGCTATCTCTCGTTGCACCTCATCTCCACCGCCTTGACCTCCTGAAGCCGAAATCCGCCAATCATAATACGTCCGGCAAATAAAAAAACTCGCTTCGGCAATTGACGGCATAATTGTGTACGCATATATATAGGAGGGCCAACACGCTATATCCTTGCTCCCCTTCCCATCCTACACCGAAGGCGTCTCCTGCAAAAATCTAACTTGGACTTTTTGAACTTGTTGGTTTTTATTCTTTTGGCTTCCTCTTTTCTATTTGCTTAAGGTTCTGGTTACGCCTCTCTCTCTCTCTCTCGTTCCTTTTCATCGATTGATTGATTGATTGATTACTTTTTTTTTCGATAAATTCATCCTTTTCAATCCTCATTTATCTTTGAAAAACGAACTTTCATCTTTTTTACTCTCCGTAAATACATATATACACACATATACATATATATATACGCATCCACAAAGACGGATATTTTTTTCTTCTCTTTTGCCTGTTGTCTTTTAGAAATAATTAGACGGTACATTGGTGATTTGCTTACTTACTAGATTGATTGTTGATTAATTGAGTATCTCTATTTTTCCATCTAAACTACTGTTATTATCTCAACAATTTCCTTTTTTTGCTGTGAAGTGATTTCGCTCTCATCTTTTCATTACTGCATTGGAAACATTTTCTTCACGCAATTTTTTTTTCTTAAACTTTAATCATTTCTTTGCTTCTTTCTTGCTAGTAGAAAAGCTCATTTTTAATCTTTTTGTCAACTTTGCTACCCCATCGTTGCATTTTTCTTTTCCTTTTCTTGGTGATACTTTATTTAATTCGATTTAATCTGTGTCATCTATTATCTGCTTAAAAACTTTTTCTCTTGCAACATAGTTTTTGTTTGTTTGTTGTTCTTTTCTTCCCTTCAATTAGTTTAGATTTGTTCTCTTTTCTTTTCTTGTCAATTTTTGTCAACCAAAAAAACATCTATATACTGTTTTCTTCTTCATTATCTTTTAGTTCTTTACTTGTGCGCATAAATTAATAATGCCTTTGGAAAAGACAAATACTCATGACTCCACTGCTACAGTGGAGGATCAGGAAGCCACTGACAACCCCATGCACTTGACCCAGTCAAGAATGTTGGATTTGGCCGGCAACCCTTAAAACAGGACTACTTCAAGACAGTCGGAAACCCTTTTCCCCAACGGTGTCGATCTTAACTATCCTTTCACTACCACTCGTGGACCTCCTGATGTTGCTGAATACAACTTGGAAACTGCCGAAGGTGTGTACCGTGACCCCACCATCAATGAGGGTGAGGAAGAGTTGGTTACTTGGGAACTTAATGACCCCGAAAACCCCCACAACTGGTCTAGATTGTGGAAATGGTACATTACTATTGTAAACTCCTTACTTGTCGTTTGTAGTGCTTTTGGTTCTTCCGTTATTGCTGGTGATCTTGAGGATGTTAGTCGTGATTTGAAAGTCGGCCCTGAAGTTGCTAACTTATCTTGTTCTTTGATGGTCGTCGGTTTTGGTATCGGTCCCTTGGTTATTTCGCCTCTAAGTGAAATGATTGGTCGTCGTATTGTTTATTTGGTTACTTTGATGATTTATATTGTTTTGCAAATCCCTTGTGCTTTGGCTCCAAATATCGCTTGTTTGCTTATCGTTCGTTTCTTCTGTGGTTGCTTTGGCTGCACACCTCTTACCTTGGCTGGTGGTGTAATTTCGGATGTCTGGGAAACTCGTGAACGTGGTCTGGCTATTGCTTTCTTTGCCGCTGGTCCTTATGCCGGCCCTACTCTTGGTCCATTAGTAGGTGGTTGGATTGGTGTCGGTACTGGTGATTTCCGTTGGATTTTCTGGGTCAACATGATCTACATGTTTGTCATGTATCTTACTTTGCTTCCCGTTCCTGAAACTTATGCCCCTGTACTTTTGCGTTGGCGTGCTCAAAGGATTCGTAAGGAAACAGGTCGTCAAGTGTTTACCGCCCAAGAGAAACAAATGCTTTCCTTCAAAGAAATCGTTCAAGTTAACCTTACGCGTCCCCTTACCCTTCTACTTACCGAACCCATTCTTGTTTGTATTTCTGGTTATATTGCCTTGATTTATGCCCTGTTGTATGGTTATTTCTTTGCATATCCCAACGTGTTTGTCAAGGGTAAGGGTTACAACGAGGGTATTACTGGCTTGATGTTTATTCCCATTTTGGTAGGTGTCGTCGGTGCTTTGAGTACTACTCCCTTCCTTGAAAAACAATATATGGCCAAGTTAGATGCAAACAATGGTAAGTCTGTTCCTGAATGGCGTTTGGTCGGTATGTGTATCGCTTCTCCTTTCATTCCTACTGGTCTTTTGATTTTTGCATGGACAAGTTTCCCCAGACTTATTTGGATTGGTCCTGCTTTTAGTGGTGCTCCTTTCGGTTATGGTATGGTGTTGTTTTACTTTAGTGCCAACAATTATCTTATCGATGTATATCAAAATTACTGTGCGTCAGCATTGGCTGCTAAAACAATGGTTCGTTCCGCAGGTGGTGCCGCTTTCCCTCTTTTCATTGATTATATGATGGATGGTATGACTCGTCAATGGGCCTTCTTTTTGTTGGGTATGGTTGCCGTTGCCGCTATTCCCATTCCTTTCACCTTTTACTTGTTTGGTGATAAGATTCGGGCTAGATCCAAGGCCGCTATTGTTTAAAACAGCTTGTTTTGTGTCTTTTTTTTCGTTATGCATTTGGTTTGCGTTGTGTACATGCAAGGAATTTAAAGCCTCTATTATTTCAGTTGGCTATCCCACTTTTTTAAAAGATATGCCAACAATCTTGGCTTCGTAAAGCGGTCAGAATTTGCTGCTTTGCTTTTTTCGCCTCAGGGATCATTCCATAAGTGAACTTAGATATGTTCCTTAAGCATGCTTCCACCTATCCATTGCTAAAATTTTTTAAAATTCTTTAGCTCATGTCCCCACAGTTTCAGTTTGGGTTTGGGATTTCTTGAATTTGTCTCCAATATTGGTGCACCGTTGCGTTTGAGAAGCTGCCTTAATATTTAAATAATGTCCAAGCTTCATAGAAATCGTGGTTTTTTTTTAATTTCATGTATGCGGTTTTGTGTTTGAAAGTTTTACGTTACTATTATGACGGAATTTACCACGTGTATTCTGGTTATCATAAAGCTATTGTTAATTACACGTTACATGTTTCGAAACCTGCGACGATGTCTGCTCTCGCTTTTTAAAATTTAATTATAGAATATAGACTTTAGAGATAAAGCTATTTATTTCTCAAATATTTCAAATTAATTAACTATGAAACCTTTGATAAATTCTAAATATTGGGTGAATAGTAGCAGTTATGTATCGTACATTGAGTGTAGATAGTAATGTGAGTGCGCGCTACTACTATAGGAGTTCCTTTGAAATAACGTATAACATGAATTTTCAAACACAGTCCAGCTGGTTTGCACACCTTCATTATTAGTTAATTAGCAGCAATGGCACGCAAAAAGACATAAAATTAACGTAAAAATAAGTAAAAATTTGGGCATAACAGTATCAGATTAATCCAATTTTAAACTGATTCGTTTGAGGAAGATTTATAGGAAGCTTCTGATAAAAGCCTTAATAAATTCATAGTATCCACATATTTGGAGAAGGACAACAAACTTTTACGATGGGCTATGAAATCCTGGGCAGCAAGGCGACCATATGATGATCGGACTTCAGGTCCAGCGTTAGTCAAAGAATGCAAGGTATGAATATTTTCAGCAAGCATGTCCAGGAGAGTGTGGAATTTTGGTTTCAGCTTACTTATATTAGGAAGTTCTGGTGCATCATCTGGGGGTAATGGAGAGTCCTGTTTATCAAGGTCTTGTTTAGAATCTATGGATTCTACAGCTTTTTTAAAAGATAAAATTGATTTATCTGAACTGACGGAATTAGCAGCAACAGCCCGCCATGCAGCTTCTTCATTATGGAGTTGGGTAAGCTTTGCCGACAGTTCGTCCACTAGCTGAGCATTTTTGAGATTTTGAGGATGAGGTTTATTAGGAATTACAGCATCAGGTGGTCTTTGATACCAACTAACACTAACTTTATTAGCCAATAATTCGTTAAGAACTTCTTGAACTATTGATCTAGCAATAGCTGCCTCACTGGCTTCCTCCGTTTCACCGTATTTTTTTCTTTGCTCTTCTAAGGCCTTTGAAGAAGCCCAAAGGAGAAGTTGTTTGATACGTAAAGGTTCGGATAAGTCTTTGGATATATGGCGATAGTATTCATGCGATGGAACATCTGCATGTGGTAAAGCTTCAAATCCAGTACCAATGCTACTAGCACGCTTACCCCGTTGGTCAAGACTACTCCTTCTTCCTTTACCCTTGCGAAGTTCTTTGTTTCGCTTCACAATTGGTGTATCAGACACGGGTAGCTCAACTAACCCATCGGTTTGGGAGGTATCTGGATCATCCTCCACAGATGATTTCCTTCTTTTAGAACCAGCTTTTTCTTTACCCTTCCTAACGAATACAAATCCTTCCTGCTCTTCAGGCTTTCGTTTCATAATGGATGCTGGTTAGGGTCAAGTCGAGTCAGGATTGCAAAGACTACCTTACTCATTGTTTACACTAGGTAACCTAACAAAGTATAGCGAGCGCGTTATAAGTCGGCCTTACAATTGAGCATTGAAAATTCATCAAAGCAAAGTATATTCATGTAGAGAATAAATAAAAAAATAAATAATGATTAAATTCTTTTTTACTGTTAAGTATTCCTTTCTTTTTGGAGATACACTTGTTACAACTTGGTATAAAATATTTGTTTAATTGCTAGATTATCTTCGAACTTGCAAAAACAAAAATATATATCCTTTTTTCTGCTGTAAAATAATAAGAATAATAATTTTAACATAATCCATTGAATGGTTGGTTAATTCCCCTTATAAATTCATAAGACCTCTTCTTATACTATATCAAGTTTACTGTTTATGTAATATATATATATATATATATATATAATTGAGGAATGCGACATGAAATGCTAAGCTGAAAAGTTATGCAAATTACAAAATGTGGATATTATTACCATTAAAACTGTTTACAGTTTTTGACAAATAGTCAAGATGTCCATGAGCTGCCAGGATTGAGCTTGTACTTTATCATAATTGTTGAAAAATATAGCGACGATAAATAAGATGAATAATCAAATATAAGTATAATGAAAAATATTCGAGTATTCTATATGTACAAAATCTAAATTGTAGTAATTTTCAGACTTAGCTGGTTATTGTTGATTTTAAATCGCTGCATATTATTTACAGAAAGTACCCAATTTTAGATTACATGGCTTTGCAGACAAGCCAGAACTTTAAGGATCCAGTATAGTTTTAAGAATTAAAAGTTTGAATTATCCTACTCTTAAAACACTTCCTATATAAAGTTGTTTCAAAATATTCTGCAGTCAAAAAGGCAACAGTAGTCGGTGTTTAAAGCTCTTTTTAACTTAAGTGAAGTAATAGTTTTCTTATTATAATTATTAATTTATTTGTTTTATTTATTTTAATTAAACATGGAATTTATAACCACAGCATGTCCTGTACAACTTACTTTTCGAGCACTTACTTAGGTTGCCATCATCCTCAAATACGAATTTATTTCGGAATTTTTAAATTCTTTATAATTGAAAAGAATCTTTACTGATTATCTGTTCTTAATCTGTCTCAGTGTATTGCCAAGATCTACGACGATCTGTCTCATCTCTCTTGTATCTTTCCTTTCTACTACATCGAAAGTTAGAGTTAACTGGATTCATTGAAACCAGGGTTTTTTGGAGCCAATTCTAAGTGGTATGTTATGTAATAGTATCCTTTTTGATAATTGTAATTGCTTTTGTTTCTCTGAAATTTTTAATCGATGTTCTATGTTATACTATATAGACCTCATACAGAAGAAGCATATTAAAACGAAATGAAAAGAGATCACACGGATTTTCTTTAAATACTTTGTTATTTTTATACCAAAAGCTAATTGTCTTCAAGTGGAATAGTTTAAACCTTCATTTCTACATCAAGTTCATTTCAAATGGCATTATTAAAAACTTCGTTGGATGCTCCATTCACTAAAATTGCTACCGGCAAAGTCAGAGACCTGTATGAGTGTGTAGAATTTCCCGATGATCTTTTGTTCGTAGCAACAGACAGAATAAGCGCCTATGATTTTATCATGGAGAACGGCATCCCTGAGAAGGGAAAGGTTTTGACAAAAATTTCAGAATTTTGGTTTGATGTTTTAAAACCTCATGTCCAAACTCATTTGATTACTTCTAGGTGGGAAGAATTACCTCCTGTTATCACGAAGCATGAAGAGTTAAAGGATAGATCCATGCTCGTTAAGAAATACAAGATTCTTCCTATCGAAGCTATTGTTCGTGGCTATATCACTGGAAGTGCTTGGAAGGAATATCAAAAGCAAGGGACTGTTCATGGCCTTAACGTACCTACAGGAATGAAAGAGGCAGAGGCCTTCCCTGAACCCCTTTTCACCCCCAGCACCAAAGCTGCCGAAGGCCATGATGAAAACATTCATCCTGATGAAGTCAGTAAAATTGTTGGACCTGAATTAGCCAAACAAGTTGCTGAGACTTCTGTAAAGCTTTACAAAATAGCCCGTGATGTTGCATTAAAGAAGGGAATCATCATTGCCGATACGAAATTTGAATTTGGGGTTGATGAAACCACAAATAAGATTGTGCTTGTTGATGAGGTATTGACACCCGATTCATCCCGTTTCTGGCTTGCATCTGATTATACTGTTGGAAAATCTCCCGATAGTTTCGATAAGCAATATCTTCGAAACTGGTTGACCGCTAATAACCTTGCCAATAAACCCAACGTTTCTTTGCCCGAAGATGTCGTTGAAGCTACTCGTAGAAAGTATGTTGAAGCTTATGAAATGATAACTGGAAAGAAGTGGTCTTACTAGGGGGTGATTTTGGCTTTTTGCTCTTTCTTACCATTATCTGTTTTTTTTAGTAATCTGCAGTTTCTCTTCTTTTTGGAATTCTTCTCAAATTGTAACAAACCCTTGGAAAAAAAATCGATTTCTTTTGTAAAGTAAATCGACTTTAAATGCTATTGCGTCTTTTAGTAAATCATTTTTCATTTTTTGAACCTGTTAACGGTGTTTTGGCGATTTTATTAAAGAAGTAGAATCTAAGTTTTACTTATAAAAATTCAAGTGTTGGTATCAAAATGATAGGTATCGGTCGTTGTTTATTAGAAAAGGCTTAGTGTTGATTTTTATCAACTTGATTGAATAAGAATTCTGCAAGTCTAGCGTATTCATATATGAGATGATTATTGAGGAAACATGCTACATTTTGTAATAATTATTGAATACCTTTCAAAAAATCCAATCATTTATTGCAAATGTTTATTTTTATTCTCAATTCTTCCTTTTCTTTGAAAATAAACAAACAGTCAAAACAAACAAACTTGCGACTATATATACCATTACGCTCTTCCCCACAATCGATCACTAAATTTTTAAGAAATCAAGATGATTTACATAAACTTTTATGAATTATATAATATAAAGAATATCCGGCCACTTATACCAAGCTTTCATGTTTGTCTTCTAATTATGTTCTTGATTTTATATAGCCAAGAAATACTTAGTTTTTTCTTTATGTGTTCTAAGTTTTCGATGAATTCTCTAAAATTCTGTGTGCTATTCTCTTTCAAAACAGTTTACAGTCTGCTCAAGTTAATAAAGACGCTAATTAGAAAGCTGCTTTACTGTTTTCATTATGCGTTGGATTTATTTGCAGATGAATACAAAGTTACAGCCAACGATAAACACTATGATTATAGGCTAAAATCCCATCGTATAAAAGATAAAATAACCACAAAATGCAAAGGTACGACCAAGTATTTTAATTCACGCCATTTCGAGATTAAGAATGCTGTTGAAAACCTTCCATCATTCAGCAGCAATCTAACTACTATTGGAAACAACCTAAGAATTTTTTGGAAAAATGGAAAAATCCGTTGCATCAAATTGACATGCACACCGGACGCAGAAATAGTAAATTTTACATCAAATCCAAATCGTTATAGGTTTTATGAAACGAATATGCAAGAACTCATTAGAAAAACAATATGCGAAAAATCCGATAAAGCGATAGAAAAAACGTTTTTATGCGCTCAACTCTTCAAAACATTTTGCGAGGATGGCGTACTGCAAACCTTTCAGCCTGGATTTATTCAACTAGACATCGCATCAAATTTACAAGAAATAAAGAAAGGCACTAAAGAATATAGCCTTAAAAGTCTCGAAATGACCACCACAAAAGAAAGCAATGAGACATTATGTTCCAATGACTCCAAACATAGAATCGCACGTTTAAAAAATGAAGATAATACCCAGAAACCTATTAGCAAAAAGAGGAAGTCTAAAAAAGCTTCCCATAAATATCTTAGCTCAAGAACTGCTCCCAATGTTGACTTTGGCAATTTCGCAAAGGAAAGGCACAGAGAAAATGATGTTTCAGAGCTTTACTCCAAGACTAAAAGGACTTCAAAAATTAGGGAACTATACAAAGAAATTGGTTATGACAAGAATGAGTTTATTCATGAATTGCGCGAAAATGAGGGTCCATCCGTTCTCTACGATTCTGGATTAGATCAAAATGGCACGAATTATGATGACGCTTTTGCTGCCCCGGAAGCCATAAGCATTGAAAAGTATGTTAGCATAAACGAAGAAGATCCCAAAAGTCCTAAAAAGGAAACAAGTTACCAAGTACAGGAAAAACTTTCACAATTTTTTCAAGAAGAGATGATTCATCTGCTAGAAATGGGTGAAGCCTGCACATCTCGAGAGTCGCAAAAAACAAGGAAAAAGAACTTAAAGGAGAACATTAGAAAGCAACGAACTACGAGTACTGCTATTAGGGACATTGCCATAAAATTTCTCGATGACGCCAAATGCGAAACAGAAGACTCAACAAATTTGACGAATAGAGAAGGTGAAGCAGAAAAGACACTAAATACACAACCTTGGAAAAATCTAATTGAGAATTTTATATCGGAGCTTCAAGCCGAGGAAGAAGAAAACAATATCACAGAATGGTCAGACATAATCTCCGTCCGAAATGATGAAGAAAATCAAATTTACGAACTTCCTACTTGTCAATTGGAGACCAATTTGTTGGTATAGATTCAATTGACTAAACGACTGGAGGTTTCGTTAAAATATGCCAAGCTGGTCTGCCAATGCATGTACATCACAATGTAAATAATAATTAATGAAATGATTTTGTTTTTAAAACATTATTCGATAGTAATAATACCAAACTGTTAGTACATCGGATACAGCAACAAAATAATTTACACAAAGAAAAACATCCTAATGTATAACAAGGAGTAATGTGTACAGTAAACAGTTTATTTTTCAAATATACAACAGGGTAGCCCAGAGAGAACCAACATACAAAATATGAAGAAAAAACACAGGTTGCGAAATTTTTATTGAGTTAATGAATAGCACACTTAGAAATAAAGTCGCGATTGAATGAAAGTAAACGTATTCCCAATAACCTCTTAAAAATCAAATCTTCATATGAATTACTCGAACTGGAAAGATATTCTGCAATTCAAAAGGCCCCTTAGCATGAAGGAGCTAGAGTAGTATTTTTCATACAATAATACCAAACATATTAATCAGTTAAGATAATATAAATTTTGGTAATATTTCATGAGCAAAACAAAATACCACAATATCATTGTGTGTAGTATGATATTGAAATTTAAATTTTTTAAGGAGGTTATAATGAAGCTTCCTTCATAAAAACAATCTTACACGACGGGACTCGAACCCGCAACCTTCTCGTAATTCACTCCCCAACAACGATCAGGTCGTATAGGAATGAGATGCGCTACCATTGCGCCACGCGTAACAACCTTTGCCTGGTTAAAATTTAGTATAATTTATGCGTAGCTTATTATGAGGATTAAATTTTGAAATATAGATTTTGCGGCATAATACGAGCTTAAAGAAACCAATTATTATATTTATTGTTGCTTATTGAAACGAAATAAATTTTATTCGATGTGTGATCTCCCAGTGCGAGAATACTGGATCAATTAATAGATTGACATAACTCTACGACCATAAGCAATTCTTCGATACCTAAAAAAAAATAACAACCACCAATATGAAGTGTCAATTTAGTAGTTAAAAACAACTAAAATAAATTGCATAAGTTTATGGGCTTATCTCGTTTTTACTCAACTTCAAAGCAGTAAGGAGCATCATTGCAATCTATACAATTGGCAATCGGATGCCTTAATCTTTTTTTTTAGTAGTTAAATCTTATCTAATATTCCAATTTCAGTATGAAGAGCAGCTAGATTTTACGACATGATCAGAAAAGACATAGTTTTATCCTCATGACTTCCAACTATAATAATCGAAGTACGATGCTTAGGCCAGTAAGCGATGCAAAGCATTTCAAGTTTGAACTTCAGGAAATTAAGAGTAACTTATTATCATGCTTAGTTATATTTCTTTACCCTAGATTGTATAAGCAGCTGATGAATTGGTGCTGACCATTAATTAAATTTGATGCAATGATGCTACTGATCAATTCAAAAGTAAAAAAGAAAGCTTTATACATGTAAATCTATTTCATCATCAGATTAACCGCTTATATACCCATGTGTACTTATTGATCTGTTTCCGTAAACATATTCTTAAATTAATAGAGGATTGTAATATTGCATATAGAACAATGAACTTAGTTTTAGGCAATTAAATCTCCGCGTCAATGTGATATTAAAGGAAACTGGAAATTCATTTTATACAAACTGATTATCTCGCACCCAGGTATATTTCTTTGCTTGCCTCCATTTCCCTTTTGTACGAAGCAAAAATTGACAAATGTGTTTAGCAATCGCAGAAAGAGGGAGTGTGATAAACATTGGGTTGGAATCTCTCACTATGCTTTGAACCTTGTGGGCTTCGAGAAGACCACTTGCCATCAGAGGAATCACAAAGCGTATTATGTCTTTTGAAGTGACAAGCATATAAACTGAATTTGACTTTCTCACAATCCGCCCATGTTGTAGTAATGTTTGCAAAGAGAAATTAAGCGCCAGTATGTGATTTCCATCACAGTTCTCTACTATTTCATTTTCGACGTTGAATATATGAACAAGTGGGAGGTGCAACTCTTTTGCTTTTAAATAAATAATGAGTTCTTCAATTGTAAATCCAGCTTGCACATTTAATTTACACATCTGCCTTATGCACTTAAGTAACTCCTTCGCATGATCTTTAGGAAAATAGGATTTCTTGGGTGTGCGAATGATTGAATGGTGATTTTTAGAGATTTTGGTTAAATTTTTTTTGTATCTCATCCTTTTCTGCCATGCCTTCCATTCATCATTTGGATCACGAAGTTCTTCAAACGACTGAGCAATTAATTCAACCTCAGATCGGAAAGAATTTATCTTTCCAAAGACACAGACAACATTTCCAGGAGACATAGATATTGCTCTTTTTGACATTGAAAAATCATCTTGAATAATAAACACGACACGCAATACCATCCCGCTACAATCATCCACTAAATTCAGTTAGGAAATAGAAAAAAGGGAGCTATAGAGGCAGATGCTTCTCAAAAGTTGATTTTATAAAAAACCTTAACTAGATTCAACAACTAAATGAGTCGTGTATGCAGTAGTGGAACTGCTTATTGCCTCAATGCTGATATTCGTTACCTGTTAAAACATGCTTTCCTTCATAAATATCAATTGCCGCAATATAGCCAACAATTTGAATCCATCTTATGGGAAATCCCATCCAGAAGCCAATGTATCCTAGATATTTGTAAGAATCACTTTGTGATATTTATTTTACAGAAAGAGCACTTACGCTGTAAATGTGGATGAAATGAAATTTTATGAACATCGCTAATAAACATGGGGTTCCATCTTGATAATGTAGGAAATTGATGCGTTAGTTGATTTTCATTTTCTAGCATTTATTAGGTCATTCCCTTAAAGACTTTCAACCATATGATTTGCAATTTTTCAAGTATATAAGTAAATAAAAATTAGTATGCTTCTGGTCAACTATCAACAACAATCGCAGCGTTTTCGAAAATTAAGCAATGATTTGGTGTTTGTGAAGTCTTCATCTTCCTGAGTGCGCGTAATAAGGATAGAGCAATTCTACGAGGATAATAACTATTTAAGTTTCTACAGTAAGATTAAAAGGAAAAAAAATATCTTAACTCTTTATTAGGACATGCATTGATGCTGTTATAAAAAATGCTAATTGACTAAACAACTTTATCAATTGAATTTAGTCTGGTTTCACGCAACTTAGTTATAATTGAATTTGAGAGAAGATCCTAAAAAAGACGTCTACTGACAAAAAGTGAGAGTACAGAATTCGTCAACCAATTTTGTAAATGTCACACCAATGTGCATTGTTTATATCTTGCTAAATTCTAGCACACAAATTCCTATCTTCATATACCGGATAATTCTAAATTATATGATTTATTTATGAATAGGGAATACGCAAGGAGGTATGAAAACCAAACTTCTTCAGTTATTGATGTTTCACATTCAACTGTTTTGAAGATAAATTATATTGCTCCTACTGTGTTCGATCAAGAAACCTCGTGGAAAAATGCATTCTTTAAAAGAGTAACTAAAAAAAACCAAAACTCCCAACTTTTTTTTGTTTTATGTTTATAACGGTCTATCAATTCTTCAATAAAGTGTTACCAAACAAAGCACTTAGAGGTAAGGATGGCAAAAATAAAGGCTTTTCTTAGGTCGAAATATTTGTTGTGAAACAAAGGGTATCCGCGAATAGCATGACAGCGGCTGTTCTGCTCAGCTTTCATCTGAAATTGAATAAACTAGCAATACCAAGAATACAAACAATGTACCCAAACTCATAGGTAAAGCATATAGAAACAAATAACCTCTTATCATCAGTGAATATGAATTATTTTTGCTGAATATACTCCCTGTTTTCAAAATTTAGTCTCACATGATCAATGTTGTTTCGACAAATGTCCTATGTATAAATGTAACAGCCACTATGTGACCTTCACCAGAGCCATACTTGGTAATAATACACTTTTAAGCATACGTTAAAGGGGTTTCGATTGCTGACAATAGAAAAATTTTTTAATTAAATTCTAAATACAACGTTGCTAGTTCAATCGAACTATTCTAAAGTCAGTTTAGTGAAAACAACATGGCCGAAGTTTTAGATCTTGAAATTGACCCAATTTCAGATGGAGAAGATGATACCTATTCTAGTGAATTGGATGATGATTTAAAGGATTCCATTGAACAATTGGAACGAGTTTTATGTTTGGTGGTGTTCCCGTTGTTAGGAAAGTTTCTTGGTCGTAAATTCGCATTTCATGGTAAGTTAGTATAAATTAAAGGAATAGGAATAGATGGTGGATTTTTTTTATTTGCTTTTAGTTTCTCAAAGAGGAAATAAGTTTTGCAAATAATTGAATAATAGAGCAAAAAAATCCGTTTTTGGAGAAAGATTGAGCACAACTGATTTTCTTATTCCATCAGCTTGAATTATAGCTTTTTCTTCCTATAAACTGTTTTTAAATGGTCTGCTTGTTGGTCTACATTTACATCTTTCGTTATTTTTTAAACATTTTTGTTTCCATTACTGTTCTATTAGTCTTTCATTCTTAACCTTTTCTACATCCTTAAACTTCTGTACATTTATTGTATACTAACCCTTGGATTTAGCATGGGCTCGCTGGTTAGAACGGAGGCGCTTGGTTAGTAATTAAAAAGATTTATTTCTGAATCTTCTTACATTCGCTGGTTTAATACTTATTGTTTCTGTTTCTATTATGATATTGTGTGATGAAACCCATAGTGTGCCATTCGTTCTCGGATGAAATTCTCTTTATGATCTGAATAAGAATTAATGAATATTTGATTACTGTATAAATCAATGTACTCGACATTTATTAAATTGTAACGGTTTTTGAATCCGAACTTCAAAAAAAATTGGAAATGTGTGTATTCATCGTTTTGCTTATTGATACTATTCATTATTTTTTCCTTTCTTTTTGTTCAAATGAACAAACTGTTTAGTAAAAATGAGACATTTGCATCTACGACAGCCTCGACATATTAATAAACGACGTTAATGGGGTGACTATTAGTAATCTATGTTCCAGTATTATACCTGCCTCATCAGATAGTAATTTCATGACTAAAATTAAAAAATTAATTAGAAATCAACATTTCTAGAACCTTAAGTATTAGATCTGTTGATTCTGTAAATCAGTTCTTGCTGCAGCTTATAAAGCACACGCACACCAAACTTGCTGCATTTTTCTGTATAGTCTTCACAACTATTTAATCAAGTAAATAATCATGTTCAGTGGTATTAAAGGCCCTAACCCTTCAGACTTAAAGGTATGAATCAAAAATATGAACTTGCGGTGTTTTCTTTGCGTTTCCTATTTAGCGCTGCTTGTTTTCACTTATATCCATGAAAAGAAGTTCGATATGTTTTTTTTTTTTAGTTGAACCTTTTCTTCTGAATACCGAATTTTATTTTATTTTCTACACGATATAATTATTGCTTAAGTGTTCTATTTACAAAAGCGCTTGGTCTTTTTTTTTTTAAATTTCTCCTCTTTCTCACGCAGTTTTTTCGTGAAAATAGTTAATTCAAAAGTTCTAATCAATTTTTTTTATAGGGACCAGAATTGCGCATTCTTATTGTCCATGCCCGCTGGAATCTTCAAGCCATTGAGCCTCTTGTTAAGGGTGCCGTTGAGACCATGATAGAAAAACATGATGTGAAGTTGGAGAATATTGACATTGAAAGTGTTCCGGGAAGTTGGGAACTTCCTCAAGGTATTCGTGCTTCCATCGCCCGCAATACATATGATGCTGTTATTGGCATTGGCGTTTTAATCAAAGGTTCCACCATGCATTTTGAATATATTTCAGAAGCTGTTGTTCATGGTCTTATGCGCGTTGGCCTTGATTCAGGTGTTCCCGTCATTCTAGGTCTATTAACAGTTTTAAATGAAGAGCAAGCTCTTTATCGTGCAGGTTTGAATGGTGGCCATAACCATGGAAATGATTGGGGATCAGCTGCTGTAGAGATGGGATTGAAAGCTTTGTATTAATTAAGTTGAATCCTTTGCTCATTTTTTTGTTAATAAAATATGCTACTGACTGTTTTGCTCTTCGAAAGGACCTACTGACATGCTAAAGCTTTAGTCATGATCCTTTATACATTGTCGCTTTCTTATGAGCACCGTCTTAGTTGAACAAGTATGTTTTTCATTCAATCGTTTGCAACGTATTTTCATGATTCCCCAGTTTGTTAAGATATACAGCTATGGGTTAATGTATACGATGTTTTAAATTTGCTTAAGACTTAATCCCAACTTATTATGTTTTGTAAGCTTTATTTTGAATATATTACTGTCTATATGCATCTTGTTCAATCACTTGCCCTTTTTACAAAAAAAGATGTTACAGAAGTATTATTGACATAGTTGTAAACAAATTTAAAGGCATTGAATGCTGGGAGCAGGAAACATGGTACTACAAGAGTAGTTTTCTTTTAGAAATGAATGTGATTTGAGACTCTTCTGATGCACAATCTACAATTTGCAACATTACGTAGCCATTGTGAATGTAAAAATTTCCAGTTAAAATCGATATCGGTGTATACAGGTAATTGGCAAGTTAAGAAAGAGCGGTCAATCACCGATTTACAATATTCATGACCACCGCGAAAGACTTATCACAATGGATCAATCGAAATCATTAGGAATCATCAAAAATTAATGGGGATTTTTTATTTACTCTTTCGAAATCTCCGATGCTGGGCTCATACGGTTGGCTGTGCTTAAGATTTTTATGATTTCAAAGCGTTTAGTCGCTGACCGAGGCCTACATGGCTGTATTGTAACTGCATCTCCAACATTACAATTTAAATCATCTTGAACCATATAGTTTTGATATTGGGTGACATACTTTTTCACCACTGGATGGAACTTTTCTTTTGCAACCCGCACTTTCGCTGTTTTTGGCATTGCACGAGAAATCACGATTCCCACATAATTTAGCTTCATTCTTCAGAGTAATTTTAGGATTAAACAAGAAAAGTAAGTAAGTCTAATCCTTTAAATACCCACAATAACTAAGTTATCAATGCGCACCGTTTTAGCAGTAGAGAGTTTTGACATTGCCCTATTTACAAATGTGCAATGAAGCGGCGTCTTTTCCCTTATAATTATTTAACATAAATAAGCTTTCCTTAAGTCAATTAATGATAATATATAAATGTGATAAACAACATAACGAGGATCGGAAAAGTATGTGTATTTTATTTTAAAGTACTTTATGGTAGGGTGACTTTGTAGAGAAGAAGAACGAGGGTTATTGACACTGTGTTTTCGCCATGTTTGACGACCCATCTAAGAGACTGACATATTTTGAATATGCTGTCGGTGTTCTTTTATGTTCATGGCCTGTTATGAAACAGGCTGTTGAAGAAGAATGGGCCGATGTCGATACCGCCGATAAACGAGACTGGATGGCAGGAGTTTTAGTTGATTATATTACAGTTACGAGCGATGTGGAAGCATGGGACGTTGAAGAATTGATTCTTCAAGTCCTGCAGGATGAATTCAATGTTGGTTCAATAGAAGACGACTCACC
The DNA here is from genome assembly GCF_000002945.2 of Schizosaccharomyces pombe. NCBI lineage: Eukaryota > Fungi > Ascomycota > Schizosaccharomycetes > Schizosaccharomycetales > Schizosaccharomycetaceae > Schizosaccharomyces > Schizosaccharomyces pombe. The sequence goes on from NC_003423.3 coordinate 1,167,794, forward strand.
CTATATCGTAAGTATTCACCAATACTAAATTAGGTAAAGATTTTTTTCAAACAAGAAAGAACGTAACAAGCTTGCTTGAGACTGAAGATTCGTATATATATATTGGCACCGAAAAAATGATTTAAGTTTGAGGACGAAATATTGGAATATTAGTCAAAAGCTCGAGTTTATACACATATTGCGTTCTGTTGTCTATATTAAAAATTTTTTACTTCTATTAGCATTTAAAATAATTATCAAGTGATACGTCTATTAACAGTCTATTTAGTTGGCTCAAGATTTGGTTAATGTGTGGAAAGCTGCTTGCGAAGATAATTATGAACCTATTCGTGAAATCCATGAGCGTCTCGGAAAACAATTGCTTGAAAAGGAGGAAGGAAAGGAAAAAACTAGAGAAGAGTCAAATCCTCCGGTATTGGTAGAAGACGAAACGATTGTTGATGCTGAGGATGGAGGAGCTGCTCAAAATCAGCAGGAAAAGCAGCAGGGACCCATTGTTGATGATGATGGATTCACCGTTGTCCAGAAAAGACGTCGTTAAAGAGGATGTACTATTCTTATATCTTTTGGTATCATTAAATGAGCATTATTGCTGGGAGCAATTGGTTTTATCTTTTTTGTATTTTGGGGGATAATAAAAATTCAAGTTTTTGGTTTGAAAATTGAAAATTGGGATCGAAATAACTCTTATATTTTTTAAGCCTTTGTAATCCGTGTCATAAGAAGATGTAGTTAAAAGTATAGAAGAACGTGATCCGCCAAAATACGAATACGAGTTAAATTGAGCAGCTTTTTCACTTCTCAAATTTTTAATACTTGTTTTTTATGAGATTAGGCTGTAAATAGAGTGTATTTTAGTCATGCAGACGTAAAAAGGCGCAAAATACATTCTTTCATGAATCGAATGGTTGTACATAAATATGTATTATTTTACTAGTCATTGATCCTTTAAAACTCAACTGCAATTCTGGCTTTCGATCCATGTTTTCCTCCTCTTCAGCAGTATTTGGTAGTGCAAAATTTCTAGCAGTTTCGATGATTGCATGGCTTTGGACCGATTCACTCGTAATATCCACTACTCTTTTCTCGTAGAGCGTGCGGATGGATCCTTGGTTGAGAAATGCAACTGCATGCAATTCACGCTGTAGGGAAAAAAGGAAAGCCCGAATATCAAGGTCTTCTTTTGTTTTAAAATGAATTCGAACGTGACACAACAAGTTATGCCTCAACCTCACAATTTTCTCAACAGAACACATTTGCACCTTGGTGTCTGGTTAGATACGGGAGGATGGTCAACCATAGCCAAAAAAAGCAAATGACAAAACTCTTTGAATTTCTCAATACTCCATGTATTAAGTTAAATTATATACAACAAAAGACGACTTATAAATTTCAATTCTAAGATGGGAATACAGTCAAGTAAATGAGTCGTAAACATAACGACTTTTTAGGAATGCTATTTATTATTTATTTTTTAACTAGCCAAGTAGTTAAGTATATGAACAACAATAATCCTTCAAAAGAGAGAATCTAACAACAAATAAATATATCGAGATGTAAACGATCAAAATGGTGTCTTTTTCATTATAGCAAACGAGCAGACATTAGGGCTAAAAGTATTGTGAAAAGTAGTTGTGACCAACATATTATCTTTTCGATTAAAGCAAAAGTTTTTCAAAAAAAAAAAAGATAATACCGTTCGCCTAGCAAACATCACTTGCCATCTATCCACTGCTGTTGGCTTGAGGTATTAATCAAAATTACAGATCAAATTCAACAGCAAAGATGACATTCCCATCTCTAGTTTTGCAAAAATATCGTAAAGGTTGACCATTATAGTAATTTTTTATTGAGAAACTCATTTTTGTATAAGGAATAGAGATGCTCAAGGTGCTAGGATTGAAAAAGGGATTGCAGAAATCAGCAAGTATGTATTTATTGGGATCAATGGATGATTCTTGGCGAATAACCTGTTGCTGCATTTGTGAGCGTCTGCTTGAATGATCTTCAAAATACTCCATGGGAAGCAATGCATCTGATACTTGCATCTTTGTCATCGTAGCGAAGAAAGGAGAAAATGCCCAAGGCTGATCGCAATATAAATCGAATTCGATACTTGGATCGACATATTGCAGTCCCTTCATCAGTAGGTTGGAACCCATGGGTAGAACATCACGAAGTGGTTTTTCAAATTGATTTCCAAATAAAATGTCATCTGCGGTCAACGTACTCTCTGTAGGTAAAAATCTGCCTCGTATCATAATAGAACAAGTATCGTTGGATTGCTCGAAATATTCTTCGTCTGGAGTTTCATAATCGCGCAGACGTACTTTGACATCTCCTTCAAAGTACTTGCTTTTTACAACATTTGGAGTTCCATTAATAGAAATCGGTTCTTTTTTAGATCCACAAATTAAGAAACACTTCATCTCCGGACGGAGAGGGCGTAATAAAGAAAAGAGTAGCTTATCCAAGTTGGCAAAAATAATATCGGTGTATATGTACTACTTACTAATGTGCGTAATTCTTAGCAAATTCAAACCAAACGGCCTTTTACCAAACCTGTGCTCACTCTCTGTATGTTTGGCAGTAGCTATGGAATATTGATGTTCGTTAAGAGCGTTTCATAAATTAAAGAAGCCAATTTAAGGAAGAAGGAAAGGAAGGTGGTAGTAGTGTGTATTCGTCCAAATGAGACACTCGGGCATGGTTATGAACACTACTTAAGTATAGTAAAACATGTGCCTTAAAGAAGACCAATTTTTTTTTTTTAAAAGCTTCTTTTTGCCAGTGATTTCTCTGTTTTGGAATATCTTATCGATTCGTTGAAATTAATGAAGTTATATAATTTTAGCTGATAGACATCAAGTCTTTGTAGCGAGCATCACAAACCAAACATCAAATCAAAAAAAGTATACTTTGTTTTGTTTTAAAAACATACAAACATAGTTTCTCTTTTTTTTTTCTTTTTTTGAAAAAGAACATTCCACTACAAGAATCAATTTCTTGCAGTTCCAATTGTTTTCACCAGAAAACAGTTTTATAACACAATATTAGGCATATTTAAAAAGAATTGGTGCTGAGGTTATGCTTTTGGAGTATTTTTTTGTAATACTCCTACATGTCAACATTGCTATTTGTTGCTTACATTGACTTTTTAAGTTAATAGATTGTCGCTTTATTTTGAGAACTCTCATAGATAGATAAAACATATTGCTTAAACTAAATGAATAAATGATTTTGCAATTGAAATCTTGAGCATCCTGAAAGTGTTTAAATTGAATAGACGCTAAATGATGAGTGATTTTGCGCACTTGTTTCTGAATAATCGGGAGCTCAATGCAATTTAACCCGTTATTAAAGTTTTTAATCAAAACCGAGTTTTGTTTTACTTTTACAAAACCCGAATCACTTGGTTCTGTAATACTTATCCAAACAAGTTTCAATAAGTGCACATACAGAATTAAGCTTAATAATTACTTTCGATTTAAGAAATAAATAAATTTAATTATGATTTTATAACCGTAAGAGAGTATAGATTACCTTTGCTAAGCATAAAATTGTCGATTTAAAAAAAAAAAAAAAGCACGTGAACTTGCGAAGCAATGTCCAAATTTGAAAGGATAATAAAAAAAGAACAGTACAAAACAAAAACTATTCAACAATAGGTGGATTAAATCAGCAAAATGAAATTGGGTTGTTTGAGGCTTGAGGTCATTGCACTGTCAGTCTTCACCGTCGTCGCATCACTTCACCTCCATTGCAGGGCAAATTGTCACGCTGAAGGAAATTGCTTAATTTTTAAACCATGGAAGCAGTAGGCAAACACGTTAAGTTATTTTGGAACGTTTATAGTGATTATGCCGTACTTATAGCCATATCTTTAAGCTATTTCGTATTTGACGTACTAATGTTGCCCTTTACTCGCCAATTTTCCTTAGAAGACATAACCATTTCTCATCCATTTGCACTTCATGAGCAAGTTCCCACAAAGTATCTCGGTGTATGTTGTTTATCTTGATGATTATAGACAATTGGTAAAATTGCTTAGCTAACCCTCTAGATTATTTGTGTTTTCTTTCCTGCACTTGTCCTCTACGGATTCGGCAAATTAAGAAATAATTCGTTACTATTTTGGAAATCTCTTATGGGTCTCTTATACTCTACAATGGTCTGCGGTCTTTGCGTTTCTCTACTTAAAAATGCGGTGGGCAGGCCACGACCCGACTTCCTTGCACGCTGCCAACCTTTTGAGTCAACTCCAAAAACTGGTTTGGTAGATGTTCTATCTTGTTCTGTGCCATGGTCGGATAAAGTATTGCAGGATGGGTTCCGTTCTTTTCCATCTGGCCACACATCATTTTCATTTGCTGGCCTTGGATTTCTAGCAATCTTCCTTGCAGGTCAGTTAAAGATGTTCCGTAATAAAACCTCTTCATGGAAGGTAGTAGTCCCACTTGTGCCTTTGAGCATTGCATCCTGGATTGGTCTCAGCCGCAGTCAAGATTACCGTCACCACAAAGAAGACATTGCAGTCGGTGCCCTTTTTGGTTTTGCAATTGCGTATGTCGTTTATCGTCAACTCTTTCCTCCTTTAGATCATCATAATGCCGATATCTTATATGTCCAAGCTGAGCTCGATGAAGGTTATACCAACGTTCATTCAGCCGGTAACTCATCAGCCACGAACGCAGAACAGATGGTTTAAGGATCCCTTTATCCTTCTTTTTATTTTATTATTTTGTTAACATGACAACAACGTTTTATTGCTGCAGTGTTCTTATATAGATACAAAAAAACCTGATACTAGTATTTATCTAGATTTATTAGATTTTGACTAATAAATATGTAAAGAAAACTTGGAAGCCGATATCGGGTTAATATTTAACAAATGTAGATTATGTTTAAGAACCGAGAAATTATTTTTTGTTTTTACAATCAAACAATCTCTTCCTCCAAGTCATCCAAATCATCTAAATCAAATTCTTCATCGTCATCATCGTCATACCCAAATTCTTCATCCATAATTTCATCTTCTGCAAATCCAGAAAACAATAAATCTTGCGCTGATAAAGGTTGCAAATCAAAAGAACTTGACTCTTTTTCTTCTTCCTTAGGTAACTCTTTACTTGATGAGGTTTCTGAACTGTCATGGGTCGCTTTTGATTCAGTAGTTTCATCAATTTCTTTTTCTTGTATGCTTTCTTTAGCATCATCTACTTCCTCAAAGGAAGCCTCATCATCTTCCGTCTCAATGACAACTATACCATTGCTGATGACAAACCATACAAAGCTGAAAGCGGATGCAAAAATAAAGAATCCATTCCTCGCCCACAGCAGTTTCCTTTCGGGAGGGACGCTAAACTTAGTAATTGATTTCCTTGTATCATTTGCTTTGGCAGTAACATTGTTCCAAGCAAGGCGAGCTATAGTCAATAGATTTTCGGGTTGAACTTTAATCGATAAAGGAGAAAGTATGTTTGAATCATCGGAAAACCAGGTTTCGCGTAAAGATTTGAGATAGGCATAAAGCTTGGGAGAGTTGAATTGCAAACATGGTCGCAAAGTTGCTTGAGGAAGCTCATTGGTGAAAGCATGGAAAGATAAATAGGCGTAAAACAAACAATCGAGAGATGTTGGCTTTTCACCGAATATAAATTTTGAATCTGAAATCAGGGACTCAAGCGAACCATATACCTGCCGAGCTAATGACGAAATTCTTATACGACGAGCTTGCGTGCGCAGTAGAGCTTGCCTATGTCTAGTAGCATTAGTCCATTTATGAGAAATAGGCATCCTTGATGCTTCATAAGAGACTTCTTCGTCGCGAATACCAAGTGTTTGAGCCAAGCGTTCTTTTGCTTGCCGTTGCAAAGCATTGGGTGTCAAATAATTATGAGGAAATTTAAGTGCCTTTGACCAAGCAGGTCTTATTGCTTCAACAAAATTTTCCTCATTAACAAAGGCTTCTAATAACCAAAGGTCATTGACGGAACCTTCCAATAAACTGGTGAAGGCCATAACATTGGCCAGCTGTTTCGCATCAAAATTATCCAAATTATAGCCCTTCTGTTTCAAGTATATTAAAATGTTTTTCAAAGATCCAATCCAAACATGACCATCCCACAAAGCTGGTAGCTTATGGGTAGGGCTCATACCTGAATTTGCAGTGCGAAGAATTTCAATTTCGTCCTTTGGGACGGCAAGTGCGCAATAAATTAATGCCGCTAAGCATCCAGGATCCATCGTTGGTTGCCCAAGTCCTGGGCTATAAATGAAAAGTTGCAACATTTTGATCAAAAAATGACCCGAACGAATGAATTGAAAAAGTTACCGTCTACAGTAGGGTTGAGATTAGAGAAACACAGAAGAAAGAAAAAAAAGGTAATAACTAACCAACTAGTCCAACTTACCAAATTCGCTGAAGCTAGTTACAATTATCATTCTGATGCTATGCAGTCAAGTAAGCTATACGAACAAGTAACATTGTTACCTATTTATTAGTTGTTAAAAAGTGAATTAAACATCGATAATTAGCACAATAAATCGATTGAGCATTTGAACTTTGAGATTTTACTTAGTATATTTGTATGGCGCTTCTGCTGTATCTGCAGCGTAAAACCCATCTAAAATGAGACTTTGTTTATGCATCCATAGTATAGAAGAATATACAATCTCACAAAAGCTTCACTTGTGATAATCCTTTTTGCACAATGAGTACATATTTAATTATTAAGAAGTATAAGTGTGCTAAAGACTATTCTAAATCCAAACATAACGAACTATTCCTCTATCGAAAATTCAAGTCAATTTATTTCTTATATAAGACAGTATAAATCTTGTATATATATAATTGTACGTATGAATACACATGTAAGCTTTCCCAGTTACCGTCAATGCAAGTCACTCTTTGCTTTCTAGTTAGACATAAACTTTGCGTCAAAGAGTTGATGACGGACTAGCAACAATAATTAGCAAGATATAAAATAGTTCACTCTATTCCAAAAGTTGTAAAATTAGACCCAAGTGGTTTGTTTACTTGCGCTTTGAAACAGATTCGGTGGAAACAGTTTCTACACTCTGAGTAGTAGCAGACTCGGATTCCAATTTAGCCTTTTCAGCTAATTCTTGCTCCCTCATATCTTCAGCGTATTCGCGCTGCTGGATACTTTGAACATGATATCCGAAAACGTATCCAAGTTGAATAAGAATGACACCAGCAAGAAGAAATTCAACAAGAACATGAGAAGCAGCAAGAACGGACAAGTGCATATTTCGTGGGAATTGAACATAATTCTGTAGCTTAACAACCAACATAGAAGGAGCAACATTAACAATAAACAAAATTAGTGCAGTAAGATAAAGAAGCGTGCTAGAGTAAAAGAACAATTTGTCATCACCTTTAGCGCCAGTGGCTTGAATAAGATGGAAAATCATATTAAGTCCCATGATGGTATATACAGTATATTTTACAATGAAATGGGATCCAGCCACCAAAGTATAGTAAGTTTCAGCAGCATCGAAAGCAGACTCAGGGCCAGGACTCCATAAGGTATTCACATCGGCAACGCTCTAAATGACATTAGTAATTTATGCTAAGAAAATAAAGACTATGAACAAAGTAATCAATTCGAAGTGAAGCTCCAAAAACATAAGAACAACAGAAAAATGAGCAGCGCGGCAAACATTGAGCGGTAAGATGAATGCTCGTATCCGATTATGAAAACTTAAACAGACAAAAAGCTCCTTTTTAGAAACGTTCCTGATAAAATAATTTTCCAGATTTATTTTAACAATGCATGTTTTGTAAAACAAATTCAGAATTCACTCAAAGTACCGACTTATAATTTCTCATATTCTGCTCCCTTTGTCTCCAAAAGCTAAACGAAATTGATATCAAATGAAAGTTGATTTTCAAATGAATAATCTTAGAATAAAATAGAAATTTGATTGGAACATACGCTGTGGAAAAGTAAAGCAAAAATAAAACTAGTTGACATAAGGACTCCATAACGGGCAGCGACCTTCAAGCCCTTTTCATCAGCAAAACGAAATATGGATCTTTTAGCCATCTTGAATAATGATAATAAACTTTTTTTTTGTTAATGAAAATATACGTTAGTGGTAGGTTAATTAAGACTACCTTTTTATACCAAAGTGATACCACTCCGCTTTCGACGGTCTAAAGGATTGTATGAGTATAAGGAAATCGAACGCATTTTCCACTAATATGCATTGTATGCAGAAAAACATCATGAACGGCTATCTAAATCTCACGAATAAGAAAAATCAACCCAAGATAAATCAGTTGGCAAAATTATTTAATATAAAATATAACCAGATATATTTGAGCGACTATTGTATGTCACTATTTATTGTAACTGAATACACAACATCATAGCGTTTTCAAGTTAAGCGAGACTGTAAAGCTTATATCAAAATAAGGGAATTTATTAATTGGCTGTAAATAAAACAAATGAATGCCAATGCCTCGATATGTAAAAATACTAATAAAACTACAGAAACAATATAGAAGAACATACAAAGATCCTTTGTATACTTGAAAAAAAGAAATAATTTCATAAATGAGGTGTTTTTGTCTTCCTAACTATATGTTTCGTCAGTTTTCACAATGGTCGCAAAATCTGTTTCTAAAATGCTCAATTGTTTATTATCCTAGTTCCCTATTAGTAAATTTTTTTCATTTCTAATTCTAAAAACTTTTACCTGAGTTTAAACAAACAATTGAACAATATCCGATCGATTTGTTTATCTAATAGCGCATCGCGTAAAATATTTTAGCGTCTTTAAGAAAACATAAATATCTCTTATCTACAAATAACAGAAAATTACATCAACCTTATAAAATATAAAGCATTCCAGAAAACACACTATTCTCCTTTCACACCTAAACTGGTCTTGCATTCATTTGGTCTCGAAGTTATATCTCATATACATATTTGCAGTCCACTCTGCAAAAAACAAATAATACAAAAAGGGTATACGAGTTGTTAAAGAAAAAGGTCCCTGCTTGCTTTACATACTTGGCCGTGTTAATTAATTCAATATGGTGTCGATTTACGTTCCCTTGATATATATTACCATTTTAATGGGCTCTATGTATGGAGTTTCTCGTTTTGTGCGAAAATCCAAAAATCAGGAATCAAAACCAGTATCAGAAGAATGGTTTGGAGAAAATTATTCTAGAAATATATTTTTCAGTCTTTTGCAGCAGAATCCACCTGCCGAGGATACACTTTTGAAAGCTGCTCTCGTTTTACGGGCTACAGAAGGTCTTCGTCGATTGATGAAGCTTAAAGTATCGAGAATGGCATTGAATAATTTGCTCAACCGCGGCGGCGTTGGTGACGAGCTAATTCGTAAGTTTGGTCGTTTGGAAAAGGAAACTGAATTGGAGTTGATGGATATTGCCAAAACTGCCAATTCATTGCAGCCTGGATGGAATCAGTTTATATTCCAAACTTGCAATGAAATAATTGAAAACGAAAAAATTCACAGCATAATTGATAATATTCCCAAGGACATTGATTCTATTTCGCAACGTTGGCAAACCGAAAAAATTCTGTATGAAGCCGCTGATGAGGAATTGCGTATTCAAGCCCAAAAAGAACTTGGAGTGCTATAAATTGTTTTAAAAAAAGATGTTCGTATGTGCCTTTATTCTTTTTTTCCTGTTTCTTTCTTGCATCTGATGTTTTACGTTTTCTTATCTTTTTCTTTCTTTGAAACTAAAATTCCTATTTTATACAATAATCCTTAGAACTCATTCATAAATCAAATTCAGTAATAGACTCCATAAAGGGGGCTTGCTTTATCACTGTCCTTACCTTTATATTGAAAGTCATACTTTTTTCCTATTCATATTATCTATCATCCTATTCCTACTCCCTTTTTTTTCCAAACCAATAACAAAAATATGGAAAGAAAGAAGGAAAAAGAAAAAAGCACTATTTGAAAACAAGTTATTGGAATTCAAATGTATGTTCTGGCCAAAATGTCTCCGTTAAGAGCTCAGCCTTTATAAGTTGGTCTATAATTTACTCTTCATATTCTTTAATATACTCATTCTCTGTTCCATGAACTATCTTGCACAAAAAAAATTGTACATTACTTGTATGGTAATAATCTGGGTATTTATTTTTTTTATTTGCATGTAGATTGCTGCGTTAGTAAAGAGGAGAGTGGATCAAAATTTTTTTTTTTAAATAGAAATGACTGGTTACCAAAAACTTTGCTGTTGCTTCATTTAAAACGGACTTCAAAAATTATTTTTGTTGTTGTTTGTTGTACGCGTCAACAAGTTCCTTCTGCACATATTTTGGTGCTGGAAGATATTTGAGAAACTCCATGCTAAACTCACCCTTGCCTTTAGTCAAGGCTCGTATATCCGAGGAATAAGAAAACATGCTGTTCAAAGGGACCTCCGCCTGCAACGTAAACTCATCTTCGTCTGTATCGCTATCGACAATAGTCGCCTTACGCTTATCAAGATTACCAATTACACCACCTTGATGTTCAACAGGCGCCGTTATGCTTACGTTCATAATTGGTTCCAAAACCATTGGGTTCGCTTGCAAGAAAGCTGTACGGAAAGCAGAAATGGTGGCTAAACGAAATGCCAATTCAGAGGAATCAACGGGATGATAAGCACCATCTTCTAAAACGAACCTGCAATTTTTTATAGGATGACCAATGAGAAATCCTTTTTTCAATGCTTCGTAAAAAGCTTTTTCACAAGCTGGAATATACTGCGTAGGGACTGTTCCACCGGTAACTTTGTTGATAAATTCACAATCAACAACGTTTCCAGATTCGTCTTCCACACCATCCATGTATTCAATGTACCCTTCTACTTTTGCATATTGACCGGCTCCACCAGATTGTTTTTTGTGCAGGTAGCTGAAAGGTACCTTTTTGGAAAGAGTTTCCCGGAATGCAACTCTTGGTTTACCCGTTTCACAGTCAACCTTGTACTCACGACGCATACGTTCGACATAAACTTCCAAATGAAGTTCACCCATACCACTAATGATGGTTTCTTTCGATTCATTATCCAACTGCACACGAAAAGTGGGATCTTCACGCTGAAAGCGATTCAAAGCCTTAGAAAAACTGGTTGTATCTTTGCTCTTCGGTTTTAAAGAAAGTGAAATTACGGGTTCTGGTACAAACATTGAAGTCATAGTATACGATACGGAACCGTCCGTGAAGGTGTCTCCAGAAGCGCATTCGATACCAAATAACGCACAAATCCCTCCAGCTTCAACCTTTTCGATTTCTTCCATATCATTGGAATGCATACGAACGAGGCGTGAAACTTTTATTTTTTTTGTAGAATTGACATTGTAAATGTAATTACCCCGCTTGAGTGTACCTTGATAAATTCGCAAATAGGTGAGCTGGCCAAACCTTCCCTCCTCGAGTTTGAAAGCAAGAGCGACAAGCGGCTTCTCACTGCTAGGAACAAGGGATACTGGCTTTTCTGAGTCTGCTGCATTCAAAGCTATATTTTCGACCTCAGAAGGGTTGGGTAGGTAGTCGCAAACAGCATCCAAAACAGATTGAACTCCAACATTGGACAAGGCAGAACCCATTAATACAGGTGTAAACTTCCTTGCAAGTGTAGTTCTACGAATAGCTCCCATAAGCTGCTCAGGTGTAGGGTCTTCTTCCATTACGTATATATCAGCAATTTCTTCGTCTAAATCGGCAAGCTTTTCAATTAAAGCTGAGCGCTTTTCTTTTGCTAGTTCAATAAGATTCTCAGGAACCTGCTGAGAAATTTCGATTTTCTCACCCTTCGACCCACGATTATAAATTGCACGCATTTGTATAAGATCAACCACACCTTCAAGTTTGTCTTCTTGACCTATAGGAATTTGAACAGCTGCAGCGGGAATTTTCAATTTTGTGTTTATTTGCTGAATGACCTTCCACGGATCTGCACCCATACGATCCATTTTGTTAACAAAAGAGATCCTGGGGACATTGTAGCGGCGCATTTGTCGATCAACTGTGATAGTTTGCGATTGAACACCGGAGACAGCACAGAGTACCAACACTGCACCATCTAGCACACGTAAGGCACGCTCCACCTCAATGGTAAAATCAATGTGACCAGGTGTATCAATAATATTAATGTTATAACTTTTCTCAAAGTCAGTTTTTTGTTTTTCGTTAGCTTCAATCTGATCCACAGTACGTTCCCAAGTGCAATGGGTAGCAGCCGATTGAATGGTAATTCCTTTTTCCCGTTCAAGTTCCATGAAATCCATTTTTGCTCCGACATTATCCTTTCCTCTGACTTCATGAATGTCTTTTATCCTTCCTGTATAGTACAAAACTCTTTCAGTAAAGGTAGTCTTGCCGGAATCAATATGGGCAGATATTCCAATATTTCGAATTTGTTTAAGTCGCTTTTTATCGTTATCATTCAACTGTTCTTGGATATTCAAATTATTTTCTGATGTATTAGAAGCTTCAATGCCCGTATTTGCTACTGACGCGTAACCACGGACGACTAAAGTAGAAAGTCTGGGGAGGCGGCTTGTCAGCGACCTAAATGATAATTTTAGCATTTTATATTATTTCAATAGAATATAAAAACAGCCATGAATAACATAAACAATAAATTCCTAGCTTTGGGAACACGCTGAGGTGGTGAGAGTCGTCGAGCAAGGTGGGAGGAGCAAAGTCGCTTTGTTTACGTGTCGCGAGTTACCGCGGTAACATATTAAATTTATTTAAACGTAAATCAAATACTTACTTAACGCATTTTTAATGAATAACAAAATATACATTTTATATGGAGAATATATATGTATTTGCAATTGAATGTTGCTGATTATTTAAAAGTAGCTTGCTTATCGTCAAGAAAAAAGCGACTTCGTTCTGTATTCGGTATCTCCATGTTTAAATGATTCATGAGGCGGTCCAAGCATAGTACTTATAAAAGAAATACAACTATTTTGTCATGAAGTATTTTGGGCATTGTATCAGAAAGCGCGCTTTTCTAGTATCCACAATCGGTTTGAACCTCACCACCATCGCAATCTATTTCTACTACTAGGGTTTTTTGCTCTTTGCAGTTTTTTAAGCTGAGCTTATTCAATCCTTACTGCTTAATCGGTTAATACCATTTTTTTTCTAATTCTTCTCACGGTTTTTATGACGGCGTATTATATTTAGCTTGAAGAATCTGGACTTAAAAATCTAAGAAGGGTTTAAGAATGCTTGTTGAGGGTGATAAAGGTGTTTTAGAGCCAGTTAACTTTGTGGGTCCTGTTACTAGCTTGGCCCTTATTCACAATGATAAGTTTTTATGCTGTGCTCAAGGACCTTGTTTAAGAATTTACGATGTTTCTGAAAGTCGACACGAAAGTGATTTAATTAAATCAATTTTACTTCCATTTCATAATAGAATACATGGAATGCTTCCTTGTAAACAAGGATTATTTGTTTGGGGAGGAACCTATTTTGCAGTTGTTGATGTTGAAACGAGCCAAGTTTACTATGACCGTATATCTGACTGGATATTTAATGCAGCGGAGCTTGGTGAAGAAAATAAATTTTGCGTCGTTACATCGAAAAATCAAGTTCATCTTCTTTCGTTAAGTAAAGGTTCGTGGGAAGTTACAAATACAATATCTTGCGAGAAAACGCCTCTTTTGTTTTGCGCAACGGTACAAATAAGTGGAAATGAAATTTACATAGCTTCTGCTTCCGCTTTTCAGCAAATTTACGTGTGGAAATTCAATTATAACAATCCACCTTCTTGTGTTTCCATTGACACCTACCTTGTTGGACACGAAGGTGCTTGCTTTGATCTCAAGTTTTCATCGGATGGACGTTACCTTTGCTCAGTTTCTGAAGATCGTACCCTAAGGCTTTGGTCGATCGAGTCGTCACCCTTTTTAATAGCGACAGGCTTTGGTCACTCAGCTCGTGTTTGGCGTTGCGTGTTTCTACCCAACAAAGAAATAGCCACAGTTTCTGAAGATTTGACCTTACGTCTCTGGACTTGGAATGATAAAACGCTCACTAATACTTACACATATACTGGTCATCGCGGGAAACACATATGGTCACTAGTTGTCTCCTCTGCGAACCCAATAATATATACCGGTGGAAATGATGGATCAGTTAGGTCTTGGGATTACAAAACTCGTATTCAGGAATCCTGCATCTCAGTATCCTCATTGTTCACCTCAAAGACTTTGCTTGCTTCTTTTTGTTTTGTTAAATGTCAAAAATTATTATGCCTTGCCAAAAATGGGTAAGCGATTTGCATGCTATCAAATATTCATCTGTCTAACCCAATTAATTTAGAGAAATGTCAATTATAGATAATAAAGGAAAAAAAGCTATTCCTGCTTTGACTACCACATCGGACATGTCTATAATTCGTTCTTGGAAAAACTCTTTTTTTGTTGCTGCTGCCTCCAACAAAGGTACTATATATGTGTTTTCATATCAAAATACGAATTTATTAAAAGCTATTGATTTGCATAGGGGAAAGATTCAGCAACTGCTTACTTATCAAGTTAAAGAAAGATATTTTCTACTATCAAAATCATTTGTAGGAAAAAACCAATTTCGAGTTTACTTACAGGAATTTGATTTTGAAGCCGATAAGGTCAACCTAATTTCAACAATAGAACTGGAGTTGCCGGCAACATTTGATCCGACTTCTCTTACAGTTGATGAAGAATATTCAAATTTTTTAATTGGTTCTCGAACAGGATCGCTGGCTTTGTACAATATTGGTGAAAGCAACTACCTTTCTGTATGGAGGAGAATTCATGAATTTGATGCAATTTCATCCATTCACATCAAGTCGTCAAAACGTGATTACCTCTTAATTCAAACAGTCGGACGTGATGGTTATGTCAATTTATTTTCAATTCCGAGGGTAGAAAAAAGTGCTGTTCCTCAGGAGCTGTGTTCGAAAAAATGTTGTGATGGTATACTAAGCGGGGTGAGTATTATCTTTAAGAATATACGGTTCATGGTTCAGCTAACATATGCTAGGGTTTGTGTAAAAAATTAAAAAATGGAAAGGAAAATCAATGGGTTTGGGGTTTTCATGCATCAAATTTTTTTTTAAGGGATGAGACAAATGAAACTAATGTTTTCTTTATTGATTGTGGAGGTAGTCATCGTCCATGGGCTTTTTCAATGGAGATGGACATTCAAAGTTTTGCATCTTATAGAGCAAATCAACTTTATATTTATAGCACTGCTTTAAATCTTTTGCAAAGAAATTCTGTATTACAAAATGGTTTGCATGGGCGTGAGATTCGAGCAATGGATTTCAATCCTTCAGGGGATCTTTTATTATCAGGATCTGAAGATACTAAAGTAACCCTGCTTGAGTTTCAGAGTAATGGAAACATAATTCCTCTGAATTCTGTCAAGTTTCATAATTCAGGAATCCAATCGCTGACCTGGTTTAGCGATGATATTTTATTTTCCACTGGTGGTCTTGAAGAGTTAAATGTTTATAGGCTAATACAAAAGCCAGAGGCATATCTGAAACGGATCGTTCATGAAAAACTCTGCAAACCAAATAAAAGTAACAAGACTTACGATGGGGATCTTCGAATAACTGACATTTCTGTTGTAAAGGCAACCCATCTGGGTGAAAGAGTGTTATGGATTAATACTGTACAGTCCGATTCGACTATCAAAGCATTCACTTATAACGTAGATACGAAGCAGCTAAATTGTATAAAAAGTTGGAAATATAAGACAGTTTGTTTGGTTTTTGCCGAGGCTGTTATTTTCGGGTCTCATTTATTGTTGGTGGTTGCTTCGACTGATGGTAATGTTGCTATTTGGAACACATTTTGGAGGGATCCTCAAATTGAGCCATTAATAATTTGGATAAAAACAGTGCATCAATTTTGTGTTAAGTCATTAAATATTAGCAGGGATCAAGATGTGTTAACGATTTCTACGGGTGGTGATGATGGTGCAATTTCTCGATCTATACTTTTGTTAGAACAAATAAGTGAAAATTCAGTAGTAGTCAATTCTTTACATAACTACTTTTTTGCTGAAGCTCATGCTTCCAGTGTTACAGGTGTTTTATCAATTACCAAAGAGCTTTTGCTGAGTGTATCCATTGACCAAAGGATATTACTATGGAAAGTCGAGGGTGATTCATTGAAACCGATCCTGGAAAGATATACTCACGTAGCTGATGTGGGTGGCATGATCCGAAATAATGATTTTTTGATAATTTACGGAATTGGTTGCGAAGTTTTTAGACTGGGTTCTTTACGATGATTATTTGCTCAATAATGTCTACTACTCGCCTATTCATTCAGTTTACTCTTATACACTTCAAGGGACCTATCTTTTCATTTATCATGACGATGGTTTAAAAATAATAAATAATTGATTTGATTGAAAGGCGGCACAGCATTTATCGGTATTAAGTATGTGTAGTACTCATAATTTCTTTGTCCTCGAAGACAAAGAAACATAACAGTTACGTGTCAAAAATTTCTTTGTTTCAAAGTATTATAATAGACTTACATTCCATAATAGTTCTTCTATCCCTAAACTAATTTTGCTAAAGTAAACAATTTAAAATTACGGTTTAAGAATGGAAAGAGGAACTAGTAAATTCAGCTGGATTGGACTTGTTGCAAGAATATACAACTATATTCCTCATCCTAGTATTTTTTCGAATGCTATTTTAGGAATTGCATGGCTTTTTTTAATATTTTTATGTTGCAGCTGCTTAACGAAATCATCTATTTTTGCGAGATTACTAAGAGTAAAGAATGAAACAACCACCGTAGACGTCGGTTTCTTTGGAGTGTGTGATCAAGCTATTAATTCAACGTCTCGAGTTTGCCATGAGCTTCGAAATTGGGATCAAACAACTGGTGGTTTAGCATATGAAACTTCGAGATTTGCGTGGCTTCAAGTTCATCCTGTTCTCCTCGCGATTGTTGTTGTATTTTCAACACTATCCATTGTTTTGACTATTTTAAAGTACTTGGCTCCTGCATACATACGCCAATGGTCAATAAGTTGTTTAACTACTAGTACAGCCGCCTGTTTGCTTTTAGCACTCCAAATGGCTTTAGCTCATATTTCGGCTAATTCATATGCTGTAGGAATGAATTTAACTGGGAAAGCTACAGCAAAATTTGGGGTAGCTGCAGCAGTTTTTGGGTGGATTTCCAGTGGATTCTTTTTGCTATTTTCGCTAATACATTTGGGACTTTGGACTATTGAACGAAACAAGCAAAAGTTATTTGAAGAAACATCTCTCTCATTTAGCTTGTAATTATTACGAAAAGAATGTTGGACGACATTGAAATGACTACTATTAAGTAAAATCGCACTTATGATACTCTTTAAACGTATATGACAGATACCCTTTTGACTTTTTTAAAACTATAACTAAATTTCATTTAATTAACACATAAAACAGCATTACTACTAAATTAAGATTAATTGAAACACAATACTTCATTTGCAAAGACTATTAAACAAACATAAATAAGATTTTGTAAACCATATTACTAATTTGAGCAAAAATGTATTGAGAATTAGCTTTTAATGAATCATAAACCATTAAATATAAATTAACTAATGTTGAAAACAGACAATCTAAAATTGCAAATGTTACGAACCAAACGATCAGATGTATATGCCTAAGATTGGTAATCTAATTATAATATATTGAAAGTGGGAGACTTAAATAAAAAAAAGAGAAAAGAAAAGAAAAGTAGCATAACTTAATAAAGGATATTTTTGAAAAGGGATGGAAAATACTCAACTTTACTTGCGTTTTGTTGGACCAGTCATAGGAGAAGCACGACCAGCAGTCAAATCATCATCGGAATATTTCAACGACGATACATAAGGTCGTTTGTATCGAATGTCATATGTACATTCTTTTCTGATATTTGTACGAAGAATCCATCGCTCGGAAGGTGCTAATGTCTTCCACTGCTGAGCTCCAATATCTCCAATCTCCGATTTTACAATACCAGTTGACATGGACACGTATAATATAGTGCCATAAAGAGAAGGGATATCGGCGACATCAATTTCGTGTATTTTTTCACAGTCATATCCTTCTGCAGCCTCAGCACGCACCGTCCAGTACTCGTCACGATATCTTCCAATCGCCGTAACAATCCACAAGCGGCCAGGGCTACTATTAAAAGACGTATCTGGAGGATATTCGGGTTCACATATAATTGTTGAATTAGAATCGTGTGAATTCCTACGTGAAGAATTAGCGCTAACACTTTCCATTATTTCAGCAATTGGTATGTTAAAAAAAGCATTGCGAATATGGTGAAGCTCTGCGACAGGTACCGTAACAACAGTTGCTATCACATTCTTCACAAACTTGTATAAGGGTAATTTCAAAGATGGGGCTTTCAAATTGTGGGCAGTGAGCATTCCACGTACAAGAGCAATCTCAACTTTGAACTTCAAATACTTGGGAGGTTCGGCGACAGCAATAATTTCAAAATCTGCATTTTTATTCTTTTTTTTTCGTTCTGTCAACCAGGCAGAAAATGCTTCTATATGGGAGGGTCGATCTTCATATATCCTCGTGGAGTTAATATATAGGAAATGACGGTAAACTTCATTAAAAAACCAAAGCTTAAAGTTGAGTGTTTGGGGCCAAAAACCGTCAGGAGCTTGAAGTTTAAACACAACCCCTTGGAAATCTAAACCCTTGCTTGCAATGATTTTTTCCACGATTCCTCGAAACCCTTCGTTGCGGCCAGTAAGTAATACCGCTAAAACATCAGGTCGACGTATCGATTCTCTGGCTTGTGAAACACTATACACATTAATAACTATAGACACATGATATATGTTCTGATTCCATCTTTTCAATGCCAAAGTCGACAGTACGAAACCCGAATTCCAATACTTACATTTTTTCATTCCACCAGCCTTCCCAGGCTCTCTTCTCCTCGACCTCGACACCGTCACCGGTAGCAGCTAAAACGTGTGGATCAAAAAACCATCCGCCATTAGCCAAAACTTAAAAAAAAAAGGTTAGTAAATGATCATTGTAAGCAAGTCTCATCAATGAAGTCAGTAAGGAAGAAAGCAAACAGTGAAAGAGTTTACTGAAGTATAAAAGTGAGGACATAAATAATTGCATCTCAGACGCATGGTACATGAAAAAATCCACACTATGGTGAACAGACAACCACTATGCCAAAGGTAAACACGTCGTTTTTTTCCATCTGGACTTGTTAAGACTAACCATTAACATACTATTAAATGCCATCAAAATCCGAATCGCTTGATTGCTCCATATGTTTGCATTTGGCAATGGAGTTTGGAACAAGGTCTGCAAAAGGCTGTTAGTTTTTACGCTCATTCTATCTTTCCAGGGATTGAGCCTTACATTATCGAAATCATAAATGTGAACCTCTTTGATTTTATGAACGTCTATATATCCCCATTTTGAAAAGTCATAGGTTCCAAGCCCAATGTCAACGTTCAAACTCATTAAACTAAAGGCCGATCCAGTTTAAACGTCGAAAATTAAGTTCTTAAATAATAAGATAAAAGTTTCGCCAAAAATTGCTTTTTTTTTTATCTCAAAATTAACTAAGCCAGCATTTGAAAGGTGAAACTACAAAATCCCGTACTAGCCCATATACTGCACATTTTACCGAACCCGACGCTATTGCTAACCGTCCCGATATACTAATGCCAACATACAAAACGAAGTACTGTCGAATCAATCAATAAAAGTCTTAATAATGCAAACATTTAGTGTTAATTTTATTTCATCCCATAGTAATCGTATATTATTAAACATAAGTTTCTTCAAGCCGAGAACTTTGGTAACTGAAAGCGAAAACAAAGGTAAACAATGGACTTCGCATTGTAAAAGAAAGAATAGAGAAAATAGGGATAACCATAAACAAATGAAGAAGTACATACGAAAAAATTATGTGAAGAGCGTTTTTTTTTTTTTTGAAAAGTTGATACGCTCTAAAAGGAACTAACCATAAACTCAACTTTATAAATGCTCTATACTATTGACAAAGAAATGAATGCTCAACAAGTTATTGCATGCAATATTCCATTCTGAAATATAGTGCTGTCCAAGTAAACTTTAGTTAATATAGGAACGACAGCGAAGATATGCTTTATTCTAACAGAATATGCTTAATTTTGAATGAAAGGGGCTCAAAAATGATTCCTTTTTCTCGGCATTAAATTCGGTGCAACACTATACCAACCAAACCCAAAACATATCCACAAAGAGATTCTTTACTTTTGTATCGAACTGCAAGAAGATTTGAGCTGTTTTTATTTGTAGCCTTGAGTATGCAGAGATTCGTGAATTTTCGTTAAAAAGTCTAGGTATCCAAATCCTTCGCGAGTGTTATCCTCTACTAATGTTGAGAATATTTCACCTTCACTACCATCTAAACCCTGGCGTACGATTTGTGGGTGAAGAGCCATGCTGGGAAATTGCATTCTAAGAGAAGAAAGGAGATTGCGAACTTGTACAGAAAGAACTGTGTCCAATGTCGGAAGCTCAAGCGCTTTCAGAGAATCAATATCCTCAAGACTCTCAACACCTAATAGATCTTGAAGTAAAAGAGGAGAGGTTCTTTGATGAAACCATAAGTAAGACTTTTGGCCAGTGACGATTAAAAAAGCACCACCATCCTCAATGAATTTTCGAGATGCTCGAACGCAAAGTGGCATATTGATAGGTAGACAACCCGTATTTTCAGGGTCAGGAAGACAATCAGTGGGCTGTAATTGATGTAGTGCATAAATGTTTGGATAAAGATTTAGCATCAACTCTTGAATAGGAGCTGCTCTCACCTCTCTGAGCTGTGAAACACGAATATCACTATGAATGCTTCCACTTCGGATAGCAGATGATTTCAAAACTGCAAGAATCAAAATAGGTAATAACACCAAGTTCTTTGGAAGAACCAGTTGGCCTGGAGTCAAACGATTAGCAGCAACCTTCCGATAACTAGATAAGATTTTCACGACACCCTCCACTAACCTAACCGATGTATCTTTTAAAGAACCCGCTGCAATATTTGTCGATGCAATTTTAGCTAAAACTGCAACGATAGGTTCAACAATGGCAAGAGAAATCGTATCGTAGCTTTTAGAAGTGACAGCACAGCAATAGTTAACAACCCTTACTCTTCTCTCACCAGAAGGAGTGGTATATAAAACCGCAGTTTGAAAGTGAGCGTCCAAAGCTCCATTTAATTTTCCATCATAGGAAAACAGAACTGTTACACTTTTATCAGCATCAAGACTGCCAAATTCGATATCTTGTGGAGTTCGTTGCAAGAAGTTGCCTAAATATTTGGAGACACGCAGACCATTTGAGCATCGTGTCTTCAACATCACTCGATAGCCTTGCTCTCTGGTAACACTTCTAAATAAATCTTGTTTAAGTCGAGATCCATCACGATCAGCAACAAAATTACTATAGTGGTAAATCTGCCCACCACTTAAGGTCGCAACACTTCCAACAGTAGCAACATCAACATAAGCAGTAGCAGTAAAGAAAATATCAACACCTATACCAGCAGTAACATATTCATC
This sequence comes from Schizosaccharomyces pombe, assembly GCF_000002945.2. NCBI lineage: Eukaryota > Fungi > Ascomycota > Schizosaccharomycetes > Schizosaccharomycetales > Schizosaccharomycetaceae > Schizosaccharomyces > Schizosaccharomyces pombe. Next base: position 1,189,412 of record NC_003423.3, read on the forward strand.
GGCAAGAGATGTATACCACTTGTCTTGGGTGTTCCAAAGATTCTTTTCATCAGAAGTCCCATATAATCTTTGATCTTCACGATGCCTTAATTTCCCCAATCCCATCGTAGGAAGAGCACTAACAAAAACAAAAGCTTTTCCACCTGTTTCCTTAAGAAGGAGTTTTACTACTTCCAGTGCATTGCCAACGACTGGTTCGGGAATTTTAACATCTTGAAAAATTGCAGGGAAACTGTCCAGCAATCTCTCAATGACAACTTTTGAAGCAATGGGATCAACAAAAAGACCGGAAGAAAATGGAACAAAGGGATTCTCTAAATCAGAAGCAGCTAACATATGGGGTTGCTCTAAATTAGGAGATAAATTGAAGAAATTAACGCTTCGATCAAAGCAGACAATAGCAATTTTGACATTAGGATCAAGAGGTACCGGTCCGTAGAGAATATTCCGAATAGCTTCAGCTGCAACCTTGGGAAGTCCTTTGGAGGAAGCTTCATAGGAAACATCAATCATAAAAACAAAGCGAGCCGGCTTTGGCGGATCCTCCTTTATCCAATAGTCCTTCCCCACTTTAAAATCAATAGTGCCAACATTTAATTCTGGACGAGACTCCACTCCATCATGCTGACTACCGACTAAAGGATTAAAACCATCATCATTAAAACTATTTTCTGAACCGCAAAGATTGCAAGTCCATTTACTACTTGCCATCGTGAATTGGATAAAAGGATTGATGTAGCCACGACATTTTTTGCAACGTGGGGGATTTGAATTTGTGTTATCTACAACGGGTACGGGTGCTTCATCAGGACGTAACTCTGCGAACGGTTGAACAATCATTCCCAAGGGGATTCCGGAAGCATTGCAAACATCATTGGTAGCTGGAATCGCGTAACTGGTAAACTGAACGAATTTGGAAGATGAATTTCCTTGTTCATACCCAACAAAATCTGTAGTGGACATAGGTGGAGAACCCTTTTCCATGGTATTGAATATTTGGTTTTTAAACAATTGCTGATCTTCATAGCGAACTTCAGGAGCCGAAGGTAATGCTGCAGGATCGAGGAGATTTGTATCATTAGAAAAAGATTCTGGAAGTACTGAGGGTGTACTTGGCGTAGGATAATTCATGGAAGGCGGGATAGCAGGCGACATGACAGGAGCCAAAGCTGGTTCAGCATCTGTCAATGACATATCATATGCATGGGCATCTTTATGTCTTCTAGCGCGTCGGGGTTGTGGAGCCATTGCACTACCTTGCTGTATATACATTTGTGCGTTCATTTGAGCAGCTAACTGAGTGTCAATTTCAGGGCCCCCATATGAAGCAATATTGCCAGCAACATTTTGCCTATAAGTCTCAGGATTACCGTAATTTCCAAACTGCCCGGGATAGGCCATTTTGTTTTTGTGTCAAGTTTACTTGGTGGATGTACGAATATAAGTAGGTAAGGGTAGGGCAAAATATATACCAAATAAAAAGACTGATTTGAAAGAGTAACACGATATAAATAATTTTAGATAATAAAGTGTGAAATTTGAGATTCTTCAGGAACATCAGATATGAACTGGATGCATTTCCGATTGTCAAAAGTTGACTTCCCTTTAAATTTGGAAATGGACAATTTAGCTCTATATGTAAAAAACCTCAGCTGTTTCAAAAAATGTCATTTCACATGGGCAGTGGCTCTTTAATGAAACAGCTAATAATATTGATACAGCGGAGAAAGTATCTATACACCTAGTATCTATAGCGAATAGTCAATAATGATATTCAAAACAAGTGTTATTAACCTAAATAATTTAGATTGACATTTTGAAAACTAAGAAAGAATGAATGTAAAGATAGGTATAAAAATGTAAAGCAAATTTTGATTGCAAATTATTAAAGGATAGATATATGCAACAGATGCAGTAACAAAAGGAGGGTCAAAGAACGGGGAAATCAAAATCACTGGACTCCATAAACTGATTGTGTCAAAAAATTAAATAAGATATTTAGCAAATGTTCTTGACAAACTTCGTTTAACACTCATTTTTTGGGCATTCACAAAGGAATCAATAATCACTTGAATGGCTTTGTCTATATGTGAAGGGCGCACAAACTCACTGAGCTGCATTTTTGCAAATGCTTCACTTAAACGGATAGCAGACTCCAGATGACGCACAGTAATAGGATAACTTCCAGTAGCCAGTGACTCGCGTCTCATATCGCTATAAAGTCTCGAAATCTTTTCTTCATCCATTTGCTGTAATCGAGGAAAAACTTTTTCACGAGCGAAATGGATATATTTACGAAGAAGATCTTGGGGAATGGGTTTGGCATCAATACCAGTCTCAGTAGGGACTTTCTTCAAGACATCCATATTCGGATCAAATGCAGGATGAGATCGAATATGACTTGATACAACAAAATTAGCTAGCTGTTCATCAATTTCAGGATTAACCGTGTCTTTGACGACCTGAAGGATGTCAAAACGAGATAAAATAGGTTCGGTCAGCTCAACATTTTGATTAAAAGGAATTGTAGTGTTATAACGTCCACCGATGGGATTAGCGGCAGCAATAATAGTGCACCTCGCCTGCAAGGTAGTCACAATACCCGCCTTAGAAATAGAAATACTTTGTTGTTCCATGGCTTCGTGAATAGAAGTACGATCCTGATCATTCATTTTATCGAACTCGTCAATCAAACAAACACCTTTATCTGCTAAAACCAAAGCACCCCCTTCCAAAGTCCATTCATTCGTAATGGGGTCTTTACGGACGGATGCAGTTAGACCAACAGCACTGGCACCCTGACCTGTGGCGAAGACAGCCCTATGTGCCGTTTTTTCAACATACTTAAGAAATTGAGATTTGGCGGTTCCTGGATCTCCCAACAATAAAACATTGATATCACCTCTAATTTTATGCTTACCGTTAATATTTTTGGGGACACCACCGAATAAAGCAGCAGCAATAGCAGTTTTGATAGAGCGATGTCCATAAATAGAAGGCGCCATCGATGCAATAATTCTGTTGTGAATATCAGGCGACTTTGCTAATGCCCGAATTTCCCTTTCCTCATCATCAGTAAGCCGACTTAAAGAGAAATCATCATCAGTATTACCACTGCCGTCAAGTTGCGATATGTGATTTGCTTCTATAATTGTAGCGAAGACAGGAAACCCGTTTTTGGTATTCAGACTAGCATCGAAGTTATTGCGGTATATGCCAGTAACATCAATCTCTTCGCCTGGTTTGGCAACATCAACCAAGTCCGCTAAAAGAATAACTTCACGGTGTCGAGGCAGTCTACCTGAGGGGACGGTGCCAGGTGATTCTTGTAAAGTGATCCTTTGATAGTTATTATATACAGTCCGTTCAGAGTTGATTACAAACGGACCACGGCTGGAACAGTTGTGACAGAAAGAAATTTTTACTTCAACGCTAGAGTCTTGAAAAAATGGACCCAAAGTAGCACCACATTTGGTACATGTAAACCGAATGTATTTTAATTGTGGAAAAAGCCCAGTGCGCCTAGTTACGACACCAGATACCCGTACAAGGCAATTAAGATGGGATTGTCGTAGATCGCGTAAAGTAAAACAAGTAGGAAGATTAGTGATACGAACATGAATATCAGAGTGTATTCTTTCATAGTCTGGATAATGCAAAAGAGTGGCTTCCAAAGCAACACGATCAAATATGCGAAAAATAGGTGCAGGCGCATTGGCCAAGAAATAAGCCAAAATGGGTTTAGATTCACCAAGATGGGCATAATTAACCATCAACGACTCAGCATTAACCTCACCCAATGTGCGAATACGGTTACCGTATACAGAGGTGCCATTTTCATCTGTATATTCAAGAAGGAAATTTTTGAATTCTCGAGCAATTGTACGCCGAACAGGATCAAGAGTAACCCATTCGGCAATACTATCGGCCTTTACGTCGGCAATTGATTCAAGAGGAAGTTCACCAGATTCGTCCAATGCGCCAACATTAGGTGAATATTCGTCGTAAATTCGATGTCGATGACGAGTGAAGCCTGTGCCAAGATTGGAGTCCAAATCATCATCTTCATCTTGTAAAAATGCAGCAGGTTTTGTTCTACCTGCAGCAGCATCGAGCTCAATATCACGTCGTCTCAACCTGGCATCAACAGCTCTTCGGGCCCCGATATCTAATTCTTCAAGATCGTTATCGTCATCTAGTTCTTCAATGTCATAACGATCTAGCTCCAAATTTTGTTGATAATCACTATACAGTTAGAAAAAAGTACCTTATTTGACGCGAAATGTGAAACTACTCTTTTGAAAATCAAGATTTGTTCTGTCAATATAACCGCAACCTAGGAATCCAATAAATATATTTATTTACAAGAAGGAGAAGAAATAGTATGTAATTTATATATTGATGGCAACACTTAGTATACACAACATTGACAAGACACGTCTCAAGCATAGCTATAAAACTTACCGTTCCATTCCTTCTCCGAACAAATCTTCACCTTCTTCATCCTCTACATCTAAAGCTTCTCCGTCCAGATCCTCAATATCCTCCTCCACGAGAGCTTCTGCAGCTTCATCAGAGAATTCTGGAGGAGGTGAAGAAGGAGGTAAAGAAAGAGGTGTAGCACCGAGAGAAGAATTTTCTGATTCAAAAGGTAAACTTTCAGAATCGCGGCGACCCCTTTTCCGAAAAGAATCCATCTTTGGACTCAAATACTTTAAAGATGTTGTTTCTAACTATTTTAATGCATTGAATAGCTAGAGTATTGCAGGATGAAAGAATAAGAAATGCTACAGTATATTGTTAAATTGTATTGGAAAATGTAGTGATACCTGTAAATGAAATAGAGGAGCGTAATGAGTTAGTGTTTTGAATTATTCAAAAGACATTCTTCGCAATTGTTTACGCCGTCTATTTGCCAACGTTTAGTTGCATTTAATAACTTATGGAGGAAACGGCTCATGAATTAACGGTTAAGCAATATGTTGAACAGCAAAGGGAGCTTGAAAGGGAGGCACGAGAAGTTTTGCCTTACAGCTTTGACACGTGCACTTATTCGATGGGCTATTTGAAGCAACCTTTATACGCTTGTTTGACATGTCAAAAAGCTAGCGGAAGCTTAAATGCTGTTTGCTATAGCTGCAGTATTAGCTGCCATGCTGACCATGATCTTGTGGACCTATTCAATAAACGACATTTTCGATGTGATTGTGGCACCACAAGAACCCACTCCATACCTTGTAATTTACGGAAATCCGTTGATGAATGTGGCTCAGAAAATGATTATAATCATAATTTCGAAGGGCGATTTTGCATATGTGATACGGTGTATAATCCAGAGACAGAGGAAGGAACTATGTTTCAATGCATCCTTTGCGAAGATTGGTTTCACGAAAAGTGTCTGCAGAAAACTAATAAAGGAATTGCAATCCCAGATGCTGAGACTTTTGAATGGTTGGTGTGTTCAGAATGTTCAGAAAAATACCGCGATCATCTTTTAAACCAGAAGCATGAAAGCATAGCTGGTACAGAACGAGCGCCTCTATTTCTTTCAGAAAACTTTAGGGAAAATTTGTGCCCTTGTGAATCTTGCATCAGTTTGCGTAATTTGGAGATGCCAATGTTGGTGGCAGAAGAACCTATTTACGAACCTCCTGAGGATTCTGAGGATGGAATCAGTGAGATGAATGAGGATCCCAGTGAATCTGGAGAAATGATTGAGCAAGTCATATCTAGCACAATGAATGATGTCCTTCGTATTTTGGACAGACTTCCTCGTGTACAAGCTAACGAAAGCGTTTATGCGTATAATCGCTTAAAATCTGAGCTAACGGACTTCCTCACTCCATTTGCTCGTGAAAATAGGGTTGTCACCAAGGAAGATATATCAAATTTTTTCTTGGAGCGATCTCGAATCAGTAAAAATTTACGGTAGCGTTAATAACTTTTTTGAATTCCCTTCTTTTTTGGCGTATAATTTAACGTCAAAACATGTAGGTTATACTTAATCTGGTGATGCTTTTTGTGAAACGCTGTTTATACTGGTGAAACCAGAGATATTTTCTATGTGCTTATGGTTAAACGTAATCATTTCTCTATCAAAAATGGTTTAATTGATTTTCTTAACAGAGATGGTTAATTTGAGAGGCTTACTGGGGCTTGTTGGTATACATGATTTTAATGATGATGACAAATTTGTATGTATATTTGAACAATAATTAATATATTGAACTTCTAGCTTTCTTGTCTCTCCTATTTTAACTGCACTCATTAAAATTTTTAAACCTATCTATAGTTTTGGTGGTTGCGTCTTTTATCTTTTATTTTTGATTGAGAAAGCTAAAGAGAAACCCTGTCTGGGTATTTTTTTTTTGTTATATCTCATAATGACTTTCATTTTAATTTTTTCCTAACAGTTTTTTAAGATTGAATTAACTTTATATTTTATTGTTTTCTTTTCATAAACAAAACTAATTTTCAAATAGTGTCGTTTCGTTAATATTCAGTAATTCATATTTTATATGAGCTTTGCGATGATGTTCAAGCATTGAGACCTTAGTTGACAGCAGCTCTTATCCAGCATCATCAACCACTTCCTAGCCGCCATGTCTCAAATGTCTTCAGCTTCTGTTAAATTCCCGGATTCAGTTCCCGGAGTCGATTATCCAAAACAGCTGCAACTGAAATATTTACAAGTCATATTTCGACATGGTGAACGTGCTCCCGTGAAGGAAAGACTTGGTTCCGCCGGTATCCCTAAGGATTGGAAGCTTTGTAATAATGCAAGGAGGTTTTTTGCGCAAATTAAAGGGGAAAAGGAATGGTCTGTGTTGGGTTTTGAAAGGAAGGTTGAGTCACCAGTTGACACGTCTCTTGCAGCACCAACTTCAGACAATTCCCCAAGTGGTGTTTGCATTCATGGTGAATTGACTGATTTTGGGCGTGTTACTACCAGAACACTTGGTGAGTATCTTCGAGAACGTTATGTCAAACAATTGAAATTCTTACCTGATGAATTGAATAACTACGCTGATGTTTATATGCGTGCGACTCCAATGGTGCGAGCCTTGGAGTCTTTAGAACATGTTTTTTCCGGATTGTATCCTGAGTCAAAGCGTAAGATGGGTTTACCTGTCATTTTTACGAGAAATTGGTCAGACGAAAACCTACTTCCTAATGAAAACAACTGTCCTCGACTTGTGCAACTATATGAAGAATTTGCAGAACGAGCTGCTAAGCTTTACGATCCCTTACTTGCAGGCCGTGCCTCTGAAATGATGAGTCAATTCATGAATGGTCAGCCTGTTAGAGTTGTTTCAAGCCATCCTCGTCTCAGTGGTTTGCTTGATACTATTAACGCTGCCATTGGTAGCCATGTCGACTTCAATCCCAACCTAAGAGATGAACAATGGTTACGCGATGCCGAAACTGCTGTTGTAGAAGAATGGTTTGGCGGTTATAAGGTTTCTAAGTTGATGCGTCAATTAGGTGCTGGAAGCTTGTTAAATGATTTAAGCATGAGAATGGAGAACTTCGTGGTCGCTGAAAAGAATGGTTCACCCTATCATCGTTTGGCCCTCTATGGCGCACATGATGTTACAATAGCTGCCATTTTAGCATCTTTGGACGCATTTGACTATCGCTGGCCACCCTTTACATCACATCTTGAAATGGAACTATTCGAAGATACATCAAGCAAATCCGATTCCCAAAATCAAAGCGGCGATAATAAGACGACAGATTTGAAGTTGTTTTCCGATGAGTCTACAGATGCCAGCAATAGTGCTATCGTTGCTGCGTCTAATTCTGCTAGAGATATGTCTGATTGGTATGTCCGAATTACCTACAATTCAACCCCTGTAGTGATGGGTGCATGTCGAGGTCAAGGATACAAAGGCAATGATACGATCTGTCCTCTTTCTATATTTAAGGATACAGTCCGTGCATTAAAGCCTGTTGAATATCACACTATGTGTAAACCGGTGAAAAAGTAATTATTTGATTGATTAGTTTACGTCTTTTGTGTATTATAAAGGCGTTTTGTTGCACACGTTAGAATTAAATTTCTTAATATAATCAGAAAACTGTGTCACTGAAATTGTGAATGCGATCGATTGAAGAAAATAAAAAAAAAGAGGTATCGGAGAGGTATTTTCTATGGACACGTTTTGTTTGCTTTGCTTATTTTACGCTCTTTTTTTTAAAAAATCCAAAATTTAAACCGACAAGGAATGCACGAAGTTAATAAAATACGTATGATGATATAATAAATTTTATGGACATCTATAGTTACTCTATAAAACTTAATGATAACTTAATAATCATGCATACAATACTTCTCTACAGGATTAAATAATAATAGTGAAGATGGAAATACAGATATTCGTAGAAACTAAACAGGAACTGGAAATTATTTAGTCAATGGCAAGTATGGATAAAAAGAAGTATTGCCATTATGCGAGTAAAACTAGTCATAACCAAAGTTGGACTTAGATATAAAGACCACCAGCAGGTCCACCTTCGTCCTTCGTTTTTAAAACCTTTTCACGAGCTTGCCGAAAGTCGTCCATAACAACTCGCATTCGGCGTTCACGCAGAGCAAGCAAACCAGCTTCAGAAACGATTGCTTTAATTTCTGCACCAGATAAATCATCTTTGCATTGAATTAACTCTTCTAAATTAACATCCTCGCCCAAATTCATCTTGGAAGTGTGAATGGTAAAAATTTTACGTTTCGTAGCTTCATCAGGATTCTCGAAAAGAATTTTGCGGTCAATACGACCTGGACGAATAAGAGCCGGATCAAGATCGCTGATACGGTTAGTAGCCATAATAACCTTAATATCACGCTGACTCGTATCGAATCCATCCAACTGATTGAGTAACTCAAGCATAGTACGTTGAATTTCTCGTTCAGCACCCGACTGGGCATCGTAACGCTTTGTACCTATAGCATCAATTTCATCAATAAAAACAATAGAGGGCGAATGTTCTTCGGCAGCATTAAATAATTGTCTCACAAGACGGGGACCATCACCTAAATATTTTTGAATAAGTTCAGAACCAACGACACGCAAGAACGTAGCAGAAGTTTGATTAGCAACAGCTTTCGCTAGTAAAGTTTTACCAGTACCGGGAGCACCATATAAAATGACACCTTTAGGGGGTTTTATGCCCATTTCCTCATAGAGTTCAGGATGGGTAAGAGGAAGCTCTACAGCCTCTTTGATCTCTTGAATTTGAGATTCAAGACCACCAATATCGGCATAACTTTCTGTAGGTGCTTTGTCGAGTTTCATAACATTAATCATTGGATCGGTATCATCAAGAAGTAAGCCTACTATACTCATGGCTTTGTGATGGAGAAGTACACTGCAACCAGGCTCTAACATGTCTTTATCGACAAATGACATGATGGAAACATAGTACTCTGGTCCAGCTGTGGAAACGATGGCATGATCGTCGTCTATAATTTCCTCTAAAGTTCCTACAGACATTGGAGTACCACGAATTTCATCTACACGATTGCGTTCTTCCTGAGTTCGTTCATCCTGTGGCTTAAGACGTTCCTGGTTTTGCACATACTCTTCTTCCATAAGCAAATGATCGTGGATTCTTTGCATTTTTAACAACCTTAAACGACAACGAGTCGTTGGGATAACAGTAGGTAGTTTTGCCGATGCATCAGGACCACTTTGAGCCTTCTTCTTACGACGACCAGTTCGAGTGGGAACTGGAGGTTCGTATTTGGGCTTATCTTTCTTTTGGTCTTTTTTATTGTCGCCGTTGGCACCATCGCCGAAATTAGAAAAATTCCCAGATTGTGCTTGTCCCTATAGGAGAGTTAGGATTAAATATTAAAACATGAAAAGAATGTGATAGAGTGAAAACAAGACTATTCAGCGATAGATGAAAAAATTACATTTAATTCAGTCTTGTTTTCAGCCTCAAAATACTCAAATACTTACCATTTTTTGGATCGATACTCTCAGTGAAAGTGATCTGGTATTGGTAATATCTAGCTTCACTCGTTTTCCACCACGACACTATGCAAGCAACCGGTGGCTCAAGGCACTCTAACATATTGCGTAACATAGTATTGCGATATTGTAATTTTTGAATAGTGTATGGTAAAAACACATCCTAATTTTCTTGAGTTGTTTACATTTCGAACACGAAAATGTATCTACTGTTACCAACGCGTGAATCAACCATTCCATTTCAAGAGACCTCACTTTAAGTAAATTTTCCTCAATATAAAGTGTTGTAGAAGTAATAATGGTTTAAAAAAGGTTAAACAATTGCCATCGATTTTTATTAAAAGGAGTACGGATCTCTTTTCGTGCATTCGTCGTGTTTCTTGTTAGAACATAGACTTTGCTAAAGTGATTTAACCTTGCATCTATCTTTTACTTAGGAATCATTGCTAAAGAATATTTATCCCAATTCAAACAACACACATTCCTCTCAAAATTACATAGCATAAAATTATATAAGCTATAAAGTATTTTACTAGGTGTCTACGGCCATACCTAGGCGAAAACACCAGTTCCCGTCCGATCACTGCAGTTAAGCGTCTGAGGGCCTCGTTAGTACTATGGTTGGAGACAACATGGGAATCCGGGGTGCTGTAGGCTTCATTTCGTTTTTTTTCTTAATAAAAGTCCTCCATATGAATAGAATTATTGTTCTATAACTTACTTCTGCAACCTTTTACAGCAACAACAGTGAAAGCTATAGAAGCAGCTACTAAAGACAGTCTGATGACTTAAACAGTGTTCGAAGGTCTAAATTGACTTATTCAAGTTATGATTATTGAATGACTTCTTGTTATTGAAAAATATTTTCTACAAGTCTAACAGCTATTTTACAATTTTTATTGTTGTTAATGTTAATTTATTAACTACCTTAATTACTTACGATAAATATTGGTAATTAACGAGTTACTGTTTACTAGTTGCTAAACTACGTTGCGATTACAAAACTATAGCTTTCGCTATGCTACTTTAATGTTTTTTCGGAACAGCTCTACAAGTGAACGATAACGAAAGAAACAATAAACGTCGTTATCTAATTTTGACATCTTACAGCTTCGGATTATGTTATCGATCGGTAAGCAGATACATTGAACCACGTGGTTTTCTCATGATAAGAACGTATATATATTAGCAGGATTCGATTGATTGCGAGCCTGTGAAGAGCCTTTAACCAATCTCCCAGAAATAACTTTGGGAAGAATATTGATTTCGACGATGTTGGCCAGGAATTTGCGTTGTTTGCATCCAAATACATTTGCATCGTTAAAAACCAACGTTTCCTACCATGGAGTAAAATGCTTGGCAAGTCAGAGCAAGCGTGGATTCAAGGTTTGGGCAGATGTACCTATGGGACCACCGGATCCCATCTTTGGTATTACAGAGGCCTATAAAAAGGATGGAGATGTTAAGAAAATGAACTTGGGTGCTGGTACATATCGTGATGATGCCGGAAAGCCTTATGTTCTGCCCAGTGTTCGTCAGGCAGAAACTGAGCTGTTGAGTCAGAAACTCGACAAAGAATATGCACCCATCACAGGAATTCCCAGTTTCCGTGTGCAAGCAACAAAATTGGCTTATGGCGATGTTTACGAGTCTATAAAGGATAGGCTGGTTTCTGCTCAATCCATTAGTGGTACCGGTGCCTTGTGTATAGCAGCTAATTTCCTTGCTTCATTTTATCCATCAAAGACTATTTACGTATCTGACCCTACTTGGGGAAATCACAAGAATGTATTTTCTCGAGCTGGCTTGACCGTTAAGTCCTACAAGTATTATGATCCTGCTACTCGTGGGTTGGACATTAAAGGCATGTTGTCCGATTTAACTTCAGCTCCTGATGGCTCTATTATATTATTGCATGCTTGTGCTCACAATCCAACTGGTGTAGATCCTACGAAAGCTCAGTGGGATGATATCCTCAAAACAATGCAAAAGAAAAACCATTTTGCTCTTTTAGACATGGCTTACCAAGGATTTGCCAGTGGTGATTTTGCTCGTGATGCTTATGCCACTCGTCTGTTCGCCTCCAGCAATGTCCCCATGTTACTCTGCCAATCCTTTGCTAAAAACATGGGTCTATATGGTGAACGTGCTGGCTGCTTTAGCATTTTAGCCAACGATGCTGAGGAAGCCGCTCGTATCGAAAGCCAAACTAAGATTCTCATTCGTGCTTTGTATTCCAACCCTCCCGTCAATGGGGCCAGAATTGCCAACCATATATTGAGCAACCCTGCACTTCGTGAACAGTGGGCTGGTGAAGTTGTAGGCATGTCCGAACGTCTTAAGAGTATGCGTAAGGCTCTTCGCAACATCCTTGAAAAGGACCTTAAGAATAAACACAGCTGGAAGCATATCACTGACCAAATTGGTATGTTTTGTTATACTGGTTTAAATCCCCAGCAAGTTGATGTTTTGGCTAAACAGTATCACATTTACCTCACTAAGAATGGTCGTATTAGCATCTCCGGTCTCAACACTTCCAATGTAAGATACTTTGCCGAAGCTATCAATGCCGTTACTTCGAATTAGTCGGTGGTGAAATTGAAGTGAAAAGATTTTGGTTTATTATATAGACAGATGGATTTTTGATTGATTCTTTGTTCTGAATCTTTTTTGTTCTTCTTTCTGTTTTTATTTTATTATACATACATATAGACAGACTCAAACACACATATACATATACATATATTTGTATACATTTAATTTTTTTTCCCTTTTCATTTCTCCGAAACCATGAGAAGACGTATTTAGTAACCTAATTGTCTCGGCTTATTTTTTTTTCCTTATACTTTCGCTTTGAGGTGAATAACTACAGTTTTGCTTCCAAATAGATGGCATGGTCTGTTTTTAAATGAATGGATTTTGGATCTAAAAATTGACTAAATATTGATTCGTTTTCGAAATAGTATGCTTTTCGTTTGTCTATCTTCATTTATTTCCATACTTTGTTTCTGTAGATGTTTGTCTAGTAGTTCACTTACTTCATACTTTAGATTGCCTCTAGTTAACCCAAAATTTGGCACATTTTACTATCCTCTCTCATATACATATTAAATCCCACTTTTTCGTTGGAAAACTATCAATTATCTTTCCCATTGCATTTGTCATATGTTGGGATTTCCCAAGTTCATCAAACTTCTGAGATGTACGAAATAAGTGAGGTAGGAATGAAATTTGTGCAAAGCTTTTAATTATTTCTAAAAATAGGAGAATATCGCTGGAAATTGGCACCTTTCCAATGACTAGGATAGGCCCTATGTAGTGATATCGAAATAAATATCTGCAAAAAGAGTATCATTCTTCCCTCCCAATGTGCAATGCTACAGCCATCAGGAATTGCTGCGCTTATTAGGAAATGGCCGAAAATGCCAAAGATGGTGGGAAACTGTTCTTCCATCTCCAGTTCGTCTTTTTTTTCTACACTGACTGATATGGAGGAATCATTGAAATTCGGGGTATAGTGAGACGTAGCGTCATTATATTAATATACTTTATCGTTTTGGGTGGTTGTGTATCGGTACATTTGACTGCTTTATTACGTTGCATGGCGTCACTCCCAAGTGTGAGTTTTGCAAACAATTCTTTCGCGGCATTTACCTACTTTCCGTCTCCCATTTACTACATTAGAATATCTAAAAATCAGACATAAGCACAGGCAAAACCATAGTCTCTACTCTCTGCCTTACCCTTGTTGCATTTGAACTTAATTATAGAGAGAGCACTTAACAATCTTGTGAGGATTGGTTTTCTGTCTTTTGAATTGATACGAAAACAATAATATCGCCTTTTTAGTAGAGCTTGATAATTTTAGAACTTAGCAGAAGCTGAAGGCAAGTTTGTGTGGCGTCTAAAACTTGGCATCAAAGTTTCGAACACGCAAAAAAAGCTCCAAAACCGTATTGACTCTTTTCCATTAGAATCGTTGTTGAAGGAGATTTATCCACAAATCCTATTTAGTATTTGTGGGTTGTGTGGTAAAGCCATTTTCTTCTTTTGGTAATAGCCCTTGTACTGTACTACAGGTTAGTGAAACTGTTGATTATTTCATTTTGCTGGCATACCACACATTATTTTTATAATTTGTTTGTGTTGTCGACGCCTCTTTCAATAACTCACATTTCCTCGCTTTAATTTCAAATCGTTGTTAAAAAAGGAAAGTCTTAAATCTGATACAATATTCTGTATCGATTGCTACATTTTACTGTTTGCAAAGTAATACTGCTGATAAAATTTAGCTGAGCTTCTCCATTCGCTCTTACTTTAAACCCTTTTCTTTTTTTTTTGGATTTTCTTTTAATTATTTTCTAAAAAATGAGTGTATATCGTGATAACATGTATATGAAATACGACCGAAACTTCGAAAATCGTGTCGCCCGAAGAAATGGACAGGCGCGTAACGCTAGTCTTGCTAAGACTCTTCACGATTCTGGCATAGCTGAACGTGCACGCTCTCCTTCAGGGTCAGCGATCCCCCATGCTTATCGGGTTATGAATGGTTCTGGAGCGAATGACACTTCTTTACCACTGACCTCAAATCCTGCTTATGTTGCTCTAACGTCACGTATATCTTCGAGCAAAAGTGAAAACAATCAACAATTGGCTGCTAATGAGACGGCTGGCGCACCTGAAGGCACGGAGGAGACCGTTGACATCTCCAATTCTATTAGCGATGACCATGCGAATGCCAAAAATCTTCCCGCTGCTTCAGTCAAAGCTTTGGTTGGGGCTGGTGTCTTGTCGGATGAACTTTCAGTAATTGCTTACGATATGTCATTTGAGGATGAACTCATCCAAGACAAACAGCTCATTGATCATTCCGTTTTTGACCAGTTGCTTGAGATGGATGATGATGATGAGCATGAATTTAGTAAGAGTATTGTTTGGAATTATTTTGAGCAGGCAGAGACTACCATTGCCGACCTCCAAAAGGCCCTAGAGGCTAAGGATTTGAAGAAGCTTTCCTCGTTGGGGCATTTCCTTAAAGGATCTTCAGCTGTATTGGGCCTTACAAAAATGAGAAAGGTTTGTGAACGTATCCAAAATTACGGATCTCTACGCAGTCGTGATGGTGTAATGAAATTACCGAGCGAGGAAATTGCATTGGATTTGATTAGCAAATCTCTGTCGGTTGTGAACGACTTTTATAAGGATGCTCGAGCTTACTTACTTGACTTTTATGAAAAAAATTCTTCTACATAAAAGTCTCAACATGTCAAAGTACCTAGCCTTTCTTTCCCCCTTTTTATGACATTTATACCAGTTGTCTATCAAAGTCTTCTAGTTTTCCCAAATTTACGATAACTTGAAGTTAGTGATGAATTTCCAGCTTTTACGGTTTGAATAGTTATATTTATTATGACGCCCACACTTTTCCCGTACTTTGAAGTGCTTCCCTCTATCAAAGCAAATAGAGTGAAGTAATACAAGTCCTCAATTTAGTTGAGTATCCCCTATCCAAAACTATCAAAAACAGTCTATTTTTTGCTTTACCTCGTCTACCTTTTTGATATTGAGATATGCAACAGGCAGGGTTTTCCTGCGGTTTTTTTTTACGGAACATTTTTGAAGCTCTCGATATCAAACTTTATGTATTTAATAAGCTGCTTTCTCGAAAAAAAAAATTCTTGTTTGTTACGTTCTTACGGTCGTGGCATGTATTTATACCTTTATTTATCTAGTTTATTTACGAAATTGTCTATTGTGATTGTTTATCACAAGCCCAATCCCCTAATGTTGAAGGACTTTAAACCTTAGATAATATGTTTACAACCGGTCGTTTAAGATGCTGAATTTGGTTAATTCAAATTACTCTTCAACACTCATTTATCCCCACGATTGGCGACAGATTTTTTTTTTTTTCGAGTTTGATTTGCTTTGTTGTTGTTTTTTTATGTTTTTCCTAAGTTTTTAAACTGTGTTTTCAAATTTTCTTTAACCTAATGTTAATCATTACATGTACCTGATTCTCCTTTGTTTACCTTTTTTATTATTCAACTTGAGATGTTGATGGATTTTTTATGATTTTGGTGATAACCTTCACGTCCTTGTACATTACTGAGTTGTGAATTATGGTGGACTTCAAATATTGATTGACAAACCTTGCAAAAATTTTAAGTATATTGTTCTTGCTTTTTGTAATTATGATTGCTTTTGTCATTATCTCGCTTTAGAGAGATTATTTAAAGGATTAATGAAAACACCTTAAAATGGTCATTACATACAATAATTATTTATGATTTGATTCATTCAGCGTTTAATATGTGTACTTTCAAGTGTGATCGAACTGACTTTTAGCGTCACTTACTAAATGTTTTTGTTGTTGTGGGTTAAAGATCGAAAACAATTCTTCGTTGTAGATTGTTCGTTTTTGAGAATAAAAACTAAGAAAACACGTTTGCGATGAAATGAAATTAACGAACTTCTTTTTTTTGTTAATCGAAGTATAGTTTGTTCGATTCCGCAAAGACAAGAGAACATTGAAATATTGATTTGTGTGAAACAGCGAAATCAAGTATACCTCGTTAATTAGCGCGGCAAGTAGGATCCTGCGGATTCATAGACGTTCCTTTGGAGGCGAAGCGTTATTAGGATTTTCATACCCGTTGTGCAGCTTTTCGTCGCCTTGTTTTTCTAGAATGATGCGGGATGAATTGAATATGCGGAAGCTACAGATGTGCAAAAACTAGGCATAAACCTCGCTTGCCTTCTTAGTTTGCTAGGCAATGTGAAGCAAATGGTCATAATCCAAGTGATACGCCTGACAGAGACAATTTAATTTGTAAATTATTTTTATCATTGTTTTTATCCTCTGATGTTACAATGTATTCATTGATATCGCATTTCGGCATTCCGATGTTCAACCCCGGTATGCGAGAAGGTGTTGGCCGCTTTTTTCGGTATCAAAGTTGAAATTTTAGATGACTAATCTTATGTTAATTAAAGATAAGAGGACGAAGTTTGCTGAAATCAAGTACAGGTTTTGATTGACTAGGCATCCTCACTAATGGTGTGAGAGAAATCTGTTAGGATATGCAAGCTGTCATTTCTCACTTTTTCAATGTTGGAAACCTGTACACAGACAATGCATACTCTTTTCTATATCAATTTGCAAACTAGATGGCAGCTCATTGTTCTGTGAATAATCAGATTAAGGTACTGAACAACGGAATATGGATTGCAATGTTCTTTGAAGATCTAGAAGGGGAAACCATTTTTGTTAGTTAAAAGTTTTATTTTTTTGTTTTAAGTTACTAGTTATTGTCTTTATTTTCTTATTTTCCTTTCTCTGTGCACTAATATTAAATGATTTTACTCTTACTATTTACCAATTCTCTTGAGCAGATGAAGAGAGGAATATTTTAAAAAATTAGTGTAATCCACGATAACGTACAATTTGCTTTTTCAGAAATCACACACGATTTCGTTAGTAAGTTTAGCCGAACTTTAGAGTTGTGCCTTATACAGATATCTAGAGATCATTTCTGTATAGCGAGCGACCTTTAGTACGACACACTTAGCAAAGTCAATGACGTTTCAGTCAAACAAGTGACTTATATAGGATTCATACGTGCATCCCATTTCATCGTTTGCCAACATGTCCCTCGCTTGGAAAAATGAGTTATTGAAGCTTTTAAAAGAAAATGTCGACTCCAGTGGAGTTATTCATCCCGAATACTTCCAGCTGGCAACTTTACCCACTGGTAATGAAATTTACCCCAGAAATCGTACTGTAGCTATTCGAGGATTTGTCGGTACAGGATGGCATAAACCACGTCCCGATGATGTGCTAGCTACAGATTTATTGGTATTCTCTACGGATATTGCTTCTCACAAAGCTGCTGAGATTGCTGAGCAGCAAAAAAATACATTCCCCTCTGGACCCATACCGAACGCATTTGAAATGTGTGGATGGTTACCAAAGACAATGCAGCAAATTCGTATTTCCGGTCAAATTTGGTTATACACACCAGAACTTGCCGACCGAAATGAATTTCCCGCAGACAAGTTGATCCAGGATCATTTAATAAACAGCAATGGCCGCATTCCCGAAGAATGGTCTTGGGAAGAGGAAAGAAGACGTATTTGGGAGTTACATAGTCCTGAACTTCGCGCTTCCTTTTCTACTCCTCCTTCATACTCCAAATACCAAGGCGATGTGAAGGTGTCACCTTTACCTTCTACCCTCACTGGAAAAGAAGATCCCGGGGTTATTGAAGCTTGGAAGACTGCTTGGGGTAGATTTTCTCTTGTTGTTTGTGAGGCTAACGAAGTCGAGTTTTTGAATCTTACCCCTCCTCCAGGAAAGCGCGTTTTGCACAATAGAGATCTAAACACGAAACAATGGTCCTCCACTCGTGTCAATGTCTAAATGTTTTCCTTTTTTTTCGCACATCCTTTATGAATTGATTGCTCTTGATAAACGTGCAATACTTATGAACTACGAATATTAACTTATAATGATTACTCCTAACATTTTGGTTCTTTTTTTTTGTGGAGTATATGAAAAAGGTCTGATTCCCTCAAATTTGCCTAGCTTACAATTCGGTGGGTTTTGTAGTTGAATTTTTTTTTAGTACTGAAGCATAATACTGAGTACAAACTACAAACTCAGTGTATTCCGAATTTTCTAATGTTTATTTACGTTGTTAAACAACTAAATTATCACTTATCCTATGTCAAATTTCCAATCCGGCCACTTGATGAACTATTTACGTTTATAATAAATAAAAAATTATGAAAATTGTGTGTATTAAAGTACTTACAGGAAGACATTGTAAAAAATTGTTGCGAGATTAAGCAAATAGGCCAACCTACCTGCTAATGATGATCATTTATTAAAAGATCTTACCTGTATAATATTATATTAAGGTTATTACTATATGGCTTGTTTTATTATCTTATATTGTCTTACGCAGGTAGAAATGTAGCAAAAAAAAGGGAATAAAGCACCACATAAGAAACACAATGTCTTATTTGAAGGGACGGTGAATTGCCAAGTCATTTAATTTTATCGAATCAGTATTCATAGAACCGTAAAGGTCCCCGTTGAGTTAAGTGGCATTATTGAATACATGTGTGGATCTTAACTTATTAACGATACAAATTTAAAACCTGTTAACGTATTCCTTACTATACATTAAATACTTTAAGGAATTTTACCAAATTGGCTTATACATTGGATTATTAGTACTCGGTTACATAAGGGATTAGCAATTTCAAATACAGGATTGCTCATCCATCATTTTTTAAGCATTGCTGTTATTTAAGCTCATCTAGATCAGAACTTCTTTTTCTCTCTAAAGTATAGAACACTTGGTTTACAGAGTGACATACACTTCAGTTTGTCAGTTTATTGAGAAATAGGGACGGTATTGCTAGCTACTGGAACCAAACCCACCTTTACTTTGCTTTAGTCTTTTCTTGTTTTCTTCTGTCTTTCTTTTGCATTGAGCTTTTCATCGCTTTTGTTTGGTGAACAATATTATTCAATTTAGAGGTACATATTAATTTGTAATAACAATGTCTATAAGCTTTTCGGAATTGGTAGCTAAGACATTGTTGGACTTAGAGGTTAAAGTTGTTTTTGGCATTGTTGGCATTCCCGTAATCGAAATTTGTGAGGCTATCCAAGCAAGTGGAATTCGGTTTGTCGGGTTTCGCAATGAGCAAAGCGCAGCTTATGCAGCGACTGCCTATGGCTATTTAACTCAGCGCCCTGGGGTCTGTGTCGTGGTAGGCGGTCCTGGCGTTGTACATGCCATGGCCGGTGTTTTCAATTCTAAAACCAATCGATGGCCTTTGCTGCTTTTGGCTGGATCCAGTGAAACATTTCAGCAAAACTGTGGGGCCTTCCAAGAATTGGACCAGGTTTCTTACTTATCACCTCATACGAAATTAGCCGTGCGCCCCCCAAGTCCCAAAATGGTTGTTGATTCCATTCGAAGAGCGTATCGTGTCTCCATGACCGGCACTCCTGGAACATGCTATGTTGACTTGCCAGCAAATTATATTGAATCTACTGTCGATGACTTTCCTAAAGACCCTCTACCCCCAATTCCTAGTTCTCCCAAATGTGCACCTGATCCAACACAGCTTCAGAAGGCTGCATACTATTTAAAAAATGCAAAGGCACCTCTGCTTGTCGTTGGTAAAGGTGCCGCATATGCCTGCGCTGAAAAACAGCTCTTGGAATTTGTTGAACATACTGGCATTCCGTTTCTTCCGAGTCCCATGGGCAAAGGTTTGTTACCAGAATCGCATCCCTTAAATGTGTCTTCGGCAAGGTCAGCTGCTCTTCGTAATGCAGATGTAGTGCTCTTAGCAGGGGCACGTTTAAATTGGATATTTCAATATGGTCTTCCACCAAAGTGGTCTCCTAATGCCAAATTTATTCAAATTGATACCAATGCTGAAACTTTAGGAAACAATGCTGCAGATTTGGATTTAGCAATTTGGGCTGATGTAGGTCTGACAATAGATTGTCTTTTTAAGCTCGTTCAAACTTGGAAGTACAGTGTTGGCATCTCGACCCCTTACCTTCGCACGTTAAATGAAACCCGATCCAAGAATGAGAAAAAGGCTCTTGAATCTCGAAAGTCCAGTATACCGTTGCAAATGAATTATGCTTTGTATGTCGTGAATGAGGAGCTACAAAGCTTATCGCTCAAATCAAAGCGTAATATCACTTGGGTTTCTGAAGGCGCCAATACAATGGACCGGGGCCGTCAGCTTTTAGAAGTAACTCATCCACGTGGTCGACTGGATGCAGGCACTATGTCAACAATGGGAGTTGGTATGGGATATGCTATTGCCAGCGCATTTGCCCATTCATCCGACAAAATAGTGGTAGTTGAGGGTGATAGTGCTTTTGGCTTTAGCGCCATGGAACTGGAAACCGCCATACGCAACCAGCTGGATCTTTTGGTAATTGTAATCAATAATAATGGTGTTTACCATGGATTAGATACTGATGCTTATGAAACTTTACGTGATAATCACCAATTACCGACTACTGCCTTAGGCACTAGTATACGTTATGATCAAATTTGCGAAGCATGTGGTGGTAAAGGTTTCTTTGTAAAGAATGAAGAAGATTTGAGAAGTTCCCTCAGGAAAGCATGGCAAACCTCATCTGTATCTCTCATAAATGTTATGGTGGACCCGGAGGCTGCTCGAAAATTGGTAAGTATTAATGGAATGAATTAGGTATAAGAACAAGCTAACAATCACTAGACATTTGCATGGATGAGCAGTACCAAAGTGAAACCAAAGTTATGACCATCATTTAATTAAAAATAGAAGAAGTGATGTTCTTTTACGATTCTTAAAAATCGGAATACAGTTATTGTTGCTATTCAAATAAAGTCGTTTATTAAAAAAAAGTATTAAATATAATCTAAAGGAAATTAAAAATATTAAAAAATATAAAGATAGTGATAAAACAGCAGAATTAAATAAGCTTAGAGTATGCTTGTTCTATGTCCTTCAGCAACCATTCCTTAGTAGAATTACGATTTCTTCTTAAAGGTAAAGCACCTTCATATGTACCATTATTAGGCTGAGCTGGTAAATCTAATATATGCGAAAGAATGCCATAAATTTCGGTGTTCTGGAACGGTGCAAGCTTCTTTCCCTTAAAATTCTTAAAAGAAGATCCTGAAGCGATAAAAAGTGCTCTCATCACTGGAGACAAATTGTCATAACCATGTACACCCAAAGGCTCATACTCCAACTCCGGTGAATGATCCAGCATCGAGACAAGAGACCATCCAACATCCGGGATCATCCAAACGGGAGCTATTCTTTCATTATTTGAGTAATGCCATCGAGAAGGTATATCTTTCTTTGAATAAACATTCCAATTCTCAGCAGAAGGTAATGACGAGCGAGAATAATTAACAAGACTTTCGTAAATGTACTCATCATCTAAATCAGATTCTCCTCTAAAACCTCCTAACGGCCAAGCATCTCTGTGTGCAACGGCAGACAAATTAAACATATTATCCAGCCAGATAAGACGATTATCGGATGTAGGCGCCATTCCATGATCACTTAAAAAAATAATGTTGACATGCTTATCGATATTTCTTTTCTTCAGTCCTTCAATTAGTTCACCAATTACGATATCAACTTCTTGAATTATGATATTCAGTTCAGGCGAATCCGGTCCAAATGCGTGCCCAACCATATCTACATGGGGAGCATAAGCAAGTAATAACTGAGGGCGGTCTTTATCAGGAAGATCCAGCCATTCGAGTATTCTATCTTTCTTTTCTCTTAGAGTCGTATCAAAATTGAAACCATCCGAATAAGTAGGTCTGTAACCATGATTCTCCACTTCATTTCCAGGCCACATATGTACCGCTGATCGAACGTTATTTCGCTCAGCGTTGACCCATATAGGCTCCCCTTTATCCCACCAAGTTGGGTCTTTGTTACATTCAGGCATACTGTTGACAAATTGCTTCCCAGTTACAGGATCAAAAAAGTTGTTACTAACGATTCCATGGCTCTCGGGATATAAACCGGTAACAATAGTATAGTGATTAGGGAAAGTTATACTAGGAAAAGAAGGAATCAAAAAGGGAACATGGACATTACGTTCAGCCAGGCTCAGAAGATTAGGTGTGAACCCACGATATAAGTAATCAGCACGGAATCCATCCAAGGAGATTACGATGACAGTGGACTGAAAAACATTGGTCCCATTGTTGAAGGAACCTCCAACGATAGGAAAAATAATTGCTTTGAAGCAAAATAATTTCACAATTGCCAATATCAGAATTCCTAAAATGCAAATAGCGGCAATTGCTAGTCCCGATCGTTTTGCCCATTGATTCAAATAAGCCTTTCGATCATTTTTCAAAGGCAAATACTCGTTGGACCCAATATTAGCCCAACTAAACATTTCGGCGAATGTTCAAAATCAATGATATAAAGGAGTATTGTTAGGTATATCATATAATCTGTCAAATAATACTTACTTGAATAACGATGCGAAAAATATTGTTAAAATCATTTAACGCTTTCAAAGATATGCGGTAAACACTTTGTTCTAACTTACTTCAATTCGTAAACTATTCAGTCCTCTTAAATGTTCTGTCGTATAGGAAATGTCATCCTTTGAAACGTTTAGTGAAATGAGATAGCTTTTTTTCATATATGAAATTCAACTATTAATAATATTTGGATTCAAGGAGGAAACATCAACTTATGTTAGAAGCATTATTTGGCTAAAGCCTCAGAATAAAAGATTTTGTAGAACAAGTTTATTTGTCTTTTTACTGTTTCTGTATGGAAATATTAATTAACCATTTTTCAACTTATCATGATTCGTTCTGGATAGCGAACATGTTATGTCTATGGTTTTACATGATGTTAAAATAAATGGTAGCGATACTTTTTGTTAGGTCGTTTCTGAATTCGAAATTTCTCTTTATTTCTTTGTTGATTTTTGGGGAAATCGACCTCATCATACATTCGCAAAAGCGTGGCTTTGTTGTTGTAATTAAGGGCCTTTAAGTCTATTCCCTTAAACGCTTTGGTTATTAGTGAAAAAAGATCTTTTCGTTTTTGGTCTGTTAAATTTGTGGTCTCCTCCTCGGACGCAGAGAAAGCAGCTGAGTTTGAGGTTTCAGTACCACTGTCAGCTGGTGTTGCTTTTGGAGGAGGATGAAAAGCAAAAATACCATTTAGAATTAAAGTTGCTGACGTCTGACAATTATTTTTATTAATATTATCCGAACCGCTTATGTTTTTTTCAAAGTACGTCAAATCTTCAACATTTTCTGTTTGTGGAACGAACGGACCTGGCCCACTATTTAAATTATCCCATTTAATGGTTCGAAAAAAAGGATGTTTTTTGATTTCCTGGTATCCATTGCTACCCAGCCGTTTGTTACAGTCTGGATCCATGAGTTTGGTGATTAAGTCTACCGCCTCCTTTGAGCAGCTTTCTTTCACTCTTTTAGTCCAACCAATATCATTTCTCTCTATGCGAGCCCATATTGCTTTTACAGTATTTGCTTCAAATGGTCGCGTGCCAGTCAACATTTCGAATATCACACAACCCATCGCCCATATATCGCCCATCTGAGTATCAACGCCCATTAAAATTTCTGGAGCCATATAATTTGGCGTCCCTGAAATATCTTTTTTGATGAATGTCCGGTTTTCCTTTTTCTCTAACTGATTCATTAACATGTGTATTGCTGTTTCATCCATGTTATTGATATCAAAGTCAAGTAAATGCTGGACCGAGTCATTGGCATAATCACTATTTTGCTGTGGACTCTCCGCTTTCTCAAGCTCATCAATATTCCCGCGGTAATTTCGAACATATCTTACAAATTCGAATTTTTTAGGTTGAAGCTGCTCATACAAATTTCCATGTTTCTGTTCAAATGACATCCTCTTAGTAAGCTTATAAACCTCTTTTTTTTCCTCTACGTTTTCACTCAGTCCGAAGTCTGTAAGCCGAATATGTCCTGTTTCGTCAACCAACATGTTGGCAGGCTTTATGTCGTGATGGATGATTCCATCCTGATGCAAAAGCTCGATAGCATTTAGTAATTCAGCTGCGTACTGGCAAACCCATTGCTCTGGTAACGGTCCTAATTTTTGAATAAGTGTTTCACAATCTCCTCCATTAAAATAATCCATTACAAGGCATAGGTAGTCCCCAGAATCAAATGCATAATATAATTTCACTGTGTTTGGTCCATATCTTTGGATATGCATGTTACGCTTTTCAAGCAATAGTCCTTTTATTTTTTTTAAGCTATCAAGACTGGATTTTGGAATCATTTTAAGAGCAAAATACTTTCCTGAAGATCTTTTTTTAGCAAGATAAACCCTACCGTATGCCCCTCTGTTTATTTCTTTTAAAAGTATGAACTCGTCTAATGAGTGAGGAGTATTATCCCCAAATCTCCTATCATTATGGCTTGGGAACTGCATACTTTCGGTAAGAAAATGAACGATCGAGGCATAGAATTTGTTAACAAATTTCTGCCGATTTTTTAGAGGTCTCACATCCAGATCTTCAATTGATCCCTTTACCGCTTTAAAATAATCTATCCTTGTTGTTTTAAAGGTTTTAGACACAATTAAGTCTTTTTCTGTTAAGCGTTCTCCAATCTCAAAGTATTTTTTATGTCTTTTTATGGTAGATATACGTTCTGTTCGTTTCTGGATGTCATCGTAAATTGAATTATTATTTTCAACGTTCCCAAGGGCTAACAGCCTGTTGAAAAACACTGGTCTCTGTTCGGAAAGGTATTGGTTTACGCAAATTAGATTGGACAATTGAGCATTTCCAAAGTACAGACTTCCTTCGATGTTTTCCATCTCAATTGATAGCATATTCAAGGAGTACGTTTGAAGAAAATTTTTAACTTCATTAAACGTTGCTTGATACATTAAAATGTGATTACAGAGTTTTATTTTAGACGATAAATTTTTCAAAAGAAGTGAATGAACATCGTAAAAATAATCCTGGATCTTTGAGGGAACAAGAAAATCATACTCCCAATTCACCAATGATTTTTCATAAATCTCTCGCTTCATGTCTTTCGCGGCAGAATTTGAAATTGTCAAAAACGTTCGATGTTCTAAATAAGCAAAATTTTTAATGGATTTGTCCAGTTCCTTAACCAAAAAGTTCAGAGAGCTTCTCCATGATCGAATGCGAAACCTCTGTTTTCTGTTTTTCTTCCCGTTGAATACTGTTATGACCGGCAAGGAAAGAAAGGTTTCTTCAACCATATGATTACTACCCGTAGGGAGTTTGTTAACTATGTCTTCTATTTCCAGCTTCTTACAATTTATCAATTGTTGTACGGCGAAAACGCGGCGTACGAGATCATTCCAAACAAGGCAAAAATCGCTATGTACCTCAAAGTACCACTCTGGTAAATTATCTTCACACAACGAACATAATTTTCCTGAAGGAGGAGGAACGTGTATATAATTGTATTTGATTATTCCGAGCAAATGATCATGAAGAATGAAGGCACCAATCCCTAACGTGTTAAACAGGATGAAATCCATTTCGTTGATCACGGACCGTTGTGGATATAAATATTTTCCTGCCCACAAAACCCTTGTATCTTTACCATACAATGAGTCTACTAGAATGCCTCGAAAAAGCATTCTAATATACGTCTTTCCCTCAAATGGAGCTTTGGCTTGTTGAATATAATAATTAGGACTGCGTATTGGATTACATCTGAGAAAAGCAAAGACATGTGCAACTGATATGCTTTTTCTGAAAAGATTATCGGTTGCTTTCTTCATTAAGTGTTCATCATCGCTTTGAAGATACTCATAGAAACTACATTGAAATAAATCTCCTTCGTAGCCGATTAATTCAAAAAATGCAGGATTGGCATATTCCACTATTCCATTTTTTGACATTTCAATTTTCAGCAGAACTTCGTGGGAAAGTATCCTCTTCAATTGCTCTGGATTAGTCATTGTTTATCATAATTGAACACTTTAAGCTTCTTGGTATAAAAGAAATTGTATTCAAAGTTGTGTAAAATCAATGCAAATGGTTCTTACGCGATAGTTTTTCGGCAAAGACTTTTAATAGTTTGTAAGACTCGTATAATTTAAATACCTTTTTTTACTTATGAAGCGGAATTGTTGTTGTATACAATGTTTTCGTTATTATAACATCATCAATTTATTACTTGGCTTTATTAAATTCGCCAACTAATATGCTAATTCATAATGAGATCACAATTTGAACGAGCGATTTTTAGCACTTTAATTAGCGACAGGTTCTTTAACAAATATTTGTCGGATGTGAACTGTAGGTGGCATCAATTGGTATTAAGCAGAAAACAACCAAAACCATTGTTACAGCGAATATTGACTAGCGAAAATTAATTAGTTTTTTAATACATTTTATTGTGAGCGACAGAAGTATTTGGTGATTTAATTCATTTGGCGTTGTAATTTAGACAACAGGTGAATAAATAGATGTAGAGTTAATACTTCAATCCAACCCTTGGTTTAACTTTCTAATCACACTAATTTGAAAAGAACTTAGAAATAATATGGATTTTTTTCTCTGTATCATAAAGCTATGGTTTTAACATATGCAGCATGGTTTACAAAAGTATAATAAAATGTTGAAATCTAAATTCCTTAGTGGCAATAGATTAGTCTGAAAAAATAAAGAGAAAGTCTTTATTATAAATTGATATGGGTTAATGTGGTGTATTACAGAAGCGATTAATCTAACGTGCTACGCTCAGCATCTACATGAACTGAGCGCACTCATCTAAATATTTTTGTAATTGGTAATAAGCAGCAATACATGCCTGAGTTTATACGCAAGTTTTGTAACAATCATTGGTGCGATCAATTTTTGTTTTTTGGTTAGTTGCATCGTTACTTCTTCCGCTTTTTTGTTTTCATATTTTTGGTTTTTAAAACACATCGCAAATTCAATCAAGTTGCGAAATTTTTCATTCTTTGATATTAATTTTCTTACAACCTACTTAAAAAACTATTTCCTTTTGGTCGAGAGCCTTTATATTGGCTATAGTCTACTTTCTTCAAAAATGTCTGTTGAAGCAGGATGTTCAACGCTATCTAATCCTCTTAAGAAATTGACTTCCACAGCTGTTGTCAATAATTCAACACCTTCAGCTCAATATCGAAAACATTTAACCAAGTCTCAAAGTCGTACTTACGCTCCTTTGCAAACGCTGTCTGAGGATCAATTCACATCTTTCAAAAATCTCCAAGGAAACAATAGTCCTTTAGGTAATGTAGTTAAGAACCCAGTTAGCTTAAAAACTGGAAATCATACCGGCACAACTACTCGTGGAGGCTCGAAAGAAAATTGGGTACATTCTTTTTCTTCTCTTCAGCAGCAGAATAGTAAGTCGGCTTGGACATCAGAATTCTCTGAAGTATTTCTCAATTCATCTGAAAACGACCGTTTTCGAAACTTAAACCAACCTTTAAAACAATCTTTTTTTGGTTCCGCTGGACTAAATTTATCTTCAAATACTGAAATACCCTTACAAAGTTCTTTAGCTATTGACGAAACTGAGTTGGCTAAGAAATTTGAGGAAGCTTCTCAAATCTCCAATAAATTAGAGAAGGAAAAGGATGCTACTGGAAGTAAATCAATTGAGGAGCTATGGGAAGAGCATCAAAAGCAATTGAAAAACGCCGGGCTAGAGCCCGCAAGTTTAGAGGAATACCAGAAACAATGGGAAGATTTTTTAAAGTCAAACAATATTTCTGACGATCCTTACACTTCGTCTGTGAATAGCTTTGCTAATGATAATTTAGCTCATAATAAAAACATAGATCCTCAAATTTTCCAGCATAGCGATACTGATAACGTTGTTGAAAACTCTTTACAAACGGAAGATGTATATTCACAGAACCAAGATGAATCTTCAGAGGTTGTGAAAGAGCTAAACGGAATAGATCCATTTGTTGAAGCCATGAATTTAATAAAAAATGGAGGATCTATCTCGAAAGCAGCTGTGTTATTGGAACAATCTGTGAAAGAGAATCCACAGCACTTCGAGGCCTGGAAATGGTTAGGTCGCATTCATACTCTATTGGGAAACGAATCGCGGGTTGTTGAAGCCCTACTTGAAGCTGTCAAATTGGATTCAACCAATCTTGACTTAATGATGGATCTTGCTGTGTCTTATGTTAATCAGTCTCTAAATGTTCAGGCATTGGTTTGCTTAGAAGACTGGATAGTCAACAGTTTTCCCCAATACCGAAACAGGTTTGCAAAGATAAACGAAAGGTTTGAAGAGAAAGATTCTGCTAACGATCTCTTGAAAATGCAGATGTATTTCTTGGATGTAGCTTATGAGTTATCACTTGCTAAGAAGCGTTCCTCCAAGGTACAAGCTGGATTAGGAATAATTATGTATATGTTGAAGGAGTATGAGCGTTCTGCAGATTGTTTTCGGCAAGCTCTTCAAGACGAACCAAGTAACGAAATATTGTGGAATAAGCTTGGTGCTGCTTTAACAAATGCAGAAAAAAATACTGAAGCTGTTTCTTCCTATAATCGGGCAGTATCTCTACAGCCCCAGTATGTTCGAGTTCGCTCAAACATGGCTGTTTCCAACATCAATTTAGGATACTTTGAAGATGCTGCAAAACATCTACTTGCTGCAATTGATATTATACAAAACAGTTCTACCTCAATGGAGAGCTGCGAATCAAATGAGGAACTTTGGGAAATGCTTCGCAAAGTATTTTTGATTGGATTCCAAAGTACTGATCTTGCCTCTCAGTCCTATCCTGGAGCAAACACTAGTTATATACGAGCCCAGTTAAGTGATCTCCAAGGTTGGCCCGGTGTTGAGCTCGAATAAATCTCTTAAAGCAAACGTGCTTAATTCATTTTTCATGTTATTATTTATTTGGTTGTTTTTTTTTTTAAATTTTTTGTCTGAGGCATATCTTTTAGAGGACGTGCAAAAGCTACTTTTTTTTTGTTGCACAAGAAATGAGATAACTTACGCTTCAATATCTGAAGCAGAGAACAAAAGTAAAAGAAATCTTACTCTATGCTACCAAAGTTACTATTGGTATGCAAGTTGTACCTTTCTTGACCGTTTATACAATGGAAATTAGATCTTCAGTGATTTGAAAACAGATGTTATTGTTTACTTTTGTGAGAGTGCTTCTAAGCTCTTTGTAAGCACAGTTTTTTAAGTAATCCAACATTGTATTTATTGACGATAATGAGACAATGTTTAGTATTAATTGTTCAATAGCATTCGCATAAAATTCGAAGTCTCACTTTTTTGTTTAATCATTTGCTTTTATAATCTCAGTTTATTTAGATATACTGATGCGTATAATAAAGTATTTGACAATTTTCTATATTTTGAATAATGAAACTTAGTGTACCAGCATAAAGTGCTGTATGGATATTTCTCTCTCGTAAGAACATTCTTCAACTAAGCAGGTTGAGTACCAATTTTGACCCAATTGAAATCATTAGTTTTTTAATAAATTAATCCCGATTGCTGGTATTTATAGAAGGGGAACAGTGTCAAAATATGAGTGAGGTCCATCAAGAAAGTGAAGTAGAGTACAGTCGTTGGAAAAGAGAACGCTCTCCTGGTAAGTTGTTAATGTTTAGTTTGATAGAAATACTCATCCTTTTTTTGCATAGAACGGAGTCAAAGACGTTCACAGAGCCCCCCTGGTGAACAGTCTGCGTATCATCGAGAACGGTCTCCTCTACGAAAGCGTGGTAATTACTATGATGATAGAACAAGAGGTAAGAATAAATATAAAATTCTATGAATTGACCTATTAACTACAATACGTCTAGCTTCTGGACCTTACCCTACATTTACTAAACCGTAAGTTACGACTAAATAAATACTCTACTCGATGTGAGTGAAAAACCAAAGTTTTCTAACAAGGAGACTAGTTTAATTGATCCATATACTCAAACAAATGCGGTTTCTTATGAACGGTTTATTCGGTGGTATAGCAAGGAAAACCATATATCCGCAACAACTGAAGACTTATACAACTCGCTTCATGGAACTTACAACAATTATAAACAGGATCTATACGCTAGGACCGCAAGAAGTTTTGTTGAGAGCCATTGTGACGAAGCTTGGTTTGAAGACAGCTATTGGGTGGACGAGTCACAAGGAAGAGTCCTTGAAGTGTCTGAAAATGAGAAATCTTATCGCCGGGCGTTATACGATAAATTCATGGACAGATTAGACGCCGGTTATTATGATGATTTTCAGCTTCCAACCGCTGAGGATGTAATCGAAAAGCCGTCAATACCTGATAATGATACAGATGACTCAATTCTTCCTTCTAACGACCCGCAACTTTCCAAATGGAACCAAGACTCTCGAAACGATGCAATGGAAAATACACTATTGGTCAGTCATGTTTTGCCCAACATCTCGGTTGCGCAAATTCATAATGCACTCGATGGTATTTCGTTCGTACAACATTTTTCCCTTTCTACTATTAATTTAATCAAGAATGATGAACGCTCACTTTGGGTTCATTTCAAAGCAGGAACAAATATGGATGGAGCTAAAGAAGCGGTGGATGGGATTCAATTGGATTCAAATTTTACTATTGAATCTGAAAATCCAAAAATTCCTACTCACACGCATCCCATACCTATTTTTGAAATCGCTTCTTCTGAGCAGACATGTAAAAATTTGCTAGAAAAACTAATCCGTTTTATAGATCGGGCTAGTACGAAGTATAGTTTACCAAATGATGCTGCACAACGTATCGAAGATCGATTGAAAACACATGCATCTATGAAAGATGACGATGATAAGCCGACGAATTTTCATGACATTCGTTTAAGTGATCTGTACGCCGAGTATCTTCGCCAAGTGGCTACTTTTGATTTCTGGACTAGTAAAGAGTACGAAAGTTTAATTGCTTTACTGCAGGATAGTCCTGCAGGTTACTCGCGGAAAAAGTTTAATCCATCCAAAGAAGTCGGTCAAGAAGAAAATATTTGGTTGTCAGATTTGGAAAACAATTTTGCTTGCCTTCTTGAGCCTGAAAATGTGGATATTAAAGCAAAAGGGGCATTACCCGTTGAAGATTTTATTAATAACGAATTGGACTCTGTTATTATGAAAGAAGATGAACAAAAATATAGGTGTCATGTCGGAACATGCGCGAAGCTTTTCTTAGGACCTGAGTTTGTCAGAAAGCATATAAATAAAAAGCATAAGGATTGGTTGGATCACATTAAAAAGGTGGCTATATGTCTCTATGGATATGTGCTTGACCCATGTAGGGCTATGGATCCCAAAGTGGTAAGCACGTCGTATGTATCCTTACAGATTTTAAACAAGCCCTACGTTGGTTTCAGAAATATTAACGCAAACTATACATTTCCAACAACAAGCTATAGTCGACGAAATGACGAGGAGATAACTTCTGGAGCATCATCACAAAAATCTTATTCGAGGCAAGAACCCATGATCCACAGACGGGAATTCTATAGAACTTATCAAGATTTGGATGCGCCTAACCAGGAGGTTCCAGAATTAGATTACTAAATTTATGTTCTTAGTCAGAAAGATTTTTGGTTAATATCATTTCCTGTATAGACGTTACTAGCAGTTGTAGCTCCATACTATATTTTAGATTTTAAAGTAGCGATAATCTACATTCACAGCTATTGTAAAATTGAACGCTTAAGTCCATGTTCGAAAATCAAACATCGAACGCTGCACAGATAGAAATAAACCCACTTCCAACTTGACTTACAGCTTACAAGATAGCTATTGTTTGGAAAATTAATAAATTACAATTCAAATTAATAATTCGTAAGTCAACAAAAGCATTTTTTTTTCTAATTATTATATTTTAAGATTTGGTCTAAACTTACTTAACAATAGTTATTTATTAGAACAAAACTTGGTACGAGATAGAAAATAAGCACAGTTTAGTAGATGAATCGCTGGGTCGACAGACAATATTGGAAAACCAATTTGTTTATCTGATAATTTGATAACTATTCCCAATTAAAAAATTATAAAGGAAACGTTACGAAACTGAAAGGATGTAGAAGCTTCACAGTTGAGTCTTTAATAAATATGTGCTGGCTTTCCCTTCAATTCCAGTAACACCAATAGAAAATACTCGAGGATAGATAAGTATGGAAAATATTTATGTATCACAAAAAATTGAATAAATTGAAAACATTCCGTGAACCACTTCAGATAAACAAGATAAGATGGTAATAAAGTAGTAAAAGAGAAAGGATATGTTAAACAAAAAGTATTGAGGGATAAGAGATCATGGTTACGTGTAGTAACAATTATTTCGGAGGAGAAAAGGAAAGAGAAAACAGAGTGATAGCGCTATGCACACATACAATCGTGTTTAAAAAACCGATGTCTACTGACTGTTGTTCAAACCGGCGATGGAAAGATCCCGCATACTCTGTAAAACTTGTTCAACTTTATCATCCAACAAACCATTGGAATAGTCTTCGCGTACAGAGTTGTCAAAGTATTGCTGAACTTGAGCCATTTTCTCATATCCCTCCCTACAAAAGCGGAGCTGAATTTTGACAAGGGCTTCAAAGCTAGGGTCCAAATAAGGCACACGAAGAGCAATTAGTTGCGGAAGCTCACTGACCAGTTGATTATTGAGTGTCTCGTAGACCTCCTTCGCCATGGCTGCTTCTTTCTCGGTACGGGGAAGCTTAGTAGTGTCGTTGGAAGGCTTGTCGACCAGTTTTTGAACCTTAGCCCTCATAGCATCATGATCAAGTAATTTGTGATTACGCTTCGTGATAGCGGCATTAATATCGGGAAAGTAACTGCAGAACCTTGAGATGGGATCCAACACCGTTGTCCGGAAAGGACCGTCCAACTCTTTTACGGTATCGGCGTCCAAGTCTTCGACGACTTGTCGATAGTATGCACTGACACCATCCTTCGATCCAGCATCACCGTAAAATGCATCGATTGTGTTAGCGATTCTAGTTTGAGACGCAGTCATGGCTCTCAAAGCATCGAGATAACCTTTGGCTTCTTTTTGAAGCTTCTTTGCAGCTGATTCCATAGTTCTATAACGTCTTTCCTCTGTTTCAAATTCCCGATCCACCGTTCGCTCAACATGACCCGTCTTCATCATAACCTACCACAATGTTAGACAATTCTTCAACACTCAAATACATACCGAGGTACCCGCTCGGTTAACGGCCTTTTTGAATCCATGCCAACTCATTTTTGTGATATGGAAAAGAGAAGCGTCGGCATACCCAGATATCTTATGTCAGTTGATCGCTGCGCTAATGTTCGCTAGCTAAGCTGCATTGGATCTTTTAGTGGATTCAGCAGGATTCGCGTAGGGAACAATTCACGGAAGCAAAGCCATAACGTAAAGCCTGATTGCGAAGTTTATCATTGCGTTAAATAGAATAATGATAGTTTATTTCACAATGCAATTATAAAAAGATAAGGATGAAAAGCGTGTCGTTAATTTTGTGTTTAATTGATAGAGCAAGAGCATAATGGTGGTAAATTTGGGTTTCGAGGGTTGGCTTACTTTCATGTCACTATCAATAAATTACATCGCTTAAAAAATATATCTAAATTTTTCTTGTATAATCATCTGTAGTAAATCTCTGACTGCAATTAGAGGTCTATCCTCAGATAATTCTTGTTCACTAACTGCATCCAGCAGAAATCGCCTTATAAGGTAATATAGTTATGTTA
This sequence comes from Schizosaccharomyces pombe, assembly GCF_000002945.2. Taxonomy (NCBI): domain Eukaryota; kingdom Fungi; phylum Ascomycota; class Schizosaccharomycetes; order Schizosaccharomycetales; family Schizosaccharomycetaceae; genus Schizosaccharomyces; species Schizosaccharomyces pombe. The sequence continues at coordinate 1,223,688 of NC_003423.3, forward strand.
TAGTTTAATATAATATATCAATGTAAACATTTTAACTTGACAATATAGAGGTAATATCGTTTGCTCATAAATGGAAGATATTGTGGAGAAGCAATTTGAAATACGGACATTTTACCAACTTATAAATTTCATTAGAAGTGGTGGAATAAATGGTTTTGCATTATATGGATATAATGTTTTGAGGCTTCGACATGGAAAGACACGATTGCTACTTATCAATATATGAGATCATTCATGATAAAACTATAAAGAAAACGCTTTTCAGCGACATTTGAGCTAAAAAAACCCGGTCTCATAGTTTGCATCCTTACTCAAAAAGTGAAGAACTTAAGTTGTAGTAGTGGTGCATTACTTTGAGAGCTATTGTATAGCGATATTAGATATTGAAACAAGAACTCAGCCATTCAATGACAGTTTGTTTGTTCTGTGGGCAGTAAGACATCCAGATAATGCCCAAGAGAAAGATTCTTCTGAAAGTAAGAAACAAAAGCACCGAAATAAACCTTTCTTCTCTCTTTGTTGTCTTATCTAATTTTATAACTAAATTTGCCCATAAATCTCATCTGTGTGATGATAATTAACCGCATTTGACCAGCCCAAATATATTCTATTACAGAAAACAAGCGCTGCTACTAATAGATATACATAATTTTATAATATAATATTAATAATATAAAAAATTTAGTTGTACTGAAAATATTATCTTATGGAAAACTCCTTATAAACACTTTTTAGCGAGACACATCTACCACCACCTTACGCAGTATGAACACGTATTATACCCCAATACCTCGCTCCTCCTTCCCTTCTGTGACGTAATAGACGAGGTTATAAATATGGTGAATTATACATTCGAGTAGCTTCCAAGATCAAACTACAATTAAGTATTTCCTTTTATTTTAGTTTAGTATCGTATTTCTCTCATATCGATACTGTGCCCGTTTTTAAAATGTATGGAAGATTGAAAGATGGTTAAGCTTTATGGTCCAATTTTACTAATCTTCAATTCAATTAGAAGTTTCAACAACTCTTCTCCAAATTTCTAGTTTAATGTATGTCAGTTTTAATTATCAAACTTAACTCTAGCTACTCCATGTCTATTTGCTTAGCATGGTTTGAAAGACCTTTTGTATCTCGACATTATCTCTGCTGTTTGTAAACGAGCTGCATTAAGATTCGAAATACTTATGGTTTTTTAGTAGCAGTCGTTGTTAGTACTCTTTACATTCGTGGAATTTTTTTTTCCCGATTTCGCTAATCAACAGTAAACGATATTATTAAGTGTGATGGATTTGAACTATCAAGTATTCACTAGCATCTCCAAAAATTGGTGGTCCGCTTCTCTCGTTCCAGTCGCCTGCGGCTGGTTCATTGGGAATTCCTACAAGCCAAGAAAGGATTATGAGAACAAAAAGCAACCAAAGTTCCACCCCCCTGCATCTGCCTTTGGACCAGCATGGACACTACTATACCTAACAATGGGATATGCATCCCATTTGGCGTACAAGGCTGACCCTTTGATGATTACGAATGCCTCTCGAAATGGATCCATTTTATACATTGCACAGTTGGCCGCTAACTTTGCTTGGATGCCCTTGTTCTACGGATTAGCAAAACCAAAATTGGCTCTTGCCGATCTCGGCATTTTGACGGGACTTGTTGGTTGGCTTGCAAAGACATGGTGGCCTCTTGCACCAACGGCTTCCAAATGGTTAATTCCTTATTTAGCCTGGTTGGGATACGCTGGCTACTTGGTAAGTAATGTCACTAATTAAGGTTGATGTAGATCAAGAGAGTCAAAAGCATGACATGAGACAGTAGAATGTATTGTTGCATTTAAGAAAGAGCTTAAGCTGCACGATCAAAGTTTGAAAGAAACAGAAAAAAAAACACTAAAAAAACAATAACAGAAGAATCAGGTCGGAGAAAAAATATTATTGGAATAAGAAAAAGACAGCAGGAGGGATATGAGTTAAATAAAAAAAAAAAATTGGGCAGAACGAAAAAAGTCAAAACAAATTGATGGATAATAAATCGGTGACTAAAAAAATAATGAGTATAATATGATATGCAAAAAGGCCATGACTGAGTGATTTCGACTTGTTTCTTTCTCAAAAAATCACCAACAACATTGCAGTCCTAAATTGAACTTTGTCGGTAGGTCGACAACCTATACACAGTCTTGTGATTGTTTTGTATCTCTCTCAGCCTTAATTAGTTGACTACTTCATGGTTCCTGAAGAACCGTGTGAGGGATATGTTTGCTGACCAATTATCATAGAATCTTGGGTATTGCCTGTTAAATTAAGAGGATCGATATCGCTCGCTGGTAGTACAGGGAGACCTGTGGCTGTAGGATCATTGACATCAAGGTGATCAATCGAATCCATTGGATTGTGTGGTATAAAAGCTGCACCTGCAGACACGCTATCATCGTGATACACATCCAGACCAGGAAAAGCACTATGCTCATTTCCAGCTAGTGTAGATGAATAATCATTAGTACCTTTATGAAATGACCCTGGATGAGCAGCTGACGAAGTAGTAGTAGTAGTAGAGTTGTTGCCATTGGTAGAAGCTGTAGCAAAACTGCCTAGTTGAGAACCACTGGACATAAGATTCGATGTGTTTGAGTCGGTCTGTGGGAGCACTGTCATATCATGAGGCACTGGCCCCGAGGTGGAAGCGGTATTAGTGGGCCCACCCGACATGGCAATATTACCACTCATGTCTAGCTCGCCTCTGACATTTGGAGAAGTAATGTTGTTTCCAGAAGTATTGTTAGCAGGAGACATAGATGCTGTGGCAGAATTGATAGGAGCTGGAGACTCAGACGAGTTGGAGATAGAGCTAGGTCTTGAATCATTGCTATCCGCATATCCTTCAGACGTGTGAGTCACTTCAGAAGAAACGGTTGCAGGCACGGTGGCATCATTGGCATTTGTGGCATTAACATCGTCTCCTGTACTTCCTCCATTAGCAGCTGCCTCTGCAGCTTCCTGCGCTCTCAATTTTGATACTTTGTCAGCAGTCAAGAATCGGCCACCAGGACCACGAGGTCGTCGCATAGCATGCTTATGCCTTGATTCATGTAAATATGGTTTTTTCGTAGTCTGCACACCACGCAATCTCTCTTCTAACTTTGCGCGAGCTTCTCTACGTTTCAAAATTCGATGGTATTGCTTTGCATTCACGTAAAGCCCCTCGACCGGCTCATATGGATTCATTGGAAAATGACTATTCTTATTTCAATTGCTCTAACTATTGGGAGGATCTCAGGAATCAAAATTCTGCTCGTTACGGTATATTCGTCTCGTTGGTCGGTTGGTTGGTTTAGGTGGTTTGTAACTCCGCAGGCGCTAGCGACTACCAATGGTAAGCAGCTATTCTTTACATATCGGTAAATGTGTATAACGATTATTGTCGATCTTTCCAGGATTGCAAATAGTGAGGACGGCTTGCAGTGCATTTTGTCACAAACGAATATATAATCTTATGTACACATATGATAATGTCACTAACTGAATGGCATAACTATTTTCTTATGAATTGGGTTAAAAAAAAGCTAACAGTCGAAATATAATACAACAGAGGTTGCATTGTAGCGTATGGCACTGGAACACGTTATACCAAATATCTTTTTTAAACAGTTTTCAATGTTGTATGCGATGTAGTTGAAGAGGGAGACTTTTACCTCGTACAATATTTTTTTATTTGATATTATTAATAATTTACTTAGAAGTAAGCATCATCAATTCTTATGTACCTTTTAAAGTGATGTGTTTCAACGCTTTTATTTTGTAAACTTGCTGCTTTTTTCTAATTCTAGGTCATTATTCTTCTTTCAATTTATAAAATATCTTTTGGGTACGCTTTTTTGTGCAATCCTCTCCTTTCTAACGTTTGTTTACATATTGAGTATTAGGTAACGATGTTACTTACATATTAGTTGAAGATTTATTGTTTATACAACAACTCTTATTCCCACCACCTTTTCAGCGCACCCAGAAGTACCGTCTTTTGATCAGCTGTTAGCAAACATCTGTTTTGTTTTTTGATAATTTATAATGCTTAATGATGAACAAGCGTAAAAGAGTGGAAGAGCTTGGAGAGACGAAACATCGTCAAGTACGACAGCGAATTCTCCAAGAACACAAGAACGATATACTTGAAAATTTAGCATTTGAACGTAAGTTTTTGTACCTGGAAGTAGTAAAGTGTTAACGGGTATTTTTCAGTTTCCGATAAAGTACGACGTTTGCGCTCAAACGCTAGTTTACTTGCTTCAACAATTCGTATGCGAGGAGAAATGCGTATCGCCGCTATTCCTCGCGCTCAACGAAATATGCATCTGCGCGATCTAAAGAACCATCTTTCCTGCAATGTGTCTGCCACACCGTGGAGAACGTAAGTGTAATATCAAATTTTACTTTGCCATACGTACTACTGGAAACACTAATTGCTAATTACTATTTCAGAAAAATAAAAGAATTTTATAATCTAGACGAGCTTTCCTCCCAAAAGTCCGCTAGACAACCTACAAAAACGGTGGCATCCTCCTCTTCTTCTTCATCAAAAAGCACCACCGTTTCCAAATCGAGTTCAAAGTCGCAAGTGTGAAACCCTCATCTACTGCTTACTGTGATAAAATTTCACTACTACAAAGTTGGTATTCATAAACACTTCGTAGGATTCATTATCATTATTTTTAAAGTACATCATCCACACGATACCGAAATATTCTCATGTGAAGTCCATTTATTTCCCACTTTACTTTTGATGAGTAACTCATTCTTCTTGGGAAACTTGAACAATTTTGCGCATTCTGTCCATCACCTCTCGAAATATAGGACGTATTTCGTTAATTTCCATTGCACCCAAATTATCCAAAGTTAGTTGAACTTCATTAATGGCTTCCAATCCCGTTCTTGCTTTACTTTGTCTAGCTTCTCGAATGTCCAGCAAAATCCTCCTGATATCCTCAACATCCTCGATATCATCAGCACAGAAGTTTAACAATAAATGCGCCGTTTCTAGCCACCGAAAAGGCAACTCTGAGAATGTCTCGTTTTCCAATTCATCATCTCGTATGTTTTCAAGTTTGCCTATTTCCATCCATTCCGGAGGTACAATCCTTGCCAAATTTTGCTTTTTTAGCTCAAGAGCCAACCATAAAGGAACCCGACATTTTTTGGGAGGCTTCATAATGGGAATCGTCGCGCTAACTAGCGGCAATTGATCCATTGTTTCTGAAGGAACAATGTTAATATACTCATTGCCAGCTAAAAATTCCATTTCCTCTGGTGAGAATGAAATTTCAAGTTCCCTTGGTAAGGCCATCTCTATCACCAACGAACAGTACAAAAATGCCTATCAATAGTACCGTTTTTGGGCTTAATGTCTTTTTTTATTTAAAGTTTTGTTTTTCTATTTTGGAGTTCGTTTATAGCATTTATTGGTTGTTATTCCTTACAGCATAATTTTTTGTGTGGTGGGTTTCGGACTCATAATAGTCACCCTCATCTAAATCACATCTTGCTCTTAGGTCATCGGTATATGATTGTCAAATTTTTATATTTCTCGTTTTAAGGTAATAATTTTGAATGCAAAAACCTTCATTGTCACAAGACCTTATTTGGATATTGAAATCAGTCCAATCTCGTAGGTCTACGAAAGGGTTTTTGCAAAAACATTCTTCGCTTAAGGATGGCTCTCCCAACAAGAAATCCTTCGCTCAGCCAATATCGAGTTCGTTTTTAAACAGAATTTCTATTACCAAAATTGATGATGTGGATTCTTTAAGTGATAATACCCTATATGGAATTGGTCGAAGTATAAATAGCCTGGCACGTTTAGGGATTCAATCAGTGATTGTTCCCACTTCCAATCCAATTGGCATGACATCTCCTTTTAAATATTTGGAGAATGGTACGGTCGTAGCGAAAAAACGTAAACTTTCAATCTTTGAGGAGCTACAGCAACAGCAAAATAGAGTCATTCGAGTTTCGGAAATTTTTTCGAAAGCGGGAGTGTTAACCCGTCCTAGCTACTCCTCTGTATGTCAATTGGGCCCTGAAGGCCCTAGTGTTGAGAATGTGCAAGGTATTTTTCAAGCGCTGTCTTCACTTTACACGGTCATAGTGCCAAGCTCGATTTTAATGCCCAACGTCATTGAGGTTCCAATTGATGGTAATGAGGTTCTTGCTGGTTTAACTTACTCGTTACACAAGCCAAACTTTGGGTTTTGGGTAGACCGAATCGTCATTCTTGATAAAAATGGTGGCATGCCATGTTCTAAACGACAAACTGGTTCTAGTCATGTTCTCATCAATCTGGCTCAAGAGTTTGACGAGTTAGCGAAAACACTTCCACCTTATCATAGAAAAAATTTGATTTTGGTAAGACGCTGTTTGAAAATGTTACCGGATGATGCCTCTGCTCTAATCACTACGCCTGAGGATGCTATGCTTACAAATCCTGTCTTAGACAAAAATCCGTTAATTCACAATGTTTTGACGGATCGCTCTATTATTTCATGTTCCTTGCCGCGCGATCGATCTCCTATTACGAAAACAACTGTTTTGCGTAGCGGTGTACCGGTATATACATTCCTAGGTCCGAAATGTCTAACTGATGGCTCCGTTTCGTGGGAAAGGCTTTGGGTTTTAATTAATGACTCCTTTAAGCGAACGCTTGATATGGACGCATATTTAGATAGGTTGAAGAATTCGCTAGCTGCAGTCATTATTGCAGGGGACTATTTAGGGACAGCCATTGTAACTTATGAACAACCAGATGGAACAACGAATGAAAAGGTCCCTTATCTTGATAAGCTTGCCGTCTCACAAGGAGCCCAGGGTTCAGCAGCAATATCTGATGTTATGTTTAATGTTATGACTGATTTATTTCCCAAAGAGTTGATATGGCGCTCTCGCCTGACTAATCCAGTCAATAAATGGTACTTTGAAAGAAGTGTAGGCTCCTTAAAGTCAAGCAAAACACCTTGGAAACTTTTCTGGACTGGAGACTCACATGTCAGAAATTTGGATCGAGTGAACCAGTATATGAGCGTTATTGATAAAATTCAGCCAACATGGTTGAATTGAGTGGAAGTTAACGATTGCACTTTATCAGAGACAAGATTATTTCGCTTCTTCAAAAGCACTTGTCAAACTTTTTAATAAAAGGAAAAAAGTCCATTTTGATAGGACATTAATTCTCTTTTGCACATTAGATTATAGATTGAGTAGTTTGCCTACAAACTTGCATTTTTCTTTAGTTATGATTTTTGTTTATTCCCCCACATAACCCCCATGTAGAGCTTAGAAAAGGTGATACTAGCTTTTTTCTTTTGTGAGTATCAACGTTTATCAACAAAACTAGTAGTAAACATGTCTTATAAACTTGAGTTGTTGCGTCGTGCCTTAGAACATAATGTTTTGAAGTTTGGAACTTTCACCTTAAAATCAGGCAGAAAATCTCCATACTTCTTCAATTCTGGTAATTTCACTCATGGTGCCGATTTATGCGCTCTTGCAGAAGCCTATGCCGAGACTATTATCGCTATGAACGTTGATTTTGATGTCATATTTGGTCCTGCTTATAAGGGTATCTCTTTGGCTGCTATAACGGCCGTCAAACTTTATGAAAAAACTGGAAAGAGCTATGGATTTGCCTATAACCGCAAAGAGGCCAAGTCCCATGGTGAAGGAGGTAACCTTGTAGGCGCCGAAATGGAAGGTAAAAAGGTTTTACTTTTGGATGATGTTATTACCGCTGGAACTGCCATTCGTGAAGCAATTTCCTTCTTAGAACCTAAGCACGTAAAATTGGCTGGTATCGTCCTTTTGCTTGACCGCCAAGAGCGACTGGACCCCGAAGTAAACGAAAGTACCATTGGTAGATTGAAGAAGGAGCTTAACTTACCCGTTTCCTCCATCCTTACTTTGGACGACATTGTTGACTTTACCAAATCAGACTTAACTGCAGCTGAATCAAAGGCAATGGATGCTTACAGACAGCAGTACCAAGCCAAATGAGCTTATGGTAATGTTTCTTTTAAAAATTTGGAAGGAGGAAAGAGAATAATTGGATAAGTATCTTTTTTGGTTTTTAGCTTTGCTTTTTTAAAGAGAGTGAAGTTAGTTGGTATTTACATATGTTATAGAATTTTTTTATCTGTATATTTGTGGTGATAGATACAACTCATATTAGAAGGAATTTTCTATAAAGCGATTGCATTTAGCGGTATTCAAAAATTTCTCTATAATAGACGAAGGAAATTGGTTTACTTGTTAAGCTTTTGTTTTGCACATATCCATCTATCTTTTGATTAGTTCCGTGAATCTGTTTTTTTTGTGTTTGTTTCTTCTTTTGTGTTATTCGAATCTTTCCAAGATGACAGTTAGGAATGAAGCTACCAAAATATTGAGTTGAGGGATAATTAATGTTTCACAAAATGGTATTTGTGTATTATTTTTGTAAAAATTTGTAGGATTTGGTTTTTAGTGATGATTATTTACGTTCGAAAGACGCATATAATGGGCAATTATAAAAAATTTAGGATTTTATTTTTCAATTCTGCGACGGGTATTTATGCTCTGTGTTTGAAATACCAAATATTAAATAATGGTAAAACCTTTAAACAGAAGCCTGGTGATTAACTTTTTATTATGACAAGAAAATGTTAAGAAATTTTGGAATGTTTTTATTCTCATATTCAATGTGAATTTGAATAAGTAGTCACTGCAGTCTATAAATAAAAATGGTTTATTAGAAAAACTCGAGTTGAACAATGAAATTCTTTATCATTTATGTAATACAATTGGTTTAACATAGTGGAATCGAATGGTACAATAATTGAGTTACTAATATGTAACCTTCAAGTATTTATCGTTTACCACTAACTCACCATAAGAGAGGGTGAAAGATTTAGTTCTGTTTGTGTGAGATCTTAAAAAAGCAAGCAAATTTCCTTTTTATCAAAAAAAGGATCCGCATTTCCTGAAGCACTTTACTGTGATTTTAGGGATTTTTTTGGTGAGTAAGAAGCAGTGTTTTTCGATTTTTCTGAGATCTCGCTGTTGAAAAAATCCGGACTAAATCGGCTCCGTAGTCGATAAACCCAAATCTACAGCTTTTTGATTTAAATTATACAAATCGTGATCTGGAAAGTTTCGAAAGGTTTCTGTCCTTACATATTAAAGTTCTTGGTAGTTGAGTATCTTACATCAGCTGGTAAGATACGTGGATTTTTAGGGATAGCAGAGGTCTTTAAAAACATCTGTTTTTAACTCAAAACATAGAGTTAAATACTTTTTAATTGAAAAAATCTTTGAGGCAAACGCCGCTGAGAGAATATATCCTTTCTTTAGTGCATGCAGTTAGTATCATATGTATTTCCGACTTTATCTGCTATAAATACTCGGTTTTCAAAAACTATCGATATTTTGTAGAGGAAATTTCAATTTGCTTCTTCTTTCTCATTTGCTTCGTTTTTTTTTTTATATGATATTAATAGCTGGCGCTGTGGAGTTGAGACATTAAATTATTACAAACATTTAGAGAGACGAAACGTTGTTATTGCATCAAGTTTTGAAGCTCTTCCTTCCTTCCTTTTTTTTAAATTGCTTGCCAATAGTGCCGTTATGTATAACGACCAAATACATAAAATCACCTATTCAGGAGTGGAAGTATTTGAGTATACGATCAATGGCTTTCCTTTAATGAAACGTTGTCATGATAACTGGCTTAATGCCACGCAAATCCTTAAAATTGCAGAGCTCGATAAACCCAGGAGGACAAGGATTCTGGAGAAATTCGCTCAAAAGGGACTTCATGAAAAAATTCAAGGTGGTTGTGGAAAATATCAAGGTTTGTGTTAACTTCTTACTATATCAATAGGTTTAAAACTACTTAAATAACATAAAATTTTTGTCTCTGTTGTTTTTATTTATCAATTTATACTTTTTTGGATGCCTGTTACTAACTATTCATTCAGGAACTTGGGTACCCTCTGAAAGAGCTGTTGAACTTGCTCATGAATATAATGTTTTTGATTTAATACAACCTCTGATTGAATACTCTGGCTCTGCGTTCATGCCAATGTCTACGTTCACTCCTCAGAGCAATCGTAAGCCTACAGAAGCATATCGACGAAACAGTCCAGTAAAAAAGTCATTTTCCCGGCCTTCGCATTCTTTACTCTACCCTTACACATCTTCCAATAATATGACATCTACTTCTAGAATGTCAGGAATCCATGATGCTTTGTCTCTTCAATCTGATTTCACGCGCTCTCCCGATATGCCTTCTGATTCCTTTACGGGATCTTTGCACGATATCAAAGCTTCTCCGTTTTCTTCAAACAATTATGCGCAGTCTCTCTTGGATTACTTTTTATTACCAAATACTACACAACCTCCTGATTTCGTATATGATCGGCCATCAGATTGGGATGTTAATGCTGGCATTGATGAGGATGGTCATACAGCACTTCATTGGGCTGCTGCAATGGGAAATTTGGAAATGATGCATGCACTATTGCAAGCAGGCGCCAACGTAGTTGCTGTCAATTACCTTCAACAAACATCTTTGATGCGCTGTGTAATGTTTACCATGAACTATGATTTACAGACTTTTGAGGTAGTTTCGGAGTTGCTTCAATCTGCTATCTGCATGAACGACTCTTTTGGCCAAACCGTCTTTCACCACATCGCATTATTAGCTTCTTCTAAATCAAAGATGGAAGCCGCTCGTTATTATATGGATATCTTATTGCAAAATTTAACTGCAACACAATCCGTTGATGTCGCTGCCCAAATTATAAACCTTCAGGATGATCATGGGGATACCGCTCTTTTGATCTGCGCTAGAAATGGTGCAAAGAAATGCGCGAGATTATTATTATCCTTTTATGCATCATCCTCCATACCAAATAATCAGGGCCAATACCCAACAGATTTTTTGTCTTCGAAAGACATGTCTTTTCCCGAAAATGATGATTCCCCCTTAAATTCCAAAATCGAGGATAATTTGATAGATAACTTAAAATATCCGCAATCACTTGATGACCACTTATCGTCCAAAAAACCTATTTCTTACTTTTCTAATAAACTTACTCACCAAACCCTTCCCAATGTCTTCACTCAGCTGAGCGAACTTTCAAAATGCCATGAAGCATCTCTTGCTGAAAAACAACTAACCTATAATTTGGCAATGGAGGCGTTGGAGCAAACAGTTCGGGAAACTGAAACTTGCCAAAGATTATGGAATGAACGTACCAATAATGACGAGAACTACTTGGTAAATCAGCGGGAGGATTTGATTCACCAGTGTAAAAAATTTCTGCATACATTGAAAACTGCTAGATATTACCTTGAAACAGTTCAGCTTCATCAATTAAAAAAATACGTAACTTACTTTTCTCAAATATGGAGTACTGATGAGTTAGCTGATATCTCGGAGACCAAAAACCTTGTTGGTCATGATACTAAAACGAACCGTTCGTCTTTAAGCTCAAAACACGAAGTTGATCTTTTTACAGCTGAAAACGAAGCTGCTCGTGAAAAGCTCGTTGAGCAATTATGCTCATTGCAAGCGCAACGGAAACAGAAAATTAACGAAATTTTGAACTTGCTTTCTATGGGAATGTATAATACGATTAATACAGATCAAAGTGGATCTTAATTTTTTTGGTTTTAAATTATTATTCAAAATAATTTTTTCTTTCGTTATCTTATTTTTTGCATTCTTTATGTTTTTTATATAAATACCAACTTGAACTTATAGATATTTAACAATCTTTTTATACAGTCGTTGGCTATCTAATGATTAGTTTTAAATTTAAATTTAAATGTATCTTCCCATCTTATTATTTGCTAATATACATAATTTTTCTGATGGTCAATCTAAAATATTAAATATACTAATGTGCTTTTTGAAATGCCATGGGAATGTTAAATCTACAATTCGACGTCAATTCCTGCGTTTGAAAAGTTGTATTTCGCCTTTTCAATCCATTTAGTTCGCTCAGATTCTGAAGCTTCCTCCTTGGCAAGTTCAAAACACAACATTCCGGAATACTCATGCAATGCAGGATTCTGATTGTAGGGTGGTAACAGCAAATACTCATCAAGCAACTTCATAGCTTTATTGTATTCTTGGCGCTGAATAAGTAGCATGATATATGCTGGAAAAAAATGTTCTGCCTGTAAATGTTAGTATAGAATTGCGACATATGATTGATTTCAAATAAGAAGGGACAAAAAATTCAATACACGAAAAGATGAAAGTATAGACGTTTTGTACCAGTATACACTTACATTACGATTCGGATAAGAGTTGTTAATGGATGGACGCGCAGGATATCGAGCTATTAGTCGCTCCATATACTCTGATGAAGCTTCTGGATTAACTTTGTTCAAAATTTCAAGTCCAATGTTCCATAATTTGGAAATGTCAACACTCTTAGATCTCAACAGTAATGAAAAAGCCCTAGATGCCCTTGGGTAATCTTTGCGCAATAAGCAAAGGTGCATCAACGAACAAAGTGCATCAATATGTCTTGTTTTATACCTTCTTGATGGTAAAGGAATTGGAGGTATAACAGAAGATTCCGGGTTGGGAGCGACACTTCGCAAAGTTGAACGTTTTTCTTTAACGGTACAAGGAGAGAACATGATTATAACAGAATCAAGCTATAAGTATTACTTATTTAAACAAAGCATAGTTGATCTAACTATAACCTTTTAATCTAGCATTATTTTGCTAATTGCAAGGGTATGGTTTTTGGCATCTTAAAGCAGTTAGCACTTGAGCACGACAGTTGCCTCTCTGTTCAACAACGATCAACCTTAGCTATTGATTAACTTTAGATTTTAATTACTCATTCTTTTTACTTTCATCTATTTACTCAGCATAAAATTTACAGCCAAAAACTACAGGTGTTGTTATGCACGGCTACATAATTAACTGCTTCAATTGTCAACTGAAAGTACATTAAGCAAAAGCTTTGAAATATATTAAATTTCTTTCCTAATGGACAACATCCTCCAACAAAAGTAATTTATGTGAAGAAACAAAAAGGGATGTAGGTAGAAAGTCTTGCAAGTCCACCCATATTATCCAAACCCAAATAACCAACCAAATATTAAAGTTTTATATAAAAAAAGAACCCCAAGTCCAAAACCATTATTCTACCTTCTTTGAGTTTTACCGTTACCACGTTTACCGCTAAGCAAATGTTTAGGCTTGGCAGCAATAACATGTCGATCACTTTCAGAAGCCCTGGCCATGCGGTTACGGTGTATCTGTTTGACACGAGCCAGGCGATCAGCGTAAGATCTGGCACCTTCTGCGTGAACACCAGATTCGCGACGGTTGCTTTGTGAACGTGGGGCAATAGATTTAGAGCGAATTTCTTCACCTTCATTCATTAACAAGTCAACACCTGAACCATCAGCCATTTCGTTTGCTGCTGCAGTACGTGCACGGGAGCGTGCCCGCTCTTCAATAGAATCTGAGGGAAGCCCAGCAGATTGTAAGGAAGATTGTAGTTCGTCTAAAGTACGAATGCCAGCGGTACGGGGAAGTACAGGACGATTTTTAATTTTCTTCTGGCGAGCAGCCAACATAGTCAGCTTGTTTTTCTCACGAATTCTACTTGCTTTTTCAAGAACCTCTTCCTCATCGGCATCCTCAATTTCTTGGTCAGAATCATAATATCCTTCACGCTCAAGACGTTCTTCTTCTTCGTCCAAGGCTAATAACTTCGCTTCAATTTCAGGATCAACGAAATCAGCCACATTCTTACCGTCCAATAATTCAGGCATACGGTCATATTTCCAGCTAGGGTCTTGAAGAATATACTTGTCACGCAATTCAACATTATAGACACCAGCACCTCCGTTTGCAGCTTCAATATCACGAGCAAGTATACGGCGATTTGGATCATTTGCATCATATGCACGGCGAGTTTTAACAGAATCAGGAATGCAAGCTGGTCGTGCAACCTCATCACGAGCAGCAGGCTCAGCAAGATGAATGCGATTAAGAACATTGTTAACCCTTGAGCCCTTAAGTTTTTGTTCGACACGAGCAGCCAAAAGGGCTTCACAAGCGGTAGTACGTACATCCATAACACCGATATCTTGAACACAGCTAGTTTGAACCACCTTAACATTACCGTCGTCAATGATGGTTTGAAGAAGCTCTTGATTTTTTTGATCCAAATCCTCAGGCCTCATGGCGTCAATCTTGTTGAGAACCAAAATAGTAACCTTGTTGGCAAAAAGGGGTTTAATGCTATGATATAATTTAACCTGTGCAGCAACACTGTAACCGCACATTTCCGAGAGATCCATGAAATATAAAACCGCAGATCGAAGATGAGCCATTGCAGTAATAGATTGCATTTCAATGGTGTTCATTTGCTCTAAAGGGTGGTCCAGAATACCAGGAGTATCAATCACTTGCCATCTCAAATATTTATAATCAAAATGACCGACAAATAGAGATTTAGTGGTAAAAGCATAAGGCTGAACATCAACTTGAGCACGAGTAACCTTGTTCATGAATGAGGATTTACCAACGTTGGGATAGCCGCAAACCAATAAGGTTCGTGTATTTGGATCAATTGCTGGCAAACGAGACAAGTGCTGTCTGACTTGCTCAAGAAATTCGAGGGATGACTTTTGCCTTTTAATGATCGTTGCCATGCGTCCCAAAGCGGCACGCTTGAGCTGTTTGCAGCGGTATAAGCTATCACCATACTTGAGCAAACGGATATAATCACGAGCGACATTTTCTACTAAATGTTTGGCTGTCGAGAGCTGTGAAAGAGCGATTTTAAGGTGATCGCGATCGTAAAGAATGTTCAAAAGGTCAGCATGAAAAGGATGAATATCGTTAAGTCTAAGAAATTGTTAGTGAACCATAGATAGTGATATGGAAATAAGGAAAGATTCACGATGCTGCTGAGAATTCCAACACAATTAAACACTTAAAAAATCAATAGGAGTAACACAGTGTTAAGAATACTGTGCACATAAGAATTCACACCAAACACGTTAAAGCATCATTTCTCATTCTTTAACAGTGACTGCAGGCATCCATTTCTTTGGCAAATACTTACTTAGGGAATTCCTGTAAAATCGAATCCAGCTTTTCAGTAATTGTATCTTGAGTAAATTTTACTTTTCGTCCATAAAAACCTCTAATACGAGAGATCTAATATTTTCGTTAGTAGATGATTCGCAAATCTAGAATTCCAATGCAACCACTCTAATACGATAATTGAACTGAAAATGTTTACATACCTTAAACCCTGATCGAATAACGGTAGGTGTTTTTCTTTGAGTCCGAGAAAGGACCACGTCCAAGAACGTGTTCACATCCGGAATTGGAGTAATATTCTGCATCAATGTTAATAAGAATGATACAAACTTTCAATTTTAGAAATTAAAATACCTTGAACACTGCCGTTGCCATGGAGTAGAAAAGTTTGGTAGATGGCAAATGTCAAAGACAATTTTTCACCGTTCACGCAGTAGTTATCCAGCTAGCATTGATAATGGACGAAGGTTCGAATCGTATAGGTAGAACAGTCACCTTCTGTTAACGAATTTTTGTTTGACATTGATAAATCGTATAACGCAAAGAAACGCAATAGAAGGTAAACAAAGCAAGTTTATAGGCAGGCATTATGAATCGAATATCTACGGTTTGTGACAAATTTTATTCAATGTTTTAATCTACATTTCATACTTCAAAAATCCCGTTATTATAATCTTAATTTTCTTTTCAAGAATATTGGGTAGTTTGATCTGGTGTCCGAATGGATGAAAAGTGATAGCAAAATTTCATAAAACAAAATCCAAGAAATCAGTATTTATTAGAATGCTACTTAAACTTTTTTCACTTTCTTAAAATCATGTTGTGAACAAAACGATTTACATTCCTACACTGCAAATACGAAGAATAAAATGCATAGATTGATTTGAACAACAGAATGTTGACTGAAGTAGATGTATGTAGATTAGCAGAACTTATGTTATAGCACTTTCATTTTCTTGATTCTATTAGCTTTAAAGGAAATTTCGAAGATACCCTACTTGTTGATAGGCTCCATGTATTTAATAATTTTGTTCGCATTTTATTTGAAAAAGTTAGCATCTATTTTCTTTGGTTCTAGTATTTAGTTAATGACTTAAAGAATCTTTCTTAGGAGAGCGAAATAGTTCAATT
This sequence comes from Schizosaccharomyces pombe, assembly GCF_000002945.2. Classification (NCBI taxonomy): domain Eukaryota; kingdom Fungi; phylum Ascomycota; class Schizosaccharomycetes; order Schizosaccharomycetales; family Schizosaccharomycetaceae; genus Schizosaccharomyces; species Schizosaccharomyces pombe. Next base: position 1,239,933 of record NC_003423.3, read on the forward strand.
GAACATACTGTATGCCCATCCTTCATATTGATGCCTAAATCAACATATCGTATAGTTACATAAAGCATAATTTATCATTTTTTTAAATTTCCTTTAGACATTACTTTTCACAAATTTGCGACTTTCGCTCTATTTAACAAAAATCCTATCATTTTGACAGTATAATACATCTTGTATTGCAATGCCAGCTTTACTCAACGACAAACTAAACCTTGTAAACGCAGGGTCCCATTCATCCATTTTTGTACCATCATGACATTGGCAGCAGTAGCTCAGCTTAACTCAAGTGGTTCTATTCTAAAAAACTTAGCCATATGTAAAGAATTGATAAGTCAAGCAGCCGCCAAAGGTGCGAAATGCATATTCTTCCCTGAGGCTTCTGACTTTATAGCTCATAATGTACGACACTTTTGCATACTTTACCAACTTTACTAATATCTCTGACATACAGAGTGATGAGGCTATTGAACTTACAAATCATCCTGACTGTAGCAAGTTTATTCGGGACGTTCGAGAGTCAGCTACCAAACATTCAATCTTCGTAAACGTACGTACTAATGTTTAACTACTTTGATAGTAACAAACTTGTCTTTATAGATATGCGTGCACGAACCATCTAAGGTTAAAAACAAGCTACTAAACAGTAGCCTGTTTATCGAGCCTCTTCATGGTGAAATCATTAGCCGTTACAGCAAAGCTCATCTTTTTGATGTTGAAATTAAAAATGGACCAACTTTAAAAGAGTCGAATACTACACTTCGTGGTGAAGCTATTCTCCCACCTTGTAAAACCCCTCTAGGCAAAGTTGGTTCTGCAATTTGTTTTGACATCCGCTTCCCAGAACAAGCTATAAAGCTTAGAAACATGGGTGCTCACATTATCACATACCCTAGTGCTTTTACTGAAAAGACCGGAGCTGCTCATTGGGAAGTGCTGTTGAGAGCTCGCGCTTTGGACTCTCAGTGTTATGTTATAGCTCCTGCGCAAGGTGGAAAGCATAACGAGAAGCGTGCTAGTTATGGTCATTCCATGGTATGTCGTCTTCAAGTTTCACCTGTCTGTTTAAGAATTCTTGCTAATTAAAATTTTTAGATTGTTGACCCTTGGGGTATGTCATTTTGACAATTTTATTAGGTAAAATAACTTGAAATTCTAATGCATCTAGGTACTGTTATTGCTCAATACAGTGATATCTCTTCTCCGAATGGCCTCATTTTTGCTGACCTTGATTTGAATCTTGTTGACCATGTACGAACTTATATTCCACTATTACGTAGAAACGATTTATACCCGACCATTTAGCACTGTTATACAAACTGAGGTGATTTCAATTTAAATTAAAGAGAAAATTTTTTTTCGGCTTGTTTACGAAGTATTCATTATTACTTACGGATTTGCAAGATTAAAGCCTGAATACTATGAAAATAAATTTGCGACAATTAAATAATTCCATAAAACCGTAAATTACTGAGCGCTCGATATAGTAAACATAATAGAATCGAAGTGGAATGCAAAAAGTAAGTACTTATTTTATTAATTAATGCATAATTTATATATGTATAACGATTAGGCATCATATAGGAAAAGTGCAATACACAGACAAAAAGAAGAAAAATTAAAAAAAATAAAAAGAAATAGACTTCTTACAATAAAGCATGAAAAATCATTAATGACTGCACCTTCAGAATCACTTTGATTCAAAAGTGTTGTTTTGTGATTAGAAAAAAAGTTAAAATAAAAAACAAAATATAGTCCCTGCGGAAACCCCCCGAACATTCTTTCCCATGCGTGGAAAGAATAACCGTATTATAGTAGTATTTGGAATATAAATTAAAGGACCCTATTCAATTTAGGATCTTGCATGAATTAGTAATATTAAACGATTAAAATACTAAGAATTGGATGTGGACTTTGGAATAAGTTGAGATGCGACAATACCGATGCCTATTACAGTAATGGCCGCAAGCATGTTGCAACCATTGAATATGTTTTCTTGAAGAAAAACAGCAGGAACCTTGGTGCCAGGCTTGTGTTTTTCTTCCTGCAATTCAGCGAGTTGAAGTCGAAATAAAAGCAATCCATTGGATCGAGACATATATTCCCAAGGATCGCCAGTATTACGAAGACAACTGTACGGAGAAATTTGGTATCGGTCCAAGGGTAGAGAAGAAAAGGGTACTGCTGATATAGTTGCACAGGTATTTTTAATTAGTTGATTTACGTTAATAGACGCCGGAAGTTTGCACAAATAGCTATGCAATAAATCAGCACCAGAATTATCCCATAAAAGCTCAATAATGGAAGTACGGTTATCAAGCACAACCTGAGCACACGTGTACACGACGGTAAGAGGATGAGAAGAGATGAAGAAGTCAAATAACCTGCATACCACCGAAATGTCTGAAACATCGTGTGCAAACCAAGTGATTAACCATGAAAGAGCAAAATAACACTGGATATCTGCCTTTATTAAATACTCATAAAGAGTGGGATCGCGAGCCTTGATAACTGCTAAAATTAGCTGCAATTGTTTCACCGTGCCATCAAGGGTAGGAAGCATAAAGTCCCGAAGACGGTAAAATACTAGATGCTCCATTAAAGGGAGAGCATGAGAGAAAGGAAGGGTAAGAAGCAAGATCTGGGCAATATCATGAAGACCTTGATAGTAGCATAGTTCCGGATAATGCTTAAAGACTACACTGAGCAGCTTGGTCAATTGAGAACGGTGTTTACGAAGTAGAAATGGATTCAACTTGTACTGAAAGAATGATCGTTCCGAATCCAAATGAACCTGATTCTGGTCGGCATAAGAAGACTGAGAAGTAGATCTCGAAAGACACTCCATTCGATGTCGACACGATAAACCACAAAGACTGACCCATACAGACTTGCGCAGACTCTTCATGAGGAAGCCATGTCCTTCTTTGCCAATGTGGGAAAGTGTTTCGACATCAGAGTTCAATAATGCAATTTTGATTTCATTTTTTAGTTGTTTTATCTCCTTCTTCTTCATCTCATGAGCGAAATCGCCACTTCCCTTAAGGGAGAAATATTTGAAGAAGAATATTTTTGAAATTTTGAACTGAAAACTAAATCACACTTTGCTTAGGAATCCTGAAATCCTTTAATCTCAGGCCTTTACTTTTTCATAAATAGCTAAATTTTTCTTTAATAAAATATCTCGTTTGGCATCTAAAACACCGTTTTATAAAGGATCAAAAAAGTTGGGCGCAGTTAGTGGTCTGTGGGTTGATGTACGTACCCACTTAAATGGGAAAAAAAAAATCAGAAGATGAAAAGGAACACAATGAACAACTGCGCCGAACACCCTCTCGACAACCTTAATAAAAGAAGATCTTTAACAACTTTAAAAAGAAAGAAAGAAAGTAAATTTAAAATTTTATAAAAATTCTTAAACGAAGCATTTTTACGGTTTTTTTTTTTTTTTCGAATATCGTTAGTATTATTACTATACCATCTCCTTATGAAATTTTTTTTTGCTAGTTAATATATGATGGCGAAGTAAAGTAGAAGGGCTTTTATAAATAGCTGTAAAGTTCAACAGCATGTGTGTCAACTCATAAGGAGAGACTTCCATCAAATCAAACAAGAAGAACTTTCTTTATTTCTTCTCTTTTCTTCTTTTCTTTTTTTCAAATTAAGGAAAGAATATCAGTATGCACTGCCGAAATCGTTATGTTACTATTAGATGGTGGATTGTACAAATAATAAAATTAATATCCGTATGAATATTTGACAAATGAAACAGTTCCCTGCTGTAGATCCTGCGGGTTTGTTTAGCTGTCATTGTAAAACGATTGCGGATAAATCTTCTTTACTTTCCCACCAAATAATGCTATATCCAAAGTATCAAAAGTTTTGTGCGGGTAAGTCGTTAAAATAACACCATTCCTCCAAAAAAATAAATAAATATAATATAAAAAATAAAACGAACCCCTTCAAACGAGGGAGAATACTCTCCTGAAGATGAACGAATTTTGAAAAATTTTTCTTATTTTTTAATTAAAATCTATTTAATGGTATTTGCTGAAAACTCGATTTGACCCCAAGCAAATGTTGAGACATTCATGTAAAAGAAATTATTACGAAAAAGAAAAAAATAAGCGATGACTTAAAACCATCAGTAATGAATCCACATGTTAAAGTAGCGAATACTTAAGCTTGATAAAAAGAATACCTAATTCTAATATAATCCTAGTAGGAAATATTAATATAAATTTTTGAGGTGGCTCTTTTATTGAAGTATCGCTTCATTTTGTATTAGTTAAAATAGGCAATACATCAATCTATTTAGCTTTTAGATTAAAACTACATATTGTTATATTTCAAAAATCCGTGCTTAATTCAGTTGGGCTTACTATAATATTAAACAGATAGTTTCTGGATTTATTTTGAGTGGAATGGCTTGTTTCAGATAGAAAGGATATGATTTGAGAAGTGTGAAGTTAAGAATTTACTGCTTTTGTCTTAAAAAGCATACTCAAACTTGCTGAAACATATTTAGGTCTGTATTCATGATGAATCTTAGTTTTCCCAATTTATTTCTCATCATCTACCAGCTAAACCCAGCAATCTGAGTGAAAAGGTATCTTCATTAAAAACCTATAATCGTGAAAATCATATTGGAATGTTCTAACATTTATCAAACAACATCCTTTCTGTTTACAGCGAGGTTTCTTGTGTTGATTTTGCTACTTTAGATAAGTCAGATCAAGGTAACATATTTGTGGGTCAGCGATCTGATAACTACAGATGGCTGGTATTCGAATTTTCGTTTGGATTAGCAAATTTGCTGCTTAGACCTATCTTTCCTCTTACCGCCTCTCCGTATACATTGTACATCCCATCTTTCATCGAAAGCTTTTGAGTATATAGACAGGCAAAGAGCTTTGAATGAGTTCCGCTGAACTCGGAAAGCTACATATTTATGCCTCTCCTGAACAATGGGAGAAGTGGAGTCCCCGTTGGAAAAGTATCGTTTTTCGAACGCAATATGAATCGATTTTCAAAAATCCGAAACACCATGGGGAGAAAAAACCTTTTCATTGCCTCTTCAAACTCGCTGGAACTATGAAGAGTATCTCTTTATCGCATTTGGATATTCCAGAGCATCGCATGAGCAATGCAGTAGCTTTTCCTATCACTACTTCTACAACCCCTATGCAATTAGATGTCACCTTACAATTTCGTGGGCACAAAATTCCTCTTGTAGTCGGAGAAGCTAGTGTTTCCTTGGAAGATATTTTCACTCATGGAACTGTTGAAAGCGTAATACCTTTATTTATGAAAAAAAGGCATCCCGAGGCATATCTTAGGATCAAACTCGTTTATACGAGGAGTAAAAGAAAGAGCGCCAGGAAACACAAAGTTCCTTCTTCCTTTCATCGATTTTCTGGTCGACGTGGTCTTGGTATACATTACAACCATTCTGGTTCTCAGAGCAGCTTAATAACTTTACCTTTACCTCAAAAGCAGCCTGATTTTTTACGTATGAATAACGATACTAATGAGCTAAAAACAAATGGGTTTGAGCCTATTCGGTTTGTATTTACCACTACTCCTTATTCACCTGCTTCCTTTGAGGTACCAAAGACCCTTAAAACTTAAAAAATGATTGTTTTCTTCCAAGGAATTTCCCTTACTAATTAATTTTGTTTCCATTTTCCAAGGTCCATACAACTTTGCGTCTTGCTGTTTAATATGACCTCCGATTCTATTCTATTTTATTATATTATTATTATTCTTAAATTATTGTTGTGTTGTTTATCACTACTTCCCGTTATTTCGAGCTCTTCTCTTCTTCTTCTCCTTCTTATACCTGTACATATTATCTTTTCCAGTTTCATACTTTATGTCTCTCCTTTTTTCGGTTTTCGTGCTTCAGTTTCTTTTACTTCTTAATTCTTCTAAACCCAAACTTTTTTCTCAAACATATATACATATATATATATATTACATATTACGTTTTCTTCATCGAATTCAAAGTTTTATTCTTCATTAGTTTGACTTTTATCACAGCGTTACTAGATGCTTTTACGAATTAATATATAGACTGGCAAAATTAAGCGTAGGGTTGACTATCTATGAACGGTTGTAAACAAGCAGGTCAACCTCCCCCAAAATTCTAGGTAGTCTTGATAAAAAGGCATTAGAAATTTTCGTATAAAAACCTTTGCGCCTGGTCGTCGATAAGATTGCTTGCACCCCAATAGGCCATCTCCACCCCCTGGGAGTCAATCCAGAGTAATGATTTTGAAACTAAATCATTCTAAATTATTTGGTTAGTCGCAAATGTTTTGAGATATTTTTATAATTTAACTGCGTACCAATACTTGAATGCATCTGCTACGCTCCCAAGCGTAATTGTCCCGTAAAATAGATATTGTTACATAGCCCAATATCTCTACAGCCTCTAAAACAACATTTTGGTCGGTGTTGAGCTCTAAAGGAAGGGACCGGATATACTGTTTACCTGCAATTTTTTCAAGAACAAAGCCAGGGCCAAGTGGGGCCAAACTATCGACAGCTCGAACAACGTCAGTCTCTCTTAACCATTCATGACCAAAGGCTTCATTTTCTTCATTTAAAAAACGACAAACTTGGCTGACCGATAAGAGGCCTCCATTCTCCATTTGAGTAGCATAACAGACTTCGATTACTCGTACAGCGACCTGATAATAGAATTCGTTCATGCCCACGGCCGCCCAAGCTGACTCATCAGAACCACTAACAAATGGATCTAAACCAATTTTCAAAGCTAACTTAACAAATGTATTTCGAAATTGAGAGTTTTGTTTTATCTCAGTGGCATGTTCTCTCGCAAACGTCTTCAGCGCTTCCTGAAACGTCGAGAGTTGAGATGCAATTTCATCGGACTGCTGTTCAATAAGTTCATTTCCTACTTCTTCATACTGTTTTAGATATTCATCGTCGTTCAAAGCTCCAATTCCAATTCTTTTACGCATCGGCCCAACCGAACATTGCTTGTTTCAAGCGCACAATCTTTATGATCGAGGCTTTTAATTAACAAGTAATTTCGAAAAAATATCAACAACAACGTAATTGACCAGTTTCTACAATTATTCGCGAATAATAGTCCTCTTCCAAGATCACAGGAGTTGTGTAGAAGAGCAATAACAACCTGCTTAGGAGAATAAACCATCCATTAATTATAACAATAGTAAACTAACTAGCTCATGAAAAGAATGTAACTAACAGGAGCGTTACATTTCATTATCTAGTATACCAAGTTATTTCCTGCTATATTAGTAAACTATCTTAAATTAGAATATCGTATAGCAGCGCATATTCAGTTTTTTAACGCACTTAACTGGACTTCCTTATAAAGTTGTTTATCACATTGTTTAGCTGCGGTATTTTCTTGATTATAGACTGGTACCACCACCAATAGTGACTAAGTGTAGGCCAGAGATTATTTGGTGCTAAAACCAACTACTTCTTGGGACTCTGCGAGGCTCGAGTAATTTCAATCGTTTTTTTTTATTTACTCACATTCAGGGTGCTTTGAAGATGCCAAGGAGAGCTGTACTTTTCCGTGGCAATTCATTCATTTCGTTTTCGTCAATTTCCTCAGGAAACGAGAGTAGCGCCCATGGGGATGCTTCACTTGGACAAGCAGATAAACCCTTAACTGTCGACGTTTTAGATGCTTGGACCACTCAATTCACAAAAAAGCAGACCAGGGTCTTTCATGAGGCATATGTAAGCGCTTATATCGATTTGCAACAAAAATACGCTCGACTTGAACGACTTCAGGAGCAGATCCTTAATTTGGAAAGATCGCTGTTAAATTATAAATCTTTAAAAAGTAACTCTACCACAACGGTGGCGACAGTTCCCTCCGAAAAACGATATTTCTTCCGCCGCAAACCAAAAACTTCTTCAACTACTAATTCTCTCTCTTCTTCTTCTTCTAGTGTCTCGCATATGAATCAAGATGCTAACCCCAATAGCACCGTATTGACCTTTACTGCTGTTCCTTACGATTCTTGTTTACCTGCACCAGACCGACACACTCCCTCTAGTGCATCGTCTAGGGCGAGTGAAACGGGTACCACAAGCCCACAAAGTATGAGGAACCAAATTAGCCTTCTTTACTCAAAAGTCGATCAAGTCAAAACTGAAATTGCTTCGGCACAAGCTGTTATGCATGATTTGTTGCGCACTTATCCTGGCAGTGAAAGTTTGCAACAATCTACTCATACTCAATTTTGATGCCCCTACACAAACAAAAACTCTCTCTATTTTTAGTTTTCTGTTTTATCTGCGTTTTCTCTTGAAATGAATATTTTTTGTTAAGTTGTATTTTAGAGAATTCGATTATCGATGGATGTCCATTGATGAATCGATCGAAAGAGTCCCATGAGACTTTTTCTTTAATTGTTTTACCCTTTAATAACTTGGAAGCATTCACCAATATATATTTGTTATCGTCTTTTCCATCGAATCTTCTGTAATTCACCTCTTTACCTTTTTCCAGCAAGCCTTGAACTTTCGTTACTTGGGTCGTTACTTTATACTGATGTCCTCTAAATTAATTTCGATCCACTTACTTCCCCATCTCTTTCAACATTTACACTTTCTGACTATAGTAAGTGTTTAATTGTAAAAGAGGTTACTCCATGATTGTAATGTACGTTCCTCAATAAATGTTGCTGTACGGACATTGCCGTAACAAATTCAGTCAGTCAGATATATTTTTCTAACTAAAATTGAAGTGAGCCGACAATACTTTACGAAGCTGCTGCTTTATACACCCGTTATACTGCAAATGGAGGCGATTCTAACGACGTTGTCGCGTTATTAGTAGGACCGATCGTTCAGACATTATCTATACCTTCTTCAACATCTAGTGCACCGCTTGTCACTTCAGTTCGGGAGATTCTTGAGCTTGCTTGCAATGATGCTGTGCTCGACAAGTCGTTTCTCAATGAAAGATTAGAACACTGTATGATCAATAAGCATCACTTCGCTTATGCGCGCTAAGCATCATTTTGCTAATCCGTAAACCAAATAGGCAAACTTCAAGATTTTCCTTTAGTGGGATGTTTAGTTTTGGGAAACAGAGTGGATCATAGGGTTCGTTCAATTGCTCATCAGGTACGGTACAATGCTACTTCGTAACCAGTTCTTTGAATTATTTTGTTAACGCTTATACTAGTTACAAGAAGCTACCGCCTTTCCCTATCTTATGCTTTTCCCATCCAATTTTGACTTGACGCAATTGAAGTTGTTCCGTCTCCCCGATTTTAATAATAAGGATCAGTTTTGGAAAGAAGAATGGTCGACAGAACAATATGAGATTGCTGAAAATCCATCTGGTTATGCTTCTGCTCTTCACACATTAACTCAATTAGATGATGGAAGTGAAACCAACGCTATTAATGTTTCAACTCAAAAGTTTGCCATCCAAAAACTTCAATCTTGTGCGATGCGAGTTAGAGAGCAACTTGAGTACAACCCGACTACATTCGCTTCAAGAGATTTATCTTCAATTTCATATATATGTCGTCTGCTCGATACTATGGATCTACCAAGTGATACATTCTCCCATCAAAAATCTCAAGCATCATTTTTGTGCGCTCTTCAACAGATCCTCCGTTGCACTGAGTTAATTGAAAAAGTCTATAGTAATGGTTCATAATTTTCCTTACATTGCATTTCGTTTCTGCCCTATGATCATATTTAACTCACCCATGTTTCTTAATATTGGCCTTAATTCCAAGTTGGCATGTCTTTAAAACGTCTACTTTCTACAGCACTTTTCAGAATTTTTAAAGCTATAATTATTCCTCTCACCATTTACAGGTATTTTTACTGAAATATTTTTATGTTCGTTGTTCAACGATTTAATGCTGGAATTTTTGAGACTTGGTGTAACAAACACTTCTTTCCCTTGTATAAATAATTATTTTATTTTCCCATTACCAAAAAAAGACGCTGGGTATTTTAGACGCCTTTGAATATGCAATTTAACTATTGTAGCCAAGTTGAATTCGTCCGCAATAAGATATACGAATCCCATCAAAACTAAATTAAAAGTTATAATATAAGCCTTTTTCTCAAATAAAAACATAATCCAACCGAATGTAATATACAATAAAAATTTTTAAGCCGTAATTTCCAATTGATGAAGAGATGGAGTATCAAACAATAGTTCTTTCGGTTTTTGCTCTTCTTCTTCTTCTGTTCTTCTAATAAGCTGAAAGACATTCGTGCCAATAGGAGCCAGTTTACCGAGGACAATGCATTCACTTATGCCTTCGATAGAATCTTTTGCAAACCTCGCAGCAGCATTAAACAAATGGTCCGTAGTCTTTTCAAACGATGCAAGTGCTAAAACACTATCTTTCATCTTTGCGACACCAAACCTCGTAATTCCCAAAACCTCACCTTTACATGTCATCACATCACCAAGAAGCATAATGTGTCGAGGATCAACTGTAAGACCATGTTTGGCCATCGTATACCCAATCTCAGAGATAATGGAGTAACGGGCGGCTTCAATACCTAGGACATCCTTCATTTCCATTACATGATTAGTACTAGTTTTCGTTCCCACAATCCCTTCTGTATTCATTACAGCCTGTAAACCGGTACCTTCCATGAAGAGCTCAATTTTACCGGATTCTTGATTGATAACCGAACGATTAATGGTCGGTATTCCAGCAACTACAACATCTGGTAAAACGCGCTTATACGTTTGCAATCTGTAATAAACTTCTGTTTCGCTACTCTTCCCATCGGAAGAGGTGTGAACGTGAATCTGCTGAAGTGTGTTGTTAACAGTGACTTGTTGAGATGGAATCTTAAGTTTTGGAGTATTCCAAATTGCTGCGGCAATATCAGCTAATGTAATATCTAGCTGCAACTTCGAAATAGTATCAAAATTTACTTGTATAGATAAGTAAGTAGTGACCGGACCATAAACTTCCTCAATATAACTAGTAACGTCTTTCAGGTATGTCTTCTCAATACGACCTTTAACGACACGTGCAGATCTTTCGTCACGATCATTGATAAGCTGTCCGGTGATAATGGGAGTACTAATTGTTTTGGCAGCGTTAATAATTTCTTTGATGCGAGGTACACCTAGAGTAGTTTGGGCAGCAACACCAGCAAAATGGAAAGTTTTAAGAGTCATCTGAGTACCAGGCTCACCAATGGACTGAGCACCAATGGCACCAACAGCCGTACCAGGCTCTACCTTGGCACGCATATACTTTTCCCAACAACGGTCTACAAATGAGCGTAGCTGCTTCTCAGTCACCCTGATAATGTTCTCAACAGATTTTCTTTTCGCAACGGGTGCAAATTCATCCCCTTCCATGTCATCCAGGTCATCCATGTCTGGTTCTTCAAGCATGGGGGCGAGGTCACGACGCTCACGAACAGAAGCCAAATACTTTGCGATATTTTCTATAACAAATGTACGTATAGTTTCAATAAAATCTCTGTTGCAATTGGTCAGAAACTTTGGATCATCAAGGGCCCGATTAACATAATCTATAATTTCATATGGCAACATCGCAGAGTCGTGTCTATCGTAATTCAAATTGACAGAGTGGATCCACGTACGTTTAAATTCGACAGCTTGACCATCTCCCTCCATATACGTTGGATCCAACCCATCATCACCATAAACAAACTGTACAACATCACTATTTGAGCTTCGAACAGTACCATCGTACGCAGAAGATAAATCCTCCAACGATTTCATTAATCGACGTGACATGTAACCAGTTTCGGCGGTTTTGACTGCAGTATCTACGAGACCTTCTCGCCCAGAGATAGCGTGAAATAGAAACTCAGTAGGTGTCAATCCACTGTAAAAACTATTACTTACAAATCCTTTAGCTAACGGATGCTTTGAATTCTTATGGAAATGAGGAAGTGATCTATCTTGGAAACCATCTGGAACACGTTTACCACTAATAATCTGTTGACCGACACAAGCAACCATTTGAGAAACGTTAATCTTTGAACCCTTGGAACCACAGGTAGCCATAATCAGAGGTGAATTAGCAGGACCCAATTCATCCATACAAATTTCTCCGACATCGTCACGAACTTTGGAAAGTGTCGAGGAAATTTTTGCTTCAAGCGTGGCCTCCTGATCCATTCCTGGTTGGCATTCAAGGATTCCCTTTGCATACTGCATAATGAAATCATCAGAAGTAGCATAGGCTTTGTTGACCAATATTTCTTTTTGAGAAGAAAGACTTTTGCCAGGTTGAACATCCTCAATACCTATGGAAAATCCTCGATTACCTAAAAATCTAGCACACATTTTGGAAAGCCTAGTGATTGCCTCGGCTGCCTCTAGTGCTCCATAATCCCGCAAAATCACATAAAATAGTGAATCCTTCTTGCCATCGCCAACAACTGATTTATCAACAACACCAGCTATAATTTCGCTATTTCTAATCATTAAATATCCATCTTTGGGACACATCTCAGGGGTCTTTGACTTAATTCGAGAGAAGGATCGAGTTTTAGCATCCAGATTTACCAAAACTTTGCTAAATCTATTAGGTTTCATCAATACTGTAAACACTTGTTTTCCAGTCCATAAACAGCGAGGTTTAATAATGGCAGGTGGAGGTAAATCAATATGAGTCGAAGCATCCATCATATAACAACATATATTCGAGATACTTTTACGATCTAAAAACGTATCTTTTAAAGAAAGCAAATAGGCAGCTGTAATGAAATCTTGAGTTGCTGCAATAATGGGCTCACCGTTTCTGGGACTTACAAGATTGTTTTTAATGCCCATCAACTCCAAGGCTTCTGTCTTTGCCTCCTCAGTTTGAGGAACATGTAAATTCATTTCATCGCCATCAAAATCGGCATTGTAGGGACCGCATACACATTCATTAAATCTTAAGGTACGCCATGGTCGTACCTTTACCAAGTGAGCCATGATTGATAACTTATGGAGTGAAGGTTGACGATTGAACAAAACTACATCGTTATCATGTAGATGACGCTCAACGATATCACCAATTTTCAAATCATCAGCAATACGGTTTCTATTGCCAAACCTCAAAAAGCGCTTAAACCCGCTTTCTCGATCTATAACATAGTTTGCACCTGGATGCACATCGGGCCCATTTCTGATGCAATCCTGTAAGTGCTTCTTGTTTTGAGTTGTGACTCTTTCGGGAAATGTCAAAATTTTAGCAATGCGATATGGAACGGCAACTTGATCAATTCGTAAATTAGGATCCGGGCTAATAACTGTTCTGCCGGAAAAGTCTACACGCTTTCCCGACAAATTACCACGAAATCTACCCTGTTTACCCTTAAGACGTTGACAAAACCCCCGAATGGGCTTTGAGGGCATGTCAGAAGGACGGAGACCTGGCATCTCACTATTAATATACATTGCAATGGATAGTTGCATAAATTCCCATTGTTCCATTAAATTACTAATAGGAGTGCCTTTACTTAAGGCGGCACGAATTAGCGAACTAGTCCAAATAATTTCAGTGATTTTTACGGTTAAATCATCTTCAGTGGTAGCACCCTCTTGGGCTACCGAAGGACGGATGCAAACAGGAGGAGCAGGAACGTAACGCCAAAGTAAATTTTCTGGACGACCATGTTCAGGATCCATTCCCAGTAGCTCACAATCAACTGGAGTAATTTGTTTGAAAAGATTTAAAACCTTTAAAGGATTTAAATCATCATGGGCTTTTGAGAGATGCATTTTCAGTTCGGGTATAGTTTTCAAAGCTTCATCGAACGAGTGTCGAAAATTTTCCTCGTCATCTTGTGATTTGCGAACATACCGAAATCTTTCGTGAATTATTTTCAAAGGACCAGCCTTTTTTACCACACCTTGCATTGCGTCGCATTTAGAACAGCGGCGCATTTTTTTGCAATGATCATTAATTCTCTTACATATCTGTGACCGACGCAGATTATCAATGCCAGGACGTCTCAAGTCCTTCAAAAATTGGCGTTTTTCTTGGTCTGATAGAAGAACTGAAGAACAATCCTTACATATATTTTGTAAAATGGTCAACGTAGCCTTGAAGTATCCTATGTGAAAAACGGGTAAAGCAAGCTTAACATAACCAAAATGACCCATACAATCAGCCATTGATTCACCACAAGTAGCACAATTAATTTGCTTATTGCTGGTACCCATATGTAAATCTAAAGCACCATGTTCTGCTGGTGATCGGTCTGTCATCGTATACAGATCTCTCCTAGAAACTTCTACGGTTCCATCTTTAACAAATTCTTCTGGACCATTAATTCCAAACTGAAGATGCTTTATCCTCTTAGGAATCTACCACAATATTAGTAAGTGAGTACAACCACAACACACGAAAATCATACCTGATCATCAATAGGATCTTTCATTTTTTAATTTGAAACCTTGACAAAACAAGAAATGGAAGACACAAGCCAATTCTTGGCTTTTTTCTTTGCCGTGTCAGGATTTGGCGAAAGGCAGCTAGTTTTCTATAATGCTCGAGTGCACTGAATACTTAAAATTAAGGGCGTTCCACCTCGTTATATATTTCGCATATAATAGAATTGTGGTTTAAGCCAAGAGTTGAGGAGGCTATATATTTAGTACATTGAAGCATGTTATGTACATAATTGTCTACAAATATCAGCCCCTTTGCATTTCCATTCTAGTGAACTTTGGAGAAGGTATGAACGCATTCGCATATTCCACAGAAAATTCAATTGTAAATTTACAACATAATCAAGAGATACAAATTCAGTAATTCTTATTTTTTTAAAGTCACATCTGTAACTTTTATGACAATTTTCGTTAAGTCCACCACTGCTTAGGTTACGAATTGATGAAAGATAAAATGTAATAATTATTAACAATGAAATCTATAATAAACAAAAGCCAAATACATTTAATCAAAAATCGGCATTATCGGTATGAGAAAATAAAATATGATGGGGTAATAAATAGAGTTTTAAAGCATCATTGATAATAATTGTCAGCAAAAGACTGAATTGCTGTTGTTTTATAAATTCCTTAGCAAATGAAGAATTATTAGTAAAATGGCAAAAATTGTTTAATCAGTAATAATTGCTCTTAATTTTTATTTTTTTTTTTAAAAAAAAATTAGCAATGAGCTCGAGAATTAAACATAGTTTTACTGTCAACTGAGTTTGATATCCTCCATAATTTAGACATTTCAAAAAACAACCCTAGTCCAAGGGAGTAATTTATTTAATAGTACCGGTTTCATATTTAAAAGTTTCATAAAATTTAAAACTAGAAAAATGACAAAAAAATGTGAGAATGGTTTCTCAACTACAATTTTAAACCAAAAATTAAGGTGTGAAAAAACCAAAAACAAAAGGAAGATAAAGATCTAATAAGAAAAAAAGCAAAAAAATAATTATAAAAACGAAACTTCATTCAAAATCATTGTCAACATCAAGAGGAAGGCAATACGGCTGCATTAGAATCTTTCCTCTGAATTAATATTCCACTACTCTAAACCAAAGTAACGGAAACAGTAAATTTTATGTAGGAGGGATTTTCAAAAGCTAAACAAACAAGAAAAAAGCTGACAGGTTTATATAATCCTGGATGATTTTTGCAAACTAGGATAATAATAAATAAAACGCGAGAATACTGAGAATTAAATGTTGATATCAATGCCAAAATCCACAGTAGCAATAATATCATCAATTCCGTGAACAGCTTTTTCGTGAAGTTTGAAATCTTTGTCCTCCAACGTGTTCGGGGTTTGAGTCACTGCAATGCCTTCGTCAAAAATTTGGGATTCAGAAGGTAATAGCTTAGGACTCAGGTCAGGAGATGATGCCTTTTCAGAGGCAACGACGACTGATTCACTGGGGTTCAGCTTTGGGGTAGACATAATGGAGGTAGAAAGGGAAGGTGAAGGTTGAGGACTTGTTCCCGTCAGTACGGAAGTAGGTGCAGACATTGGTGTGGCAGTAGCCGCTGCTGAGAGGCGTCTTCGTTCTTCATTCATACGCTGCTCTGCCAGGCGAATTTCGGTATGGTTGCGGCGTCGATTACGTTCATTCACTTTGGCAAGTTGATCCATGGCAGAATTACTATTTTGGTTAGATCCCATGGAAAGTTCTTCCAAAGTGTTTAATTGATCGTCAATCTCCTTGACCAATTCTGCATTACCAGCAACATAAGCAGCTTGTCTCCTTTGACGAAGACGGGTCTTTTCAGCAGCGATGTTCGAAGGAACACGCGATAACTCTTTCTTCCTGTTAATAATATCAGAAACCTCCTTTTCGCTTAAAACGTATTTACTCATATCCCTGAGGTCATTCAGCTTTCGTTGTACAAAATTTTTAGAGGGCATGGAAAGCTTATCTTCCATCATTTGGTGATGCCATCGTTGGAAATCATGGTCGGAAAAAGGCTCATTTGATAAGACGTTGACATCGAACACTCTTTTCGAGCGACCATGAAAACATTCCAGTGAAACTTTAGTTAAAACACCATCAACACGATACGGCTTTCTGCTTTCTAAAATACCCTTGACTTGACATAAGCGATATACACCTTGTCCATCACGCTCACCAATTTTAACCCGAACAAAGCATCCAGTGACGGTGGACTCAAAGATAGGATGATACATGTACTCCGCGACATGTTTACGCCCAAGACGAATTGCATTTAAATCGTACA
Organism: Schizosaccharomyces pombe; assembly: GCF_000002945.2. Lineage (NCBI taxonomy): Eukaryota > Fungi > Ascomycota > Schizosaccharomycetes > Schizosaccharomycetales > Schizosaccharomycetaceae > Schizosaccharomyces > Schizosaccharomyces pombe. The sequence goes on from NC_003423.3 coordinate 1,256,641, forward strand.
AATTGGCGGATGCATTATCTTTTGAAACTTGTTCAACTTTTTCCTCAGCATAGCTGGGAGAGTAACCTTCCTCTTCTTCGCTCTTCTCCGACTCATTCTGTTCTTCATAATCGGAAACAGGGCTCCTTTTTCTAGTTCTTTCAGAGACGCTTCTAGCTGAACGTTCCTGGCGGCGCTTTTTCAGCTCAGTAAGCTTATCACGTTTGCCAGCGGCTGCTGAAGTTAAAGGCTTGTCACGAGTAGACCTTCTAGTAGATTGCGCCATATACTGAGCATTTTGCTGATGGAGGCGAATTGCCAATTCACGCCTTTCCATCAACTTTGAAATTTCTTCTTCACGTTCGAAGAGAATACTCTCTCTCTCAATTTCCGTCATTGCCATTATCCTTTATTTGGTTAGACAACTTTATGAAAAATGTAAAAATCAACGTACTTTGCTCTGTCTGCTTCATCTTTAAACTTGCCCTCTAGACGATACGGGTTTTTGAATTTTTCTTCAAATTCGTCTTCCGACTTCTCATTTCCTTCTCCTCCAGACTCTTCCGCATAATCCTGTCCAACATTTTCATTATTGTCTTCGTCTGAACTGCTGCTCAACACATCATCTCTAAAATATGTTTTGTTAGCAAGGTCAATCCGATAAATTTGCTTTCTTACAAATCATCATGAGCCCTTTTACGGTTTGAAGCAACATCTGAGTCATCAATACCAGCTAATGCCAACAATTCATCCTGAAAGTCGGCCATCTTGGTGGAGGACAGGATCAGATTAGCTAGATACCTGACTAATAACGGTTCCAAGGACTCTCCACCAATTTCATAACAGCAGCGAAACTTTTATCTACTAGCTTTCAAAGGTACTATCTGCTAGTACATTAAAAGAATAATGTTTTTATAATTTGAAAAGTGATTTTTTTTTTAATTTTTTTTTTACGAAATAATTTTTGCAGATGTTGTCTTCCTTGGTTACAAACCTTATCGTTGAAAGCTTCCTTTTAAAATACTGCTCATTTGGGGTCCTCCTCTTTCCCTCTTTTTGAATATATTTCTTCTGTCGCGTAAAAACTTCAAACTGAGAATTCTGCATTTTGTTACAATATAAAATTCGTGAATCAAACCATTCAATAATAATCACAAGACTGTAAATAGGGCACATGTTAAATGCTCTTTTACAAAGAAAATCGTTTTAAGAAATAAGATATCTCTTCCATATCTGGCTTCTTTTACATATAAAGTAGCAAAGATTGCTTACGCCATTTCAAAATGAACTCGGCTCTAAAGGCAATAATAGAGCTTTGTATTGAAGAAGACTTGTTGCCAAAATCATTAGATGTTTTAGAATATCTTCTATCGACGACCTCTATACCAATTCCAGCTTGTTATATACGAATGTGCATAACTCTTCTAGTCCACCCAGAATATCCTACCTCTTCTAATATTCAAGAAAGCTGTAATTGGATATTACAGCAGGTGGTTGAGAACAGAAGCAAAATCAACTTTGACGCATGGTCATTTGAAAATGATCTATCGGACAACGATATGCCTAAAGAAAATTATCTGAAGATTTTCTCCAACCAATGCTTATTTACCCAAGATGTTGATTATTGGGATCTAATTGCATACATGTCTTCTCGTCCTCCTGACCTTGAACGTTGGATGTCCTTGATGGACATATGGTTAAGGATATTAGAGATCGATGCTGAGGAAAACGGATCTGCGTTGATGAAAAAATACATGGGAGAAGATTTGTGTGAACTTCAAGATGCCATCAGAATTTGCTTCTCCTGTTTCACTCTTCCCCAGCAAACAATGGAATCACCTTTTGCAACAAGTATGTCCAAAGCACCTGCTAAAACAGAAAGTCGAGGTTCAAATAGTTTTGAAGGAACATCAAGACTAGCAAACCTAGGTGCCAAACTCTTATGCCTTATATGGGCTATGCTTCCGAAGGGAAGATTTTTTGTTGTACATCTGACAGACGCTTTTCATTTTCTTAGCAAACTCGACGAACGTTTTTCAAAACTGAATGCGAAACAACAAGATCTTTTCTTTGGAAACTTAGGCGCCTCCAATCTCCGGTATTGCCTGAGCCAATATATACTTATGAAAGGAATAGGTATTGGAATTAACATACGCCATACACGTTGTGAGTTTACTAAACAGCTAACTCAACTTTTACCCACTTCCCTTCCGAAAAACAAAATCAGACAGAAGCTACATCTACGAGCATGGGTCTCATTTTTGGGTTCGGCCCTTCGTGAAAGTGATCGCAACTTTGATAAAGAGCTATTTTACACAACGTTGAAGCAGTTATACACAATGTATCAACAAACAGAATTAGTTGGTATTGATAGACCAATGGCAATACTCAAAGACATGCTTGTATTATTAGATATTTCAAAAAAATTGTCCTTGGATAAAATCGTTTAACTTAATAATTTAACTACAAATTAACAGAAGTCATTTGGCATTAATTGTGTATCCTAATATATATAGACTATATGTATCGTTTCAATGAATGAGGCTTTGTGTGGAAAATAATTATTATAATCATTAGTGATAACTAAGAAAATGAAATTTATATGAATAATATATAATAAACAAACGGGTAGATAGAAAGTAAATTAATTATTACCGAAAACGAAATGAAACATTTTGTGCAATAATTGTATGCTTGACCCCTTTATAAGATTTTTTATCTGGATGATTAAGCATCTTCAATGACTCTACTTTAAAATTATGAAGGGTTGATCCTTGAAGTTTATATTGTAAATCAAGGTGCTCAAGCTTAGAGTAGCTACTTGACTCTTCGGTTGAATTGGCATCTTTCTTTAAGGGGGCCAGGAATCCTGTCAACACTAAGGCCGGGGATGTCCAAGCTAATTTTTTTACCGACCACTCCAGAATACCTTCTTCCATATGAGTATACTTGGAAGCACGAAAAATATAATTTCCCTCGGTAACCGTAACGCTCTTTAGAGCTTGAGGAATAGTTATTAGGATTTTTAAATTTTCAACGGATTTTTTCCCGGTGTTTCGAATACGTACTTCGAACCTTCCATCCAACTTATTTTTTGCTTCAACAACAACAGGCAAAGATTTCTGGGTAGCAAAGTCTGTTTGAAAAGAAGCTAATGTAAATTTTCCGTCCGGTGGAATGAATTCAATCTGATCCGGATGTTGTTTCCATCTTTTTAAATTGACTGACTGGTGGAACCGAACATTCCCTAGTTTTGTGCCGGGTCTCAAACTCAGCAAAAGTAAAGGCATACCAGATATTTGACATTTGCATTCCATATCACTTTTAACTGTGCCAAAAGCAAGTTTTCCGTTAGGCTGGTAAACGGCTGATACGCGTTCAAGTACATGAATAAAAAATTCATTGGTTGCATATTTTGCTTTAGCTGTTCTCCAAGGAACGGTATCTCTTGCAAGAGTCGGTGTATTTCTAAATCATGCGGTTAGCACTGCAAAAACAGAAAACTAAATAACATACGTTTGTAGACCAGTAACTGCCATAAACTTATTCATAAAGCTAGGGAGTGGTACAATGTCCTGCAATGCATTTGGTTCCATACAAGTTGCATATCCATAATCAATCATTTCAGCTAATAGCTGGACAATAACGCAAACATTTTTCTCGACCTTTGAAGCATTAAACCCACCAAAAAATGTTTTAACTACATCCACAATGCGTCTCATAATATCATGAATGTAGAGAGGCTCAGTGTCGCAAGTTGTAGGAATACACAAACGCACATCTTCCTCTAACTCTTGAAATATCAAAAAATTTTTGTTATGTAATATAAATGGAGGCTCCTCATTTCGAAGTTTGTAGCGAAAAAGTTCGTTTTTTATATGTTCTAACGTTATGGGAGATGTCCTTCCTCGAGACTCCAACTGGAGTAGTAACGCCCTAGTCAACTTGATTAATAAAGTAAATAAACAGCTAACGCATACCCATTAGTGTCTACAAGATATATTGCTTCTATTGTGCTCATTCAAAAGTTTTATGAAAGGAGCGGTTGGTTGGTGATGAATACGTATGAAGGTAAATGGATTAAGAAGGTCTTCTAGTGTACAGGAAAGGGTAACCATAGATGTCCTTTCTCAATCTTTTTAAAGCCTAATTTATAAACAATTTAAGTAATTAATAGTAATTAAGCCATGCTACTGTTGACATGCTAAACCGTTTAAATGGGTTGCTAAAAGGTACGCAGGAACCTCAGGTTGAAAAATTAATTAGATTAAACAGAAAACCACCTTTCATAAATGTCGTAGATTAAGATACTTGTAAAAAATATATATATATGACAAATAAATATATCACAATGAACTTTACGCTTTGTGTAAATATAGCAAAAAGCATTATATATGAATCAGCAAGGATGTATGTGTACTTGATGCCCATTTTTGGTAAATTTACACAAAGGTAAAGTAAGAGATAGAGAGCTACTATTGTCTACATCAGTATTAGAACGTTTTAGAAGTAAAACTGTGCATTTTTCCTCATTTTTTTCAGCTTCAACTAGATATATGTCAGAGAGAAATCGATCGAGAACTTTAATGGAAGAAAGTTGCACAAGCTCAGTTTCAGATGAACGATGAACACGATTGATATATCTCTTCTCGAGATCTTTTGTGCACTGGAAAAGTGATTTTTGTTTACTAGATGCAGGGGAAGACACGCTAGAACTCAAGAATGACGGTTTAGATGGTGGAGTACCCATGTGATGAATAGAATATTTAGCCAGATGTGTTGAAATAGGCGACTTCATCTTGGCGTTTTTTATTCTCTGAGATTCTGGAGACAGGTAGCGCAATGCTCTAGGGCTTGACTGACCGATATTGGTAATTTTAGTCGGAGATGTTGGAAGCTCTACGTTGTATGTAGAGCTAGCAAATGGTTTTTGAGAGGAGCTTTGAGGATGTCGAGCAGGCTTTCTTTCATCCTCTGATGAAGAAGAAAATTCATCAATGTCTTCATCCAAACCCCGACGCTTTCTGACTAGATTGGAAGACTTGCCATTGAACGATTGATCCTCAACATCTTCAATTGCTTCCATAGACAGCGCCATTCTATGAAGTTTCTCCTTTTTCGCGGAATTAAATCCAAAAGCTTTGCTACCTGCTGAAGCTGAGGTAGCTTCATTTTGAGATGCGCTTTTTCGAGGATTGTATTTGACTTTCTTGGAACTCATGTATAATAGCGTTGCGGCATGATAAATTGACAATAAATTGAATTTCAATAATCCTAATATATGGATACAAAGGAAATTTTGAGCTTAAACGTAAAAAGCTGGCACAACATTGATATAAGTGAATGACTTGTGGTGAGAGCAGACAACGATCATGCGAGTGTAATCAGCACTTTACTGTATGATCGGCTGTATTAAATACGAAGTAGTGGAAAAAAAATAATAATTTTTGGTTAACAAATACTTTAGTCATTTGGTTAAACAAAATAGATTTTTTCGTCCACAGACCCATTTTAGTTATGGAAAATATATATATATATTTTTTTTTTCGAAAAGAGCAGCAATAAGGAATACGAGGAGGACCTACAAAACAACACGGAGTAATTACGAGATTAAATTACGAATAATAAGTACGTTGGGTATTAAACGAAGCAGAGAAAATATAATAAAATAGCATCATATTGAGCAAAGCAACAAGAACTTCAACCACACTGCAATAGTTTGCAACTCAGAAGAGAAATGAGAGATTGAGCCGAACCTGTTACATTTACAATATATCGAGATGAGAAAGACGTATTTATGAAAATAAACACTCATAGTCATAAGCAAAATAATTGAGAAAACGCATTCAATCTCCTAATTCAAGTCATAATACAACACTTTTGAAACGCAACACAACACAGCAACACATTTTCAAAGTTGAAAACAAAACCATGGTTATTACCCTTGCATTTTTTTGCAAAAGATACTATTGAAACCTTAAAATAAACGAGGAAGCGAACCAAATAAAAATCAAGCGCAACCTGACAGAAACAATCAAACAAATTATCCCGCAGAGGTTTACTTGTTAACAGTGGTGTTTATAGTCTCAGTAGCTTGCTTTTTAAGTTTATCACCAGATCTCTCAAGGGAAGCAACCAAATGCTTGATAGAGCGCTCATTGCATACATACAATCTGGGAAGGATGAAGGCAAACAAAACATTCCAAACAAAGAGAGACTTGTAGGAAAGGAAGCCACTAAGGAAAAACTCAATAAAAGCAGCAACAGAGGCAGTAAAGGTCAAAATAGGGCTCTCAGCAAACAAGATACGTTGGAATTGAATCAACATAACGTTGAAAATGTCGACAATTGAGTTGACAATCCTATCAAGAGCCTTGGAGTCGCAGGTGATGTAGGAGGAACGGAAGTGAGACAAGACACCACGCTTACCGTTGGAAGCGAAAAGACCACCGAATTCAATGATGGAGGTAATCAAAAAGACATAACGGAAAGTTCTGAAAAAGAGGCGAGGAAGATTGATCCAAGAAGGGACATAAACGAGAGCAAGAATACTCATCAAGGTAGAGAAACTGCAAGAGGTGTTCTTCCAAGTCAACACAGACCACAAAGCATTAGAGATCTCAGGATCGACGTTTTGCTTAGTAGTGTTGGTAAAAGGGCAACCGGCCTCCAAAGCAGGGCATTTTTTGTCGGCACCTCCGTGAGCGCCGGAAACTGGGCAGACGGGACTGCTTGTCTCGCCAGGTGTGGATTGAGAGGTGTGGTGGGGCTCGGAAGAGGAAGAAGAGATGTTTTGAATAACGGGATTCTCAGAGTTGGGGAGAGCAGAGGGAAATGAAGTGGCAGAGGGCAATTCGGTGGAAGGGTGAACGGTGTGAGCAGTCAAAGTATTTACAAGGTCCTCAGCACCGGATTTAGCAGCGGCGACATCGGAAGCAGTGACGGAACCGGATTCAAAGGGGTTTAATGAATGTTGTTCAGACATGATTTGCGTGTTATATTCAATTTTAAAATAACAACTTAAGGTAAAACAGTTACTAAGAATCAAAAGAAGCCTTAAAAAAAAAGAGAAACCTTTTAAACTAAAAAAGGGTGCAAGTGTTTTTTTTTTAAGATATAGTAAAAAATAGAGAAAATTTAAAGAAAACTAATTCTGAAAAGTGCCGACTAAAGAAAATAGCTAGTAAAGGACGACTTTTCGGAAGAGCGAAATACTTTGTAACAAAGACTTAAAAAAGTGAATAAAAGATTTTTGGATTTTGCTGTAGGATAAATAAAATGTATATGTATTAAATCCAAAGCCAAGTTCCAAAAGGGTTAACTTTTAAGGGAGATATTGATCGAAAGAAAAAATAAAAGTAGAATGGGTAAATACAAAAAGAGACCTTCACGAGTTGTTGAGAGGAAAGTCAATATGTTTCACTTACGAAACTGTTAGAAAGTTGTTAGTTGGAAAGCTTTGCTTTTATATGGTAAAAGTCAAGTCGGTGGTTGGTGGTTAGATAGCAGTCATAGCGTTGATCATGGAATGACGTTGTTCTTGGCTCAATAAGTCTGTGTCAGCGGCGACTATAGCGATCATGCTTATAATCGGTTTACAGCAGGCTAATGAAAGAGAATTTTGGATGGTAAAAGAAAAACGAAGAATAGGAAGAAGATGGGCGGGAAAAGATGGGTTAAATGGTATGAAAAGATGGGTGAAATGGTATGAAAAAGAAGGAAATGAATAGAGAAACAATGAAAATGGATGAAAAACGAAAGAACGAGCGAAAACGGATGACTTTTGCAAAAGCTAGAGATATTGAAAAAAGAGTAAATAAAGGGAAAACAATGATTAAGTGCAGGAAAGGCTACAAGAGGCGAAAAAAAAGTGAGAAATAGATAAATAAATTCGTGTAGGATAGTTTGTTGAAAGGAGAGCGAAGTATGGAGTTTGATTGTAAAATGTAAAGGAGAAAGGGATAAGAGTGATGAAAAGGAAAAGGATACAACTGAATAAAGAAAGGATTAAAGATTGAAAAAGGAAAGGAATAGTAACGGTGAGAAATGATGAATCATCCACAAGTGAGTAAAACACGAAGAAATTTGTTGTTTAAAAAATTATTTAATATTTGAGGAATTGAAATCAATTAAAACTTTGAAGAAACAAAATTCATTCAAACTTCTGAAGCCTTTTTTTTTTTTTTTTTTTTTTTTGGAAATTTTTTTGACAAAAAATTTATTTCTTAAGAATCAAAGCAAATGTATTTCAAAAAAAAATATATATATATATATGATGAAATAAATAAGACCATACCTTTTCTACATTTAGTAATTGATTTATTTCAGTTTACGTTAATTAATTTAATGTAATTTTATTTCGAATTTTTTATTTTTTTTATTTTTTCACGAATTGAATTGAATTGAATAGATTTTCTTTTTATAATTTAATTTTTTTTGTACAAATCAGTTTGTATTGAAATTCTTCATCATCTCATTATGCGTTGTGTGTCTGTTTATTTACACCCACTTAAAAATTGCAAGCATACCGTATGATGAACAAGAAGGCTTTTCTTGCCTTTTCGTGAAAAGGGAGGGAGAAAGAGAAAACGTATTTAATAAATTGGACATCTCATCGTATGCTAGTATATGAAATTATGAATTGAAATGAAATGTATGGAATTGCATTGCGCTGGACTGAATTGCATAGAAGTGGACTGCATTGCATAGAAGTGAATTACATTGTACTGAAAGAATTGTGTTGTATCGTATTCAAAGTAATGATGTATCATCCTTTCCTCTTTCCTCTCTACTCTACTCTACTGAAACGGTCGGGTTCTTCTCTCCTTTAGCAAATCCTTTACTGCACTCTGCTGTACGGTCTTGTTCCACAGTATGATGTTTAATGAATTGTTGGACAAATCTCGTTACCATCACCAGCATGAGCTGGTCGCGACTGCCGCTTATCGGATGGGATGAGATGGGAGTATGGCATCGGTACATGTATAAGGCAAGGGAGTGCAGTACGAAAAAGAAGGATTACGAAGGAGGAAAAAGGGGAAACGAAAAGAGCAAAAAGTAAAATTAGACACAGCAAGAATGCTTAGCTAGTCAAATGGGTCAAATATGGAAAGAGATGGAAATTTTCTGAATAACGAGGAAAGGGGTGAAAGAATTTGTTTCGGTATGTGATATAGAGAGAAGGAGAGAAGTGCAAGGAAAGCCAAAGAAATGCAAGGAAAGTCAAGGAGAGTAAAACAAGGTGAAAGAAGAGAAAAAGAGTACTATGGATCAGTGAGAGTGAAAGAGGTTTATTGAAAGGGAGCAAAGTGCGGTATATGGTGGAAGAAGGTAGAACGAGAGAGACAGATGGGCAGAGTGGGAGCAGTAAAAGCTTTAAGGTTATTTAGGGATTGTTGTAGCGGGACAAGAGAGAAAGCAAAGGAGGAAATGAAAAGCAACAGATAATAGGAATAAAAAGGATGAATAGGAATGAAAAATAAAATAAAATTAAAGTAAATAAAAAGTGAAGTAAAACAAAATAAAATGGTTAATGAAATCTATTTGTAATCAATTCTCGTTCAACCATTTTTTCTGAATTCATTCATTTTTTGTTTTATTTGTGTACTATCGTGTGGAAGTATAGAAAAAAAAGTAGGAAATGGTTTTATTGATGATAGAAAAAAATATTAAAAAAAAAAAAAAAGAATTAAATAGTATTAATTTATGCATCATATACAAAATGAGTCTGATAAATTTGTTTACAGTGAATTTTCATTTCAAATTTTTTATTTATTTATTTATTTATTTTTTTTATTATATTCAAGAATATATTTCATTTAGAATTTTTATTGTTTTTACATATTTACTACTGAAGTTTCATTTCTTTCTTAGTTGGTTTCTTTTTCATTTCTTTCTAATTTTTACTTTATTTATTTACTTTATATTTTCTATTTATTTATTTTTTATTTTTTATTTTTATTTTCATTTATTTTTTACTTTTTCCTCCTCTTTCCATTCCTCTCCTTCTTCTTCTCTCTCTTCTCTTCTCTCTCTCCCTTCCTGCCTCTCGCTGCTCTCCTATCACTCTTTTCTGCCGGTCTCGTCTCGATACTCGTTACCCGAAAAAACTCGGCTGGTATGTTACTTGCAAACTGCCGTCTACCAATCAGCATCGTCGCTTCTTTATGGGTCACAAAGGTGTGCTGGCATACTGGATGCATACAAAACGTTATCCAACACTCTTAAAGTTGTGCAATGCGCCATGCAATATTCGCTTACCGAACATACGCTGGACTACCATACATAATGGATGGAAACTTGCTTTAAGGTATGTGCATGGCGAGACGAGAGGTGGGAGAGAGAGAGAGAGAGAGAGAGTAATGATAGAGAAAGACAAAGAGAGAGAAATAGATAGAGTGGTAGAATTAACACAAAGAGGAATGACACACACACACACACACAGAGTAGTGATTAAGACACAAAAAGTAAAAATCGACAGTTCCAACTTACAGCTCACTACACTAAACTACCTGCACAATCAAACCCATTTTACCGCTGGTGATGCTCAACTTCTGTAATGCCTAATGCCCTACCCCTACCTCTGTAATGCTTCTTCCTCTGTAATCCACTTCCGCTGTAATCCGCTGCTGTCATGACGATTTTTCGACAAAACAAAACATTCATTCGTCTACCTCCTCCGTCAACATTCGTCTACATTTCTCTGCCACCCGTCATCATGATTCACCCTTCCACCTGCTGCTTACCTTAATTTCCTTTCTACCGTCCTTTGCATACCGTCGCCGATGCTGCTGCTGGCTCTACTGTCTGCCTCCTCTATTCACGGTAGTCAAGAAGGAAAATTTCCTCTTCTCCTTCCCGGCTCTTGTCGTCACAAATCAACCCTATTGCTATTGTGGATTTCTTCCATCCTGCCACGTTTCCATGTAATGGATTGTAATGAATTGCATTGTAATGGGTTTATGATGCGTTATGTTGGTAAGTAGAGGGTTTTTCATCCTTCTTATCTGTTGTCTATGCTGTCCATGCTTTGTTTACTTTTTTTTTTATTTCTTTTCGCAAAAAGTATGAAAGCACAGAGAGAAAGAAAAGAAACGAAAACAATAGAGGAAAAGAAACGAAATTACTTTAAAAAGCGAAATAGAAAAAACGGAATAACAAAAACCAAATAGTTTGGAAAGAAATACTAAAACAAGAAAATAAAAACTATTGAAATGAAAAGACAAAAAAAAAAACAGGATTCAATGCTACCATAAGCAAAACAAAAGCATCTTGACAACAAATGTCCAACGAATCAATTTTTTTTTTTGGTTTATTATTTGTTTCTAGTCTATAATCAATCAACCTTCAAAAAGCCCATCCATTCTTTCATTCCTGGTTCATTTTTTTCTTCTTTTCCTCCCATTTTTCTTTCTTCTCCTCGTTATTACGGTTTTCCTCTCTTCTCTTCTCTCCTACTAAATCCTCTTTATAACGATCCTTTCCTATCCACTACCATTTCTCCTTCCTCTCTCCATTGCTGGTTTTTTTACCACACTCCTTTGCACTACCTTCCACCTCCATATCTTCTCGGTTCCTGGCCTCCCCTCACCAATCGTTGCTCTTCTCACCTGCCGCTCGCATTCATCCATCTGCCCTTCACGTCCTCTCATTCGTTCGTTTCGCCTATCCTCACCGTTGCCCTCGCTCCGTTGCCTTAACATTTCCCGCATGCCGTTTCGTCCCCCCCTCGTCTGACGTCAATCACGCGATCGGCCGTACCTCTGGACGGTTCGTTTTTCCCAATTCACTTCCCGAACCCTCCGTCCACGGAAGTGACGCCACTGAACTATAAAAGGGCGACTCCCTCCCGCAAATTCCGGTTCTTTTCCAAACCAGCGTAGCGAGTTTCTTTCTCTCTAGGAATAGCAAATTCAGTTGAATTGTTTGATTCAACTTCCTTTCCTCATCTACAATCGTTTCTTCCTTTTCTTTTTCTTTTTTTTCGTTTCTCTCGTCTTTTTTTTCTTAGAACGATATCTAATCGTAAATTCATAGAAAAGTGAAACTAAAAAAATTTTCTCTCCTAACATCTCCATCTTAGACATTTGTTTGTTTGTTTCTTTACACTTACACACTTGTCTTTTTACTTAGGAACATTTGTTGATTATTCAAACTATTGCTGCGATATTTCCCCAATAGTTTCTTCCCATCAATCAATATCTCTTCCTAAATTGCTTAGAAAATTTTTTTCTTTTGCTTTTTTTGGTCCATTAAATTCCCGCTCCTTTTTTTTGGTGAATTTGCTACGATCCCATCTTTCCTAGTTTGGTCTTGATTTTTAGTTTTCCCTTTTAATCTTAGTCTTGACCTAGTTCTCGTTTCCCCTTTCCCCCATTTTTTATTTTTATTTTTGTGTAAAGAGTCCCCGTTGGTTTCTTACTTTTTATTACAAAAAAAATTAATCTGCACTTCTCCATTCACCTGAACTGCAAGTTTACTTTTTTTTAATCAAACTTCTCACAATTTCAATCACTTTAACTCGTGATTTTTTTGTGTGTTCGTACAAATTTAAAAAGTTAGCTGTTTGGTGTTACTTTTCTTTTTTTGTCCACTATTTCACCAAATTCCTTCTTCCGATACATTCGCTTGTTTCGTTTCCGTTGGAATTTTTCTCCCGCTCTTATAAAAACCCCATACTAAGCAACGCTGATTTTATACACTTTGCCCTGTCATAAGTGTGTATTCTTCTTTGTTAGTCTGTTTTTTTTGTTTCTTAAATATATAGACATACACCCGTTGTGAAATCGTGTTTGGCTTTCAACCTTGTTTTTGAAATCTTACCATCTCACATCTCTTCTTTTTCTTTAATCGTTTGTACGTCTTGAGTTTCTTTTTCTCATTAAACCGTACACTCCTTGGTATTACCGTTTTTTTTCTTCCTTTACAAATCTCGTTTGTTTTGTTAACTGAGAAAAATCTCGTACCTCTTTTTAACTCTTCCTATCTCTTTTATTAGTTTGCGGATTTTTTCTCTTTCTCTTACACTTTAATCTTTGTTATTTTTGTTGTTTGACTTGTGTGTGTGATTCAAAACCCCATAATTCTCTACACTTTTAACTTTCTTACAACTAGTTCTCTTTTTTGAAAATGCAATTGTTAAACTCTTTTCTCGGTTTCGCAGCCTCTATCGCTGTCCTTGCCTCTTCGGCTGATGCCGCTCCTACCTTGTACAAGCGTAAGAGCAAGAGCAACACCAACACTGCTAAATCTGTCGCCATCTTAGATGGTGTGGGTGTCAACAACACCTTTGGTGTTATCTCTTATCGTGAAAAGTTCCCCATGGACTATCACATCTGGCATACTGCCCCCTCCACCGGTAAAACTTACTTACAACCCTGGAACGACGCTGTCGAGCCCTCTACCTACTACATCGATGAGGGTACCTTCTTGCGTACTGGCTTGAAGTTTGCTTACATTGGTGACAACATGGATCTTGCCTTTACCAACCACACTGACTGGAAGGCTAGCAAGCACGATGATGGTACTCACCGTGTTGACTTGAGTCAACGTAAGCCTGCTAACAACTTCATGGCCACTCAACGTTGTGGTAAGCTTGATCCTTTTGGTTACCAATTGAAGCGTTCCAAGAAGGTCTTCCAAGCTTGTGGTACTCAAGTCTTTGTTGGTTCTGGTCGTAGTATCGATTGCCAATGGATGGACTCTGTTGCCTTGAACCTTTCTAGATACTATGGCAACACCGAGGCTCTTAGCTCTCTTCCTTTGCCTAGAAACCTTAGTGCTGACATTCCTGCCAAGTCTAGCCGTCTCTTCCCTCACGGTATCTACAACTTCAACTTCTCTGCCCCCAACAAGCGTATGCAACGTTTCACCGCTTCTGAAGCCACTACCGTCAACGGCCAAAACCAATCTGTTTACCTTACTTACGACGTTCCTTATGGTCGCTCTTTGTACTACTACACTAGCTGTGCCTTGGAATTCCGTTTCACCAACGAGTTCTTCCCCATGGACGTTACTCCCAATGACGGTTCCGCTCAATTCGTTGTCTACAACATGTCTGGTAACCCCAAGAAGCAAACCACCTCCTCCAAGGGCCCCACCCGTCTCTATGAGGTTGCTCGTTTCAACTGCACCACCCGTGGCTGTGAATACACTCAAAATATTCCCTGCCCTCGTGCTGGTCACTCTCACACTTACGAACTTGCTCCTGCTTCTCCTAACACCTCTATTTCTTGGATTCAATCATACTCTCCTAGAATTGGTGTCACCCTTCAAGTCTACTCCAATGCTAACTTCGATTAGACTGGCAGTTGCTGGGTTCCCTGTCCTTCATTCGTATGCGATGTTGCATTCGTCTTCCTTTCGTAATTAATAATGGCGTCGCTGTGATGCGATTTGAAATTTTGTCCTTGTTTACGTAATGATGCGTGTGCTTGTTGTACTGGATGAGACCTCTTCTAGTTTAAGCGCGCGTGCACTTTACTATTAACCTCTATTTACCGGTTCCCCCCTTTTTCCCTTTTCCGCGCATGCGGTTGGAATGCAGTTAAGTTGCTGCTAAAATTAATAACATGTTTTTCCAGCGACTTAAATGCTCAATGTAGTAGATGCTCCTTTACTATATGAGGGTGCGTAAAAAACCGTATTTACTTGTTCGGTAAATACTCACCCTTTTTTTCTTTTTCTCTACTACGTTAATTACCTTTTGCCGACCCATTGAATCATCTTTGAAATTTTATTACAGTAAAACATTTGGATACTGAATTTTCATTGTCAGCTTATTTAGATCTTTTTTTCGTTGTTTTAATCACTTACTATTTGTTTATATGAGACCTACAACAATATCGTAAAAACAGTGATATATATATATTTAAGTGTTATTTAATAACTTTATGTGTATGAATTGTTGGTAGTAAAGGTATAGTTAATGTTGGTTTGTGTGTATAATGTGTCGTGTGTACGTTGTCTTTTTCAGATAGTGTAGGTTTTGTACTTGTGATTTGGTGAACTGTTTGCATTTAGTATTATTGTTAGCGATGTTCTTTGGTTAACTAGCAGTGCTAGCAGTTAGTAAACATATTTTTGGCTTTCATGCTAGTTAGTTGCTAGTATTACTTTGAGAGAAGAGCAAACGATGTTCTTCCCAGACTACAGACATTTAAACATTTTTGAAAAAATCATTATTTTTTATCATGAAACCTATTAAACAAAGTAATGCCTTTTGCTCTAAGAGCACCTGAGAAGAGTGGAGAGTCTGTGCTAGTTTTGTTTCGTACTCAAAAATGCATACGAGCAGAAAACCTTCAAATTTAAGTGATTGGCATTCAACTCAAATTAACCATACAAGATATTAACAGCCCTATATCGTTTCTCGCTGCTTGCTTTGGAACTGTTGCCACTGAAGGCCGTCATTAGCGTATATGGTCTTTGATTTTGGATATATGGTCCAATCCGGGGGTAAAAAGTCAGCATCATAAGAGCGTTGACTGAAATGTGTCAAAATAAGTGCTTTGGCTTTCATTGATTGAGCGACTGAAAGCGCTTCGGATGCAGTCGAGTGCTGTCGCTGAATAGCTTCATGTTTCAAATCATCCTCAAAAGTCGATTCATGAAGGAGTAAAGAAGCACCTATACCTGCTTTGACAAGTTTTTCATTGGGTCGAGTGTCACCACTGTACACAAGTTTTCCGTATTTGGTGTGCGATATAATACAGGAATATGAATCATTTATGTGAATAGATGGTACAGAAGAAATTGAGAGATCGGAAGTTAACTGTAAAGGAGTGGTAACCGTTTCTTTAGCAATAATGAATATTATACGGTTCAACAATGCTTGCAAATTTGCTGGACTTTTTAAGCGCTGTAACCACTGCCACAAGAATTTGGGACCAATAATGTTTATATGCATACTGTTATTAGTATTTGCTTTGTTCCAAGCTTGCAATACATTCAATAATCCAAGATAATGATCGGAATGTAAGTGCGTAATAAAGATTGCTTTTAGTTTCCGAAGCATTGGCTCAGTATTTGTTCCATATTGGCGAAAAAATTGGGATATGGCTCCCTCGCCGCAGTCCAGCATGATGACTGTTCCATCGATTGCGACTGAGTAAGAACTTAAGCTTCTACGCCAAGTAGGACAGGTGGCACTAGTTCCTAAGACATCCAGCGTGTATCCTTCATTTTCAAAGGGTAAAGGATTAAACGAGCTAAATTTTTTAGCCAGCTTCACCGGACTATACGAAGGACTCTCTGAAATCTTGCACTGCTCATCATAAAGAACCATCGATGTTTCTTCCTTCAGGACATAAGTATTTTCAGGCAATTGTGTCTGTGTATCCAAAGTGGAAGGCTTTATATCGAAGGCAGCAAAATCACGGCAGGCTGGCAAAACATTTCTTCCCTTATTTCTTTGGAAAACAGGGTTATTACTGGCAAGTTCGATACACGAGATGAAATGTTGAGCACGAGAAAACTTTGGGTGAGATAAAAATTTGATATATTCTGGCCCCCAAATACCCTTTTCTAATATATGAATTATACAAGTGGGATATACGTCTGAGAATGAGTCTACATGTTTTGACATTTGGTTGAGGGCAGAAAGACTCGAACAACCGAGAACATAAAAGTATTGACGCTTCCTAGGAGGACCCACTACTTGATGAGGATAAATCCATGTAGTACCATCTTTGCTCAACACCGCTTCACCGGCGCATAACTTGCCGTTTGATGGGCCAAAAGGAACTCCTAGAGCTAAAGCCTTGTCCGCATTAAACACTCCAGCTGCCTCTTTGCTGTTGAAAGAAAGAAAAGACCAATTGGAGTATATATTCCCTTTAATCGTACAAAATTCCGGCTCATCTAAGTAAAAAGAATTCGTAGCATCGGCATTATCCTCACTTGAGAATGAATTAAGATCGAGTCGTAATGGACTTCCTGAAAAAAGATGATGAGATTTTTTAATAATTGAAATTACAGGTTTGGGAGCATGCAAACCCCAAGTGTTTTGTATACCACTGGATTGTAAGTAGCCAAAAAGGCCAGCAGTTATACCCCAAGCGTTCAGGGATTGTAAACTAGGTGGCATTAAAAATACACTGACAGATTTCCCTCCATAGTTAGACGCTTGACTTCGAAACTTCATTTGAGTCAGTTCTCCCATGCTTCCAATAAGGTACTTTCGATTATCGAGAGAAACGCATAGTAAAGGGGCTATGAGACTATCAGGATTCAAAGAAGAAACTACCGAAAGCATAATTCTATTCGTGTTTCTTTTGGATTTGTTTCGAAATGTCAATTGACTCTGCCATCTTTTGACACTATACCAAGAATATTTGGGCGGTAATAATTGACCGAATAGCAGCGCCCGCCGTGGAACCAGAAGAGAAGCTTTCATCCCAGCATCCTTCTGTTCAATATTTCAGTTGAATTGCAATTATTGATGCCGTTTGGAAGTCCAAGTCAAAGTAAGGCTACACCTCTTTTACTTTACCTAAGTCTCATTAGAAGCTCTAGATACTTGTTACTTGATTCGAATTCTGGTGGTAAATTTTTGTTACCCAGAGGCAGTCACAAATGTTTGGACTTCAAAGCAACACCAGAAACTTGTTACAAACCAAACTTCATCAAAAATGGTAAGTGTGGATTATACCATTTGCATTGAGTACTAATTCCATATTATTAGGCACCTAAGAAGAAATGGTCTAAGGGTAAAGTGAAGGACAAGGCTCAACATGCCACTGTCTTCGACAAGAGCATCATTGACCGTATCAACAAGGAAGTTCCTGCCTTCAAGTTCATTTCTGTCTCGGTTCTTGTTGACCGTATGAAGATTAACGGCTCCCTTGCTCGTATCGCCATTCGTGATTTGGCCGAGCGTGGTGTCATTCAAAAAGTTGATCAACACTCCAAGCAAGCGATTTACAGTATGTTAAAGTTGATTGGATTCGAGACTTTTTAGTACATGTTAAGAAGTCTCTTTTCTGTGATTTACATTTCTTGATTTCTTTTTACTAACATTAATGTCTAGCTCGTGCGGCTGCTTCAGCTTAAATGACTTGAGAACGAAAAATAAATTTATTTTGAAGGTTGTATTCAACAATTTCTATTGTGCGTATGAATTCGTAAGATGATTAAAATGGTTTAGCAGTTTTGACTAGTTTGTAATGGTGAAATATATTTAGCGCTTAGGCCAGTACAAACTGTTTACAGTTTCATTGTATCGACATTGAAGGATATATTGATATTATTAGTTAAACAATCTATTTCATAAAAAAGTATTACTTTTCACATTTTGATTATGCGTATTTGTTAGTGTACATATTCATCGCCTGTAAGATGATGCTTAAGGCGTAAGTTAATCAATCATTTTTGTCAAGAAGCTCTAACGTTAGAGCCGCTAACATGCCTGGTATTGTTTTGCGTTCATCACACCAAAATCGTATAAGGCGCTCAAATTCGGGGCCTGATGGATTACCAACCAATTTCATGGTGCTGGATTCGCCATCAAATATAAAAGCGGTATTATCTTCACGAGAATATGTGGATGTAACACGAACACTCCCATTAGGCATAAAATCGAGCTTATATCCAAAAAGCGAAAAAACAGCTTCGCGAAATTCCAAAGACTTTACTGAAAAAATCTCCTTTAACCGTTGAATTCTCTTTTCTCTCTCGGCTACTTCTTTCTTTAAATCCAAGGCCTTTCTTTCAGCTATTTTAAATGATTGTATAGGTAGACAATCAACCTTTTTATCTTCCAAAAGAGCTTTCAAAGCTGAGTTCTCAGCATTCAGCATCTCCAATTGCGCAGCTTTAATCCTCTCATATTTCAAAGTAGGATTGGATCGATGCTGTAATACTCGACATGAGTTTATTTCAGTAACTTGTGCCAGTTCTTGACGTAAAGTTGCTATGGAGGATTCCAATGTAATAATCTGCTCCCTTAGAAAGGCTTCAATGTTGGTTTTCTCTTTAACTTGAAAAAGCAAATGCTGATTCTTACGATATAGCTCCGTTACGTAACCAGCATCTTTATGTTCGTTTTTCCTGCGTCTCTTTTGTAATGAGACCTCATCTGAAGTCTCATCTACATCAAGAGATACAGGCATACTTTCAAGCTTTAGCTTATATTCATCAACCAGCTTGACCAGACCTTCAATTCTTTCCAACTTCTTCATATCAGTATTTTTTTCACTCAAAATCGCCTCCTCATCATCATAGCTTTTAAGGTTTTCCCTTAAAAGGTCAATTTCTTGGGTTGCCAAAGATTTTTGTCTTTGTAGACGTCGGTTCTGCTCATGAAGTTCTTTAAGCTTTGTTTCAAGTTCGGTAATATGAGCGGCGTCTTTTTCATTTGCACCAAGCGGCTGGTTTGCAGGCTTATTAGACAATTGACTCTCTAAACTAGAAACGCGCTCTCCGAGATTAGCATTGGTATTCTGTAGAAACACGAGTTTGTTTGAAACAGCTTCAGGGGTTGGTAACTCGTTAGTAATTAAACTCTTCCAAGAATTTAATTCAGTTTGAATTTTTTCATTTTCGAGTTCAAGGGTAGCAACCTTATCCCTATATTCTTCAAAACGATAAAGTTTGGACTCCAAATCGTTTTTCTCTTCCTTGAGAATTTCAACATTCCTATTATTGGATGATAGCTTTTCAATTCGTTCTTCCTGCGCAGCTTTTAATTTTTCCAACTCGCTAATTTGAAGACGTTGCTCAGCATTTATTTTTTCCAGTTCAATAGAACTAGAAACCTGCTTGATGGACTCTTCCAATTGCTGATTATGAACTGAAAGCTCTTGTAATTGCTGCTCGGCAGCCGCAAGTTCCTTACACTTCGTTTCAAGCTGTTCGCGGGAATCCGCAAAGAGTTTTTCAA
Source organism: Schizosaccharomyces pombe (assembly GCF_000002945.2). NCBI lineage: Eukaryota > Fungi > Ascomycota > Schizosaccharomycetes > Schizosaccharomycetales > Schizosaccharomycetaceae > Schizosaccharomyces > Schizosaccharomyces pombe. The sequence goes on from NC_003423.3 coordinate 1,276,499, forward strand.
GGTTTGTAAGATTGGTATCCTTCATTTGCAAAGCTTGATTTGAGACCATTACTTCATGATTCTTTTCACTTAAAGCTTGATCATTCTTTTCTATCTGGGTTTTCAACTCTGCAATCTCTTTCCATTTTGCATCAAGTAGTTCATGGATCTTCACCTGAGTGGCTTCCTTTTCATTTCTTACTTCTTCTATTTCTTTTTGATAAGAAGTAGACTGCTCCTCCAGTTGCTTTTCAACTAGAGTTAGACGCAGCTGTAACGAATTCTTCTGTTCATGTTCTTCTGCAAGTTTTCTTTGCAACTCAATTTGTTCACGCTCAAATTCCAGTTCCTTCCGCTTTAAATCATTTTTTAGGTTTTCTAGTTGAAATTCTAAAGAAGCTAGTTTGGGATTTTTTGTTTCTACAGGGTGTCAGATCCATAAACAAACGTCAAATATAAGTTTCACATACCATTAGCAGAATTAACAGAAGGCTTCTTCAAATTTGGTTTCTTAACGCTTGTTGCTAGAAATCTAGGCAACTGTGAACGCGATTGGAACGGATCCCTAGGAGAATCCGCCATGGATGTAGTCGCTTGATACACTGTCAGCTTGGAGCTCATAGTGAGAAATTGATTTTTGGTATACCTCTTTAATATAATATTGACAATATGGAGGACAAATTGCATCTCAGTAATTTATTGAAATCAGGGAATTAAAGAAAGGTAGGACTGACTGCATATGCTCAAACAACATACTTGTTTAATGATATCTAAATTAATGGAACTTATTACTTTTTCTTTTTTTTTAAATCATAGACCTTGTTATTATTATATTATATATTTAATGTGTTGAATTCCTTAATCAATTTTCGATGCACGTGTGAACATAAAAGCTTTTAAGTCTTCTAGTTTTTTTATATTGATATTATTATTATTTATTTAAATTGCTAGACCAAATCGCGTACCCTAAGGAACTTACGTAGTCTTAACATAAATTATAATAGTTTTTTTTTTTTTTTTTTTTTTTTTTTTTAATAAAACTTCAATTTGAACAATTAACCAATAACTGAAAATAAACCTGATTTTGAGCAGACTTATTATTATTAAATAAAAATTATTACTTCTAGTTCATCAACTAAAGAATAATGGTTTTCGCATTTAATTTTCAAAATTGCTTGGCAATGATATAAGCTCTAAAATGGTTTCAGTTTCTTTTAGGAATTTTATTAGCATACATATTCAAGTTATCATTTTACTTTTTAATAGAAACTTTCGCGTACTTGAGAATTGTCTTTATATTTTCAATTAATTCTCCCATATTTGACAACAAAAAGCGAAACGTAAGAGCTCACAATAGCATCTAAAGTTTCGTAAAGTAGCGAAATCCACGTTGCGCTATTCTGAAGGTTCAGTGACTTATAAATGATTCTGCATTGGCTGTATGTCGATGCAGTTATTAATTCTCTTAATATATCATCTAAAGAATATTTACATCTAAAGCCATATAGTGTATAACCCATTCGTTTTGATACTGAGTCATCCTGCGAATCACTTTCAAAGCTATGCTATTCATCTAGGAAGTCGAGCTCTTATATTGGCAGTGATAAATAAATAAATTTTTTCCAACTGATGAAGGAAATAAATCGGTTTCTTTTGGGACTCTCAGGAAGTCATTCATTCTATTAATTTTGACTTTAGCTCATAATGTTTACGGAATAAGGAGGAATAGTGCAACGATAAAAAAATAGTGAGCTATATGCGAGAACATTCCTTGCCTCGCATATACCGATTCCTTGCATCACGGCCGGTATCGCTATTTTTTTTTTACCCATTAGAAATACCTTTAGATTGGAAAACACTACTGAGCGAATACTCATCCAATGTCGACTAAATTGACGTGGTCGCAATGGTCCAAAAAGCATGAAATTCCCCGTAAAGCACTCCATACTTCTATTGGTAAGTTGTTTTTATGACTTGGATTAACCGGGTCTAGGATTTTTTGCTCTATTACTTCAGGGATGTGGATACCACGCTGCTCAAATCATACCGGTTATAGAAATTGGATTCATACCTGCATTTACTGGAGATGTAATTCGTTTTAACTGGCCAGCTTTCAGCCGCCTTTACAATCGCGTTATTGGTCCTTTGATGCGAGAGTCCGAAAAAAATGCATGGAATGGTGTTATTTTTTATATGATCGGGGTATGGATTGTTTTAAAAGTTTTTCCAGAGGTAAGTAAAAGTCATTGTAATGTCTATCATTACTGTTATTATTCTTTAAGAAAAAGGAAGATATGGTTTTCCTTGTTCCAGGCGATCCGAAGGGTTTTGTTTTTTACTGGACATACTACTCTATAGAACCCATTTTTTCACGGAGAATGATTTTCTATTCTAAGTATTTGTCAGACCAAGCATATTGTTGTTGCATAGAGTTTAAGTTAGTATTTTTGATCATGATTACTCAAATCTACTTTGCCTTGCTTGATCTTTTCCTAACTTCACCTTCCTTCTTCTTTTACTTATATATTATGCCATAGTTACTAACTAAGTTCAGGAGATAGCAGTAATGAGTGTCCTTTTACTGTCATGGTGTGACACTACTGCCTCAACCGTTGGTCGAAAATGGGGCAAGTATACCCCGAAAATTGCCAAAAATAAGAGTTTGGCTGGAAGTTTGGGCGCATTCGTTTGTGGTGTTTTTTGTTGCTATGTGTACTGGGGCTTGTTTCGTACCGGTCCTGACAGCTTGGCCGCTCAAAGCAGAATTCCTTTCCCTTGGCTTTGCTTGATAAATGGATTTATTGGTGCCTTTGCAGAAGCTATGGATGTGTGGGGTCTTGACGATAACCTTGTAATTCCTGTCGTTTCTGCCTGTTTACTATATTTAATCATGTGATAACCATGTTCTTTTATACTGACATTCTTTTGTTTTTTCCATTCGTCCTTTCCCGACCACGTTTGAAAAATTATTGAATATAGTTATGTTTTGTTGATTCGCTCCTCCATTTATCACCATTTCTATTGTTCATCTTTTTTCCGTCTAACCAGTATGCGTACATACTGTTAAAATGTATAGAAATACCTACAAGCTTCATTACCCAGACAATTTTAGGCTTTTTGTATGAAACATGACGAAATCGTGCAATTAGACTGCCTATATAGTTTCTACATAGCTTGTACATATATAATGGTCGTGAAGAACCTTATATTTAGCAGTTTTACACTAGAGATTAGCTAAGTTGAAATTAGTTTTAGGAAATTAGCTTGATAATCATTTTGTCAACTCAAAGTAAATAATAATTATTTCCAATGTAACTGTCTAAAGTTAAAGTAAAGAAAAAGGACAATTGATAGTATCAAAAAAAATCGGATAGTCTTAAGCCAACTAGATCAAAACAAATTAAATAATATGAACAACGTACAGTTAAACCCAAACTTGATTGTGGTCATACAGTATTGAAATACTCTCACCATTGTGTATGCGACGAATTGCCTCCGCAAAGGTAGGAGCGACATCGATTATGTCAAAACATCCACTTGGTGTAATAGTTTGAGGAGCGGTGTTTGTAACAATAAGCTTGTCAATGCAAGAAAGTTTTACACGCTCAATAGCATCTCCTGATAAAACACAGTGAGTGACGAGAGCATAGATTTTGCTAGCTCCATGTTCTTTGACAAACTCTGCTGCTCGAACTAGTGTGTAAGCGGTATCAATAAGATCGTCGATGAGGATGGCGACTTTGTTTTGTACATCACCAACAAGCATCAAAGATGTTCCGTATTCATGTCGGCGATTCTTATGAATTAAAGCAAAGTCCAAACCC